>NC_139160.1:65341774-65941774 GCF_964270905.1 Leucopleurus acutus | reverse complement strand
CCCAGGTGATGCTGATGCTGCTGGTCCATTGACTATTCTTTGAGTAGCAAGATTTTATAGATGTTGCTCATGTTATAGCACTTTTTAACAGGATATAGTGATACGTTTCTTTGGTTAATTACTTAAGATCTACCTTCTCAACCAGCTTGTCAGTGTCAGAGTCACCACTGCCTCTTCAGCGTCTAATCTAGGATGTGCCTGGCACATAAAAAAAGATTCTCAATAATAAATGTGTGTTGAATTAGTGAATTGATCAATACAATGTACTGAAGATCCAAGCTGGACTTTTTTCTTTTTCTCCTCTTCCCCTTTTGCTTTGTCGCTAATTCAAACATCCATCATCTTTTGTCTATTCTTCACCTCTCTGCCTCCAATCTTGCCCCTCACTTCTCACTCTATTCACAACACCACAGCCAAACTCATCTTTTAAAAACACAAATCTTATGGTGCCATTACCTGCACAAAGTCACTCAGTGACTCCCTATTACCTTCAGAATAAATCCCTTGCCTAAGACTTGAGTATATTCTCTCACCACTCCTCTTGAACTCACTTCCCTCCTACTTCACATCTAATATTACTAAACTAATTTTAATTTTATTTCCTAGAATGTATTATGCCCTTTCTAATTTAGAGCCTGGATTCCTTCTGCATGAAACATCTTTTATTCCTTTTATATCCATCTAACATATTTCCATCCAGCAACATTTAATGTACACATCACCTCTCCCAGGAAGCCTTCCTTGACCACCAAAGCTTCCCTGGCAATTTGACATTTTACTCTTTATAGCAATTATCACATATCAATTAGCAATTAAATATGTCTTACTTGTTTATGTACCTCACTAGTCTCTATAACAGAAGTGACCATGTCTTTCTTGCCCATCAGTTTATTCCAGTACCTAGAACATGCAGTGATATAATAGACATTTGTTAAACAGTTGTTGAATGGTTAATGGATAACTTGAAAATAGCACTAGTAATAAAGTGGCAAAGACAAATCCAGGGTTCAAGAAAAAAACTGATAATGAAGTCAAAGAGACAATGGATTTGGTCTATATATTAAAAAACATTTCTCTGGAGAAGGGAAAGGGGAAATACTACAAAAGCCAAAAAGCACATGCAGTTATGATCGTCTCCTTTGTTGGATATACCAAAGTTAGCAAGCTTACAGGCAAGAGGAAAATTAATCTTTGATGATGTTTAAAATGGAGGTGATTTCCATAGAAACAAAGCCTTCCTTCAAGTGGAAATGGATAGGTGTCCTAGAACAGATGGAAGTGTTGACTTTCCAGAAGAGATGGCTAGAAAGGAGAAGTTTGTTTACAGCAAAAAGAGAAATGAGACAGGAAGGCAAGGTGCAGATGGGCCAGGTTTGTGACAATTCAGTCTCTGGGTGCATTCCTCTCTCAATAAAATATCTCTACCCTACACTTCCCCACCTAGTTCTTTAGTAGATACTATTTTTTATTTTCCTCTAGTTATTTTATGTATAAATCCTATTGGAAGTTCTTTGAGGGCACAGATCATGCATTTAAGTCCTTTTGCATCCTCTACACTGCCTAGCATGGAGCAATGCTGAATTAATTTTGGTTGGTGGATTTTTATTTATGAATCTGAAGAAAATTTGCATGCTTAGAAGGGACTGGTAGTTTTTTTTTTAATACATGGATTGTCAAAAATGCAGTAGGAAATAGAAAATTTGTTTTATAATCATTAGAAAAAAAGTTATAGCGTTTTCAATCAAATTTATTACAAAAAGTTCAACTGGTTCCTAAATTTTCTCTGTAGGTCCAGGGGCAGCAGACCTGGGGAAAAATTAAGACTAACATTTCTGGGTTAAAACAAAATAAATTGCATAAAGCATATAAATAAAATACTGTCTGAGAAATCCTTTGCATAGACATGGCACATAGTAAATGCTCAATATATGTTAACTACGACTGTTATTACTGCTGCTGTTATCATCATCGGCATCATCATTTTTAGTTTCTAGAATTCTAGCAATATTTCACTGAGGAGTCTATGTGGTAATGAACTAAAGTAGAGATTTCCAGACTTTCTTGGTTTGTAGCAGTATTTTTTTCACCATGCTCTTAGGCCAAAAGAAACACCTAATTGTTCTATTTATTAACTAGATCCTAACAACTTAGTAAGAGTTTATGTTTTCACAAGTTTGTAGATGATTGAAAAGTTAATATAAAAAGTTTAAAAGAAAAAACAGTATTTTTATTTCATTCTTAAATAACCTTAATTAGTTATTAATAAATTGTGAGTGCCTATTGGGCACTGCCTGCAATTCTCAAAGCTTGAAATAAGAGTGAAACACTGCTCTCGTTTCCTGCTCCACATTGATTTTTGTGTTGCACTTGCTTTTCTTCTTAGCAATTGCTGAAAGTCCAACTTTGCAAAGATATATATACCATTGAAAGGAATGTAGTGTGTTTCTAATATTGGAATTGCATTACTTTGAATTAGTAGTTTGCACAGTTTCTGACAAATGCTAAATATTTCTGTGTTTCCCCTGGAAATATAAAATATTCCATGGAACCCCTGTGTGTTCACCGCAATCTTCCAGGGTGACTCATGGTTCAATTTGGGAACCATGGCACTAAGGCAAGGGTCGCGACAGGTTGGCCAACATCATTTGTTCCAGTGTTTTTTTCTGGTGTGATGGCTGCATCAGGCTTCCTGTCCTGAGGCCCAAGGGCATTTGGAGTTGCAAAGACAAGGTCAGGACATGTCCAGCCCTGAAACCGAGGTCATTTGAAAACAAGTTTCTGAGTAGTGGATGAACCTTATTATGGTCCTCAGAACTTCAGATGCTTGTGGGTCAAATAGAGAAGAACGTGATGGGACAAAGAGGATGCTGATGCTGCCAGCTGTTCACGGGGAGAACTTGCCAGTGACCATTTGCCTTTCAAAATGGTGAATTCTGAAAATAAGTGCAAAGAGGAAGAGACAATGAGTCTTTTTCCTATAATTCCTCTTCATTAAGACCACACACAACTTTTGCAGCTCATCTCCATTGTTCTTCTACGCTAGCTGGTGGATCACCATGCTTCCCTCATATTTCCTGTTGTGGCCACCATAACTTGACCCTTCACCTATAAGAAAGGGTGACTGTTCTTAGACCCTGTCTCCACCTCCTTATAGTAAAGTGGTGTGTATGACAGAGAATCCTCCAAACCTGAAATGCTAGAGGGGGCTGGCATGCTCCCCTTGTTGGATTACCTGAAAGACTTTCCCATCCATTGCCTCCTGACCATCTCCTGACTGAAGGGTCAAGCTGGACTGGGGTCTAATAGCAACTGGATGGAAGGAGATTCCATAGCACCTGTCACCTTTCATCATAATATATAATGTACTTGATATTTATTCTTTATTGTCCATTTCCTCCACTAGGATGTAGGCACCCATGGGCAGGGGGCTTTCCCTGTTTTGTTCATTGGTATAGTCCAAGCACCTACCACATACTTGACATATGGGACTGATGATAAATATTCATTAAGTAAACGAATAAAATATGAGAGGACTGAAATGTGGCACAGGGTGAGTAGGAAATTGTGCTTGAGACACAGGAAACCATCAGAGCTGGAGTGGCACTTCCTAAGGGCCTTCCAAGGGTCATTAGAGCCACATGTGTGCAAACCAGGGATGAGTCAAGACCGGCTATTGAGGATGCAACTTTGTGCCACCTGACAGCATGAGCTCTGGCAGAGTTGGGATGTCATGTTTCTTATGTTCAATGAGCAGCCCAGATCACTAGAAAGGGTCTTGAATGGAATGGGAATAACCTCCTTTCCAAAAGGCTGAGAAGTGGGTGGTGAGTTTGAGAAAAAGATCATGGTGAATTCTTGGGTGAACCTCTGTGACAGCAGGAGAACATGAGCTTGTTGACTAGAGAAGACAACTGTTGTCCTGGAGTGCCAGTATGAGCTAGTTGTGGGAAATGAAGGGTGGCATGTGTGTAAGTGCAGCTTTGATTGCAAGCTTGATTTTAAAAATAAATACAACCAGTTTTGATATAGTACAATATGACGTTCCTTGATGGAATGCTTTTCAAGGCTCTCATTCCCATCTCCATCTCTTCCAGTTTCTCCCAGGACAGCCACTCTACCTAGATTTGCTTTTTCACTCATCTGATTAGGATTTATGAAATACTTGCTATGCGTTGGTTCCAACTGAGATATGGAAGATATAAAGATAAGTAGGACCTGACCCTGAGGAGCTTGAAGAATTACACAGAGGTTCCCCAAAGCAAGATCTACGGATCTCAAGATGTTCCTGAAGAAAAGGGTCACAGACAAGTAAGTTCAGGAAATGTTGGAATAACCAGTTAAGCATGTGCTTTCATCAAAGGACTTCTCAGAGGTTTAATTCTAGGAATATGCTTTGTGAATCTCCAAGTAGTTTGTAGTTTGCCATGTTTGAAAATTTATTTTACCACAGACCCTTTTAATTAAAAAACATCTAACTAGTATGGTGTAACATCTAACTATATGGGTGATGCATTTTGGGGAACATTGGCCCAGATAAATCTTTTTTTATTTTTCTTGTCCCGTTCTTTGGGCCATGCCCATATCTGCTTACCTCATTCACCTCAACGTCTTTTATCTGATGCCAGATCTTCCTACTCTATAGAGGTCCTCAACTGTGCTGACAACTTGTGAGGCATCTACCACGTCTCCAGTGCTACTTTCTACTCATTTCTTGGGACCACAGTTACCTGGAAGCCCCTGTGGCTCCAGGACGTCTTGGCTGGACCAGACCTTCACAACCATTCTTCTTGGTCAAATCTTGGAGACCATTTGCCCAGGCTTTTCTGGCCAGCAGAGGGCCCCTGGTGGTTGTCCAGTGACCTACGGGCAGAACTACCCTTCCAAATCGTAATCCCACCTAAATTCTATGCTTCAATGAAAATACCAGTTTCTGGAAAATATGTTATTCATCTCTCTCCTCCATCAAATGTCACTCATGACAAGTGCTTCTCAGGATTTCCCATAGTCTTGGGGGCTTGGAGGGGGTAGATACAATTTATTTACGTAGTAAATATTAATATAATATTTAATATTGTTAATTAACAATACTAATATTGTAATATTGTTAAATATTTACATAGCAATTACTATGTTGAGCACAACACTATGAAATACATGCTACTATTATCCCAGACTTACCTTACAGAGGAGAAAAGTCACCTGCGTGGTTAAGGAACCTTTCCGGGGCCACACAGCGAGTCAGCGGTGGAGCCCATTTGTCCCAAGCAGGCTGGCTTCAGAGTGCATTTTCTTTGCCACTACAGTATGCTGCTCTAAAAGTAACAGAAAGAAAAGTCATACAGTAAATTAGAAGGTGTCAAGTGTTGTTACAAAAATAAAAGAAAAAGGAAAAGGAAAAGTAGGACACGGTGCAGGGAACCAGACCATCTTACAATAAGTAGGCAGGACAGGCCTCCTTGAGAAAGTGTCCCTTGAGCCGAGATTTGCAGGGTTGGGGGAGTCTGTCATGGATCCCTGGAGACACCTGCTCCAGCAGAAGATGCAAACTCCAGGGAGAACTCTGGAAGACCTTCATGTAGGAGGGACTTCTGTGTTCAACTGCTCTGGCCTTCAACTTGTCGCTGAATCCCACCCCTTGTTTCTTCATGGGTTTTCTCGGCTCTGCCCTGTTCTCTCCGTACTAATGGCATAATCCATTATTCAGTTTCGCTCAGTCCACAGCCTTAAAACGGTGTCTTCTCTCTCTCTGTCTTCTAACCCAGGACTCCCCTCACTGCCTTCCCTCTGTCGACAATCTGAAGGTGACAGATCTTTCTTTTCCCTTCTAGATGTTTCCCTATTTCTTTCCACTAAATTTAGGGTGATTCATCAAATCATCATCTCATTCAGATAATCCATTTAGATCTCAGTATATATTCTTGATCATCAAAATTTCAAACTTATATAAAGTGTTCCGAATTTTCTTTGAAGAACAGGTGGTATGTTTTGTAATAAAAATTTTGTCTTTAAGAAATAATTTGTGCAAAGAGAAAGCATCTGGCTTTGTTTCATCTGCTACAGAAAAGGGAAAATGCCATGGATAGATTCTTTACCAGAAATGGGCAATTATTTAGCCTTCCATCTGGATCAGAGAGAAAAATAGGTTCACCTTAGCAACAGCATTCTGGTGCTGATGTCATCACCTTACATCATTCCGGTCTCATGTCACTGTGTTCTTTCTCTAAAATCTCAGACCTTTAAATCTCAATGCTTTGTAGATCTCTGCACCTAAAAGGCTTAATGAGAAAGGAAGAAATAACCACATTTAAATATTCACTGAGTCACAATCCTGAACTCTGTTAGCAGGTCTCTCGTCTACAGCCAAACAAAATAAGAATTGATCCTTTTCGACTCACTCCAATTATTGCTACAGCTTTGCCTAAGATACCCTTGTATCTCCCGAGTCATGCTGATGCCCACAAGCTCCCTCTCTGTGCCCCCCAGCCCGTTGGATTGCCAGCCTCCCCAACAAGCCTGATCACTTACAAATGGAATTATTTTATTTTGCAAAGGAGCCCAGTCCTGAGGCGATTATGGTGAGATTACAATCATGGATCCTTAGGGCTGGAAGATATCTCCCTATTCATCTAGATTCTAGCCCCTTATTTGAAGGCGAGGAAACACAATGCTTGGCCTTTATGAAAGCAGAAGAGATTTTAACCCTCTGGAAGTTTGTACTTCCTCAAAATATCAGTGAGGATGCTTACAGGGTGTCATATTATGCACTGGGTGCATACTTGGCCCGCATTCCCTGCATCTCTGCCCCAGGCGCCTCCCCCTGGTCTCCTTCATACACAAAAATTCCATACACCCAACTGGCTGAATTACAGCAGCCAGAAATCCTTCCTGTACCAGAAACTGGTCTGAGACTCCTCCACTTAAGAGTTTAAATACTCACTGTGGTTTCAAAATAAATAACATTAAAAAGTTCGCAGTCGTGTAGGATCATTTAAGCTATGTTTATTTACAGTAGTAAATATTTGTATATATCTACAGGAAAAATTTGCTATCAATGAGTAGCACACTATCCACATACATGCAACACCTTGGCAAAAGCAGGTGCTCAGCTTTCAAAACCACAAGCTCTGCTACAAACAAAGACTTCCTTCATGAGTTCTCATCACGTATTAACCGTCACGTTCCAGAAGTAATTTCAAAAGTTCTCAGTTTGCTGGATCCCTGACTAAGAAGCACAGATGATATTTTTAATCTATTTTAATCTTAAAGCATAAATATTTTTAACATAATTAAGCATTTATAACTTTGCTTTATATATACTTTGAGTTACATAACATTGCTGAGCTAATAATTTGGACCATACTTTAAAAAACTCTCTATTCTCGAGATTTCACATCTAAATATAATGAGGAAACTGCCTTTTGGTTAGAAATCAACGTTTTCCTTGTAAAGGACTTTTTAACATTGAAAATAGAGAAACAAAAGATTCCCAAACTTCAAGAAAAATGTAAATTTCACCAAATGGGCAATTAGAGCATATTTTTCATACCGAATCAACTAATAAGTACTTATTGCCCTAATTATCCTGACACCCAAATACGGATTCTATCGTTCTCAGAGGAGAAAAGAGGGCTGCCTAATTTATCTTTATGTCTTCAGTATTGGAAAGATTATTATCAAGCACTCATTGTACACTCTCTTTCGAAAAGCACTTTACAATAATTTTTCACTTCATACTTGTACTCAATCTGGGAGGTCACTTTCTTTACCTTCATTTTACAAGTGGAGAAACTGAGATGCCGAAGGTTGAAGGCTTCATCCTGGGTCTCTAAAGAACCTAGTGGCTGAGGTGGGTGGTGAACCCAGATTCTGTGTAAAATTTAGGCCCTTCAGTGGCACAAACACTCAGACACAGTCTAATCCTGAAACTTGAGCAAAGATTCATGCTCACTTGCCATGTTTTAGCAGGGAGTTTGCAAGTGAAATTTTGGTGGGTTCTCTTGCTCATGAAGAGGAAAATAATAAGGAAAGGGATTGTCTTGAAAACATGAAAATATAGAGCACTTCCTGAAACGTTCTAAAGGAAATACCGAGGTTTAATTTTTAAATTCATAATTAAATTACTCAGATCATATCTTTATGGTATTTTGAATTCATTTCTTGTGTGTTTCTAGCTGCTTGGGTAGCTGTTTGATTTTACTGCCCCCAACTTTAAGAACTCTGCTTAATGGACAAACCAGATACAGGTTGACAAATCAAATAAATATTTTGTAAGAACACATTTTCAGTTAGTTTACTTAGTCGCTGAGGTTAACGTCCAGGGCCACTGTGTGTGACCAAGGAGGTTATGCGTGGCAGATCTCCAGGGCTTTATTCAGGTTGCAGTCAACATTCTGCAGTCACCATTCATAAAATATGTGCTCCCCTGGAGTTATGCGGTACACAACCTGCTCAACCGTACATGTCTGCCCGGTTAACATCTTCAGATTAAGACTGGGGTGGTAGACACTAATAGGGGCTGTTCACAGATTTACCACTTTTAGATAATCTTTGTGTTTCTCCCCTGACTCTTTTCTAGTCTTCTGTAAATCTTCTGTAAATCATTATTATTATTATATTTTTTTGCGTTACGCAGGCCTGTCACTGTTGTGGCCTCTCCCGTTGCGGAGCACAGGCTCCGGCCGTGCAGGCTTAGCGGTCATGGCTCACGGGCCTAGCCGCTCCGCGGCACGTGGGATCCTCCCGGATCGGGGCACGAACCCGTGTCCCCTGCATCTGCAGGCAGACTCTCAACCACTGCGCCACCAGGGAAGCCCTCTTGTCATTATTTTTTTCAAATCTTTCTTAAGCCCCTGACCCATATACTTCTACAACTGAGACTTCTCTACACTGCTCCTAATAGCCTAAGGACTAATAACTAGGGTTTCTAAGTCCCAGGAGATTGATAAAATAAATCCATGAATCAGCTCTTACTTCTACAGTCCTAGGAACAATCTAGTTCTGTTGTACAATCTGGGCCAGGCTGCAGCTTCCTCAAAAGGTTTGAGTTCCAGCTCTACAAAGGAATCAGCGGTATAGGGTTAGTCTCATTGCTCCACTCCCTAAGTCACAGAAACAATCCTCAGCATTGAGTTCTACATCTATTCGTGGGTGTCACCGAAGCCCAAAACCTTCCCCAGTTTTTTCCTGCTCAATACTGGTCTTGCAAGATGATCTGGGGAAATAAAAATGGATTCCTTTTTAGATTTGTTTGGGAAACACGGCACACTACATTGTCCACTTGGAGATTCACATAGTGTGTTAGCATACCAAAGGCTTTGAGAAGTCCTGCAAGAAATAAATCTGTTTAATTTTGTTTATCCCCAAGTTTACTTATTTATTTTTGGTAACTCCTATTAATAACAATAATGCACTTTGGGAAATATTAGTCTACAGAAGAACAAGTTCTACCAACATTGCTTCTCAACATGATTTAAGACTCTTCCCTGATCTCACCCTCATTGGCTAGCTAGGTTGTAGCATCCATAATAATGTGTACAGCACAACCTTGACCGTTTACAGGTTCTCCCAAGCACCTCACAGGATTTCACCATATAATGAGTTGAGCTTCGCAACAGCCTGCATACAAGAAAGAGAAGGAGGGAGCTGGGGGCCTAGGGAGACAGCAAAGTAGAGGGAAAGGAGCCACAGACAGGTGACCAAGGGAATTCAGGGAAGGTCAGCCTGTTACCTGGCCCTGTTTTATTAAACCCATTTTGCATATGGGGAAATTGAGGCTTAGAAAAGTTATATAGCTTGCATTAGCTCACGCTGTTTATTCGGTGAACAGCTTTCACCTGAACCCACGTGGCTGCCTCCAAACCCCTTGCTCTTCCATTTCATTACCTCTGGTATCATCTTACACTTGCTAATATCGCTACTGTGGAAAAGGCACCATGGTGCAGTAGTGAGTGCAGGCTCCAACCAGTCCTCAAGTCCACATCCCATCCCTCCCACTGACTGGCATGTGACTTTGCCTGGGGTTCCCTGTGCCTCCGATTCAATTCCTCATCTCTGCAATAGGGAATAGTAATCCACATGGGATTGTTGAGAGGATTAAAGGAATTGGTGTTCAGAAAATACTTTGAATACTTCCCGTCACTATTTGAGTAAACAATAGGTGCTGCCAGTTGTTTTTATTATTACTATTCACAGCTTAATTCTCAAATTTTACAAGTTTCATAGCCAAGGCTGTCAGGAACTGTCAGGAACTGCTGGGATCAAATGTAAAATAGAGTCCCTCTCTCCTTCCTCTCCCCTGAAGCTGAAGGGGGACTAAGAGGTCTTAATATGTGAAAAATCGCATACTTGTCAGGTGGACTCTATGATACCCTCAGTCACTGTGCGGTGAAGAGTGAGAGCACTGAGCATTCAACTAGAAAATAGAAAATATCCAAGTGGCTTGTGCTCCGAGGCTCAGAATTGTTATGGATCACGATTCAGACACAGGGGTGAGTTTTGCTGGGTCAAATGCTTTCTTGCTGACTCATGACTGTGGATACAGCTGAGCGAGACAAGCGGATGCTTACTGAGAGCTAAAGCTCTTCTCTAGCTACTCACTGGCGTTTATATTGATTGATCTAATAGCTTTGATCTATAATCTCGAAAATAACTCAGTTTTTTTTTTCCATACCAATGGAAATGCTATTAATACTTTCCTGACGAGGTAGACTGAGCAATTTATATGGGTTGAAAACAAAGGAAAATACATGTGAACTATTTCCAATCTTTCTCCCTTTGTGTTGTCCTCCATCATAAAGGTTGATTACATTTAGAATTAAAATTTAACATTGGCAGTGCCTTTAATACATTAATATATCTTGATGACACTTCACTGCAGCAGAGAGATGAATGTCATATTCTATTCGGGTCAGCTATGGAAATCAGCACATTAATGAGCTTTATTAAATCATCTTAGTAAAAGCTCTACTGTCTTCACTGTTTACTTAAATTCACATCCAACAAAAAACAGCTGTCACCTTCTGGCAGATCTTATTCTGAGTGAGAGTTTTCTTCTTACAAGAGGGAAATTGATATAAGTTGTAATCCAACCTAAATGTCAGATGCAGAGTCTTTTAAGAGGATACTCTGTTATCAGATGCAAGACTCATAGATCCCAACTCACTGTTACAGAAGAACATTGACAAAGGGGAGAGTTCAAGGGGAATGCTGTGCTTCCGTCATTTACTTTATATGCAGAACATTACGGAAACCACTGAACTGCTGTACAGGCAACTGCGTGGACTTGGGGTGTCAACATGTAGCACATGTGCGAGCAGGCTGACGTTGGTGGCGCTGCAGTCCCCTTCCTCCTCCTTCAGAAGAAGAGATTTCCTAAATAAGTCGATACATCATTCAACTGCTACATAATTTTAAAAGTTTTTTCAACATTCTTAAGAAAGTATAGCTTTTTTTCTTCCTTAAACAGTATATTTAAACAGTTTATGCAGATAAATGCTTCCATAATAAATGTACTTTACTTGTTCAAAGAAACAAAGCTAGGAACTCCTCATGTTGGTAATACTTCGTTAACAGTTTGAGTTGCTTCTGTGTACTTAGAATAACAAACTTGTATTCTTTTGATTTTTTTTTTTTTTTTTTTTTGGCTGTGCTGCGTGACCTGTGGGATCTTAGTTCCCCGACCAGGGATTGAACCCACGCCTTTGGCAGTAAAAGCGAGGAGTTCTAACCACTGGACCACCAAGGAATTACCAAAATTGCCTTCTTTTGAATGTATTTTGAAAAATGTTTTACATGGATGTTTTATTATTTCAGATAAGCCTTTTCCTAAGATATTTAACAACTGGTCAAGGCATTAAATCCAAGCATAGATCTTAAAACTCTCTCTGCTTAAGCTCTGCGACCCTGTAGCTCACTGCAGCCTCTACTCCACATGTGGAAAAGTAGGGCTTACTGAAGTGAGATGATTTCATGTTGTGGGCTGTAGGAGGTGGTGACATGGCAGTTCTCTTAGAAAGGGGACATCCGTCACTGCTGTGACTGTCTGGGGTAAATGAGATCCTCAGGCAGGTAGCTGAGACTCAGAAGACAGACGTAGGCAGGCAGAAGAGGGAACTGGTCTTTGCCAGTGAAAAATGAATGAGCAACACCTTGTGATGACAAGTTCTACAGTTTTTTCAGCATTTCTTTCCCTTATTTATTCATTCAATTAAACAATGACTACGTGCCAGGCAGTGTTCGAGGCACTGGCGATCCGTAAAAGAAAGCAGACACAAATATATACACGCCTTCGTAGGGTGGGAGGAGAGCCATCATTTTCTAAATAAGTAAGTAAATTACATAATGTGTTAAAAGATGCTAAATGTTACGTAGAACAGTAAAGCACAGAAAAGGGGTAACGAATGCAGATTCAGGTGGTGGTTACTGTATTGACAGGTTGTCAGCGGAGGCCACCCCAAGCAGGCTGTATTTGATTAGACACTAAGGAAACAAGCCATAGTGACCCCTAAGAGGTCAGTTTTCAAGGTGGAGGAAAAACAAGCACAAACAGCTTGAAGTAGGGGTGTGCTTACCTGGAGCACATTGGGCTGGCAATGGAAGCTGTCGAGAAGAGATTAGGCTAGTTACAATGTGGGGTTGGGGGGTGACGGCCAGTGGTGCTCCAGTGTAGAGACTCCTATGATATTCTAAAGACTTTGGCTTCTATCATAGAATTACTGAACTGTTTTGCATTGAACAATGTATATGTGAATTAACAAGGACCTCTACCCTTAACAATGAAAACATACCAGGTTTTTGTTTCCACATCCCTGCACTTAGCAGTGTTTCAAATGGGCACTGGCTAAGTCCTGATGACGACCCTGCAACCCCGATCCCCCGCCAAAGTCGTCTGCAAAGCAATAGGTCTTGACCTTTTTATGGAAAGTGGTCTATATTATGAGAAAGGTACGGCTTCCTTGACTCTGGTTAAAGGCATCCTTTCCTAGAGCTTTCCCATTTCCAGAACAGCCCTGGCAGACAAATCCTTCTGGTCTACCCATCACTCTAAGCATGTCACTTCTCCATAAAAAAAAAGACAAGAAAATCAGTGGTGGACGAAGTGAGGCAGAAACACAAGCACAGAAGGAGAAGAGAAGCCAAAGGGAGTCTGCACCGAGCAATTCCTTTGACAATGAATGGAATCTGCCGGCCGCAACAGACCACACATCCAGCCCCAGGCCAAAGCCACCTGTGCTGCCCACTTCTCAGCTGAGTGTAAGATATAAGATTGCTCGGACTTTGGTAAAGATTCATCTTTATAATCAAGAACATTTCTTTTCTTTTACTTTCTGCAGTCGGTAATTGAACCTTTCGACTTCTCTGCCACTCGTCATCTGAAAACTTCAGTGAGTAACTCTTTCTCTCCAGTGAGTAACTCTCTCTATCTCAGAACCTAGGATAATAGTATTCACATCTTTTATGCATGTCACATTTCTTTTTTAACCATTGCAGTAGGTGT
The DNA here is from genome assembly GCF_964270905.1 of Leucopleurus acutus. Taxonomy (NCBI): domain Eukaryota; kingdom Metazoa; phylum Chordata; class Mammalia; order Artiodactyla; family Delphinidae; genus Leucopleurus; species Leucopleurus acutus. Next base: position 65,928,279 of record NC_139160.1, on the reverse strand, counting down.
GGAAGAACAGAAAGCCATGGAGATAAGGCAGCTTTTCAAATAACAACAATCACAGCAATAATATACTAGGTAAAATTTGAGGGATTACAGATGTGCTGGGGTTGTTTTAAGGGTTTTATATGTATTATCTCATTTAATTTTCATAACCCTCTGAGGAAGCTACTTGACATGCATTCTATAAATGGAGAGGTAGTAAGTGGCAGATCTGAAATCGAAATCTCCCTCATTTGATTCCCCTCCAGAGCCTATGCTCATCACCTCAATGCTCCAGTGACAGTGCTTTTGTTTTTCTAAGTTAACTTTTTGTTGTGAAAACATTCAAACATGAACAGAAGTAGAAGGGATAGTATAATGAGCTCCTAGGTATGCATCACCCAGGTTCGATAATTACCAAATAAGGCTAGTCTCGTTTCATCTGTTTTTCCCCCAACACTATTTTGCTTTGAAGCAAGTCCAAGACACCCAGATCATTTCATCAATAAACATCTCATTATGTATTTCTAAAAGAGGACTTTTAAAAACTATAACCACAATACCATTATCACACCTAAAAGTATTAACAATGATTCATTAAAAACAACAAATACCCAGCCTCAAGCTGTAGTTTAACTACAAGGCCATAATCTTATAGGTATGACAAGATTTGGTACAGACGAGGGAATAAATCTACCAAACCCCTAATGGCATCATTTGTATTCCAGCATTGCCACTTAAATGTGTTTGAGCAAATGAGGCTATTTTACATGCAAGTTGCTGAGGCCATGTATTTCTCCAAGTGGCATAGCAGAAAGCGACAGGATTTAGAAAATCTAGTTCTCAAGTTTGGGCTCCATGTTTAAGTTTACTACTTATACTCTTAGGACCTCAGTTTCTTGTATATGAAAGAGGAATTTGAACTATCAGTGACATAATTTGGAATTCGCAAATTCTAGAACTTTCTGAAGGTTATTTTACATATATATATTCCAAAAGGATTTTATTTCATAAATATGATTTCCTTCGTGCACTGTCTTTCTAAACTTGAAAAGTGGAGTCATTGGTGTTAAAAAGGAATAATAGGTAAATACCTTCAAATAGCCTCTTCCTCTCTGACAATCAGTATATTTATCTATCTACCCATCCATTTATGCATCCGTCAATCAATGTGCCTACCTATATATCTAGCAAGACATATGTCTAAAAGTAGTCTTTTAATAATATGTAAAATGAAACTATTATTCTTCACAGAACCCAAAACATAGGCAAGCAGGTTAATTACAACATTATAAGTACGATTGCTTTGTTACGTAATATGGGAAAAAAAGAAATAATTGCAAACTCGGGTGAGACTCAGACAGGAGGGCTTATGTGTTTCTAAAGATAAGATGGTCTTTGAAGTTTCACTTTTCTTCTAATGGGCAGATGACTCTGACCGCCCCCAGCCTTGCTTTACCAAGAAGAAAGCGATAGATCATTAAAAGCTCATCACTCGGGCTTCAAGGAAGAAGAGGTTTTCAAAGAACTTTCTTTTTTTTTTCTCTCTCTTTCTAGTCTATTAGCTTAATGAGCAAGAGAGAGGAAATAATTTCAGAGAGAGAAGAGAGTCTGAGGTCAAAAGTAGGGGGAAAGGGCTAGGGTGGATGAAGAATAATGAACTTCCATAAACAAAGGTAGAGTTTAAATGAAACAAGTACGGGCATCTAGTACTGCAGAACCTTGGGCGGAAGGCTGGGCAGCCTAGGTTCTGGAAGGAACCCACCTCCCTAACGCATCTGGAACTTGTCTCTAGGAACAGAGGGCAGAGAAAAGTGCTTCTCTAGCATACAGTGATTCAATATGTCTACTTAGTTTAAAACCCTCCACAACTGCTTCATTCATCTTTAAGTGCTGTCTGCAGGTGCTAGAATATTAAACAAGATACTCAAATACAAGTCATGTTTGAGGGACAAGTAAATTGCAAATTTTAAGGAGATCTGACGAAAATTTATTTAAAACTCTTTACAGTCAAAATCATAAAAAAATGCAATCCAAGAGGATTTTTTTGTTGTTGTCCAATGCCTATTAACATTCTATACAGAGAGAGAACATACAAAACGCAAATGTTTTGAGTAGAAATTCTTACAACTGTGGTGGGTCAGCTTGGCTCAGCCGGAACTGTGTTTTCCCAGATTCCTTTGCTTGTACGGTTCTGGGTTAGCGCTGGTCGCCGGAGACATTTGAAGTGAGAAAGGGAAGTGCAGCTGCAGCCATATTCCCTGCCCTCTGAAGGTCGGGGCCAGGCTCCAGGCCCCGCGGTAGACCTTGCGCATCACTGCTGACCCGCGAGCCGGAGGCGGGGCTGGTGTAGCACAGCATCCAGACTCACCGCACCTCCAGCTCCCGCGAGATCTGCTCCTTCTCCTTTTCCGAGGCATGGAGCAGGTGCACGTGCACCTCTGCGCTGAGATACCCGCTTCTCCTGCCACGGCATCGGGGTCGCAGGGGTTGAGACACAGGTGCAGGCCCCAACTGGTCTCAAAGGTTACGGTTGACTTCCTAGGGCTCCAGTCCATCAGTGTCAGCTCCCTGCTCTCGGCCACATCCAGCTTTCTTCCCCACTTGCCGATCTGGCTGATCCAAAGGCTCCGTGTTTTTGGCTTGACATGGGCTGCAGAGCCAACATCAGTAAGGGACTGCACCACCAGCGCCCACGCTTGCGGACAGGTCTAACTCCTAGGGACTGCACCATCAGCTCCCACGCTTGCAGACAGGTCCAACTCCTATAACAAATCCCTTATGTCTTACCATGCGTAGCGATTCTGCTTCTTGATCAAACCTCGACTGATTCACTAACCATATGAGGTAGAAAAACAATTCAGAAACTAAAATTCATTCAGTGCTTGAAAGAAAAAATATCCTCCAGAATTCATGGAAAGTCCCCCAAATTGGCAAAAACCGTATGAATATGAAAGTGTAACTCATATTTCTTCATTCACCAAGATATTTATTAATCAATATTCTGTTCATTAAGACTAAAAGATCAAAACCTAAATAATTTTAAATAATGAATAATTCTAATAATTATTATGTAATAATAATTAGTTAATTTAATAAAATAATAACAAAATAGTTCATTTAATAACTAAATGAATTGTAAATAATAATCCTAGATTACATTATATACTTAATTATATATTCAAACATAAATAATCCTAATAAAAACTTGAACAATTCATTAAATAATTGTTGAATTAAATAATTATTTGACCATTACAGAACTTACAGGAAGATAAATTTGTCAGTTAATGAAATCCAACAATGTAGATTTTTGAGCTTCACTGTTTATTTTCACTTTATCAACTATAAATATATTCTCAGAATTAAAGAAACAAAATCGTGGAGAAGTGTCCAGAAACCACCCATTAAGAGTTTAGCAATTTCATGAACTTGCATTGCTTTGGCAATCTCCACTTTGGGATTATATTCCCCATAATGCCATTCTGAATTCCAAATCCACATCCCATGTCTGCTAGATGTATTCCAACAAATAATCCAGTGGAATGTCAACCCCAAACTCAATTTTTCAGCATCTCCTTTCCCCTAGCAAATACACTCTTTCTCCTGACTTCCTAATTTCTGTTAACAGCAGAAATTGACATTTGTCATGATTTGTGGCCTCCAAGTATCTTTTAAAAACATCTCCTATGTCTGGGGAATTTCGCACGTGGTTAGTCTCATCCTAGGAAACTCTCTTTCCCCACCTTCCTTGCAGGTCCAGTAAGGTGTCTGCCATAATCTATACCCATCAGTTGTAGCCAGGCAAGACTTCCACCTGAAGGAGACTAATGGGACAGAGTAGGTATCATTTGGAACTAGCTTTCTGGCAAGAGTGGCGGTTGGATGCTTTTGGCTTTCCAGGACAGCAAGGGTAGAGGTTCTGGTTTCTGTTGCCCAGTTCTGAGGCGGGAATTGTGGCGTCTGCTCCCCATGGCAATGGTAGGGACTTTGTGGTATGCTTTGTGCACTGTTCCTGTTAAAAAGTCTCCAAGCCTGTTTCTTTGTATATTCTGAAGATTTTACAAGCTAGGTAGGCAGGATTAAACACTTAATCCAATTAGAGGAGATTCTCTTACTTGCAATTAAGAACAACTGGCTGATGCAGACACATAAGAGCAAAACATCAGAATCCTCTTCATTTCTAAGCAGTTGCAAGATCTGAGTCCTTTTGCATCGATCCGCAAAATGTCTTTAGAATCTGTCCTCATCTTTCTCTCCCAAAGTCCCTACCCAGTAAGGCTCCATAAATAGCTAGCAGGGTGTTTCCCATATATCAGAAGAGTCTAAGCTTTTTATGTGCATCAACTCATTGAAGCTTCGTATCAGCTGAGCGATATATGCACCATTTACTGCCTGCAGGAAGGAGGCAAAGAGACTGAGGTCTCAGAGATTAACTTGCTAGAATGTTGCAGAGCGAGGTCTGGGAGCCAGGTTTATCTCGTTCTAAATTCCGTGCTGCGGAGGCAACTTGCACGCGGATACCTCAATCCTTCCTTCACACCGATTAGAATGGGTTTGTTCGGATCATCTCATTCCAGCTGCGCCCCGATGCAATGTCTTCGATGATTCCTTGGTGACTTCAGATAAAGTTCACAGGTATGGCTGCCATACAAGATCCTCAAACATCTGCTACAACCATCACCTCTTCCTCTTTATCTCCCGTTCCCCGTGCGTGGCCCTCATGTTCAGAAAGATCAGACCATCCTGCTTTTCGCCAGCCACATCCTGTGCTTCGCCACCTCTTATGGCTCCTTTCCAGGTCTCTATACCTAGAATGCTTTCTCCAGTTTTTGCCTCTCTAAGAGTGACCGCGTGCGGAGATGTGCTTTTCGAGCCTGTGAAACATGACCTGTATTCACCCCTTACTCTAGGAAACAGGCCTTATTACTCATTTCCAGTTAAGAAAATGCAGGGTGAGAAAGGTGAAGAGATTTGCCAAAGGTCACCAGAGCTGTAAGCGGCAAGGTCGGAGTTGGAATCCAGGTGTGTCTGATAGGAAGCCTGAGCTGTTAACCGATTTAACCATCCTATCCGAATGTGGATCAGAGCTTCCTCAGGCATGAGCCTTCTTTGGTCTTTCCCATCAGAAGTCACCTCTCATCTCCACATGCACAGCTCTCGTCTCGTGGGTCTTGGATAGCAGTTACACATTCTGCATTCAGCAGTGGTCATCCATGCCCATGCTTATGTATTCAGCCAACTCCTATTTCTTAAGTATCTATATGGGGACAGGCACTGATCTTCATGCTAGGATGCGGCATGATACGCAAACACCTTGCCCCCGTGGAGCTTATATTCTAGTGGGGAGACATCAGATTAAAGAGTGGATATAATATATGTGAGGAGGCAGTAGCTGCTACAGAGAAAAATAAGATCAATTAGAATCGTCAAGCAGAGAGGTTGCTCTTTTCAATAGGAAGGGAAGGGAAGGGTTTTCCAACAAGGTGCTACTTGAGTAGAGACATGGAAGAGGTAAGGAAGCCAGCTGTTGGAGCTCTGGAGGACAAGTATTCTAGGAAGGGAGACCAGTGCGTACAAAGGCCTGAATCAGAAGGAGGCCTGGCATGTTGTTCCGGGAATAGCAGGGAGACCAGTAGGACCAGTACGCATGAGCAAAGGGGAAAGGGGAGGTCGACAAACCCGAGAGGTAGCAAGGGCAAATCATGTTGGATCTTATGTAAGCAATTTGTAAGGTCTTTTGCTTTTACTCTGAGTCAAAAGGGAAGCCACTGGAAGGTTTTTGAGCAGAGGAGTGATGTGACCTGAGTCCTGCATTGAGGGCAGATGACGGGGGCAGTGGTGGGAGCAGTGAGGTTGACTAGGAAGCTATTGCTGATTGCAGTAGGTGAGAGACAGTGATGGCTTGGATCAGGGTGGAGAGTCTGCATATGCTTTGAAGATAAAACCAATGGGTCTTTCTGAAGGATTGTTGTGGAATGTGGTAGAAAAAGAGAAGCCTGGGATGGCTCCAGGGATTTGGGCCCGAGCACCTGGAAGGATGCAGTTGCCTTTTACTGAGGAATGGAAGACTGTGGGAGAAGCAGGTGAGGCAAGGGAAGTGAAGGGTTTGGTTAGAGACACGCTCAATGTGAGATACCCATTAGACATTCGAGAGGAGGCAGATGAACGAGTCTGAAGTTCCGTGGACAGGGCTGGGCGGGAGAGCCAATCCTGGGAGTCTCGTTTGCACTAAGTTTTCCTGACAGCAGGCTCTGTGTTTGTTTATCATTTGTATCCAGGATAGAAGTAGAGGCTCAATACATAACCACAGTGGAAAAAGAAAGAGAAAGAAGAATTAAGGATAAAAAGTCAGGCAAATGTTTAAGGAGTTAAAAAAAAACTTAACTAGTTTAATTGGATCTCAATATAATCCAAAGACCCATTAATATTATTCTCTAGAGAAACATTACATTACTGAAATCAAAATTAGGGGAATTATAAATACTTCAAATAAAGTAGTAGTGCATTTGTAGATCAAAGAACGCAAACATATCGTTCATGTGATTTTTATCAAGAGAGTTGAGTATGAGAAAGCAGAGAGAATGAGCACAACGGGCTGGAGACAAAATGGCTAAACAAGCAAAACGAAAAAACTTGCCTGAACACATGAAAAACTATCTCTAGGGCAAAGGAAAAGAAACCACCGTAGCAGCAAACTTTCAAGAGATTATCAAGACTATTTTGGGAAAATGAATAAACATAAAGCTGAGCTTGACACACTAATGGAATAAACGTAGAAACTCAAGAGCTAGGAATACCAGAATTCATGTTTTAACCAGGGATGGGTAATGGATAATTTCACTTATAAAAACACGAATCTATTGCAGAGGTTATGAGTTCATTCTTCAGTTTGTTCTGATTTAGTAGAAGTGTAGGGTACAAGGCAGAATGATTGTGCATGCAAAGAACAGTCATTTTTTTTTAATAAAAGTAGAAGCATGATATCAAGACAATTTCTCTACATGAGAAATAAAGTATATTTGTTACTCAAGCTAGAGAAAAACCTCTCGCCAAGCTTACAGATGGGAGAGTTAATACGGGAGGTATCTGACCTCCCCAGTCAAGTAGCAGGCTGGATAATCAATGCCTTTTGAGGTTCTGTGACTCTGCTTTTTAATTTGCAGTATCACTGAAAGCAATTTCCTGGCATTCCACAATCTAGCTCTAGGGGCAAAGTAATTGGTGACCCTTGGTCTGTGTAAACAACCTGAATAAAAAAGATCACAAAAGGCCCATTAGAGAGACATTCAATTTAAACAGCAAGTTTCTAGGCTTCTGGTTTTCAAAGATGGAGCTTCGGAACCATATGGTGGCAAAGAACATCTTGGAAATGGGTAAGGTTCAGAAGAAAGTATGTGGGGAGGGATCATGGTAATTAGAATCGTAGAATTTAGCTACTTCTTCTGCTTTTCTCTCCCCACCATCCTCACCTTTCTGTGCCCTGGAATTAATCCTCTGTGGACACCCAGGAGGAGGTATCTTCCTGCCTCGTTTTCAGTTGCATTTCTGGAAGTGACTGTGACCCGCCATGGTACCAGCAGCTGTCGTGGGCTCCTCCTCCGTGGCCCCAGCAACACTGTCCCTCGCTTCTCCCCTTCAGACCTGAAGGTGATAATGGCTTCCCACTGTTGATAATCCCTGGGTGCCTCGACATCTCTTATAGGTTGCTTTTACCCTGCCTTTCTTTACCTTTGTGGACGGTCCCTTCTTTATTAAGTCTTCTGAACCCTTTAGATTGGATTCTGCTCCCCTGAAGAACACGAGAGTGCTAGGTAATTTCTAAGCGGCAACAAAAAATTGAAGGGTAGGGACTGTATGGTCTTATGATTCCCAAAACACCTTCTGTGGCTCTTCAAATGCAATGCAATCTTAATATTTCTGTTCAGAAGTTGTTGATGAATTATAGGCTCTACGCAGGCCTGTTCGCATCCTATGTCAATTGGATCCACCTCCCCGTTAAGACAGTCATTTCTCAGTCTTTGAGGTTTCCCGCCATGTCCACAGACGATGCACAGAGTTCAACCTTGCAAAGCACAAAAAGGTGGTTTATATTTGTTATTGTTTTATGGGACTGATACAGGACACAGCGAGGGAAAGATTAAGGTCAAAATTATTTGAAAACTAATGTTCTCTAGGCTGAAACAAATGAAGCCGCTTGTACACGTTTGTCTTGCTGGGACTGTGGAATTCCTTGGAGATTATCCTCCACGTACCTTTGACTGTTGCTGCCCAGTGTAATGAATCTATAAAATAGCATTTGCTGTACCATTAGTGAGAAAAACAACGTGCCGCAGATATGAGGCTCTCACAACTAAATGGATCGTCAGCAAGCTACATGTCAATTGGCAACATCAAAAATGTCCAGGATTGGGCTTCCCTGGTGGCGCAGTGGTTGAGAGTCCGCCTGCCGATGCAGGGAACGTGGGTTCGTGCCCCGGTCCGGGAAGATCCCACATGCCGCAGAGCGGCTGGGCTCGTGAGCCATGGCCGCTGAGCCTGCGCGTCCGGAGCCTGTGCTCTGCAACGGGAGAGGCCACAACAGTGAGAGGCCCGCGTACCGCAAAAAAAAAAAAAAAAAAAAAAAAAAAAAATGTCCAGGATTACCAAGAATCAACCATTAGTGAAAATGTACCTAAAACCTTTTAGTCACTTATCACATCTAATTATCTGACACCAGGTATAATTATGCTATAACGTATCATTTTAGTACCACGACCTACATCATGCTAATTCACCCTATATGCCATATTGAATTTCTAGTCTAAAATGATCAACTTCAGTAAGACTAATAAATGAGTAGTCTAATGCAGTTGTTCTAAGAACCTTCCAAGAGGGATATTTATTTATTCATTCATTTATTTATTTGACGGTTTTTTTCTGAGCGCCAATTATGTGCTACGTAAGGTGCTATATTGTGGCAATACCGTGACAAATACTATGTCCCTGAGGCACACACGGTCCAAAGGAGAGCAGGGTTGGTCAGAGACAAATAGTTCCAAACAGGGAGCCATGCATAGTGGAAGGTGTGAGCTGACATCTTTGGGGCGGGCTGGGAGGTAGCTGAAATGGTAGAGGAGATAATGCCTGAGTTCTCTAGCAGGACAAGCACAGGGCAAAGTCTTCCAGGTAGAAGAACCATCCTGAGAGAGGCTGCCTCTAGGAATGGAGAGAGACGTCAGGAGAAGGGCGTGGATGGGTGGGCAGGGGCCTCACGTGCCGAGGCCTTTGATCTGTGCTGTGTAATCTCCGGAGATCACTGAAGTTTGTAATCCGTTTAATTCGTCTGGTCATTTAACAAGTATTTAAGGAACCTACCTGTATATGGGGTATGATGCTAGGCATTGAGGATATAGGCAGGAGCCAAATGGAAAGGGTCCCTAATCCTCACGGAACTTAGATTCTAAAGGATGTATGGTAGGGCGGACATTGAAAGGAAAACAATTTTAATGGATAAAATAGGTACAAATCGTTATTAACGCTACCGAGGGAATAAGGGGCATGTTGAGAATTGTGGGCCAGGGGAATGGACTTTGGGCGGGGCGTTCAGAGAAGACCACTCCAAGGAGTTGTTATGGAAGGAAAGGCCTGAAAGCTGAGGCAGTCACACACAGAGCCGGGTGAATGTTCCAGGCAGAAGGATATGCCAGGATATTCAGGTATTGTTATGCCCTGAGGTAGGCGAGGAACCGGCACTACTCCAGAAATTAACAGACCAGTAAGGCTGGAGCATAGCGAGAGGGCACAGTGATCCAGGATGATGTGGGAGGGGTTACCAGGCGTCAGACCGCGGAAGGCCCGAAGTCCAGGGCTAAAGGGCTGCAGGTTCATGGAAGATGCCCTAGGAAGGCATTTAAACGCCGTGAGCAGTGAGGTGACGTGACAGAGCCCTGGCTACTAGGTAGAGAGTGGGCTGCAGGCAGACAAGAAGGGAAGCAAGAAAACCAAGCATACGGCAGTTGTTCAGGAAGGAAGTCATGGTGGCTGGGACTTGGGATGGTGGCAGGGGAGACAAGAACTGGGTATACTTTGGAGGTAGCACTGCTCTGTCTTCTGACAACATTGCCGTGCAACATGGTGGCCAGGATTTCATCACAGTTGTCTCCTAGCTTTATGGCCTGCACAGCCATGTCACTGATGAAGCCACTTACTGAAATGTACATGACTTCGGGCCTTCCGTGGTCTGGCGCCTGGTAACCCCTCCGACATCATCTCAGATCACTGTCCTTTCTCGCAATGCTCCAGCCTTACTGGTCTTTTAATTTCTGGAGACTCTGGGTGGAGTGGAACAGGAAATATGACACTTACACTGTAGAAATAAAATCTTACTTGTGGTCTGGTGGATGTACTAAGCTTTGCGGGGTGTGTGGGACTTGGGGGAAGGTAGGGAGACTTCTAGTCACTGGAAGATTTTACGTTCTGAGGTTAAGAAGGCTGCAATAAAACACTGGGGAAATGACTGCAATAGGGACAAAGGCTGCTGAGAAGTGAGGACAGCCAGGGCAAGCAATGGAAGTGTGGTCCCGTGGAGGGAGATCTTCGGGACATTGAGAAGGTATGACGATAGCTCATGAGATGGAGAGACGGTTGAGCCTGGGAGAATGGCCAGCAAGGAGGGAGGGAGGCCCAAGAAGGAAGCAGTGGGTGAGCACCAGGGGTGGCCAGGAGCCCTAGACACAACCTTCTGAGGGGCACCTGCAGATTTGGCCATCATCTCATCAGGGACGCTGGCAAGAGCAGCTGAAGGGGAATGGGTGGAGGCAGAAGTGAACGGTTGGTGAGGAAATGACAGAGTCTAGTTGAATCCTTCAAGCAGCCTCATTTTAAAGCCAGCTTGAGTTGGAGTGTTAAAACGTGGAGCAAATTGCCGCGTTTGTATATGCTAAGAGGAATGAGCCAGTGGTCAGGGAGCACGTGAAAAGAAGGAGGATTGATTGACAGAAAAAGGCCAAGAAGACAAAAACCTTCTTAATATAGCAACATCCCTCATGGGTAGCATCTACCCTGTAATTTCTAGTCACTTTACCTTGTTATCACATTTAATCCTCACAAGAACCCAAGAGGTAGAAACTGTAATTATCTCCATTTTACTGATAAAATAGTTGAAATTCAAATACTTGGCCCACGGTTTCTGAAGCCATAAAGCGCTAACACCAAGATGTAAACTCCGTTCAGCTGCAGGAGATGCCTCTTAAAACCCTGCACTGTGCTTCCTTCCCACTCTGTCGGCTTTAATCCCAGCAGAAACCAACAAGTCCACGTGTTCCTATCAGCTCAATGTCCATCAAACATAGCTTTCAGGGTCCTGCCTTCCCACTGTTCCACATCTTGCCCTCAACCATCCCAGGGGCCCTCAGGGTGTGAACCAAACCTGGTAGAACCAAATCCAGCTGATTGGGTAGATCTTTCTCCAGGGCTGGCTTGTCTAAGGAAGACAGTACTTGGGAGAACTTGTGCATCCCCTGGACAATGGTGCTGCCGTTCCTTTTTAACCCGCTGGCTTTCCCTTCCCTCGCTACCTCTTCCTGACCATCTATGTTCTGTCCAGCCCTCCACACCAGGTGCCTCCCTGTAGCCTTCTCTCAAAGAAGGTCCTGTCCTCTACGTAACCATCCACCTGAAAACCTGTCAGGGCTCTTCAGACTTGGATGGGAAACGGGCGGCAGAGTTATCACATCCAAATATCTACCAAGTCCCTCTTGATTAAGCTGTCTTGGGACCAAAGCCCAAGTATTTATTCTTCATCTGCTGGCTTCACCCATGGCTTCTGTCAAGCTTCATGTGAACCTGCTGATTGATACTGGGCAACCGTACACACTTTGACTTCACCTCCTCTTTATCTTAATTTACTCACTTACCAGTGTCACAGATGACCTACTTGTTTTGGGGTGAAATCGAATAGTATTCCCTAGTACAGTGTTTTCCAAAGTGTGACCCACAGGTTCCTGGGCCTGCCATAAATCAACTGAATCAGAATCTCTGCAGGTGGAGTAATTCTAACCTCTGGGTAATTCCAACCTCTGGTGTATAATGACTTCCTGGCCCCTTCTCAGGATCCTGGGTTTCCTGCTTGCCAAGCCATGGACAGTAAATAGGGCAGCTCATCTGCCCAGGTACCCACGAGCCTGTTCAGATTCAGCTATTCTTGGGCACACTTGTCTATGCTGACGGGTTCAATTCCATCTGTTCTCCGACTGGCCTAACCTTGGGAGTATTAATTATTTTCTTAAGCTCTAGTATAAACCAAGCCTTCAATTCCAAGTTATTTAGTCTCACTTCTGCCTCCGATTGTTTCCACTTGACATCTGCCATGTGGGCCAGGTCTGATCTTATTTTCTCTAGTGACAGTTCAGGTCCAGCCCTGGGTCATATCCATACCAGTAGCAAAAATTATGCTGGAAAAATACGGATGGGGTCAGATCAAAGCTAAATTAAGCAGTTGGTACATTGTGAAAGCATGAACGATGAAGATTTTTTTTTCCTGAATAAATATCCTTTAATATCAGGTCTGCCTCAGTTACCGAAGATGTTAATTTCTCATATTGTTTTCTTTCATTTGAGGATGTGAATGTTAAGCTTGAAAAGGCCAACCGAGCTGTCATAGTAACGAGGTTAACCATGGGCCAGGTGATTTCTGGTTTTTAGATCTTATAGTTAAGGACTGCCTGTCTTACATGTCTATAGCAGGGAATAAAACTTAGGAAATGCATCATAGTCACTCCCTGACCTATAAACACCTAAATTATGAATGTTCTATATATAAGAACATCCTGTGCTGAGTCCCAAAGCGTGGGTAGAACATTTTCTTCTTCTCCTTTGAGACGCCATGGCAGACGCATGGAGGAAGGTCCCTTCTCATCCTGTGCCAGGTGCCCAGCACAGCTGCAGAGGGAGTCCCCTTCCCCAGGGGACTCTTCTCATTGGCAGGGGGGGTGTCTTCTGCAACTGTTCTGAAAATGAGAATGTGTACTCACAGCATCCTGAGTTCCCATTCATGAGTAAATTTTCCCACAAGAACGGTGAATAGATTAAAACCGTGCTAGTCCACGAGATTCCTTTTAATCCAAAACACAGCAGAATTATTCCTCTTACATTTTGCCCACACTGTGATTCAATAGGCGTTGGTGGGCTGACTGACACAGGTAACATGTTTTTCTGTGGGACTTGAATTATAAATTTCAATAAGTATAAACTTATACGTGAACTTCTAGAACACAATCTTCATGTAAACTGAAAATTGCTCCTACAGAGGGTTCAGGTGACAGCTCTTTTAGCAGAGCCAGTCATTCCATTGTTCTATATACAATAGCATGACTTGATTTTAGGCATTTTGATTCCCAAGTAAACAAAAAAATTTTCAATTTCATTTGACTTATTTTTAATGAAAGTACACATCTCTCATTAAAACTTTGTGTTGCTATCCATAATCAAAGCAACAGAAGATATTTTAACCAAGAGGTGATAAGTTACAATGAAAGATGAAACCAGTTTGTGATTTATGAATACATAATCTGTTTGCAAAGGAATGTTAGGAGCAGATGTATTCTAGTGATACCATAAATTGAGATTCGGGCTTCAGACTCTGTCAGATGGGCCTCTGAAGACCAGCAATCAGTGCAGATGATAAGGACCCACCACACTGGCGGTCACCCCCCTATAGGAGTCCGTCCTGCGTAACTCATAACGTCCTTTCATACACACCATCTCCTTGGACATGCAAAAGGCCGATGTTTCCTTTCTAGTGATGAGAATATCAGTCCCAGAGAAAGCAAATGACTCGCCCAAATCCAGTAGATGTATGTGGACAAACTCAAAGCTCTTCTACCTCTAAGCCCATTGTTCTGCTACTATTTTGAACTTTTGTTTCAGGATAAATAAATATGTCATACAAAATAAACATGACTTTTCAAGGCTTATCATGAGCAGTTACGGGAAATTAACTTCACTTCTCTATTTGCATTATCTCCATTTTTAAAAAAATCACATTCTGTCTTCTTTCCTCTATTATTCTAGAGAACAGACAAAATGATAGATATGAAATGATGAACAAACTGTGACGTACCATCCAAAGGAAAGGGACGATAATTATGCTGGTCGTCATAAAATGTTTTTATTTCACTGCTGCTGATTGTTTCTTTTTTTAAAAAATTTATTTACACAGGACAAGGGAACTGGAAAATTTATTCAGGACATTCTCAGCATCAGCGAGGCCACAGGTCGGTTTCAGGAAGGACTGAGCTTCAGCTCCTGTCACCTACTGTGGCCAGTTGGATTTGCTTTCTGTCATGCTACAGAGCACATGGAAACCAAGCAAGGGATCTGCTGCGGCAGGTGGCCAGAGCCCCAGGCCGTCGTATATACTGCTGACATGCGTGGTTTGAACTCCTTTGCCCAAACACAGACTAAATGATAAAATACAGAGCAGCCTGGGCTATCTGGTAATTTTCTCCGTCATCTTGGTAATCAAGCATGATTGAAGAAGTACGAGGTAGCAGGTGGCCCACACAGCATCTCCAGCTGCACATGCTGTGCACGTGGCTTCAAAGGTAAACATCGATAACCATTTGCTGAAAATTGGCTCAAAGTCCTTATCTGTCCCTTAAGTTCTGATCATCTTAATTTCATTTTGCATACGTGGGTTGCATAGATATGCTGCTGGCTGATCCAGGAAGACTAGAATAGGTGTGTAGGCATGCTTGCACGCATCCACGCATGTGTATATGCACGCGTGCATGCAGACACACTTGCAGACATACAGATGCATATACACACACGTATATGCATATAAATATATGTACGTGCATATGTATACACATTTCTGCGGATACGTGTATACATACACGTATGTGTGTATACACACCCATATATGGACGTGCGTCCTTCCCCACAGAAACAAAGAACAATTTTGTTTCTTCTCCTACCAAAATATTCAGTGTCATCTTAACAAAGCCAAAATGCTCTGATTCCACCTTAAACTAACTTCCTCCCTCCCTCCCTCTTTCTTTCCTCCCTTCCTTCTTTCCTTCCTTTTCCTCTGCAATAGGTATTTACTGAGTTCTATCATGTACCAAGCACCTGTAAAACAAGACAGAGAGCACAATCCCTTCCTGCAACAGTGAGGGACCCAGGCAACTAAACTGACCCCTGGAATTCAGTGGATGGGGTTTTGATGGGGTGAGTACAAGGGGCATGGAGCACATTGCCTACTTTGGAGTGTTAAGATATGGCTTCCTAGGTCAAGGAGTGCAGCAGTTGTTTAAAGGACGAGATTTATTAACAGACGGCGATAGGAGAGTCCCAGAGGGAGAGATGAGCCCGTGTGGGCAATGGTGTGGAGGCCTGAGACAGCACGGCTCTCTCAGCGATTTCAGGTAATGTTGGCTGAAAGTGAAGAAGTCAGTGAGGCCTGGGTTAGGGGAAGTGGGATGGGGTGGGACACTGAGAGACAGCCAGAGAGACTGACAGGAATCGAGCCATGGAGAACATTGGGTGTCACAATGCGGAGATTAGAATGCGTGCTCAGGGAAGCCCTGGTCCACGGCCCAAAGGAAATCAGGGTGGGCTTAGTGAAAAATAAGGCATCAAAGATGTGTATTATTTTTGCCTCCCTTTTCTTTTTCTTTTGGCTTGGTTTTCACATGTATTCGTGTTCTGGGGAAATTATAGGTGCATCAGCTGCATATAGACACTTGGTTCCCTCAATCAATTGATTCAGAAAGCTACAAGAAACAGTGGATCCAGTTACGGAGAAGACATTGTACATTTCAATGTGTGTGAATTCTGTGATCTAAACAGAAATTCAGGAGGAGAGAAAAGTGTGTGTGTCCCCCAGTAAATTTCACCACTCGGGAGTTGATGGGTATGATTATGGCCCCAGGAGTGATGATAATCCCGATATCTGTGCGTGACTCTAGTCGTCTTAGAGTGCCCTTATGTCCACTGTCAGGACGTTATTTGGGGAAGCATCCTGCGAGGAGTCTTGGCCGTGGATTTCCAGCCCCACCAGGCAGGGAAGAGAGCCAGGATCTGGAGAGGTGATGGAATTACTCTGTCTCTTGGATGATGGTTGCAGGGGAGCCATTTGTCAGCCCAAGTGCCTCCCGAGGATCCTCCCACCTTTTGTAGCTTCATTTTGAGGACAATTACCCTGTGGGTGAATTTAGGGAAAATATTCCCTCTGCCACCTAAAGCAGCCTTGCTCTAAGCATGAATCTGTCAGAGGTGGCGAAGAAAAACAAAATTGTTCCCCAGAAGATCTAGTAAATCAAGGGCTACATCATTTCTCCACGGACTAGGGACAAATATCTTTGTCCTGTGTGCATTTTAAGGAAAGATATTGTGTCCGTTTCCTTTTTTTTTATTATTTTTTTAAGCTGCAGACTGCATGGTGTGAAGCCCAAAGCAAGAAGGAAACAGATAGGTTTAGCTTTCTAATTACATTAGGGAGTCTTATGCGTGGCTCTGGGCTCTGATTCCTTATGTTTGCTGTCACAGCACTAATAGGAGATTGCTTCTCCTATTTTTGAACCTTTTAGCTTCTCTGTTTCATTTCTCTGCCTCTGGCACAGACACAAGCCTTTGAGTTACTTGCTGCTTAGACAAAATCCTGAAAGAATATGAACCAAATGTAAACAGTAATTAAATCTCGGTGGTGGATTTAAGGTGGCACTTATTTTATATATCTTCGTTTATACTTACCTTCACTTTTTGGCAATGAGAACGTATATTTTTATAAACAGAAAAACAATAAGACTGGAGCCCATTTGGAAACATAAAAATGACAAACTCTCTAGTCTACCCTCCAGAAAGCACATGGCTTGTACATCTCCATGTCACTTGCACTTTCTAAGCAGTCATCTGTTCTAAAAATTTGATGGGATCTTTAAGACTGTCATCCCCAGTAGGACAAAACGCACAGGACAGGGAATCCTTTGGAGATGGACTTCTTACTCTTCCAACTGAGCGTGAAAATAAGGCAGTGGAGGTCAATGGGTCCCTACAAGATGAAGTCGCTGAGAGATCACTTGGGGAGCCCCTGGGATCCAATTTCAATACATCTAGATCTTAACCCAGAAGCACTTTCTGAGCACCGGCAATGACAAGTGTGTGACGCTACCCCTTCCCGCATATGATCAAAATATCAATGCCTATATCATGATGTACAATGATCATTTTAAATGCTATTATCAGGGTAAACTGAAAACAGGAATAACCTCTTTCTATAATACAAGCCTGATTTGCTGTGACCTCCTGAGGAATTTAGAAGTACCCATAGTTGGAGAAGAAGAGCCTGCTGTTATACCGGTAAAGGCCCCGTGCAGTTTTCTAGTTAGTAAGGGGAACATGCATTGCATATGGGGAGATATTCACTCTGGCCTGTTTCATTAATTGACAAACCAGTTTTGATACTATATTTGTTTATATATAATATTATATGCATTTTTTATTAATGGCTAATGATAGCTAAATTATACTAAAATAATAAAGTCTACTATCATTATGGTCCTTGATGAATGGTAAGCTATAAGTATTCCAAAGTAAACAACTGACGAGCTCTCCACATTGGAGCATAGGGTGGCATACACTTCATAGGGAGAAGGAGGGATCCACAATAACTTTGAGGTTTGAGGATGAGATGATTGGGCGTTGCCAATATAACCAGGACTAGAAATGCAAGAGAAGGGTTAGGACTGGGGGAAATTGTGAGTTCACTTTTTGACATATTGAGTTTAAGTATCTATGGGTACATCCCAGTAGACATGCCCAATAAGTTATTGAACATATGAGTCCAGAGCTCAGGAAAGCTCTGGGATAGTGATAAATTGTCCATGTCTTATGGATCTGAAAACCCTTGTCTAATCTCCCCTTTTAGACAAGTGTTGACCTCAGAGTGCTATTCTCAGCCTAGGATTTTAGATACTGAGGCCAGACACTGAAGAGATGAAAGTTGGCTTATCAAGAGAGAGCATCCAGGTAGAAAGTCAACCCAGTTCACTAATCCAAATCCAAAGGGGCAGGGTAGGGAGGAAAAACCCAAGGCCTGGGCAAAAGTAGCAAAGTGAGGAGAAGCAGTGGACTTGCAGGTGGGTGATAGAGTTTAGAAGGAGACCCTGAGTCACGAGAACAAAGCCATGGTGTTTTGTACGGAGCTCCTGGAGTTCTGGCCTTGAGTATGGAAGGGGATTGTATTAGTTTCCTATGGCTGCTGTAACAAACTACCACAAACTTAGTGGCTTAAACAACACAAAGTTATTATCTTCCAGTTCTGGAGGTTGGAAGGCCAAAATGGGTTTTGCACACTAAAATCAAGGTGTGGGCAGATCTGCATCCCTTCTGGAGGTTCCAGGGGAAAAGTCTCTCTCCTTGCCTTTTCCAGCCTCTAAAAGCTGCCCACATTCCTGGTTCATGGCCCATTCCATCCTCAAAGTACATTACCCCAATTTCTGCTTCCGTGATTAAAAGCATGAAAGATAGGCAGGAACACAGAAAATAATTGAGATTACACATATGAAATGCGAAAATAGACCCAAAGGAAATATATCAAATGGGTAATTGTTTCATTAGAAACATGGGAATACAGATCGTACTTTTGTCCTTTACTCTAATTCTCAAGCATTCTATAATAAAAAATTAATTTAAAACTGCTTTTAAAAAGTGACATACCAAAGAATTCTTAACAGTCTGACTCAGGGAAGAGATGAAGGAATAAGTCATTAATGCCAAATACAGAAAAGAGGTGAAATGCGGGCAGTGGAGAAATTACAGAATTGGGGAGTCAGATGGTCACTGGTGATGGCTGGGGGAGAGCAGTTCCCAGGTGAGGTGGGAATGCAGACAAGCCAGTGAGGGATTACATTGGAGACCATCAGGACAGCAGCTGGAGATCACTGGTTAGGGAGGGAAAGATGACAGCAAAACTTCTTGGAAGCCAGGGACCAGGAAAGCGAGTTGTTTTGTGTTGGTTGTTTTTGTTGTCATCGTTTTGTTTGTTTTTGTTTTGTGTTTTTTTTTTAGCGGTACGCGGGCCTCTCACTGTTGTGGCCTCTCCCGTTGCGGAGCACAGGCTCCAGACGTGCAGGCTCAGCGGCCATGGCTCACGGGCCCAGCAGCTCCACGGCATGTGGGATCCTCCCGGACCGGGGCACGAACCCGTGTCCCCTGCATCGGCAGGCGGACTCTCAACCACTGCGCCACCAGGGAAGCCCTGTTGTCATCGTTTTTAAGAGAAGAGAGGAGATTCTCAGCTCTGGCCAAAGCACCAGGCAGTGCCGTGTAACAAGAGCTAGGCTATATTGAATGTACACTTTAAATTTTCCTAGATGACACTCTCTATATCTTGCAGGAAAGAGAAGCAGTGCCTGGTAGTGTTATGAATATGAGAATAGTCTTTTCTCTCTCTAACTATGGGAGAGATATTTCCATTTGATGAGCCTCGGTTTCTTCATTTTTAACATGCATGGTTTGGATCAGATGGTCTCTAATGATCATTTAAGCTGTAATATTTTATATCCATCTCTGAAATCTCTAGCTCATTTGAAAAGCCTTAGTTTCACCCTCTTATGAGAATGATTAGACCAAAGCACAATAGTGAAGAAAAGAGACTGGGGGTTTGATTTCATATCAAATTATCTGATTCCTATACAGTCCAAACAAGTAGTTCAGTCACCTAGAAGCACTTTTATGCAAGCAATTCAACAACTGAAAAAAATGGTAATGCCAGAAAGGGTAAGACAATAAATTCTGCCTCTTACCAACGACAGAAGGCAGGTAAACACAATCCACCTAGGCAAGGATCAGAAATTACCATTAAAACGTCAATATTTTTCCTTTCACATCCTTAAAAAAATACCATTAAGAGGAAAATTAAAGGGGGAAAGGAAGGCATGCACTAGAGAATGCACAGTTACCTTCCAGTCAGATCAGGCCAAGGTGCTTTCTGAGAGGTACCCAACTGCGGGTGTGAAATTGTCAAACACCAGGTGTTTGCCACTATGTATTTAGGAGAAACACAAATGGGTATCTGGGCAGAGAGGAAATCCCACTGGGTATCTGGCAGGGTATGATGGCAGATTGAGGAGGGCTCAGAAAAAGGTAGAAGGAGAGATCAGTGAGGTGACGAGAAAGCATTTGCCAAAATGCATCTCCCAAATAGAAAAATACTAGTCTCAGGCAATAAATAAAGGGAAGGAATTTTACAGGTACACTGGAAACAGAAAGAATCTTCTTAAGTTCTGTGTAACTAAGAATAGAGGTAACTAGAGCTCAAGAACATAGTTGCTGAATGTTGAGTAATTAATCTGAGAGATAGGATTTCCTGCAATTTCTATTAAATATAATAATGGAAGGAATACTTGGGACAAACAGAGACACACAGAGATCGCGGGTGCTGAACAATCAAAGCGGAAGAGAAAACCAAATTTGAGACACATCCTGTAGCCACATCTAGATTGAACTTTCTTCAATTCTTTGTTGAAAAGAGATTAGAGCTGATAAGAAGGCCCTACTCTGTAACGTTTGATTTTGAAAGATCTGCATTTATGCTTGACTCCACTGTATAGTAATTGTATAGTAAACTGCATATACTTCCATTGTACAGTGCTGAGAATTCAGACATTTTTATGGACATTATAAAAATCTTGAGTTTAATTATTCTCCAAATATGGCAATAGACATAACTGTACTTGGTGGAGCTTCCAATGGACACTTGTCCTTTCTGTTGTTTAGTTTTTGGCTGCCAGCATGCATTCCCCTTCCCAAGATCAACCAGTTTCCTTTGCCAAGATGAAATACACAATGGAGGGGAGTAATTCCCCAGAATGAATTCAACATATTCTTGGAAAGGTGATGGTGGTGTGCACTTAAAAAAAAGAGCTGATATATGCCTAATACAGTCCACTCGGTTGCCTAAAATACACCACATCTTTATTCTCATCTTGACAGTTCAAAAAATACCCCAAACTGGGCTTCCCTGGTGGCACAGTGGTTGAGAATCTGCCTGCCAATGCAGGGGACACGGGTTCGAGCCCTAGTCTGGGAAGATCCCACATGCCACGGAGCAACTAAGCCCGTGCGCCACAGCTACTGAGCCTGTGCATCTGGAGCCTGTGCTCCGCAACAAGAGAGGCCGCGACAGTGAGAGGCCCGCGCACCGCGACGAAGAGTGGCCCCCGCTTGCCGCAACTAGAGAAAGCCCTCGCACAGAAACGAAGACCCAACACAGCCAAAAATAAATAAATTAAAAAAAAATACCCCAAACTAACATAAGTTAACTCTCCTGACACATCAAAAGTGAGCAATTCTCTTCTCTCAAAGGAACATAACCCAAAGTTCTGCCAGTTTCTCCATCCATCTCCAAGCCTAGATTATCTGAGTGATGCCCTCTCCTCCTCTTGTTCCATTGTGTTCCATCGTTCTCATCAATAGTCTTCCACCTATGAACTAAATGGCATGTATGTCACTAGTAAGACTATATCAGTTAGTGACAGCAGGGAGAGGAAAGAGAAGGAACTCAGGTAAAACATTTAATAGATGCACAGCATCGCAAAGAAGGAAAACTGAGTAATAGACTTCTTTTTCTGTCCCTCTGACACACCTTATTCCTTCCTTCCTGAGGGCTGTCATGCATACTGTTTGCCTGGACAAGCAGGAACCAGATTCTCTGGCCCGGGCAGCAGTCTTAGAAGGTGGGGCTGGGCAGAATAGTGAGCAAAAGGCTCTGAGATTCAGGGCATGCTTCAAGGGAACCTGGTGACCTCATATCTGATGAGAGCAGGTGAAGAAGCAAGCAAATCTGGAAGCAGGGAGAAGACATTCTGCTCAAGGGTCAGTCCAGAGAGGAACCTAGGAAATAACCTGGAAATTGAGTTACAGGGACTGAGAGAGGTTTTCTGAACACATTTGCATGTCAAATAGAAAAAGCAGAAGTTTTGGAGGGGTGAGGAGATAAGGAGTGACCAGAGGGGCACAGAGAGTAGGAGAAATTGTGGTAGGTAAGCCAAAAGAGAAGTGGGTAGCATGGTCAGACAAGGAAAATGAATTCATGGGGTTGAGCAAGAGATCAGGAAGGCGGGGGGATGATTAAGCGGCCAGTGAGAAATGGAGACAGTGAGAACAATCACTGCTAAAGAAGCTGGTCTGTGAAGAAAAGGAAATGGAGCAGAAAGGAAGAAGCCCAAATGTCAAGGGAGGTTTATGGTGTTCTTTGTTTTAAGATGAGAGAGACTGGTACATGCTTGAATGTTTGTGAATCACAGATCGCTCTTCCTTATTGTGTAAGTGATTAGGTTTTAAATTTTATATATATATATATATATATATATATATATATATACATATATATATATATACACACACACACACACACATATATGTATGTATTCAAAGCAATACATGTACAAAATTTTAAAAAGTCAAATGGCTCAAAGGCTAATAAAATGACTATAATTCCCCTGTCTCAACCTTGATCTCCAAGACTTACTTCCTGGAAACATGCTCAATGCTTTTAGCTGTTCATGTTGATATTTGCCATTGTATTTCTAAGTAATGCTTGTTTGGGACATTTCTACTGACTCCCTACTATGAAAGATGAGGTGGAAGTACTCTTAGAGAAAACCTATGTACCCACACACATATGTTTTCCCTTATTTTCCCAAAATGGTTATATACCAATTTTTTATTTATATAAATATTTAGTGTTTACTATATAATTATTATTCATGTTGAGCCACAAAGTATACTATTATTGCTTTTTCTTTCTTGTACAGTTTGTTTTTCATTAAAGTTCTTTGTGCTGATCATTAATTCTTCCCCAACCTCTCCAAGAGAATTGTATATTCCTCTTAGTATAGTCAAACACATAAATAAATCAGGTCCATTTTCATAGCTGTTATTGTTACTGTCAACCTCTGTTCTTCTGCTCCAATCCACCCCAGTTGCTCTCTCTTTATGCCAAAGGGCTGTCATCCTGGCATTTTCTTTGCCAGAACCCTGTGGATCAATTCCCACAGCCTCCTCCTCTGTCGGAGCCCCTTGTTTCCTAGATTCTATGTCTTTGGCTTTCTTGGTTTACTCTGTCATTTTGGTAGTGCAAATTCTCCAGTATCTTTCTAAGAACAGATGCATAGGAGGTAAATTTTTGAGATTTCAAATGTCTGGAAGTGGGAGTAATCTGTGCTCATACTTAATTAATAGTTTGTCTTGGAGAATTCTAGGTGGAAAATCATTTTCCACCAGAATTTGGACCTTGTTCCATTTTCTTCTAGCTCTCACTATTGTAAGTAGGAATTCTGATGCCATTCCAATTGTTGATCCTTTATATGTGACATATTTTATCTTTATGGAAGTTTTTATTTTTAATTAATTTATTTTATTTTGGGCTGCATTGGGTCTTCGTTGCTGCACGCAGGCTTTTCTCTGGTTGCAGCGAGCGGGGGCTACTCTTCGTTGTGGTGTGCAGGCTTCTCATTGCGGTGGCTTCTTTTGTTGGGAGCACGGGCTCTAGGAGCGTGGGCTTCAGTAGTTGTGGCTCATGGGCTCTAGAGTGCAGGCTCAGTAGTTGTGGTGCATGGGCTTAGTTGCTCCTTAGCATGTGGGATCTTCCCGGACCAGGGCTTGAACCTGTGTCTCTTGCATTGGCAGGCGGATTCTTAACCACTGTGTCACCAGAGAAGCCCCTATGGAAGTTTTTGACATTATCTTTTTGTCCTTAGTATTCTGAAGTTTAATGAAAATGTGTCTTGTTTATATTTTCAGTCATTGTGTTCTTTCAGGAATTTTCTACAAACACTTTTTTTAATTTTGGAAAATTATTTCTGTTATTTCTTTGATAATTTTTTTCTCTTCTTTCTTTGTCTCCTATTTCTGAAACATTGGACCTAATGAATTGATCCTCTATTTTCTTATTTTTTCTTTTCAATTTTCCTTTTCTTTTTCACCTTTTTGTTCTACTTTATCTTGAACTTTATCCTCCAAATCTTCTCTGAGTTATTGATTTATATTTTAGAATATAGTATTTTAGAAATAATGATTTCTAAGTTTCAAAAGCTTCTATTTATTCTTCAGATGTTCCATTTTGATGATATCCTGTTGTTTTTTCATGGCTGCAGTAGCTTCTCTTATTTCTCTGATAAGTATACTACATATTTTTATTTTTTTGCCCCCTGCTCCACATGCATCTCTCAAAGTATGTTTTTTCTTTATTGTTTTTTTGTATCTGCCTCTCAAGTTAGTCAATTTTCTCAGTTGTCTCTGGAGATCTGACTTTTGGTACATTTTCATTATTTATTGATTATTGGTTCATACTCATTATTTATGGGCTTATATTCATATTTAGGTATAAAAACCTAAATACCTAAAAAAGCTGGAGGGATGTCTACTTCTGTAGTGGCAAAGTAGTTCATTGCAGAATAATCATCTATAAAATATAACTAAAAACATAGGACAATATACATAAAATATCTGATGACAGGTATCACAAGGCTACCAAATCATCCAGGACTTGAGGGACCAAGATCTGTGAGAGAAGAGGAAGAGTTTGAGGTGGGTCTTACATTCTACGGGACTTTTCCCTTCAAAACACTTGCAAATTCTTATGCAGCACAAGCTGAACTTCTTGCTAATGCTGTTTACTCTCTCTTGCCAGTGCATTCCTGATGGCCTAGGTGACTGTTGTATCCTCTGAACCCTCTTGAGGAGAATCCTCAAGAGGGACTTTGGGCCTCATGTAGTATGTCTATTCCAGCAGGCCTACCTTTCTCCACCTTTTATACCTTCCTATGCCATCTGCCAGAGAAATCCAGGCATTTCAGTTTTCCTCAGTGTGAGGCAAGCATGTACAGGCTTGCCTAACAGTGAGTTTGCTCCAACCCCTGGGATCCTAGCCAGAGTATTTAATCCCATGTTCTAAGGAAGTACCCTCAAATCAATGTATTCTTGCTTAGACACCTTTATATTCTGGCCCCCTTGATCAATTACTCTTAAAATCTAATTCCAGGGCTACACTGCTAGTTCCTCCTAGTACATACTAGCTAATTCTTTCAGCTTCTTAGTGAGTAATCTCTTTCCTCCTTTATCAGACACAGTACATTCCCAGCAAAGTTATGTTGGGATTTAACTCTAGTTATTCACCTGCACTTCTTTGGCTGCTACAGAGGGTCATTTTCTCAACAGAAGAATTCTATAGTCTACTTCCTGAAGACCCACATCTGGTTACCAGTAATCTGTGAGTTGAGGGGAGAAGGGACTGAGAATATCATTATCAGTTTACAGACTTTCACTGAATTTTCTTGCTTTCAAGGCGAATGACTCACTACCTCTTTCCACTGGTTGCAGTGTTTCTGAGACTGGAGAGTCTCTGCTTCAAAACACAAACCTTCTCTGTTCCAAAACACAAACCTTCTAATGCTGAGCTAGGGGAGGGTGATTAATTGGTTGCAAAGTGAGTGATGAGATTTAGGAGTTTGCTTCTTCTATAACCAATCATGTTTTCAACCATACCTTATAAACCTGCCTTCTGAGGTACCATACCTCATACCTCCTATCCCTCAGTATGTGCTGGGGTTTACAGCACAAATCAATCTGCTTCTTGTTAGCATTTCTCTATGTAGACACACAGCTTTCAGCTATTTTTACTTTGCTAAGTCAATGACCATTTATACATCCTCTTTCCAGCTTCAAAACTTGGTTAACAATTCTCATCCACTGTAGATTTCTGTCCTGCTTTTCTTTGTCCTATTGGGTCTACACCATTTATGTTCCTTTATTCTTATAGATTTAGGGACGAGAGTGGAGGTAAAGAATATATGAAACCTACTTTCTTTACCTAGAAACGCTAAGACCAGAGCATGTGTAAATTCTGATGGAAGGCCTCAATCAGTCGAGAATTCAAGAGTTAAGAGATAATCAATGACATGAGAGCCTTCAGGAGGAAGAAGAGAATGGGATCTAGAGATGAAGTGATAAACTTTAGTCCAGAGAAGGGCCAACTCTTCCATGTGACCAGAAGAAAATCAGAAAGAGCCGGGTACAGACTGTGATAGCTCTTTGACTATAGAGTTGGGATATGAGGCTGTTCCCCACTGAATGCCCTCCTGTTTGTTTCCTGTTATAAACCTATCTTTTCTCATGCCCGCTGCCCACCCACCAGTCTCATTCCAGGAGCAATTTAGATTAAGCACATTTCCACTCTATCTAAGACAAATCTCCCTTTTCCATGTGTTTTATACATAATAGAGAAAAGCAATTTTTTTAAATTTACTTTCTTAAAGGCACTACATCTAAAGCCCCATGTGTACAAAACATGTAGCATTTGGCCCTTGCCTTTAAAGGATTTTAAACTAGTGAGATAGATGATCTAGAAAGGCAATTTGAACATAATGTGGTAAATTTTTATGGTACAGGAATACAGAGAATGCTCTGGAAACATACAGGAGGGCCCCTAAATCAACTTGGAAATCAGGCAAGATCTCTGGAGGAATTGAGGTCTCAGCTAAGTGTCAGATGATGTTAGACCAGCCAGGCACAGATGGGAGGGGCAGACATTCCAGAAATAGGTGATGGAATAGCTAGTGTAGGGTGGTGAGGAATATCCAGCTGCATGTAGGGAAACTCTAAGGCTGGGGGGCAAGTGAGAGGCTGAGGGTGACCTGAGAGGATGCTAGAAAGTGCAAGGGCCAGATCGTGGGGTCCTTTGGTGCTGCTTCAAGGAATTAAAGAAGAGCAACATGGTCTGACTTGGATATTGACACAATCTGATGAGGCCATAAGGACTAAGGAGAGAGCAGGGCAGGCTAGCCATTGGCAGTGAGGGCCTGAACCAGGTGGGTGAGAGCAGGAATTGTGAAGAATTAAGGGCAGTAACCGCAGCCAAAAGACCAGGCTGGAATTGTTACTCTGCCAATCATTTGTACATGATGTCATTCAGCCTCATTCCTGCAGGGCAGAACCACACTCTGCCCTGTGGTTAATCCTGAGCTCTAGAGAGGACGGTCCCGTGAAGTACCTGACGTGCTGCTTGGCACACGGAACGTGGTTTCATCCCCTTTCCTCACTCTGTGTTTTTAAGTAACCTCCAGTTTTCCCTACTGTCTTGCTTTTGGTAGCTATTTGAGGCCAATTGTCATGACAAGTAAACATGCTCAGTGGACCCTCTTGCTTTAAACTAGTATGCACCCCTGCCCATCCATCCATTGTGACATTGCTTTTATAGACAGGTGCACGCATGCGCGCGCGCGCGCGCACACACACACACACACACACACACACACACACAGCATATTCCTCACTTTTCTACCATAGTCACCATCTCCCATGGCTCCCATCCTCCATTTTCTGGGCCAAGAATCCCAAAGACTCTTGAGGATATGAGGAAATTCAAGATGTATCAAAGAGTTCATGAAATGTATTTGAGCGCCTAGTCTGTGATACCCAACAAGAACACTCCTTGCCTCTCGGGAGTTTTGGAAGAGGTGAGAGAGTTGGAAGGCTTTTAGTCACAGCCTGACCTTCTCAACCATTTGGAGGCAACATCTTCCAGGGCTCCTAACTGATGGCAGTGAGGTAACTAACAGGTGTGAGAATCGTTGTTTTATTTTGCCGATGGAATAGCATGGCGATTTCATTTCTCATTCTCATGGTGCAGCCCTAGGAAAAACTGACAACAGATTCTCCTTTAACCACGCTGTCTTCATGTATGTCACCTTCCCTGATGCCTCAGGAGCATGAGCTCCTAAGCCACGTCTGGTGGAAAATTTGCCATCTCTTCTAGATTAGATGCAGATGCAAGGATCCATCTTCCCACAGTGGGACAGGTCTTGTCACAAATAGCTGGGATTTATGGGTGTTCTTCTGCAGCAGAAATCATTTCACCTTTTGAGGTAACCTTTACAGAATCATAAAATCAATCAGTTTTATTTGACATCCAAATCAGAGCTCTGCCCTAAATAAATTGCTAACACTTTATGTAGAGGACAGAACAGAGAATAGGACTGCGTTCAGGGCTAGGCAGAAGGGCACTGAAACAACAGCAGGACAATTTAGAGTTCACAGCTGACCAAGTGTCAGACAGTGCCCTGAGCGCCCTGCGCCTTGGGTTTCTGTCTGTGATGCTGGATACCACCAAAATAAGCTCTCCTCCTTCATCCTGGAACGGACCAACGGAAATGAAATGCCCACAGGTTGATTCTTTTTCCTGTCCTGTTTGTCTTGGTGTCCAAGAAATCTGTGTAGATTTGTCTGGTGGGGAGAAAAGGGGACAATTCTAGATGTATTCTCTGTAGGCAGGATCTATTTGGCATGGTAAATTTTCAAACTGTAAATGATTCATATGGTGAAGAAAGGGCATTAAGTATACAAATTGCGTATGGGTGTAGGAAACAACCTTCCAGAACACCGCAAAGTCAGTGCCGAGCACACTAAGGAGCATCTTTTAAGCCTCTTCTCTGGACGAGGTTTGGGAAGAGTGGCCCCAGTCGTAATTGGGAGGGAGGGCAGGTGGAAGGAGCAGTGTGAAAGGAAGACCGTTAGTCCTGTTATTAGACGTTCTCACTTGACCTTTTCACATACACAACTATAAAAGCCAGGAAAGATGGAGAACTTTAAATGCAAAAGACAATTGCAGGGTCATTTTGCATTCATGATGTCATTTAGGGACACAAGCTTTCAAAATACAATAAAACGTTTGGCTTTGGCCAGGTTGAGTTTTCTCAGCAAACTATGAAAGCAGAGAAATCTTGGTTTTGCAAAATTTCCAACCTAATTTATCTCTTCTTGAGGACATTTGAGGAAGCACACAAACATTGATAGGCAGACATGAAACCATCAGACTCTGTGTGTGTGTGTGTGTATTAAGCCTTTACTATTGTTTTTTTCAGAGCAGTTTTAGGTTCACAGTAAAATTAAAGGGAAAGTACAGAGACTTCCCATATACTCCCTACCCCTAAACATGTATAGCCTCCCCCATTATCAAGTGCATTTGTTGTAACTGATGAACTTAACACTGACACATCATTATCCCCCAAAGTACATAGTTTACATTAGGGTTCCCTCTTGGTGTTGTGTATTCGACAGGTTCTGACAAATGTATAATGACTGTACCCACCATTATAGTGTCATACATGGTAGTTTACTGCCCTAAAAATCCTTTGTGCTCACCTCCCCTTTCACCTCACCTATTTATCCCTCCCCTGTCACCAACCCTTGGCAACTCCTGAACTTTTTACTGTCTTCATAATTTTGCCTTTTCTAGAGTGTCATATTGTTGGAATCATACAGTCTATAGCCTTTTCAGATTGACTACTTTCACTTAGTAATATGCACTTAACTTTCAAGCCTTTTAATGGCTTGATGGCTTATTTCTCTTTAGCACTGGATAATACTCCATTGCCTGGATGTACCACAGATTATTTAGCTACTCACCCATTGAAGGATATCATGGCTGCTTGCAAATTTTTGCAAGTATGAATAAAGCCGCTAAACACATTCACGTGCAGGTTTTTGTGTGGATGTAAGTTTTCAACTCCTTCGGGTAAATACCGAGGAGTACAATTGTGGATTTTACGGTAAGAGGATGTTTAGTTTTGTTAAGAAACCACCAAATTGTCTGCCAAAGTGTCTGCAGCATTTTGTACTCCCCACCAGCCATGTATGAAAGCTTCTGTCGCTCCACACCATTGCCGGCATCTGCTCACGTCAGTGTTTTGGATTTTGGTCGTTCTAATAGGAAAAAACAAAGGGTTCTTTGTATGTTTTGGGTAACAGACCTCTATCAGATGTGCTTTTGCAGGTATTTTCCCCCATTCCGTGGCTTGTCTTCTCATCCTCTTGACAGAGTCTTAAGCAGAACAGTAATTTTCAATTTTATTGAAGTCCAACTTACGAATTATCTCTTTCATGGATTGTGTTTTTGGTGTTGTAGCTGGAAAGGCATCACCATACTCAAGGTCATCAAGGTTTTCTCCTATGCTACCTTCTAGGAGTTTTATAGGTTTTCATTTTACATTTAGGCGTGTGATACATTCTGTTAATTTTTGTAAGGGGTTGAAAGTCTGCGTCTACATTCATATTTTTGCATGTGCATGTCTAGTTGCTCCAGCATCATTTGTTGAAAAGACTATCTTTGCCCCATTTTATTGCCTTTTGGTCCTTTGTCAAATATCAGATGGCTGTATTTATGAGGGTCTATTTCTTTTTTTTTCCAGAAAAACAATGTATTTTTATTAATTTACTGCTTGATAGTCATCTATAATACTTTTTTTAAAACATCTTTATTGGAGTATAATTGCTTTACAATCGTGTGTTACTTTCTGCTTTATAACAAAATGAATCAGTTATACGTATACATATATCCCCATATCTCTTTCCTCTTGCATCTCCCTCCCTCCCACCCTCCCTATCCCACCCCTCTAGGTGGTCACAAAGAAGCACTGAGTTGATCTCCCTGTGCTATGCGGCTGCTTCCCACTAGCTATCTATTTTACGTTTGGTAGTGTATATATTCCATGCCACTCTCTCACTTTGTCCCAGCTTACCCTTCCCCCTCCTCGTATCCTCAAGTCCATTCTCTAGTAGGTCTGCGTCTTTATTCCCATCTTGTGCCTAGGTTCTTCATGACCATTTTTTCGGTTTGTTTTTTAGATTCCATATATATATGTGTGTTAGCATACGGCATTTGTTTTTCTCTTTCTGACTTACTTCACTCTGTATGACAGACTCTAGGTCCATCCACCTCACTACAAATAACTCAATTTCGTTTCTTTTTATGGCTGAGTAATATTCCATTGTATATATGTGCCACATCTTCTTTATCCATTCATCTGTTGATGGACACTTAGGTTGTTTCCATGTCCTGAATATTGTACATAGAGCTGCAATGAACATTGTGGTACATGACTCTTTTTGAATTATGGTTTGCTCAGGGTGTATGCCCAGGAGTGGGATTGCTGGGTCATATGGTAGTTCTATTTTTACTTTCTTAAGGAACCTCCATACTGTTCTCCATAGTGGCTGTATCAGTTTACATTCCCACCAACAGTGCAATAGGGTTCCCTTTTCTCCACACCCTCTCCAGCATTTATTGTTTGTAGATTTTTGATGATGGCCATTCTGACCAGTGTGAGATGATATCTCATTGTATCTCGATGATATCTCATATCTCTGTATATCTTCCTTGGAGAAATGTCTATTTAGGTCTTCTGCCCATTTTTGGATTGGGTTGTTTGTTTTTTTGATATTGAGCTGCATGAGCTGCTTGTAAATTTTGGAGATTAATCCTATGTCAGTTGCTTCATTTGCAAATATTTTCTCCCATTCTGAGGGTTGCCTTTTCATCTTGTTTATGGTTTCCTTTGCTGTGCAAAAGCATTTAAGTTTCATTAGGTCCCATTTGTTTATTTTTGTTTTTATTTCCACTTCTCTAGGAGGTGGGTCAAAAACGATCTTGCTGTGATTTATGTCATAGAGTGTTCTGCCTATGTTTTCCTCTAAGAGTTTTATAGTGTCTGGCCTTACATTTAGGTCTTTAATCCATTTTGAGTTTACTTTATAATACTTTTTGATTCCAATGTTGTTGGCAGCATAGTTTTTGATCATGTCTTCATATGACAATGATTTTGTCATACTTTCTGCAGAGAAAAGAAAGAGAACCCGTCTATTTTTTAACATAGTTGGTTGGAATTTATTTTCTATTATTTTGGTTGGGATATATAATGCATATGACTTTACAAAGATATATACTTACTATTTGTAATAATGCACAGGTTTTATCCTATACACCTTAAAATTCATAAATTTCTGTTTTGTGCAATTCCCAGGCAAAAAGAAAAGGATGGTATAGTGTATTTCTCATTGCCAAAAAAAATACATTATCAAGTATATTTCTGAGAGGAGGGAATTTCTGGGTTTTGTTTTTTTTCTGCGTTGGGTCTTTGTGTTGTGTGTGGGCTTTCCCTAGTTATGGCGAGCAGGAGCTACTCTTCATTGTGGTGAGCAGGCTTCTCATTGTGGTGGCTTCTCTTGTTGTGGAGCACGGGCTCTATGCATGTGGGCTTCAGTAGTTGTGGCATGTGGGCTCAGCAGTTGTGGCTCCCGGGCTCTAGAGCGCAGGCTCACTAGTTGTGGCGCGTGGGCTTAGTTGCTCTGCGGCATGTGGGATCTTCCCGGACCAGGGCTTGAACCCATGTCCCCTGCATTGGCAGGTGGATTCTTAACCACTGTGCCATCAGTGAAGCCCAGAATTTCTGTTTAAAGTAGGTATTAATGAGAATCTTTTACTAGAAATTGTATATATGTAATTACTGGTAGAATCGTCCTCAAACAAGCTTCCAGCTCTTCTCAAACCTTGTTTCTCTTCCATTATCCACATATTTCAAGTGCTGGATGCTGTTGGACATGCCGATATCATAATATTACGTCTGGCCTCGTGATGATAATGATAGGCTGTCACAGTGAGCGGTAAGAACATACATAGAAGCCATTTTTACACTAGAACAGCTAGCAATAATAGCCCTACATCAACTGAGTGTGAATTGTATGAATATTTCTCACTAAACCCAAACTAAATGTATCAAGGACTCAATCTCCCCTTTGGATCACAAAATTCCCAAGGCCACTTTATTTTATTTTTATTAGGTAAATATTATTTTTAAAAAGATTTTATTGGAGTATAGTTGATTTACAATGTTGTGTTAATTTCAAGTGTACAGCAAAGTGAATCCGTTATACATACACATATATCCACTCTTATTCAGATTCCTTTCCCACATATGCCATTACAGAGTATTGAGTAGAATTCCCTGTGTTATACAGTAGGTCCTTATTGGTTATCTGTTTTATATATAATAGTGTGTATATGGCAATCCCAATCTCCCAATTTATCCCCCTCCTTCCCCCTTGGTAACTATAAGTTTGTTTTCTACATCTGTAACTCTATTTCTGTTTTGTAGGTAAGTTATGAGGGTCTATTTCTGAGCTCTCTATTCTGCTCCATTAATCTATTTGTCTACTCTTTCACCAGTACCACCCTGTCCTGATACTGTAGATTTACAGTAAGTCTTGAAGCTGGGTAGCGTCAGTCTTCTGACTTTGTGCTTCTCCTTCAATATTGTTTTGGTTACTCTGAGTCTTTTGCCTTTCCATATAAACTTTAGAATCAGTTGTCAATACCCACAAAATAACTTGCTGGGATTTTGATTGGGATTGCATTGAGTCTATAGACAAAATTGAGAAAAATTGACAATATTGAGTCTTCCTATCCACGAACATGGAATATCTCTCAGTTTATTCAGTTCTTTGATTTTGCTCATCAGAGTTTCATACTTTTCCTCATATAGATTTTATACATATTTTGCTAGGTTTACATCTAAGTATTTCATTTGGGGGGATGCTAATGTAAATAGTACTGTGTTTTTAATTTCAAATTTCACTTGAGTTTTGCTGCTCTATAGGAAAGTGATGAGCTTTAACTTTGTATCTTGCAACCCTGCTATAACTGTTTATTAGTTCCAGGAGTTTTTTATTTATGCTTTTGGATATTCCACATAGACAACCACGTCATCCATGAACAGAGCCAGTTTTATATTTTTCTTCCCAATTGGCTTATATTTTATTTCCTTTTCTTCTCTTGTTGCAGTAGCTAGAACTTCTAGTATGATGTTGAAAAGGAGTGGTGAAAGGGGACATCCTTGCCTTGTACCTTATCTAAGTGGGAAATCTTCCAGTCTTTCACCATCAAGTATGATAATAGCTGTAGGATTTTTGTAGATATTCTGTATCAAGTTGAGGAAGTTCCCCTCTGTTCTTAGTTGACTGAGAGTTTTTATCATGGAAATCATCATTTTCTGAAGCCCTTTTTGCTCACTACTGAATCTCTAGCGTCCAGCAGAGTGTGTGACACCTTACTGCATTATATCAATAGTTGACGCTTGAACAATGCGGGGGTTGGGGTGCTGACCCCCTCCCAGCATAGCTGAAAATCTGCATATAACTTTACAGTTGGCTCTCTGTACACCTGGTTCCGTATCCACTGCTTCAACTAACTGTGATGATGTAGCACTGTAGCGCTATTTATTGAAAAACATCTGTGTGTGAGTGGACCCGCAGAGTTCAAAATCTGTGTTATTCAAGTGTCAACTGTATTTTGTTTATAATGAATTAGGGGATAGGATAGAAAGGAAATGAAACCACCTTAGATAATTACCCTCTCTGTTTCATTTGACAACATAGTGTCTCATAATAACTACAAGAACACGGTTGTCAAGTAAGAGTTATCTGAAATTATGGAGCATTCAACAATCTGACCTGGATACATTTACGACAAGTCGTTGGTTGCTGAAATGGCCATTTACAGGGATGCTGCATGGAGGGCAGCTTGAGAAGAATCCAGAAAGAAGAAGTCATGTGGCTGAAAGGAGCGCAGATAAACTCTGCCTTCTCAGGATGCAGCTTACATCTAAGCTCCAGCACTTTCTGTGTTTGGTGATTTAGGGCAAAGCCTTTCACCTGTCCGAGCTTCAGTAACCTCCTTTGTGACATGGTAAGAATGGAAAAAGCTCCCCAAGAGGCTGCTGGGAAATCAAATGAGACAGTGCAAGAGACAGAACTTTGCAAATTGCTTAAGTGCCATGGAAATGTTATTTAGTTTATTGTTTCTGTAAAGTATGAACTGGTGGTCCTTGAGATAACACTGTACCACATACTGTTCTAAGTAATTGTTTCTGTAAAGTATGACCTGGTGGTCCTTGAGAAAACACTGTACCACATACTGTTCTAAGTAAATGTTGATAGAAAATTGGGGCTCTGAGCTGCATGCGTTGGCATGATATTTGTAGCCCTGAATTAGGTTTATTCCATTCATAAAATGCTTATGATGTGCCTACGATGCGCCAGTCACTGTTTAAGCACAGGGGATGCATCAGAAAATAAAACATACAAAACTCCAGACCTCATGGAGCTTACTTTCTGCAGAGGCAGAGGAAAACGAACAAAGTTAAAAATCATATAGAATCTTAGAAAATGGCAAGTTCAATGGGGGAAAAAGAAAATAGGAAAGGGAGGTAGGGATGGGGAATGCAATATTTATATAACGCTTCTAGTCTCTTTCGTTTACATAATATCTGTTCTTTCTTTGTTGTTCTTCATTTGTTGACAATTCTGGAAAGCCACAGGGGAAATAAAAGTTAATTGGGGGCTTCCCTGGTAGCGCAGTGGTTGAGAGTCCGCTTGCCGATGCGGGGGACGCGGGTTCGTGCCCCGGTCCGGGAAGATCCCACGTGCCGCGCAGCGGCTGGGCCCGTGAGCCATGGCCGCTGAGCCTGCGCGTCCGGAGCCTGTGCTCCGCAATGGGAGAGGCCGCAACAGTGAGAGGCCCGCGTATCGCAAAAAAAAAAAAAAAAAAAAAGTTAATTGGGGGATTATTTGTGTTTGATGAGTTTTGAAGCTGCTCTTTTTAAACTTCTGGACCACAGTTTTTTTTTTTATTATTATTATTTAAAGTATACACCAACAAAAAATTTGGGCCGTCTTTTTCCCCTTGCCACAATGTATGCTAATGTGGCAAGAAATTAGTCAATTTAAAATTTGACAAATATATAGGTTAAGGGACAAAGAAGACATACACTTTTGGGGACATGATAGACGACATTCATTCCTCAGACCTCATGTTCTATTTTCAAAATGATCTCTACACGTAGGAACACAAGGAACTCTAGAAGTATAGGAAAAATGTTGCTCCCAAGGTCATGTTTATGATTCATGTAGAATGAAGACCTTTAGTGAATACCCAGCTTTATGATTAAGTATAAAAGTTGTCTATAACTTGTCTAAATACATTAAATAAGCTGATTTATAAAAATATAAAATATAATAAGGGAGTCTAATTTGAAAACAGTGAAGTACAGCCTCATAAATAAATAAAAAGAGTTCATTCTCTACAGGTTTTTGTTTTGGTTTGAGTTTTTTTTCTTTTTTTTCCCCTCTTTTTGGTGTTTGTTTGTTTGTTTTCGTTTCAATGCTTTATTCCCTTTACTTTGTAGGTTTTCCTATAAGAATTTCTACTTTCTGGTTCCCATTTCTAAGATCCACCTTTAAAAAAAAGCAACTCACTCACTGGTCTTCCCATGTTTGGAGCATGTAGGTGAATGCTACAATTGAGAGGCAAATCTGAGAGCAATTCAACTGGCTTATCTCTTTCAACACGCTCCTACGCCCATGTGTACTCCCCTACACGTGTTCTGTTTGATTTCTTTTGTTATTTTGGTTATTGACCTCAATTCCTGGGATTTCAAATTGAATGATTCTTTGTTGTTTTATTCCATTAATTATTATTCTTAATACAGGGAGGTAGCCCCCCCAATATTTTAATACTCATTTATTCTTTGGTTCAACAAATGTTATTGGGCATTTGCTTTGTGTTGTGTAGCATTGAAGGCATTTCTCTTATCTAAACTTTGTAATGGGAACGGAGTCCAATGGGTAGATCTGGGTAGAAGAAGACCCTTAGGTTGTTGAGGTCCCCCCACCCTTGCTGCTGCAGAGTCGGAATTACCCAGAAGAGGAAAGAATTGAGGCACATGCATGTCCTAAGCCTTATCTACCTGCATCATTCACACCTGAAATTAAGATGGAGAGGAAAGGCATCCACTACTGTAAGAATATGAACACATTAAAAGACCCTCTGAAAGGCTTTTCTGAATTCGTATGATTTACGTGCTGCCGATAGCTTATTTAATTTGGGAGGAAACATCCTAAACAATACATCTCCTAAGTTAAAAAAAAAAAATCATGCCTGCCCCTGTCTTTAACCAACATGGAGTACCATTTTCACACTCTAAAGATATTCATGTCTTAACGCTGTGTCTTCTCCACTCCGCTTAGATCTTTAACAAACTGTTACTTTGTGTTTACCTGGCAACTATCCACTAGGATTAGAAAGGGTTTCTACTTACTTGTCTTAAAACATTGATAAACAGTAGCCATAGAGGGGGCAAAGCACATTTTTAAGGATGGAGGAATTCTACCCCAAATAATAAGTTACAGCTCCCAGGTTTGGCAACAGACTTCAAGCCTCTTGATACCCAAAGGTGGACTCCAAATGTCGTGGACAGTGTGAATTATATGAAGAGAAAATACAAAATTAGACAGGGTGGTATATTTTTAAAAGCATAAATGTATTACTAGGTGTTCAAGTTCAAGATTCTGATAAGATCATCCCTCCTGGGGCAGTGTCTTGGTGCTGGTGAGTTGCTGGTACTCAGATGACTGTCTTTTCTGTGTCCCTACTAGCGAGGATTTGTCACCCTTTACTTCCTGTGGTGTGTATCATCAAAACATTTTTTAAATTTTTCTAGAAATAAATCTATATTACAATGTTGAATATGCTTTTCAAAACTACTCATGCCCCAAAACCTTCCAACTGAAGTTCTGATTTACTCTCCTTTCTTCTGAATAATTAATTCAGAACCAAAGGACTCACAAAAGACATTAGAAAAATGATGTCAGGAAGATTTTTTTTTTTTTTTTGAGAAAAAGTAGCTCATCTTGGGTCAGTGCTTTAGATAATAGAGTTTAACTGTGTCACAGATAGAGAAGAAATGTAATAGCAAAGCCCCAATTAAATTAAAGTGACATTTCCCCTTTTAGGGGATTATTATAAAAAACGTTCATTTCTCCTCATTTCCCTCAGGCTATAGTTTTGCATAGGCCCTTAGCATTTGTTTTGGAAATAGAGTTTATTTTCTTTTTCTAAATCTGGTAACATAATGAGAATGATTCTCCCCCTGGAGGCCTGCGCTAGACCTTTGTTTGTGGCCCAGGAGACACAGTCATTGGTGGTATCGTATCAGGTGAAAAATCAGAACTGGGGTTGCCTGGAACTAAGACACATTCTTCCCCTTGGCATTATTTAGAAACAGAGAAAATTAATCACCTGTTTCTAATTGTAAAAATTTGTCTAAATTTGGCTCTCTCTAAAAGAAGAAGACTATAAAAATTGATGCAATCCTTTCAAAGTCCCTGCCCTTCAGCCAGGGACTGCACTTTATAATTTACAAATGTAAATATCTGGTATCTGGACAGGACCTCCATTTGTCCTCTCATCCCAGCCCACAGAGGTTACAGCCTGGAGGCTAAAAGGGAGGGTGGAGGCAGCTCAGGAAAGCTGTAGGCTGGCACTTGCCCTGTATGGTGCTCTTTCTGCTTGGTGCCTTGTTCCTCCTCAAACCTGTAAGGACAGGGGCTTCCCTGGTGGCGCGGTAGTTAAGAATCCGCCTGCCAGTGCAGGAGACACAGGTTCGAGCCCTGGTCCAGGAAGATCACACATGCCGCGGAGCAGCTAAGCCCGTGCACCACAACTACTGAGCCTGAGCTCTAGAGCCCGCGAGTCATGACTACTGAGCCCGCGAGCCACAACTACTGAAGCCCCTGCGCCTAGAGCCTGTGCTCCACAACAAGAGAAGCCACTGCAATGAGAAGCCCGCGCACGGCAACGAAGAGTAGCCCCCGCTCGCCACAACTAGAGAAAGCCTGCGCACAGCAACGAAGACCCAACACAGCCCAAAATAAAATAAATTTTAAAAAAAACCTGTAAAGACAGAGCTCGTTCTTTGCTGTGGTTCATTGTCATCGGGTGGTTGTTTGTGGTGGTGGTCTACAAACCTAATTATTCTGCAGCGGACGGTGCGCTCAGGCTGGCAAAGGAAATGATCTTGTGTTGTCACTTCCTCTTCTCCTGAACATCTAAATCTCCCACCTAGGAAGCCCGAACTTCTTAAGACCTGCGGTCTTTGCCATCTTTCCCCAAATGCCCTGACTTTCCAATCTCCCCGTCCAGACTAAAGTCTTCTCTGGTCACCCACATCTTGGCTAGGTATGGAGAATAAACCTGTTTTATGTTAGACCTTAAAAATAATAAAAATATAACTTTGCACAGGTTTACACTCTTGTGAGCAATATGGAAAGATGAGTAAATTCACTCCACCCAGTCTGAGCCGGTGGGGAGAGGCTGGGCTGTAGCACAATTTCCTTTTCCTTCCTTAATGACTGTCCTGTCTTCCTCCTGAGGATGGTGAAAGAACAGTGCGTAGTACCAGATACTCAGCTATGGGAGGGTTTTAGGACCTGTCCTTCCCAGTTTCACAATTTCCCTAAGCCACATGCAGCAGGAACTTCGGTTGTAAGACAAAGAAACCCATGCATACGAATGCACACGTATCAAAAGTAACAGGTGTTAAGTGGAAAATACACTCATTTCTCCACACAGGAGCATTCTCTATGCAAGAATTCACATATATGAGCCACTGCTTATGTACAGAACATTTCCACTTATCCAAGGTTGGAGCCCAGTAAGCATTGTTTCTTGTTCTCCCAGCATACTTTTCATTCTTAAAGGTGGCTTCCTGTAGATCTCAACTGGATGTATTCCTCAGACCCTGTGTCCCTGTGTTAAAATACAGAGCTTTTATCTTTTAAAATATCACTCAGTATATTTTAAAAAAATGGATCCCAAACAATGCAAATATATCTACCAATTCCAAATAATTTTCACAGCTTGTGGCAACTGAAGACATGGCAAGCACTTGTTTGTTAACTGCTATTAAGTTCCCAGTTCTATCAGGCATGTTAATATTCCGTCAGTGTAATGATAGAATCCACGGTCATCTCAAATAGGCTATTCTGTTATAAATACATATTTTAGATATTTCCAAGGTGATTCTTAAGCTTACTTGTTCATTCATAAAAATGTTACGGCTACAATCTTAATTATAATGAAAACTCATAATTATTTATGCAAGTTTTGCCTGAAACTTTTAGAATGCAGGATGTTACTAGAGAAGCTGAACGTTCCAACATCCTCTGGGAATTTCTGACCTTAAGTCCAACACTGGCATGGAACCCACCCAGAGACTACCTTCACCCTCTATGGTGGGGTCCAGCTTAGCTGCAAAAGGAGTCAAGATGATGAGTATAACGAACAAGCCATGAGAACAGAGCCAAATATGAAAACGTCTCTAGAGGGGGGTGGGCAGGAGAAGATGCTGGGTTCTTAACAACGAAAGAGTATGAAGTCCAACTGGATTAATTTTCCTTTCGATACCCAATGCCACTGGAATGAATCTGCGTCGGCTTCAGTGAAAGACATCCTAAGCAGTGCTTTTCAAACTTTACTGTGTATATGATTCAGCTGGGGATTGCGTTAAAAAG
Organism: Leucopleurus acutus; assembly: GCF_964270905.1. NCBI lineage: Eukaryota > Metazoa > Chordata > Mammalia > Artiodactyla > Delphinidae > Leucopleurus > Leucopleurus acutus. Next base: position 65,888,079 of record NC_139160.1, on the reverse strand, counting down.
AAGATGGAGGGCTTGAGATTCCTTATTTCTAAAATCTTCCAGGTGATGTTGTCTATAGACCACAATTTGATCATTAAGGACTAACCAGCATCTTCCCACAAACCACAGAAAATCCCACCTTCAATCTCAGACAAAACTTAGCATGGCATTCTCCAACTCCACTGAAAAATTAAGTGTGAATTGCTTCTTTTCACTTTTGCCTAAACAGTGGTGTCAGAAAAAAATAGGTTTTAAAGAAGTAAACAATTGTTGAGTGAAATGAAATAAGTCCCTCTTCAGCAAGCCGTAAAGCCGATCTCTGGCTACATCCATGATAATAAGAGCAAGGTTGGAGACCTGAGATTCCTGATTCTCATTCCACGGTGTTTCTCCTTGAGAATGAAAAGTCAGTGCCGATAACTATGGTTAGCTTGGCTCTAACGGAGCAGAGGGACAGCCACCCAGGCTGCAGAGGGAGGGTGAGCCCTGCAGGCAGTGGATGTTGGCGAACCAGGGCTGCCCAGCTTACCAGTACCCATCTGATGCATGCCCTGAGAACAAGTGGGGAAGCACTTCCATGGTCAGAGAAGAAATGGGGGCTGAGAACCGGCTTAAACGCTTTATTATTACCTCAGAAATTACATTCCATAAATAAAATGGTCCAAACGCTGCCTTGAGTTACTCCCCTACAAAGCCGAGAGAGCTTAGTGCAGAGATCCAAAAGAGAATTGATGGAACCAATATCTTTAATTTTCAAAAGGTGCCTTTATAGTTGGCCATAGACCTTTTAAGCATATTTATAGGCTCACCTGCCTAATTTTGTCTGTCTCTCTTTGTGTTTTAGGTACCTGACAATCAAGCAACTGAAGTTAGTGCTGCCTCATTTTCCACACAGTTTTCAAAGACCTATTGAGTGCAAACTAAATGCAGTTAGACAGAAACAAAGATATGACTGCCCTTTACTTCTAGTAAGTGGAAGTCGTCCAGTTGTAGTGGACCTACATTTATTCTTACATTGAAGCAATGATTCCTTTCAATGAAAACAATCTGAGATTTATTAGGGGGTTTCTTTTTGCCTTTGGCAGCAAACATAGAAGCAGCTAGCTCAGCAAGGTGAGCTAAATGCAACTTGGAATTTCCTTACAACTCAGCTTAAATCACACAATCCGACTGAGAGACAAGTTTAATTCCAGAAGGCTCTTTCACCCCAGAGTTAATGTTATAGAAATTTGTTCCCAAACAGCTATACTGGCTTTTAAACATAAGAAAATAACTTCCTTTCCAGCAAATATAATGTCTTTGGATTTAGACAAGGGTGAGAATGAGAGGAACAGAACTTGATTTTAGACAGAAAAGTTATTACACTAATATGTATAAAGCAGATAACTAATAACCTGCTGTATAAAAAAATAAATTAAATAAAATTCAAAAAAAAAAAGAGAAAAGTTATTTAAAACCTGGATCTAAAAATACGTATATTAGCCATTGCTAAAGAGAACAACTTGGAATGAGAGCATGGAAAATGTGTTTCCAAGTCAAATAAAAATAGCTGAAACATATCCTGAAGTCCATGGGTGTAATTAGTCCCATGATTCCCTGAAATCTAAACCAAGGAAACAAGGAACTCTAAAAATGAGCCCTTTTTAAAAGTATGGCCCCTGGGAGTCTAGGCTCATCTCAAATTTGTACTTATGGAAGCTGAAAGGGCTGGAATATTCATATCCTGACTGTAAGAGAAGCCATAGAATCAGATCTACCCAAAGGATTTCTTTTTTGGAATCAATGCAACCTATTTACACAGTCTGCAATGTATGGTCCCTCTACTCTTAGAATCACCTTTGTAATGAGCCAAGGTGAATTTCAGATGAATCAGCTTATTCATCCTTCCTTCCTTCCTTCCTTCCTTCTTTCCTTCCTTCCTTCCTTCCTTCCTTCCACCATTTATTCATTCAAGAAACAGTTATACGGTACCAATCATGTGGCAAGTACTGTGCTAAGCCTTAGGGATAAAAGCAGAATAAGACACCCTTCTATTCTGCCTTCCCTGTTACTTTTGCACTGCTGATGCTAATCCAAATGCTTAAAAACTCAACTGGGTGAAAAATAGGGTTAAAATCCTCTTGTGAAAACGTATCTAATTTTCTTATGAGAATGAGAAGGTCGGTCCATCTCCAGTCTATTTTTTTTTTCTTTTATGACTGTGGGTCCAGGAGGAGGAAATTCTGCCTGTTTCACTAATCAAGTTTCTCCAGCTCTGAGGCATATTAGGCACAAATATTGAATGAATGAAAGAAGGAAGGAATGCCTTTTCTTCCTGAGCACACTGTGTAGGCTGGCACAGAGTATTTGTCCTCCAGAAATATTTACTATGTGAAACTGAATTCACAGAGTCAACATCCAGCAAATGAAGCAGACCTAGAAATTAATCATTAGAGTTTGGTTAAGTCTCTTCTGCATAGAAGTATGTCAAGGGGTAGTCATAGCATACGGGAGAAATTTATAGGTACGATTTACCTGAAATCTAGCATATTGGCAAGTTTTCCAGGCATTAGGAAACTTCACGGTAAGGTGGACATGGTCAAGTCATTGGCCACTTTGTTGTCAGTCCTTTGTGAAAGGACACCAGACCTCTGGGGTTGGGTGTAATACTTCATGGTTTGCTTCTGCCAGGAGTATACACTATCCTTTGTCCTGATCATTCAGAGAATATTCAGGTAGTCATAGATAGTTCTAGTTTTATTAAAGGTTTTATTTTCTCTGAATATAATCATTTTCTTTCTTGCTTTATATTTACTGTTTAATCAAAATTATCTGTGCTCATGGGATTAAAATAAAATTTTTTTCTACAAGGCTCTTTTCACCTGCCTTTTTTTCCAGCAGCCTCTTTTCCCCTGCCTCCCAACTACTTTAACTTTTAACTACTTCTACTTGATTATTTCTTTTGATTATACTTATATTTGTCTAAATAATGTGCTCATACTGTTTCTGTTACTTTTCTTTGGTTCTCTGCAGAAGACTAGAATTTAGGTTTTTCAGCCCCCCATCCTCAGAGTGCTCATGCGCGCACGCACACACACACACACACACACACACACACACACATTCCCCTCCCAATATTCTTCTTATGCAGTTAGATTGCAATGTTGATTTGGATATGTATATTGTCTTTTTTGTTACTGTAAGGTTGGAGAACACTATTCACATCTAGGTTCTGATAAACTATTACATTTCCTTTCTTTTATTCATTTTTATGTCTGCAGAGTTAGTAACTGTTCTGATTGATTGATTGATTGGGGGGGATTGCTTAATTTTCTAGGTACCTATTACTAATTAATCCCCAGACTCTTTACCATAAATGTAGATCTCTTCTTAGCCACACACATTTGGTAAGTCATCGGTTCTTTTTTGAGACATCCCTCCAGAGCCTTCTGACTTCCTGCTCCAATTCACAGTTAATGTTCTCTTTAGTTACTGTTGAGATGTCTTCCTGGGATCTCTCTTCACCATCATCTTGGCTATTTCTTTGGCTACTCTTTGTGTCTGATGATTTGCTTCCTGGATCCAATGCCTTTTTATTGACATACTCCTTTGTTTTAGAAGATTCTCTCTTCCAGTAGCTTCCTGAGAAAAGGTACAAGGGAGGAAACTTTTTGGCCTTGAATGTCTGACAGTGTCTTTATTTTCTCCTCTCAGTGGATGGTGGGCTGGGTATAGAATACTAGATTGGAAATCATGCCCCTCAACATTTTGAAGGCTTGTGTTGATCGTTTATCTCTACTTTCCCGTACGGTATTGAGAAGTTCAATGCTATTCTGAATCTTGATCATTTGTTTTTACTTTCTGAAAGCTTTATGAAAATGTTTCTTTGCATCTAATGTTCTGAAATTTCGTGATGATGTGCACGCACTTGGGCCTTTTCTATTCATTTTGCTCACACTTGGTAATCCCTTTAATGTGGAGACTCACATACTTACATTCTGGAAATTTTATTTGTAACCTTTCTTAGATTATCTTCTCCTCTCTGTTTTCACTTTCTTTCTTTATGAAACTCTTGTCATTTTGTTCTGAGTCTCTTGGATTGATTATCTATTTTAAAATATTTTTCTCTCATTGTTCACTTATTTGTGTTTTCTCCTTTCTAGAGGAGAAAACTTTATCTTTCAACTCCTCTGTTGAGATTTTCCTATCATACTTGAAAAAAATTTTAAGATTCTTTTCTTAAATGTTCCAGAATGTTTCTTTATAAAGGCTTCCTTTTCTTGTTTTATAAATGTAATAATCCACCTCAATCTTTTGGAAGTGTTCTTCTTTCTACATTGGCTTTTTTTCTTCCAAATTCATTTTTTACTCTTTCTTTTTTTTTTTTTTCCACTTCTGACTTTCAAGTTGGCATATTTCCTATTGCAACTGTTCATCTTTCACTCTCTGCTCACATATGAGTGGGTTGGTAAAGTGCCAATGATAGCTCTTTGCAGGGAGGGCTTGCTGTCAGGTGAAACTCATTATAGAGCAATCTTGTTGGTCATCTTATGAGGGCACTGATGGCTGTAAGAATTTCCAGGTCCCTCTTATCTCTTACCAACTAGTCAGATTCTCCAAGGGAAAAAAATTGCAATATACTGTCTATAATGTATTATCCTGACTGTCTGAATATAGGCATCAAATAGTGAAGGGGATGCAGGTAGAGGTTATTTCATAACTCTGTGTGTAAATTTCCACTTATTTTCTCTATTTTGAGCATTCTTAGTGGTCCTGTAGCCGGCTTGCCCCAATTCACAAAAAGCTGATTATATGCCTCTCTTCCCAATTCCACAATCAGAGACGTTACATTGTTAGCTTGAAATTAGCTTTGGGGGGAGTATTTCTGCCTCCGAAGTTGGCAAGGACTACAAGTCGTCTCCCCCTCTATGCCCCCGAACCCTGAGTGGACTGTTAACATAACCAGTGTGCTCTATGCAGCACACTAAGCCTGCCCCCAGCTGTGTCTGGTCTTTCCCCATGCCAGAACTCCTCCGGTTTACCCCTCTAAAAATACACTTTAAGTCTCCTGCCAGGGTTGGGGGAAGGAAACATGTTCATGAGGTTGTGCAGAGTAGGAGAGAGAGCGGGAATCCAGCATCTAACTGCCTCGCAGATTTTCAAACCACTCACCTGTTTTCCACCCTCTCTTCACCCTCTCTTTGAAAAGCACCCGGCACCCCCAGGCCTGAGTTTCTGAAGCACAGTCAGGTTACTTCTCGTCTTTACGTGCTGCTGGCTGAGGTTTCGGCTTTCTGGGATCGGCCCAGTCAGTGGCCATTCATCCATCTGTTTTCCAGCGTGCAAAATTAGGTTTTTGTTTTCTCCTCTTTGTTTAGGGTTTATACCGTTCTTTATTTTTCTCTTTTAACCTTTTATAGTCCATTCAGTGGTTTGAGAGAGGAGCACAGTAAACGCAAACTCAATCTGCCTTTTTTTATTTCAAAGTCAAACTGAAGAGTTTATGGTGTTTTAGGGGCAGGCCAAGAGTCAGAGTTGTCCTGAAACACTCCTCCTACCCTGGGCCCACCCAGAAGTACCTCTCAGGGCCATGGGCAGCCCCACAGCCAAGGTGGCCTTTCTTGGGCTCCAGTGAACAATAGGCGGGTCAGAATTGTTTGGGGCAGAGCAGAACTGCATTAAGTGAGGATGAAGTCACCATGTATTTGTTAAGTACTGGCTTGATGCTATTCAGGGCTTTGCCAACCGTTACAAACTTGGTAACTCTGACTTTCTGAAAACTCCCTCTGACTGGTCTTTGTAAAACACATACATATTTTCTCTTGGAAAAGTTTCCAAGTACCAGGGCCACCTGAAGAGATCCTGTGGATTTGAGCCATTACCTGTCGGTCTACAAATTGGTTAGGATTTATCTGGCAATTGAGACATAACTAATCTCGCTCCTGTTTCGTGCAGCCTGCAGCGTCACACCATTCATCTTGTTAAATTCAGTTTTTCAGCTCCAAGAGGTAAGGAGGCATCTCAACACGAATAACTCCGGAGAACAAATGGCACTTCTGGGCAGATTACTTAACAAAAACGTGTCCTGGATAAAGCCTTGCTGATTCCTTTCATTCGGTCCCTGGTGGACCTAGCAGTGGTGAGTGTTGGATGGCTGATGATCGTGGGTTGAAAAACTTTTCCCCTTTTGGTTACAAGATTGGCAACAATTTCTGAGACAAACACTGCTGTGACAGCAGGCAACCATGTAGCGCCAAAGTACAATGGGAAACGTGCTCCAAAGTGTTGGCCCAGACTCCTGGGAGACCTTGTGTCTGGTGACTGGTGTGCAATATGGTGGGAGCACCTCAGGCCGGTTATTTCCATGCACTTCCTGATTTCACATCTGAGAGAACAACTTCCCCTCTGAGACGAGAGGGAAAGGGATCCACCCCCTCAAGATTTATCTTTCAGGGACTTCCCCGGTGGTCCAGTGGTTAAGACTTCACACTCCCAATGCAGGGGGCCTGGGTTCAACCCCTGCTAAGGGACCTAGATCCTGCAATGCCACAACAAAAGATCCCACGTGCTGCAACTAAGACCTGGTACAGCCAAATAAATAAACAAATATCTTAAAAGAAGATTTACCTTTCAAGTGTGGGAACAGAGTTGATAAATGATTTGCATACGCATGTGGAGTTAGAAATATGTGGATTCTAACCTCTGCTCCACCACTCTCTAGCCATTTGTATTGGGGCAACTGTCCTTTTCTAAACTTCATCTTCTGGAAGCTGAAGTGATAATTAGAACTACCTGGGGAAGTTACTGGGCGGGGTAGGTGCAAAGCCGTGGCCTGCAGGCTGGCTCATGAGCTCCCTAAGTGTTTGCTGCTGTGGGGCTGTTCCTGTGGGTGGCATGTTTGCCCCCAGGAGCTGAGAGTCCTTCGAGGTGGCTGCTTTTTTTTTTTTTTTTTGCGGTACGCGGGCCCCTCACTGTTGTGGCCTCTCCCGTTGCGAAGCATAGGCTCCGGACGCGCAGGTTCAGCGGCCATGGCTCACGGGCCCAGCCGCTCCGCGGCATGTGGGATCTTCCCGGACCGGGTCATGAACCCACGTCCCCCGCATCGGCAGGCGGACTCTCAACCACTGCGCCACCAGGGAAGCCCGAAGCGGCTGCTTTTGAAGGTATGGATCAAGGGGCAGGTTCTGGTCAAGAGCCAGGCTGCTCCCGGAGAAAGCAGAGAATGACTGAGTTGAAACTGAGGAAGACACAGAGTTGACATTAAATATTTACTGAGCGTCCAGAGCGTACCCCAAAGCAGACAGATTTATCTCCAGGAACGTTTCACTTAAGACAAGGCATTAAACATCCATCTGAAGCCTGAATACGTCCTCATTTAAGCGTTAATGAGAAGGTACCATAGGAAGCAGAAGATTACACTCTCTCCCGCCTGCCAGGGCTGCATCTTGCCCCATTCCTTTCTCTGCCCTCTGTTTTACACCCACACAGTTCAGAGGCCCCGCCCTGCATCTCCAGGATAAGGCAGCTCGGCCAGTGTGTCTTGGCTTGAGCACAGACGGGTTTCGTCAACTCCCTACACACAGCAAACACGTTTTGTGGAAAGTTCCCAAGTCGCAAGCTGGGTTTGAGGCTTTGCTCCTCTCTAGGCATTTTTCATTTGTTTTGAATCGTGAAACGTCCTCTGTGTGTGCACAAGTGTGTGTACAAGTGTGTGTGTGCACACGAGTGCATGTATATTTCTACTAAGAACGGACCTAATTAGTTCACTTTTACCTTTAATAATAGTGATTATCACTACAGGAAATCACTTTGGATCTCATCACATCCTATGGAAGACACTCACTAACTCTGAACATATCAGGTATAAGGCATATACATTAGCATAAAAATCTTGAAATTTTCCATGGAAGACAGTAGGTAATAAAGTAATATTGATCTATATCTTATATGATGCTGCCTCTTTGTAGGATCATAGATTTTTGTTTTGAAAATAGACTTTATTTTAGAGCTATTTTCAGTTCACAGCAATACTGAACCAAAGATGCAGAGATTTTCCATAGACCCCCTGCCCCACACATGTACAGCCTCCCCCATTATCAACATCCCCACCAGAGTGGACGTTTGTTACAACTGATGAACCTACCCTGACACATCATCATCACCCAAAGTCCATAGTTCATCTTAGGGCTCACTCTTGCTGTTTGTTGTACAGTCTATATGTTTTGATAGATGTATAATGACTTGTGTCCAGGGTTTATTTTAATAGTCCTTTGGGCTTTACCAGATTGAAAGAACAGGACATGAATACAGAAATTTTCCTTCCCAGGTTCCACAGACAGAATTGTCTCAGCTAAGAACATTTTCTAATGAGAGAGCAAGGCTCCAACTTAAAAAATTTGTTGTTCTCTTCACAGAATTCTCAAATGAACATTGTCAAGAAATGAATGTGTTTTCAGGGACAGAGCCTGCATGGTTATTCTTCTCCCGGTAACTAAGGTGGCCCAGCATCTCTGCTTCTCAACCATTTCTCCTCAACCATGCCGACTCCTATTCTGTCCAAGGTCAAGCTCACACGGCGGCAGTTTAGGCTGACTGGAGCCTTGACCCACGCCTGACCTGCAGTCATTTCTCTCCCTTTTCTAGTTCCCTCCTGTAGCTGCCCAGAGCCAGGGTGTCTTCAGTGTCCCCTTCCCCTCCCCCCTGCTCCCCGCACGGTGCAGCTTTGTGTCACTGCCTCTGAATTCTGCCATCTGCCCAGGCACCTCCTTCCTCACTCACTCTCATGAGTCTACAAAGATGTCTTCAAACTACGATTCCTTCTTGTTTCTCATCAAAGCCGTGCCCTGGACATCAGAGGAAACCATCTCTGCCATCCTTCCTTGGGTACCCAAATGGATGCCGATTTTAATGCTGCTTCTTTTCTCTCTGGATCTTGAGGGCAGACAAAGCTCTAGTTTTCATTGGCTCTGTTACATTTTTACGGAACCATGCAGCTCCTGAGCTATAACCGACATGAGAAATGGCCTATTTCATCTGCAAGCTAAAACATCAGGTACGTATGAGCCTTTCTTTATTTAGTTAGTGGGGGAAAAAAATCATTCTAGATTGTCCATGTGGGACCATTCCTAGCTGCTGGTGGGCTATTGCTTTCTACTCAGCCAAAGTTACAGTACTGGACGGGGAGACGTGGTTATGGAGACAGAGCTGGGGACAACTGCCAACATGAACATGTATTATATAAACACAGCTCAAATTGCTTTCATACCATCTGAATTTAGAAATCTCACCAGTCCACAGGTGAGAAATATTCCTGCAAGGATCAAAGTCTGGAATAATAAAAAGTGAGTGGACAGTGCCGTGAGTACTGGGAGTACATGAGGCATTTCTCATGCTTCAAGCAACTTGCCTACTTTGCAAGCAACCCAAGAAGCAGGAGAGCCAACCATAGTAGTTCATGTAACTTTTCAAATTTCCAGATGTTGTTCTTGTCTCTGCTGCTGTTTGGACAACTGCCATTGTGTTCCGTTTCCAATAGAATCTAGTGTCCAACACTCTCCTCCAGATACTGCTGCTTTCTACCTCCTTTTCACCAAATTATCCAAAACAAGTAGGGGTCTGCTGTGGTGCACAGAACAGCAGGAGTCCCCCTCAGTCCTGCTGCAGACCCAAGAGTGACCTTTCTACCGAGAGGTGGTCAGTGTGTCTTTCCTATCCAAACCAGAAGTGGCCTCAAAGGCTTCATTTTGGTCTCATGCATGTCATCCCCAGAAGTTAATAACCCCTCTGATTGTTGGGGGACCGGCCAAGGTGCCCTGGGAACAAGATATAGCCTAGGCATCCCTGGCAACTATTCCTGGCTTTGGGTAGGATGGGAGATTAGCCATGCATGCCGATGAAAATGCTAGAATACGGCTTGATTCTGAACAGGGAAAAGGCTTTCCGTAAAGTCAGAGTTTCACTCCCTAAACATAAAGGGTACTCCCTCTACAGGACCCTCCCTCTAGGTCTTTCATTACCCACTGGCCATTCTTAAGTCCCCCCCACCCCGACCCCGATTAAATGAGATCTGTAGCCAACAGCACTCTTCCATTAAGAAGTCATATTTTTAAACGGCAAACCTCATTTCATTCTGAATGAAGTGTTAATTTTATACAGGATATTGGGTGGAATACGAGAAGTGTGTGACATTTGGTCCATGATAGACTGGATCTGTTGTTAGAAAACTTTTTTTTTCTTTTGAAATGAGAACACCTTCTTCAAATAAAATCTTAGGTAGAAGCCGGCTATACACATCAGATAAAAGTGCACCTGCGGGCTTCCCCGGTGGCGCAGTGGTTGAGAGTCTGCCTGCCGATGCAGGGGACACGGGTTCGTGCCCCGGTCCGGGAAGACCCCACATGCCGCGGAGTGGCTGGGCCCGTGAGCCATGGCCGCTGAGCCTGCGCGTCCGGAGCCTGTGCTCCACAACGGGAGAGGCCACAACAGTGAGAGGCCCGCGTATCGCAAAAAAAAAAAAAAAAAAAAAAAAGAGAGAGAGGAGTGTCGTGGTTTTAAATGCATAATCTCTGGTGTAACACAATGATAGTCCTGTAGGCAGAAGAGAAGGCTGTGTCAGGACCCTATAGCTGCGGGGCCCTAGTTCAGGTTCCTCCTTCACTGAAAGATGCAGTCCTAGGGGACACTGGTCTTTCCCAGCAGTTGGTGCTAAAGTCATGCCGCTTAGAGCTCACTTGGAGCACACTCTCCCTTTCCCCATTCTGCATGACTCCATATTAATATCACTTAAACAAACTCTCTTCCTCCATAGCCATCATTTAGCAGCCCCCCAAATAAGTCAGAGTAAAACCACTATACTTTACAAATATATAGTAAAGAATCAAAGCAAAAATACAGGGGGGAGGGTTTACTTAGTATCAATTGTAGTAAGCGTGAATCCTAGGAAACAGCTACGTTGTAAAATTACGAGGAAATCTCTAGGGTAAAGCCAAATCTCAGCTATCCATAAAACATTACCTGGGAGGTGAAGAAAGGCAAGTACGCTTTATTTGGGTATAAATGTTATGCATTTATACTGCTTAGTCAGATAGCTCTGGGGACCAGAAAACCAGAAGCCAATATGCCTACTATCACCAACCTGCTGAAGAGTCGTGTGTAGTTTTGCATCTTAGACTTCCTTCCTGGGTAGCATAGGGCCATTGTGGAATTTGTGAGGTGGAAGGAAGGTCCTTCAACAAATTCTATTGTGTTACCTTCAGGCTGTGACTCCAATCAGCTGAAGTCTGTGTGTATGATGAGACACACATTGGTCTAACGTTGGGAGTGTTTACATGTAAATGGCTGCTTCTCTGAGGTGATAAAGGACACACATTAGGAAAGCTTCTCAAGTGTCTCCCTCAATGTTTACTATGTACAACTAGAGGATTATTCCTTTGAGAAGGGGTTTTTTTGTTTGTTTTGTTTTTTTTTTTAGTTTTCAGAAGAACCAATAAAAAAACAACATACCTGGGGGGAAAAACAGTAATTTTTAAGCCATTGTTGACTAACACTATATTGCAAAGCTAATTGGCAGCATGAATCTGGACCAGGTAGCTACCTGGGAATTGGGACATGAAGAGTCCTTGGTCCTGAGCGGAGGTGGTTGGTGCTTCTTGGGAAACCAGAAGGACCAAAGACAAGATTGACCGCCTTCTGAGTTTTCCTGAGGAACAGCTCTGATTTTTCTCAAGGCAAACTAGAAAATTTTCTATGATACAGAAACAAAGCTAAGTTTTCCAAAGCTGTGTGTTAGTCCTATTCCTTGGGCCACTAGATATATCCCAGATTTCCCTTTAGGGTAAGTCAATTCTCCAGGGATCGTACCTTCAAATTGTTGGTTTTCAGATGGAGGATGGGAAGCTGATGTGGGGTTAGGCTGGGAGGAGAAGCTCAGAGGGAAGTTACGGGCGGGCACAGCCCACGCTGAGCGAGCCATTGGCTATTTCAAGCCCATGGGGTGTGTGGGGAGGTGTGTCTGGCTTGGTCATCTCTAGGTCCTGAGGAACTGAGACCTGAGAGCAGTTGAGTTTTCATAGCAGTTCCAAACACTTTCAAAGACGTAACCGCGGTGGGAATTGTTTTTAAAGGGCTAGAGACAAAGCCCTTGCATTCAGCATTTGATGATTCTATAGACAGTTAAAAATCAGAGGTGAATATATTATTTCGATAAGACAAGCCAAGTTCCTTTCTTGGTAGGAAATCAAGGACTACTAATTAATGAATTAAAAAATGCACAATTATTAATACCTTACCTTTACTAAACTTTTCTATCAAATCAACCACTTTCTACTGTTTTGTTTACAATTCATAATAAATAGTAAAGTAATAATATGCATTAGTTCTCATTAAATGAGAAGGATAACATCCCTTGGGCTTTTACGTCTCTTGTTCTGCTTCCTATTTTCCCCTTTGTCAATGTTCCATCTAGAATTGTTACTTAATTTTTTCTTTGTTTTGTAATTAACTTCTCTGGCTCAGTTCCTTAGGTGAAAAACACTGACCGGCAGCGCCTTATTTTAGGGAACCGGATATTCTGAGATATAAAAGCCCCACAAAAAGGTGACCAAGCTCTGGCTGCCTCTGTTGGAGCGGAGGCCCCCTGGTTCCTCAGTCACAGATCCTCAGCCTCTGCACAAGGCTGCTTTCCATCTGCCTCCAGGACAAACAAACAGCCCCAGGTGATGTAGTAGCTAAGGACTCCAGTTTTGCACCGGAGTGCCTCATGTCACGGGGAACCTGAGTCATTCTGTACTTAGCGTAATCATCGCTTTCCCTGTGCTCCATCCCCACCTCCATCAAAGCTTTGAGGACTTTGAAGTACATTAAATGATCTATAGAATGTAAGGGAGGAGTGACACTGTGTGTGTAAATTGCAGTGGGCACGGAAGCTTCAAACGAATTGTAAGCATAATATATTTACATTTTAAGACAGGAGAAAAAACTACAAGAATACATGTGTTACTTTTAAATGAAGCATATCAGCATAGAAGGTAATTGAAAGAATTCTAATATGTATGATTGCCTCTAAATAAACACTATTTCCTCAAAGGAACGGACACAGTTGGGTTTGAGGGCATTTTCCTACTCACATGAAGATGGTTTTGCATTTCAGATTTTTTAAAATCACTGAACATACATCATGTCATCAGACCCATTCTATTAAATGTCATCTTAGGAACAAGCTCATGAGAGTTGCAGCTGGAAATTGAATCTAAATGTCAGATGTAGGACAGGTATAAAGGACAATTTTGATCATCACTTGGGGTCAAAATGATTACCTTTGGGTTCTTTTCCTATAATAGTCCTTTTTCAGAGAGATTATGCTTTATCGGTTTGCTCTAAATAAAGCATATTATTTTTCATAAGAGAAAAAAACTGAGTTTTTATGATCTAAAGATGGTAACGTGTAGCCAGTATATGAGAAGTAAATATATTCTCTTTATCAGAGACAAGGCAAAAGCCTTTCCAGACATTATTTTTATAAGAATCCGCCAAAGAGAGAAAAAGAATGAGATGGACACAGGGAATATTTCTCAGAAGCCAAACCCAAAAGAAAAATCTTAAGAGAGATAAACATTATGTCATGTTTCTGACACTTCCTGATCATCCTTAAAGTAGACCATCTGTCCTTGATGACAGAACTCACTGGATGAGACCTTGAGGAATGTAACTCATTATAAAATTTCTGAAACAATGAATTTGTTTCCCTGTATTCCAACTTTGTAGCAAATCTGTTACCCAGATGTAAATTTAGAAGCATCAGAGCTCTTGGCCCCCTGAAGGAAGAATTTCAATTGAGGAAAGGCATTATAGACTCTAACAAAAGAAGAATCCTCAAAACCTAAATTACCCCAAACAAACCAGGGCTGGACATAAATGAAGTGGATGAAGAATTCGGCCATAGGGGAAGGTGAGCTGCTCTTACCACTGGGAGGAAAATACTGTGACAACAAACAGAAATGAAACTCACCCATTGACCCAAATGCTAGGCAGATGGTGTGGCTTTGACAAGCGAGTCACCTTTTGCAATCATCTTCCTAAGTGTCACTTAGTACATGAACAATTTCAAATCTGACATTCATCAAAGGTGTACGTGTATGCGTTTGTGTGTGAATCTGTAGGTTTATGACCAACTCTCTACAAAGAGGCAGATGGTACCAGTAAAAAAAAAAAAAAGTTGTCAAACAGAGACCCGCAGTATAAATCATGATAAAATCCTTAAGCAGAGCAAAACCAGGATGAGTTGTAAAAATGCAAAAAGAAAAGCTTCAGAAAGGACAAGCAAAACTGCGGAAGGCATCAGGAAGTGGTACCAACTTGGAAAAAGTAAGCAGGAAAAGTGCTAAACATCAGATTTCTCTTCTACCATAAGAAGAGCAAGAGAATGGGTCCAGTCTCTGTAAGAAAATTGATGAATGTAACACCTCTTGTGAAGACAGGAGAGGTAAGAGGGGAAGAGGGCGAGATGCCAGAGGGCAGAACAGGAAACAGCATCCTCCCTCCGAGCTGTAGAGACTGCTACTCCTTGCTCTGAAGGGGCTGACCGTGGGCATTGTCCCATGTCTGCCCAGTGGAGGGCCGTGCAGCCCTCTGGCTGTGGGTGTGCTCAGGGACTCAGGCAAGGTTCCCTGTATGTGCTTCGTAAGCTGGACCACACCACACGAGAAGGCTCTTTCCGCTCTGCTCCAATAGCCGCCTGAGGGCACTTGAGCACAGTGGTTTGGGATTCAGAAAGACTCACCAAAATGAATCTGACATATTCACAGAATGCCTGCCTAGTAGCCATTGGACATGCGGCAATTATCCCATAAATAGGTCTTATAAATCACTACGTTGCTTTTACACTGCCAAACCAAGGTGGTAATTTTCCATTTCACTAGATTTATCATAGTCACAATAGTATAGTGAAGCCATACACCCACCACCAAGACTGAACAATTATTAACATTCTGCCACATGTACTTTATTATTTTTTGATGTCCTATTTAAAGTAAATTTCAGACATGGTGACATGTTACTCCTGAAGACGTCCGCAGCATCTCTAAAAACTAAAGACGTTTTCCTATATAATCACCATCCCTTTGCTACACCTACCAAAATTAACAATAATACCTGCATGTTATGCAGTCCTTGGTCCTTATTCAAATTTCCCTCATTGTCTCCCAAATATGTTTTATGACTCATTTATTCAAAGCTGCATCCAATCAAGGTCCACAAATTGTGTTTGGTTGTTCCATTTCTTTTTTGTTTGTTTGTTTTTGTTTTTTTTTTTGCGGTACGCGGGCCTCTCCCTGTTGTGGCCTCTCCCGTTGCGGAGCACAGGCTCCGGACGCGCAGGCTCAGCGGCCATGGCTCACGGGCCCAGCCGCTCCGCGGCATGTTGGATCTTCCCGGACCGGGACACGAACCCACGTCCCCTGCATTGGCAGGCGGACTCCCAACCACTGCGCCACCAGGGAAGCCCGGTTGTTCCATTTGTTAATTCTCTGAATCTTGCAGCGCTCCACCACACCTCCTGCCCATACATTTTTATTTCCGTGTTATTGACCAGCATGGGTAACTGGCAGGGGTCCCACGGAACGCTCCGCCCTCTGGATTTGTCTCGGTACTCACTCCTTGAGTCATTTACCCTGGTTTCTAACCCCTCTGTCTTCTGTAAGCTGGAAGTTAGATAAAACCCAGTTCAAACAGTTTTGGCAGAAATGACTTCACTGATGATGCTGCCTGCTTCAGAGCATATTGCAGCAGGATCCACGTGTTGTCCCACTTTTTGTGACGTGAAGATGGCTCATAGGTTAAGGTATGGTAATCTGAGCTCTGGCAAAAGCCCACTCTTTAACGGCCAAACCTGCTGGATGAATTGCCCCCAGCAGGCTTCTCTGTGCTTGCACCACACCTAAGCCTAGGCCGAAGTCTCCCTCAGCAAGTCCTTTCCAAGCTCACTGTCCTTCCCTTTCTTGGACCTGACCCGTTGGGCTAGACCCTGAGACTTATTCTGTTTCCCGTGCTTGCCGTGTGATGGGCAAGAATAAGTGACAGATGCGAGCACTCATAGATTAAAGCACCTCTCTGCCAAGACAGTTATATTTAAGAATAAACTAACTGGGCTTCCCTGGTGGCGCCGTGGTTGGGAGTCCGCCTGCCGACGCAGGGGACGCGGGTTCGTGCCCCGGTCCGGGAGGACCCACATGCCGCGGAGCGGCTGGGCCCGTGAGCCATGGCCGCTGGGCCTGCGCATCCGGAGCCTGTGCTCCGTAACGGGAGAGGCCACAACAGGGAGAGGCCCGCGTACCGCAAAAAAAAAAAAAAAAAAAAAAAAGAACAAACTAACTAATATCAGCTAATCTTTGGTTGGATGGGAGGAGGGAGGACAGGAAGGCAGGAAAGAGAACACAAAGGAGTTGAGATTTTATGGGAAGTGAAGAGATGAAGAGACAAAATAAAAATAGGAATTGGGGGGAGACTTCTTCTTTAAACTCGTAGAGTGACACAGCCTGGTACCTGAGCATTTAGACCTAAATCAGGAGACTGGGATTCACACTCCAGCTCTCCTACTGTCTGGCTCTGTGCTCTTGGGTACCTAATTTAACATCACTGGGCCCTGTTTCCTCATCAATAACTACCGGTAATAAGGGCACTTCCCTGGCAGGGTTTCTGGGCAAATCGATGTGTACCAAGCACACAGTACCGGGCACACAGTAAGAGGTGATCAATGTGTAGAGGTAGCTACTATTACTAAATCCTGTAACGAGTTTAGGAACCATTTGCTTGTCCTTTATTTTTCCATTAAACTCTCACAGGAGAAGGCTGAGGGAAAGCCATCAGAAGCTGTAGTTGTATGAGAATCAGGAACATTGGTTGAAAATTCCTCAAGCCCAACCTGACCCAAGGATGGGTTAGGGATGGGGCTAGAGAGCAGCTGAAGTGGAAACTGTCTTTCCCCTCAGTGCCACAGGGCTGGGGTCTTCTCAGATGCAGAAGTTCTTCCTACTCTTCTCCACCACCTGGCCACAGAGTTGAAGAGATTTAAGGGACCAGAAGCTCATTCTGCACCTCCAAGTTCCTTAGGGGACATGATCTGAATTCAGCAGGTGGAAGGGCGATATGGTTTAATGGGTAGTTTATGGTGCAAGCTGACATCAACCGACCTAGGAATCAGACAAGATAGGGGCAGGAAAACAGAACATCACCAAGTGCCAGGGAGGCGCAGCAGTGCATCCAGCGTGGGGTGCTCAGTGGATCAGGGACGAGGCAGAAGCCTTTCCCATCCTCCGAAGCGTGCACTTTCTCATCTGCAACCACTGGCTCAGTGGGCGCCTCTCAGAGAAGAAATCTCGTGCTCCTTTGGGACTTTCCTAATGCGGGGTTTCATTACAATAATCAAGGCACTCTGCATTCCGTAAAAGGGAAAAGCGATGAATTCTTCCACTTGCAGATTTACCCCGACAGGAATTAATGTGGAAGTTTCCCATTTTATTGAGCCACCCGAAAAAGGGAGCAGAGAAAGCCTGAATTCCTCTAAGAGCTCACGTGCAAGCAAAACAACCCAGATAAACACACCGCAGCTTGAAGATCAATTCCCCCAAGGTCCATTTTTAACTTTTAGTGCAGAGACACCTTGTCAGGACCCTGATCCCCTTTGGTTGGGGCAGGTGCTATAGGGTTTAGGCGTCAGCTCCCAGAGGAAGGAGTCGCTCACTCGGCCCACGCTTACTGGGCGCTGACTCCACCACAACCTTTGTGCCCATCCTACACAAGGGACTTCAGGAGCTCTGCAAGGCAGCGGCATCGTGAGATATTGCCCCAGGCTCCCCAGCAAGTGGGGAGAAGGATGAGCTCAGAGGAGAGAGAGGGGGATGCTACAAGTGAGGAACTCGTCCCCGCCTTCCCCTCCGCAGCTACAGCAGAAGAGGAAGGACCCACCTGTCATCTCACTAGCAACTCATCACACCGGTGCCACCAGGGGTCGCGTGGCGCAATGGACAGCATCCCACAGCTGGGAGCCCTGTGCTGCTCTCCTCGTGAATGCAAGAGGGTGTGCACTGTGCACTGAAAAGGCTATTCCCACTGAAATCATTGTCAGGGAATGCTTGTCAAGTTTTAAAAACAATTATTATCTATTCTTGTCTCTTTTAGGGTTTGGGTCATGTTCTAGAGCCTCCTGGAAGCCTTAAGAGGTCCTACAGGGCATAAGAGTATGCTCATTTGGCTTTCTGTCATCTCTCCATCACCTAAACATAGTACTGGGCTCATGGAAGGTGCTCAAATATTTCTTGCTGGATTGAACAGAAATAGTCATTAATAAGCAGCTAAAGATTCTATAATACCTTTTGTTCATTGACTACTTATTGTGTGCCAGCACGTATATGTACATTAATTTCTTCACACGTTATGTCACTGACTTCTTTCAATAACCATGAGAAGAAATGAGTATTGCAGAGGTTTCATACAGGTAGAGAGTGGTGGAGCTGAGATTTAAGTACAGGCCCATCTAGCCCCAAAGCTCAAATTTTAAACACGATGAAAAGAAAAGGAAAGGAGGAGGGAGAAAGAAGGAAAGAAAAATTAGGAAAATGTCACCCTTGCCTTCAAGAGATTTATAATCTTACTAGAGGGATGAGGTACATTCCCATGGAATAATTAAATAACAATGCAACACAGAACACAATAAATTGCCTAAAATAGGCCCTTAGGGTCAGTTAGCAAATGCCAGGAGGGGTCAGAGTTGGTGTTGATTGACACTTGTGGGATGCCTGTTGCAGCAGTGGGATTTGAGGTGGGATTTGGAAGACGGCCAGGCTCTCAGCAGTTGGTGGGATAGGGAGGGGACTTTGGTGGGATGAGAAAGAGGCAAGTAAGGCTTCCCTGGTGGCGCAGTGGTTGAGAGTCCGCCTGCCGATGCAGGGGACGCGGGTTCGTCCCCCGGTCCGGGAAGATCCCACATGCCGCTGAGCGGCTGGGCCCGTGAGCCATGGCCACTGAGCCTGCGCGTCCGGAGCCTGTGCTCCGCAACGGGAGAGGCCGCGGCAGTGAGAGGCCCGCGTACCACAAAAAAAAAAAAAAAAAAGAGGCAGTAGAACCACACTAGCAGATAGATGGCAGCTGGCCTCGCTCGGGTGTGATGTGCCCTGCGCGAGGAGTAGCAGTAGGAAATTACAGTAGGTAAGGGAAGAGGTGGTGAGTGGAGCGGCTGCAAAGCTTGGTAGATCTTAAAGGGTAAGACGAGGCATTTCTGAGGCAGCTAGAGCAAACAAGTAGCGTGGTGAGACCAGTGTTTCCAGAAGGCTTGTCCAGAGGTGCTGGGCAGACGTCACTCCAGACAGGGGTCTGGAGATGAAGAAAGCACCTTCCATTGTTTCAGTCCCCAGAAGGACTGAGGGAAAATACAGTGTCTTCCTTCTTTTAGCCATTCCCAGTGGTTGTGGACAGCTCCATGGAGAAGGCCCAGGCATTTGCCGGGGCTGGGACCAGAGTTAGAGATGGGTAAATATTTGCTTTGTCTCAGCTGGAGAAGATGGGTTTTTAATAAAGAGGCCGCATGACTCATGTCACAGAGTGTACCGACAATTCAGGAAAAAGCCGCTTCAGACAATGCCAAGTGGCAGGCAGTATCTCTGGATGTGCTCTCAGGAAGGACCCCCTCTGTCTCACACACATACACACAGAGATACACAGACCTACCTGCGCACACACACATATTTTCTCCTCCCAACAGCACCACCCTGTCCTTTGGTGCCACTAGGGGCCTGATAGAGTGTCTTGAGGACACCTGGGGTCTGGTTGCCGCAGTCACCCCAGAGCCCTTGCAGGTCCATCAGTGAGATGTGTTGAACTGTGGCTAGAGGAGGCTGATGGCCAACCAGGCGGTGCTCTACAACGCTCTCACCGTGAACCCCGCCACGGTTTCCGCAGAGAGAATTCCGAGATGGCCCCATGATCTCGGAGCCCCGGTATCACACCCTATGGAATCCCCTCCCCTCAGGTGTGAGCGGGACCTGGTCGTGCTTGTCATCAATGGAATACGGCAAAGTAATGGGACGTCGCTCCTGTAATTATGTCCCATAACTGTATATACACGACTTGCTCACAGACAAGCAGAGACTCTCTCTGGCTGGCTTTGCAGAGTGAGAAGCTGTGCTGTGAAGGACCTGTGAGGGGCCAGATGGTATCAACCTTGATGGCCCCCAGCTGACAGCCAGTGAGAAAAGGGACGCTTCAGTGCGCTAACAGTGAGGAGATAAAATCTGCCAGCAACTTGCGTGAGCCTGCAAGCAAATTCTGCCCCCTTAGAGCCTCCCTATGAGAACACAGCCTGGCTGACACCTTAACTGTAGCCTTCTGAGACCCGCAGAGGACTGAGCCACGTCATGCCAGGACCTCTGACTTACGGAATTTGTGAGCTGATAGATACGCATTGCTTTAGGCCGTTACGTTTGTGGTAATTCGTTATGCAGCGAAGGGTAGCTAATCCAGCCTTCGTTTTCCTATCTCCTGAGAGACCCATGGTGATACATGGGGAGCCAGAGACCCTTCTAAAACAAGCTGGAAGGAAGGAACATGGTACAGAGTTAAACAGCAGGGTGGCGTTAACAGGCTGTGTAATCTTGTCAAGTCATTTTCATTCTCTGGGGCCCAGTTCTCTCCTCTTTCATTTGATAAGATCAGCTGAGAGAGTCTTGGGAGAGACGTTTTCTCCCAACTTTAATAGATTCTGATTTACAGGATTGATGAATGAACGCGTTTCATGTTTGTTGAGCATCTGTCGATGTGGTGTGCTAAATATTGTTACGAGTCATCTCATTTAAATTTCACAAAAGAATCACGCTCGGGTTTTATTACAATTGCTTGCAAAGGTAAGTAAACTGAGGCTCAGAGAAGTTTAATAATTTGCACAAGACCACGTGGCTTGAATGTGGTAGAGCAGGGAACCAGACTTATGATCTTTTCACTGCATTATGCTGGAACAGAGCCCAAGAGAGAGTCTACTCAACTATTTAACTGGAAGCAGTCAGGGAAAGAGAAGAGCAGAGAAGCCTTAGGAAGGGACTTGGAGTTGTATTACAATCAAGTAAGGGGCCATGTAGTGGTAATTCAGTCTGACAGCTGAGACTGAATAGATTCCAAGTGATGGCCTTGAAAAAGTTAAATCATCAGGAAAGTTCATCAGAGATCATTTTAGAGTGGAGAGAAGGGAGAAATTAGGAATTTAGGGGGATATCTTCCAACACACACTAAACACTGATGGCTCTAAATTGCTTTTTGTGGCCCCGACATCTCTCTTTGACTCCAGACTTATCTCTGCAACCCTTCTGGTTGTCTCAATTTCCAACTCAACATGCCTCAAAACCACAGTCATCCTTGTGCCCAGTGTCACCTTCATTCTGGGTCCACAACTGTGGTTCAATGATTTACAATTTACCCACATGGCTTTCTTCCCCAGCAGCTCCCTTTGTCTATTCCTTACTTCTGGGTGGTCCCCTAGACCTATGGATTTCACCTCCTAAGGGTCACGAATCGTTGTTCCCCTCATCGCCCTAACTCAAATTTCCATCACTTCTCTGCTGGGCTATTTCAATAGCCTCCTAACTTAGCTCCCTGTGCTCCTGGGCACCCCTCTACCCTTCCCCTGCATAAGTCCATCTTCCACATTACTTTCAAGGTGAACTTTCAAAAATGCAAGTCACTGCCATATTTAAAGTCTTTAAAACTCCAGCACTAATTGGATGCATTTAGGCTCCTTGCTATGGCGCCCAAGACACTTATTTCTGGCTTCTGCCTCCGTCTTCCACCTCATCTCCTACCATTCCTCCTCTGTGCACTGAACCCTAGTCTTACCATATCTATAGTTTACCCCCTGTCTGGGTCAATCCCTGCAATGTCCTTCTATGTTTTGTCTACCTACTCAACATTTGAAGGCTCAACTCAAGTGTCTCATCCTCTATGCAGCCTTTCTGTGGCTTCTCCCAGGGCAGCCATGTGGCACAACTCCGCGTATTACCTATAGGGTACCCAAGGGCTGCCATTCACAGAGAAAATCTTGTACGTGATCCTCCTGGAAATGCACAGTAGAGCAGCCACATGCTGCCCTAAGGGAACTCGATCGCCCTCCCAGTAGGAATAGGTCTGATACCCTATTTGTCTCCTCCTCCAGACATTAAGGTAAGCTCTTAAAATGTAAGGGCCATGTCTTACTCATCTTTGAACTCCTAATGCCCAATACAATGTCCCACACATTGCAAGCTTTCAATACATCTTTGCTGGATGACTGGACAGTTGGATAAAGTCTTTCAATGTCAGCATGTAAAAGGACAAGAACTTAAACTAGACATTCAAATTCAGAATTCAAAAGAAGGAACAGGTTTCTTGGGCCAGCTTAGGTTGAGCCCTTCTGGGTCTACCCACCAAAAAGAACAATGCCAGCCAATTGACTGGAATGCCATCATTGCATTATATTGCCATTATAATGCCATATTACATTATAGTGCCATCACTGCACTATATTGGTGCAGAAAAATATAGCCAGTTCTTTCCAACTGCTTTTGATATGCACACAAGCTAATTTTGCTCTTGATGAAAAGTTTCAGTGGGCCTGATTCCAGCCACATGGAATGGATTTTTTTTTTTTTTTTGTCAACTTAGGAGAAAATTGGCCATTTTGGCACGGTTTAAAATGTGTCTGTGGAAGGTAAATTGGTGTCTCAGTAGCTTTCTGGGGAAATGTAGGTAAATATTTAGTAGTAGCTAAAATATCCAAATCTAGGACTGTAGGAAAACTTCATTTTATTTACACATTAAGAAATGAGGGTTCCCATCCCACTCTGTTTCCTCTAGCTGAACAGCCGGGTGCATGGTTTTAGACTGCAGTGGAGTCTGAGCCTCTCCAGGGATTTTAACTCAGCCACATACCCAGCAGCACAGACAGCAACATATTGGGAAATTGATGATAGTGTTTAGCCTTTCCCAGTTATTTATGGGCCACTTTGGGGTGTGTGTGTGTGTTCATTCCAATGCCTCAGAGCTGTTCTGGTCTAGAAATTCTACTACCATGTGCTCTGGTTCAAAGTAGACCTACTGTCTGGGTAGAACTTCATAACTGAACAGGATATACAGCTTCTCCTTCATTTCAGAACCCAAGACAAAGCTTCTCCGATGTCTCAGTTGTCAGACTCAGAAAAAAGAAACAGAATTCACAGTATAGCTCCAGTCTGGATCATTAGGAATTAAAAGACAATTAAGACATGGCCTTTATTCTCAAGGAGCTTACCGTAACTATTGGCAAACTGTTTTCCCCACTTTATTCTGACATATTCTGACAAATCTCCAGGATGTGGATTTGGAATCTTCAAGGATAGCCTGGGTTCCAGCCTCCCAGGTCAGTGTGTATCTGAGAAGCATACAGTAGGCTGAGAATTTCTGGAGTTGAGGATTTGCAGGTCAGGAGAATCTCCATTAAAGGAAATCTCTTTTAAGGAAAATATTACATTACACACTGGGTATGCCCCTTGCCCAGGGATTCACAGGTCAGGATTAACTCTCAGAAATCCCCAAGCCCCTTTATATCTCTTTGTAAAGGCTGACAGTGCCAATACAACCACAGCTGACAGATCATACTGGCGTGGCCATTTAAGCTAAAGTAGCTGGGTCTTTGGGGGAGAGGTCAAAATAATTATGCTATTAAATACAAGCTAAAGTAATTGACAGATATGGTCAGTGACTTCGGGTACGTGGTAGAGAATACTGTGTGCTGAAATAAAACACTGTTCAAACTTCTGACTGCGTCAAGCATCAGACTGCTGGTTGGACAAATGAAACCTGGTTGATGTTATTACCTGAGATAAAGTTGACAGTTTGGGAGCCTGTGAACTGTGGTGTTATTGAATGCAGGGAGAACCAAGGTGGATGTAAAGGTAATCCTCCAAAGAGACACCATAATTTCCCAGTGAAGCACGGATGCCTGTACGTTCTACAGGCATAGTGGCAAACACTGACTGGGTCATCTGCAGACAGCACCACATTGGGAAATTCTACTAACCGTTGGCCCCCGTTGCCTAAACACATATTTGAAAAGGGCTGAGCTCACAAACTATTGTATGTTGCATAGTCATCAGAAAGATCCTGATATATTGGAAAGTATTTAGGACTGGAAGATGGAAAGGTAGGATTTTAACTTGGTTCTGGCGTTAATTACCTGGGAGAATTGGGGGTGAGTTATTTCAGTTCTCTGGGTCTCATGTTTTCTCATCCCGGAGCAGAAGTCTTGTACAATAACTTCCAAGATGCCTCTCAGCTTTCAATTTCATTATTAGCTGATTTTCTTTACCCTGCATTCTGTATTCATTATCCCTTATGTCAATATAGACAAGCCAAAAGGCTGAATCTTACTGCTCCAGGCCAGCAAAAAGCAGTATAGGAAGGATAAGAGGTTACCGATATATAAGGTAAGACCTTGAGGGTAAAGACCATGCCTTAATTATCTTTTTGCTGAATGCCCAGCACAGTGCCCCATACATTCTAGAAGTCTGAAAAAGTTAGCTTGTGGAAGGACGATTCCCAGTTAGAACTGTGGCTGGGAATTGGTTGCATAGGCCAGGATGCCATTTCCCAGCCTCTCTCGAATTTAAGTGGAGTCATGTGACTAGTTTTCCCCAACTGAATATGAACTCTGGTGATAAGTGTCCCTCCCAAGACAAGTGGCTGCCCCTTTTCCACTCTCTTTAAGAGACTTCTGTGCTGAAGATGACAGAGTTCCTGGGTTCCCGAATGTCCCCCTACTCCATCAAACTGTTCTGAAAGGGAGAAACACACTTCTATGACATAAAGCCACTGAAGTTTAGGAGTTGATTTGCTATGACAGGTGTTTTTACTTTAATGAATACACAGAGAGTAACAATTGCTTGAATGCCAAAGCACATTAGACTTGCAAGAGATAAGCTGAGGGACTGAGGAAGAGAGAAAGAGAGGGGGATGGGAAGGAGAGGGAAAGGAAAAAGGAAGAGTTGGTTTTGTGTTGAAGAGAGTTTTGTTTGGAAGGTTGAAAGGTCAGGCTTGTAGGACTCAGACCATAGAATTTTTACAATAAGTCTAGAATAGGGAAGTACCAAGGATGTTCTATAAACACGATATAAGCAGTTCTTTCTGCATAGAAAGGGCTGGGGTTTGAACCAAGAGGAGTGTTGCATGGAAGAGCATTGGAATTGCATCAATGTCCCTGAGTAGCTTCGGTCCAGCCCCATTAGTCAAAACCGTGTTCAGGGGAAGGGGCAGATGAGAGGTTAGAAATACCCAATAGGTTAAGGGGGACTCCATAATCCTCAGGGCCTATGCCCACCATCTACCGGAACCCTGGAAGATTTGGAACACTTTGCATTATGCTCTGAGCAAACACGGTGTCCTTGCATACTTAGGTAAAGAGGGTCTGGGATATCCTCATTGATTCTTCTCCATTAAGTGTAGAGAAAGGCAGCCAAGATGCCAAGAGGGTCAGTGGTCCACAGAGGTCTGGGGTCAGGCTAAGAAGGGATACATGGGCCCCATGATTGGGGTTGCAGCAGAACTATGGACTCAGCAGCAGATACAAGTGCAGGGCTCCAGGGACCAGCCACCCCAGTAGGTACAGTGGCCTTCACACAAAGCCCTAGCTGTACAGGACCCCCCAGGATGAGCTAGAACAGAGGACTCCTACCAGACCTCCCTTCCCGAGGCTGGTGGCGCACATCCACCCTGATCTCCCAGAGGAGAAGAAAACACAGAGGACTTCAACAGACTGAATTTAAACTAAGGGTTTCATCCGGAAACGTCTAGTCTTAAGCTGAACTGTCCTCAAGGGGCAAGCGTTTCCCCTCCAGCAGTGGAAATGAAGGCTCATGAGGGAATTTAATGCAGTTACAGAAAAATAAATTTACATTGCTCTGCGTCCTACTTACGCTGCGTCCCTTTTATACCCATTAAATGTACCCACTATCCTTCTAGAGATAACACAGATCTGGTTAAAAAGCCAAGGTTACTGCCTTATTCTGAAGTCTAGGAGAAGTTATTTGGAATTTGATGGTCTTTTCGTAGGGAAGATACCAACCAGAAGTTTGAGGGGTAAGAGTCAGCATCTCTCTTTCAATGACAAGGAGACTGAGGCTGAGAGAAGCTTGATAACTTGCCCCCAAACAGGATGAATAAGTGGCGTGACTACTATTTGAACCCCGTTGCGCTCCAGAGCCACCTCCCATATGCCCCTCTCCAAGCCCCGCACCCCTCCGTCTACACACAGTGGTTCCTGGCTTCAGTCTTGCGGCAAGGTACTAGACTTAGAAGTCTTTCACCTGTGGGGTCATCACCTCCCTGGCTGGGCACAGGGGACTCCTTAACACCTATCCATGGCTCCCCGGGGAGGGGGCCCGCTGTCCTCCTCTCCATGACCAGAGCAGACTTGGTTGTGCCCCCAACCCTGTCTCCTGACTCCTGATTGCAGGGCATGGAATTTTCTCGCTTTCCTGCTAGAATAGGAAAGGTGGGGTAGAACCCAGAGCCATCGGGACCCAGTGCTAATGTCCACAAGCTCATCACCCGAGGCCAGAAACGGGCAAGAGCCAGACCTGTTGGGGTGACAGTCTGTCCCAGTTTGCCTGGGACTAAGGGGGGCTGGGGAGTTCCTGGAACACAGGACTTTGGGTTAAAACCAGGAAGCTCCCGGGCAAACCTGGATGAGTCGGGTACTCTACTCACAGCAGAAAGGCCAGGCCAGGTGGAGGGAAGAGCAGAGACCCTTCTGCTGGCTGGAGCGTGGATGGCGGGGTCTTGGAGCGCTTCTGGAAGTGCCGAGTTACATAATAAAGTGAAGATGGGTATGATTCATCACTGCCTCAAGTGGAAGAACACACACACACCTAAATATACTTCACAAGTGGCTCCTCTTGATGGCATCGCACAACCAAATTAGCTCCTTGAAAAAAAAAACACCCACTTTAAAGCACAACAGATGATTTGTACTTATGCTGCAAAACAGAAGAATTGGCTCTGGTGGCAGAAACGGTGGAGACAAACAGGATGGGATCTGGTTTCAGTTCTAAGAGAATTGTGCTTATTACTGTACGTCACCCCACGTTCCCGGGCAGCACCTGAGATGCGAGTCCCGATTCAGCTTTCCTATGTCAAATGCTGGCCCTCACGCGTGCAGGGGATTCGCGAGCAAGCCAAGTGCACCTTAATCCCTGCACCGCCAGGAAAAGATCGATCATGACTAAGGGAGGGAGAGGGGGCGTAGGCAGGGCTCCTGAAAGCTTGCATCTGGAATGGCAGAAATCTTGACTGTGTTTAGGGATAACGGATTCCTCCCAGGAGAAGCAGCTCAGAGAGGAGGACTGTAACCGTCAACGGGACTGAGGTTTCAAACATCGAGAACTGGGAACGGGGCCTGGCTCAGGGAGTCCCGGAGTGCTGCCCCGCTGAGTTTATTTTGGACGTTTGTTTTCAATTTACAGCACTGCCACTTTAGGAGGGTATTTTCAGATGCTCTGCCGATCCACGAGGGCTCCAAGTAGCTTTTGTTTCTGTGCTCACACAGATGAGGAAACTAATTGAGAGAGTGACCCAAATTTGTGAGCAACACAGACCTCACACTTGGCCTGAATTCGGCACCCTTTGCTCGGCTCTACAGTCATGTCCGTTTGCAAGTCGCTCTTGGAACTGTTGCAAGCAATCCGTCACCCCCATATAAATTGTCAGTGAATAAATTGTTAGTTCCCGCTCCTAAGTGGTGATGTCGCAAGGTCCCAAGAAGAATTTCAAGGGCTCAACTTGGCCAGAGGCTTTTGTTAATATAAACACAGCGTAGCAAAACAATGACTGTTTTCTTTCTTTGTTCAGTCGTGGCACGGGGCAGCTTGTGCTCAGATACCTTCCTTCAACGGAAATAATTTGGACGTCCTAGCGTTGATCTACCCAAGGTTGTAAGGGTAGGAGATTTGCCTTATAATCTTGGAATGTTTTCATTTGTATTCCTCCAAGTCTAGTTTTCTAGCCAAGAGCACTTCAAGTTGTCATCAGAATTTACTGAAGAAAATAAAAGGGAAAAAGTCCTCCTGCCCCTCGGGCTCCCCGCCACGCCTCCTCCCACCCTCTGTACACACAGAGAAAGGGGAGGAGCTATTCAAGGTAATGGACAGAAGTGCAGGTGCTGCCTGGGGGCCTGTCAGAGAAGCTTCATTTCAAATGGGCATTTTCCGTTTAGTTTATACATTTCTTTCTCTCGTTCCTTATTCCCAGCTTTCAATCTCCTTCATGATTAATAGATACGTCAGAAAGCTTCTGATTCTCTCTTTGGGAATTATGCTTATAACAAAGGCTAATGTGCAAAAAAAGCAAGTTGCTGCGGGAGGCTGAGCAAGGGAAGCTCAGGAGCAGGGAAGCAGGAACTGGGAGGTGGCACGACACAGGCAGGGAGGTGGCACGGCACAGGCAGGCCGGTGTCCGGCCAAGCCTGGCAGCTGGTGGGAACAGAAGGCTTCAGATGGACACGTCCAGGTCCGGGCTGTAGACACGCACTTACCTGCACTGCGTCAGGCTCCACGCTGCCAAGCAGGAGTTTGCCTGGAGTCCAATCTCCAGGTCGACTCAGCTGCTTTCCAGACCCAAACCCAAAGTTCCTCACCCTGGCCCGCTATGGTTTTTTTTTCTTAGGCGCGATTCAAATAGGGGTTTGGGAATGGTATGTTATTAAGTTGCACTGAGGGTAGGAAAAGAGAGAGTGAATCAACCACTGAATGGAGGTGAAAAGGAACGAGAAAGGAAGAAAGAATGAATATTGAATATTTCTAGAGTCTTACTATCCAAAGTGTGGTCCACTGGCCAGCGGCATGAACATCTGCCAGGAGCTTATTAGAAACGCATAATCTCAAGTTTCAACCCTGATCTAGTAAAAAGGAATCTGCAGCTGAACATTCCTGCTGATTCACATGACAAGAGAATGTGAGAAGTGTTGACCTGAGATATCACTTGAGCTTTAAAAACTCTCCAACAGCAATTCGGCATCCCCGAGGTCCTGGGTCAGCTCGCCTGCCGTAGGGCACAGGCCTCCGCGGTTTTTGAAAGCTCCTCAGATGATTTGAATGGGCATCCAGAGTTGAGAACCAACAGTTCCGCAGTAGAACAAAGGTTCTCAAAGTGAGGTCTCCAGACCAGCAACAGCAGCATCACCTGGGAACCTGTTAGAAATGCATATTCTTGGGCCCCACCCAGACCTACTGAATCAGAAACTTTGGGGGTGGGAGCCAGCAATCAGTGTGTTAACAAACTCTCCAAATATTTATCCAGAACCACTGCCGTAGAAGGATCCAAAACGGGAATAAGAGCTGCAAATATATTCAACTCTACTACTCAAAACCCCCCAGAAATATCCATTATCTGTGGTAGGGAGTACAGACTTTTCAAATGATACACCAGATTCTCTATGAATTAATCCAACATGACATTCTAAACATCTCTCCCAGAATTCCCTTTAACACCTGCTGCTAAAATGAATGCTTTGGATTCTAGGGTCCCTTCCAGCTATAAAACTTCGTGATTCTATGCTTCCGAAGCTATAACTTTAGCCAAGTTCATTGTCTCCCTGAGTGTGACACCCTAGATGCTCAACCTTCTTTGTCTACATAAGTCTCTCTTTCTTCCCATCTTCCCAGGTCAGATGCTGCTTCCTCTTTAAGGCCATGTACAAATGCTGCCTCATCCACGAATTGGTTCCCCAGCCAGAAGGAACCTCTCTCCCCACATTTCTTATATCATGGCTCATTGCATTCACTTCATTGTTTTCTATTAGTCATTTGCCCAGTGCTTTGGCTCTCAGCCATATTTACTGTTCCTTGAAACAGAACAGTGGTTTATTCTTCCTTAACTACTCCCAGCTTCTAGCACTGCCCTCTGCACACAGAAAGTAGCACATAAATACGGATTGCATTGAAATGAATGGGGTTGAGGGCTCTCAGGAGAATTTGGACATAAGATGAATCATGACGGGTTTTCAAATACAGTAAACAAGCAGAGAATTCCAAACCAGAAAGAGCAACAAGAACACAGATATCATGAGTCTAATAAAGGTGACACTGTTCCAGAGATGTGGTTTCAAAATAAGTCTAAGTCATATCCTCAGCTACAATCCGTAAAAAGAAATTATGTCGAATATTACACTGGCTGGCATGGATTAGTCATTCAAAGATTATTTTGTTGGATAAATTTTTGGATGAATATTGATAGAAAATTTTCTAGCAAAAAGCCCTAGAAAACTAAAAATGCTTTCATTTTGGAGACATATATATATATATATATATATATATATATATATAAACATGTATATATACATACATATATGATACCCTTTATGGAAATTTAATTTGGTTTAACCTTCTGCTAGACACATTACAAATTTTATCTCATAATCTTCATAATCCTAAGAGGGAGATATTTTTATTCACCCTTCCCTGGGTAAACTCAGGATCCGAGAGGTTAAATGACTTCCTCCAGGGCATCTGGTTAGAGAAGAGACAGGAAAGGACCCACACTCAGGCTCTGTAAGTCCAGAACTTTTAGTCTCTCCAGTATATAAAGATGCTTGGTATTTCAAAGATCCCCGAAGACGTATTCATCCTATTGCGACTATGTAGACTGTGTGTCTATGCCTCCTTTTATATCTATCATTGACTGTATCCATTTGGATGGGAAGGCAACCAACATAACTTCATAGAAATGATTCCTAATGAGCTGCCCTTATTAAAGCAGAGATTAAAGTAGAGAGGAATAAGGAGGATGAGGCAGGAGCAGAGCCCATGTTCTAGGTAGAGTGTGATGGGTCTGCCTCTGTGTGTCTGCTATTCCTCTAAGAACACTACAGAGAGAGGATTTGAATTGCACCTGGTGAAATAACACACACACAGGCATCAGTAGCCCACAGCCACATGCCAAGGGGCTTCACAGAGGTCTGTTGCAGGGGCTGCCACCGACGCACTGAGGAAATCTGCAAAATACGTGATGATTTTGCCCCCCTAACCTCCCTTCATAAACAGAGCCACCAGCTCCTACAAAGTGCCGTCTTATTGGCTCAGGCCCTGGGACCCATCTCCCTACAGAATCATCTTCCTTCTTGCCTCTCGGTATTCCACATTTAAAAATGACCCCGCTTCTCCTCAATCTCCCACCTCTATCTAGGACTGCCAATTTGTCATTGAGTGATAAAGTCACTTTATACTATGGAGTGGATGACTGATAGACATTCCGTACTGGGGAATGCATCTGAAAAAAATAAATAAATAAAGACACGTGATCGTAAATGAGTTTTCAATTGGTTCAACATGTGGAATTATTTTGAAAGGTAACCTTGAAAGTATATATCTTTTGTGGGTGCTGTTCCCTGGATTCTTTCTTATCTAATCCTTGTTTTCCAGGGCAGAAAATTAATGGCCTTCTACAAGGCAGGAGACTCTTGATCTCACTCAGTTCTCTGGGATGGGAGTTTTGTTCTTAGATAAACCGAATCAAGCCCATCAATATGTAAACTGAGCTCGGAGAGGCTAGGGTCAAAGTCAAGCACAATGTAAGAACAGAGAGGAACCAGGGATGTTTAGGAAAGAAGAGCTCAGTGCCACAAAGGAGAGATGAAACGAAGCGCTGGAGTCAACGCCACCACAAACAGAGGTTGTCATGGAAACCCCGTTGGAAAGCAGGCAGTTGGATTTTGGAAACTGGATAAAGCAAGACTTGATGGCAAGAGAGAGGGGGAAAGTCTGAAGCCCCAGAATGAAGTCAGACACTGAAGAGGAATGGGGTCCTCATGCTGCCAGTGTGCCCGTGAAAGCGCACATCCCTGGAGCATGACGGATCTGAGAGGCCAATCTGTCCAGCCAGGAGGTCTATGAGGAAACGTGTTAGAATCTCCTGTTTGTGGCATTACAGTGCTCATGACTCATCCTGCAGAACAATGTGATAGGTGGGTGGAATCTCTTTTACATGATTTCCAAGAAGAATAGGTGGTGTGTCCATATCTAATGTTTAGCAAAAACGATTTCTCCACTCAGATATCGAGGAGAGGCAGGTAAAACAATTGCTGCTATGGTTTCCTGGACTAAGTATCCTCTTTTGAATATGGACATGAGGGCTGTACAGGCATACCAAAGATTGATTTCTTTGTTTTCTGGCTGAAACGAAATTCTGAAATTATATGATTACATGGACCTATAACATTGGCACTCGTAATGCACATGGATTGGTTTTCCATAAATTACCTCTTAAAGAAGAGTCTGTAGCACTAAATGCACACATGTGGTTACAAAAATTTTCCAGAGAGGAAAAGCAGAGAGGGCGCCAGAGGAAAGAAAGAACTCTTTCAGCAACACACAGCAACTACAGAAGGCTGATTCAAAAGCAGGGTATGTGTGTATGTTTTCATACCTGAAAATGGAATAAGAGATTATTCAGGACAGCAAATTGCATGTGTGAGGAAAAAGTAAAACAAGTTGTCATAATGTCATATTTAGGGAAAAAAGGGCAGGTGACTTCAGTATAGTGAAGATCTGTCATGAGTAGCTCTGACCAGGCTAACTGGTCTATGCTTCTACGTTAAATAATATCACGCCCTTCCATTTTGACCTTAGTGACTTCCTTTTGCATTTGTGAGTTATATCCTAACTTGAAGTTGGGTAAAACAAGGACTTGAAGTGCAACTAAAGGGATAGAAAAATGCTATACTTTTAAGCAACTGATACGTTATTATAATACTATACCCATGACAGGTTTGATTGAAGGACAAGCTGGGACTTCAAGAATAGACTAGCAGTAGAAAGAAAGAAGCTAGGACAAAACAGGGATAATGTAGGACCCAGGCCATGGAAGCAAACTTGACTGCATGATTTGTCACCTGGAGAGATGGGGCAAACATTCAACCGTTCACCAACATTGACTGTAGCCAAAATGTGAGTAAAGAATGAGAGCAGAAGTTTCCAGGCAGTAATGAATATCAAAGTCAGGTGATGTCAGTCCTTTAGTTCCAGACGGGTTGTCTAATTTGGAGCACAAGTTCAAGAGGTAGAGTAGATAAGGGCCCAGAGTTAAGTTCCCTGATACGAATTTAATTTATTTCCAGCAGCATTTAGAAAATACAAGCCAAGTGGGCTTAATTCTTTAATTAATTAATTAATTATTTTTTGGCTGAGTTGGGTCTTCGTTGCTGCACGCAGGCTTTCTCTAGTTGCAGCGAGCGGGGGCTACTCTTCATTGCGGTGCACGGGCTTCTCACTGCAGTGGCTTCTCTTGTTGCGGAGCACGGGCTCTAGGTGTGCAGGCTTCAGTAGTTGTGGCACTCAGGCTCAGTAGTTGTGGCACATGGGTTTAGTTGCTCCACAGCATGTGGGATCTTCCCGGACCAGGGCTCGAACCTGTGTCCCTTGCACTGGCAGGCAGATTCTTAACCACAGCACCAGCAGGGAAGCCTGAGTGGGGTTAACTCTTGCAGAGGATTCAGAATAAAACTCAGGAACTGCAGCAGAAGATTTATGCAACCACAGGTGGGACAGAAGCTTGTATCTCAGTGAGCTCGAAGCTGAGGCTTGGCTTAAACTCATTTCCAAATCATTGGCCACCTGATTTGTGTTAGTCAAGGTTTCATCGGGAGAATAGAACGTACTCCAGATATTTCCAGAAGAAATGATTAAATGCAGGGTGTTAAAGGCTTGCAAAACTTTTGGGAGGCTAATGGAACAAAAGATAATGAAAACTGCTTTTAGAATTTAGGGAATGAGGAAGTGCAGGAATTTCAGGAAATGTTGATTAATGATCTCAGGTGCCTGCACTCAGGTGCTCAGCGCTACAGGTGACCTGCAGAAGCAGCCCTGGAAGCCTCACCTAGGTCTTCTGGGGAAGCCTCTAAACCTGCCTGTAGCTGCTCCAGGAACTGTTGAGGTCAAATTCTCTTGCTTGAGATTTTCTTTTTGGAACAATCTATGTGGGAAACCTCTGGAAAGGCTTCTGGGAAATATAGTTTCCAGATTTTACGGCCCACGCTATTTGCGAGAACAGAGAAGGGGGAAAGAGATGATCTGGCCTAAGTGAGAACACTAACAACATCCCGCTTGCTAATGGGGGTGTGATCCTGAAAGGAGTCCCTCAAACGGGGTCAGACTGACCAATGAACTTGGTAGGGCTGAGTCTGGGTGGAATTGATGCGGGGCAGTAAGGTCCAGCAGATTCTGCAGAGGTAGCCGAGTGCTGCGGAAGAGCTTGGAAGGATTGCCTGAAGAGGGTGTGGAACCATAAGGGGAACACGGCAGGTGCAATGTCAGGACCTCCAGGAGTGGCACCATCCACTGTCCACTTGAGAACTTTCACTGGAGGATGGAGCAGAGATGGGAAACAGATAGCACACTGGACTGAGAGCAGCCAGGTTAGGAGGAAGATTCTAGAGTAACCCAGCCATGCAAGTGATAGTTACTGAAAATGTTTTATAAATAAAACATGATTCCAAATGAAGCAAAAGTTGCAATGGCCCAAATTAGGGCAATGGTGTTGCAACTGGAAAGTAAAAGGCAGCAATGTGAGACCTTGAAAAGGAAGTTGATAGGATCTGACAACTCAGTGGGGAGCAGGGAGAGGAAAGAAGCCAAAGAAGACTCCCTGGTTTGTGGTCTGGGTAACCTTGTGAATGGCACTACTAACTGAGGTACAGAGCACGGATTAAAAATTGGATTTGAGTAGTTTTGTTTTGGGTCTGCTTAGTGTGAAGCATGTTAGAATGTTAATGGAGAGGTCCAGTAATTGACTGAAGATGGGAATGTGGTCCTAGTAGACCAACAAGATAGGTCTTACGTGCAGATGCGAGTAGCAATAACCTACATGTGTAATTTTGGAAATTCACTTGTCCTATTCCCTAACCCAGTTTGATGTCTGAAATCTGACTATTAGCGCTCCACACCATTAGCTTAAAGTTAAAACCCTTTAAACTTCTGCGCTTGTGTGCCCCCTGCAGCATGGGAGACTGCGATTGCCACCTTCATCATGACTTAGCCTGAAGATGGTCCTGAGCATTTATATGTCCCAGTTACTACTGCTTTCAGATCTAAGGGTGTGGCCAGAAAGAACGAGAAATAGGGAGACTTTCCAATCCTACACAATGCAGTGATAGTCAGAGAGACATGGAGTTTTCGTAGATAGAACATCCCTGCACTTTCTCTTCTGTCTTCATAGGTTCCTTTCCTGCTTTAGAATTTTTATTTCTTTATTAATAACTTGAATGCTGAAATCTCAGGAACTTCCATGCCTATTTCTCCCATCAAAACGAGAGGAACTCATCAGATAGGATCATGAGTCCGTAAACCTTGAATGGTGCATCTCCATTAAACCATGATTTACATTGTAAAACAGATGAATAAAAATGAAAGCACTCTGTTGGAAGGAAAATATAGAAAAGAATCTTTCAGGGCTATCGCAATTGCATGAAATAATATCGTGAGAAAACCCAGAGAGAAAGAAAATAAGAGACAGAGAAAGGTATTGCCTGAGAAAGGCAGAACTGAAAACCCGCAAGCCTAAGTGGTGTGACTCATAGCTCCCAGTTCTCGGTAGAGAGCTGAAGCTAGAGGACATTCGGAGCTGCAGACAAACACTTGAATTAGGTGTCCTGGGAGAGCAAGGGCTCCCGCTGCAAAGGCCTGTCCTGCAGCTCCTATGAGGTCATTATTCGTATGTTAATTGTTAGAACTCCCAAGAGCTCCTCCCAGCCCAAAGCCATGGATTTTACAAATGGTTGCAGGTAGACCCCAAAGTTGTTCATTTTAATTTATTCCAAAGAGTTCAAGAAAACAATCACATGTCAAGAGCTATGTCATATGTTCTATAGGATTCTGATTGTTTCAAATCATTAAAAGGTGGGAAGAAACGGAAAGTAGTGATTCCTAGCGATCTCCATAGCTATAGGATGGTAGGGGGCCTAGAACTTTCCGCAGTGCCTCAATCAGGCCGGCATTGCTTTGACAGGAAGACCTTTGGCCAAAAGACAGTTTGGAAACCACTGGCTTAAAGGATTGGTATGTCTGACAGAATTAGATGTTAGATGGAAACAAGATACAGAAAGGCGCGTGAGCAAAGATCAGTGGTCATTCCCCTGAAGAGGGCTTACGTCAAGGATGTGCTGGGCCAGCTCGTGTGTACCAGCTCACAAGAAACGATCATGCCCATATATGTCTTCCCAACTCTGCATTCAGTGACTTCACCTTGGCAGCTTGAAACTGGCCACGGGGGAATTATTTACACCATTGAAATTGGCAAATGACACAAATCAGTCTTTTCTTTCTCTTTCTCTTTTCTTTTTCTCCCCAGAGAGCCAGCCATAAAATACTTATCAGCAGTAGCACTGGAACTTAATCCGAAGGTAATTTGGCTAGCAAAGCAGCCACAACGCTGTGAGCCTCTGACCCATGGCCTTCTGCGTATGGTCAAGTTAGGGACTATGTGGAAGTCTGTAGAATCTGGGAAGAGGGGAAGGAGTTCCTCTGGGAAAATACACCTTTGTCGTGCAATCGCAGACATGGCCGTAGACCAGGGATCTGACAGTCGATGTGGGAAAGGCCGTGTGGAAGGCACTGCTTGGGAGTGGAGTGGGGAACCTTTCTCACTTGACCAAGGACTCCAGATGGAGAAACCGGTTGGGAAGGCCCAGGAAGCTGGGGCTCAGGAGAACGGGTGGACGTGGCATTCTGACCGCTAACATCTGCTTCCGCTGGAGTCCAAACGGAAGAAAAATGGGCTCTGACCACACAAGGCTCAGACAGCACAGAGAATGTTCCTAGAGAAGGGTCAGCAAGCCGTTGGCTGAGTCCTGAGTGACGTGGCAGAAGCTCTCTCTGAGAGGTGCTGGGTAGATCCCACCTGTCTGTGAGTCTGCCGTTCCCGCTGGCTGAAACAAAGGTAGGGACATGTCTTCTGCTCTCTTCGTGGGCCCTAAGACTCATCTGGCAGGATGTGTTACTAGTCCTGAAGTGGCTTCCGACAGGCTGGAGGAAGAGTAGGAGTTGTCTAAGGCAGAAGAAGAAAGGTCCTGGAAGACCAGGGCAGGGAAGCTTCCTTCCACTTGGAGGGAGAAGTCGTTTTGTTTGAACGAGTCTGGGACAAGCTGGCCTTTGCCTGAAAAGACAGCCCTCTGTTGAGTCCTTTTGCGCCGTATGTGTTGAAGATGCAGGGATCAGCTCGGGCCATCAACACATGCAGCACCGTAGGGCCGTGGAGTAAGCTTCCTCTTCAAACCGGCTGCCTGGCAGTGGTGTGTCATTGTCACTGGGCAGCCTGAGAGTGCAAGCAACAGCGCTTGTTCATCTCAATCCTGTGACCCAAGTTCAAAGGCAATGTCTCCCCAAGAAGGCTGAGAGCAGGTACGTTTTTCTTAGAGGGTGCCACACTTCCCTGATGGCTTAATCTGGAAGAGTAAACTTTGCTTCCTCAAGAAAACACTGACTTGGGGCTTCCCTGGTGGCGCAGTGGTTAAGCATCCGCCTGCCCATGCAGGGGACACGGGTTCAAGCCCTGGTCCAGAAAGACCCCACATCCCGCGGAACAACTAAGCCCGTGCGCCACAACTACTGAGCCTGAGCTCTAGGGTCTGTGAGCCACAACTACTGAACCTGCGTGCCACAACTACTGAAGCCTGTGTGCCTAGAGCCCGTGCTCTGCAACAAGAGAAGCCACCATGATGAGAAGCCAGCGCACAGCAACGAAGAGTAGACCCTGCTCGCCACAACTAGAGAAAGCCCGCGTGCAGCAACGAAGACCCAATGCAGCCAAAAATAAATTAAAAATAAAAATAAATAAATGTATGAAATAAAAAAAAAACACTGACTTAATTATAAAAAGGATAAGAGTACATGAGGACAGCTTTAAGAGCCGATATTCAAAATAGTTAACAAGTATGATATGGACACGGACCAATCAGCACAGATGCTAACCTCAGTGCTGGGCTCCTGGAGACCTGCGGGCCAGCCTTAACCCCTTAGGTGCTGGATTGTGAGGAGGTCTGGAGGGCCCTGGAGCTAGAGCACAGGTCACTGGGCAGCAGGAGGACACCCTGGGAGAAAGGGGAAACACCAAGCACTAGAGAAATACTGCAATGTCTTGACAACCTGTCGAGCTGCTCCTGTATATCTGGCTATGAAAAATCTGACCACCCAGGGTCAAACGGGACGAGTCGGTTCCGGTTGTGTTTCAGTTTATATCGTTGGGAAGCAAGTACCTGACCTTGTGAGCTTGGAGTTGGAAAGCAGGAGTCCGGGATTTATATTTCTCACATACGTGTTAAATTTCAAATAGGTTCTTCATTCTCATCTCCCTCTTAAACTTTTCTGTTTTTTAAGAGCCCCCTTTGAATGTCACTTGGATGACATTTATCTATTATTTTCTCTAAACCTGCTGCGACACTGGTACCTTCAGTCACAATACTGATCCTTGCTTAACGTTCTATATTTAGCAACGATCTCAGAAGAGCTAAGTCTGCATTTAGCCCTAAATAGCTACAAATAAGGGAGTAGCAGCCCTTCAAAAACCTTTGTAGGAAGTGTCATGCCAGGGGTGGTAGGACATCCAGGGAGCTACAGGTGTGCAGAACAGCTATAGGGAAATCCAGGCAGGAGCTGATCACAGGAACCGAGCTGTGTACTATGAAGCAAATTCCCCCCTTTCTTGGAGATGGGTTGTAAGAAAATATTGCAGCGTGTTTGTCTGTCTGCCCAACCCTATTTAGTGAAAAATGATTGCTCTTTACTTCTTGTTACCATGCTCAGAGGGTACCATGGCAACCAGGCTGCATAAAAGGGAGGGGGGAGGTAGGTGCTGCTTAGCAACTTGAAGATTTTTAAAAGGCAAGTACTCATTTTAACAGCAACAGTTTTTAAAATGCCAGTTTTGAGGCGAGAACAGAGAAGAACATTAGAGAAAGCAAATGGTAATGAAACAGGAGAGGAGTTAAACAAAAAAAAAAAGAGAGAGAGAGAGAGAGAGAGACATCATCTGCACAACACCCTCTCAGAGCTCTTTCACATGCATCCGTACAGACATCCTGGGAGCCTGGCAGGGTCTCTGTCCACTGATAGGGAAACTGAGGCTCACAGGGGTGAACGGCATCTTAGGGGTCAGCTACTTAGTTAGGGGCAAGGCTGGTACTAACGTGCAGACAAGGCTGATTCTCCAAATTGCACACTCTTTATCACACCAGGTTTTAAAAAAAAGATTCAGATGATCTGAGAAGAGGAAAAAAGAGAAAACCCCATGAAACTGTCAACAATGTGAAAAGAGACAGGCAGCTGTTTTTCAGGTAGAAGCTCAACAAAAAGGACAAAATACATTTAAATATATTCGGAGGATTCAGTTCAAACTACGAGGCGGCATTTATTTATTTACTTGCTTATTTGGGGCACAAAGTGGCGACCAGCAGACAGTGTTGAATTGCGGCGTCCCTTGAATGAACTGGAGTTTTCTTGCTTCTGGAAACGAGAGCGTCTGGAGGGATTCCTGGACCTTGCAAGGATTCAAGGCAGAGAAGGTGGAGAGGGAGGGAGGGGAAAGGGAGGACAGGGGGGCAAGACTTGCTCTGACTTAGGAAGAGACTGTCCAAGTGGCAAAACAGGCCTGAAAATAGATGATCACGTTGTTTCGACCAGGACCATGTAACCAGAGAGGGTTCAAGGACCTACCCCGTCCTCATTGACCAACAGCACAGGTCACAGCTCCTCCGCCACGCCAGCCCTCCACGCTGGGAAACGAAATACTAGATGGTTTAAGAACCAGACAGACCTCCAACGTGGAGGGACTATGGTGTTCAGCTTGACCGCAGTGTCCAGTGACAAGGACAGCAGTGAGAAAACAATCGGTCGGGCTCACGAGCGTTCTCTGAGGCAGAACATGGCAGAACGAGTTTCTGTATATTACGCCCTTTCCTTGATATCTCAGGGGTTAGAGATGCCCCTCAAGGCTGAAGGGCTGAATCAGGACCTCGCTGGCGGAAGGTTTGCCCTCGTTTGGGGCGCTCTGTGGGCCGTGTAGATGGGGCGTGAGGGGCTGAAACAAGCGTTGGCTGAGTTTCCTGCTTGTCACTGATTCCTCCACGAGCATTTCTGGAGGCCTGCCGTGTGCTGGGCTCCAGCGCGGCCCCCCGCCTGTTCTCCTCACTCTCGTGACCTCAGCTGCCCTGGGAGGGGAGGACCCACAGCTCTGAGGGCCTCAGGCCCCCCAGAAGTGGCCACCGTTTCCTTCCTGCTTAATAACACGGTGCTGACAAGACAAGGACTGTTTTGGGTTCCAGCGGTCGCAACCAAGCTACATGCTGGCTCTTCTAGGCATTGTTTCCACTTGCTCTTAATTGAATGGCTGCAGAGGCAACAAGAAATAGTAAACGGACTGCTTTCCCCTGTCCTCGGGTAACCCAGAGGGTCTAGGTGATTCCAGCCAACCATATGTCACCAAGGATCAGTTCTAAAGGGCCAAGTGTTTGAAGGGTGTGGGATTAGAGGGGCGGGACTGGTCTTCCTCATGACACAATAAATATGGAATGAGTCAACTTCTGGGTTCTAGTCTAATTTTGCCATTGGCTTCCCCATCCAGCTTTTCATCATCCCCGTGCCCCTGCTGAAGTTTCTTAACAGCCCCGAACATACTTCCCTGAATCCGTTCACACTGTCCATCAATCCATGCTAAGCCCTCCCACACAGGGCGACACACGCTCCATCTTGGACACTGCAAATGGTGACAAGTTACAACTGACATTTGTATGGTATTTTCAAATATACAAATCATTTTCAAATTCATTGTCTCATTTATAGAAAAAACAGCTTTAGTTGTTTAGATAGCAACATCCCCATTTTATAGATAATAAGAATCAGAGAGAAGGGGTTTAGCTGGACTCCTCCAGTGTCAACTCAGCCGGGTGACTAGTAGAAGGCTAGTAAGGTTTGGGATAAGGTCCAACTCCAAATCCTCTGCTCCTTAAGGATTTGGAAAACTCCTTCTCTTGTGGCTTATGTTAATTAAACCTAAACCTGCCTTTTAGAGCAAAGCAAAACAAATACGTTCTCTTTTTCAAATACTGGCCCTCCAAATATTTGAAGTCAGCTGCTGGCTGCCCTCCAGGGCCTTGCTTCTCACATTTGAAAGTGCACAGAATCCACCTGGGGAGCTTGGGAAGCATCAGGTTCTGATGCAGCAGACCTAGGTTGGGGTCTGAGACCCCCATTCCCAACAGGCAGCGTCGCCTCCCAAATCAGTTGCTCAAAGCAGAAAAAAATCTTATAAAATTAAGAAGAAGGGGCTTCCCTGGTGGCGCAGTGGTTGAGAGTCCGCCTGCCGATGCAGGGGACGCGGGTTCGTGCC
Source organism: Leucopleurus acutus (assembly GCF_964270905.1). Lineage (NCBI taxonomy): Eukaryota > Metazoa > Chordata > Mammalia > Artiodactyla > Delphinidae > Leucopleurus > Leucopleurus acutus. The sequence goes on along the minus strand of NC_139160.1, from coordinate 65,846,712 downwards.
CCGGTCTGGGAAGATCCCACATGCCGCAGAGCGGCTGGGCCCGTGAGCCATGGCCGCTGAGCCTGCGGGTCCGGAGCCTGTGCTCCGCAGCAGGGGAGGCCACAGCGGTGAGAGGCCCGCGTACCGCAAAAAAAAAAAAAAAAAAAATTAAGAAGGCTTTCCATATTCTTGTTTCCTGTTCCCCTGCATTTATAAAAGCTCCTAACTTGCATCGAGCACTTAATAAATGTCCAATATGTTTAGACAGAAGGGAGGCAGACACCATTAAATCAAATACCACCACCACCACCCCCCCCCCCCGTCATCCCAGCCCCATCCTTGGTTTACAAAGAGCCTTTGCCTCTTATGCGTTACTCAACTCCTCCGAATGACACAGTCATCGTCTCTAAATCGGGAATAACTGTGATAATGGCTATCAGGTGCCTTGCACGGTGCCTGGTGCACGGGGGAGGGAAGATGCCTAATAAATGCGGTGATTACCCCTCAAACGAAACCGAACCAACGGAAGCAGAAACTTTAAAAAAAAATTGCCCAAACATCGTGTCCTCACTGAAATGAGACAGGAAAAATGCTCCACTGAAAAGAACACGCTGCAAGGATTGATAGCTCGTTAGGCCTCTCCGGAAGGGAAGCAGCACGGCTGGCAGTGCGCAAACAAGGCTGCGAGGAGCCCGGGCCGTGCTCTGCTGCCCTCTGCTGGGCGGAAAGCCCGCCCGCGCCGGCGTGTCTGGTCGCATCACCACGGCTCCCAGGGGACCTGTATCCTCAGCCAGCAGGTTATGCAACACCAGACTGCAACCAGAGCACGTTGACAAAAGGAAATCACTGACCTCCTGGCGCTTCGATTAAATCGAAATGATAAGAGAAGGAGAGGGCAAGAAAATAGCCAGTGCCTTCCCAGCACCACCGAGCAACGTACTTGAACGTAGTCTGTTCAGGAACCCTTAGAAGCAGGGGGACCGCTCCTGTTTTGTAGATGAGGAACCTGAGGCTCAGGGGAGACTGGGGACATAACTGAAGGGAGCATAACTAGGGAGAGCCCTGGCCAGGTCTGCAATGAGGGCCTTTCTGACTTCAGTATACACCTGTCTCTTTCATTCCTTAGCTGTGGGGTTGGACCACATACTCAGTCGTGCTGGGCCTTGGTGCTCTACATTTTCCATATGTGGGGTGACTGAGGTGCACTTTGAGTTCCGTCTCAGCTCTCACATTCTGAGTACAAACTTGTGTTACTATTTGCTCTTGTCAAGCAGGAGTAGACTATGGGACCATCTGCCCCCCAAGGGCACCATGCATTTCTCCTCAAGCAAAGCTACTAGAGACTAGCTCCCAACTCCTACCCTGTAGCCCTCAGCATGCCAGGTCCCCGGACCTATTCTCCAGAAGGTACCTGGCTTCTATCCTCCTCCAAATTATGTCAAAGGCTTTAGAGCTGTGTTCTCAAAACAGGCCTTCAAGTTTTAAAAATCTGACCATGGGTGAAATTTACCAGAGAGTCAGCCTTGCCCTCCCCAGATGCACGGTTTATGTTGCTGAGGAAGGAACACTCCAAACTGAGCTGGTTCATCCCATGCCTGGCAGGGTCCAGGAGACGTGAACATTTTTATATTCCCTGGTCTGAGTTCCTGAGGTCCCACTTAATAAGCTGGTGGTACCTTTAAAAATTTTTTATCTGCTTTATTGAGGTAAGACTGACATCCAAAAAGCTGTAGATACTTAATGTATACAACTTGATGTGTCTGGAGGTAAGTATATGCGAAAGAATCATTATAATCAATGCCATAAAATTATCTATCACCTCCAAAAATTTCCTCCCCCTCTGTTTTTGTGTTTTGTTTTGTTTTGTTTTTTTATCATTCGCCATTTTCTTCAAGCAAACTTTCTTTCAGTCTGAATCAGTCCTCAAGGAGTTTTAGTTTGGTTCTTTACTGGTAAGAAGTGGGTGGACATTTCGGTCCTGACTAGTTTGGATATTGACTTATGACATTCTTCTATTTCACTGTGATCTTCAGCTCATAAAATATTTCAAGGATTGCTTTATCGACATGGGGCTGTGAAGCACCTCTGCGTCTCAGACAATCTAATGGAAAATTTCAAACTTCCAAAACAAACCAACTGGAAGTCACCTTAGAGATTATATGATCCCATTCTCTTATTTTATGGATGACAGTCTGAGCTATTTGTCCAAATGAGGATAGTTCTCTAGAAACAATCAAAGGAGATGGACCAATCATCTTTTCCAGGATTTCAGATGGTACCTTATATAGAGTGGGAGGAAGAAACCAGGAAAGCTGAGGCAATACAGAATGAGGGCAGCCGTCAGAAAGTTAGGATTCAGCCTGGTTATTATATTCACCAGCTAAGAAAGTCAGATCTACCGCCAAAAATAAATTAGCATCTTTCCCAGATCTCTCCCTCTGAACGTGGCACCTGGAGGGCTACTCTAGTTTCATGAAAACACTGTACCTCCCATTATCTGAGAAGGCCCAAATGATATCCACTCTTGAACTGATGATAAAATGCTAATCAAACCCACTTAGTCAGAGGCGGCCAAGTTGCAGTCAGAGATGGTATCTGGCAGAGTTTCCAGACTGAGAGCACATGCCAAGCATAATTGAACGTGAGTATGATAAACAATGATGGGCCTCTGACAGACTGCTATGCTGTCAGGACAATGTTCCCAGCCGTTCTGGAGTTACGGTGAGATGCGGGGAGGTCCAGCTGCAACGCCCCAAATGCTGTCATCCCAGCTTAGAGAAAGCTCCCGCTCCTATTTCCTTAAAAATAAATACATAAGTAACCACTCTATTCTGGTTTTCTGTTTGTTTATTGCGTGATTTTTGGTCCCATGCACTATTTTCCCTATTAACACTGAATTTCTGTGGCTTGTCTTTTATTTCATACCAGGTGGAGAAATAAAACTATACAGGAATGCACAGCCCCTGCAGGGTGCTTGGAAGTGAGGGGGCGGGGCAGGGGCATTCTTGAAGCCCCAGGATGAACTTGGCCTATGTTCCAGGAACATATTTATAACTCACAGCTTTTATTTTTTGTGGGGGAAGGAGAAAGAGATGACACTGATGAATTATGGAGTAGCGAGTACATTTTACATGGATTTTGAAAACAAAGCACAAGATTTTAAGGAAATTCCTTGTTTGTAGCTGATGGCTTCTAGCTCTTGACCCCCTGAGCTCTTGGGGGACCACGTATGAAAAATATAAGATTAGACATTTCTTTCCATCTACAGTTTTTGCCTTTGAAATATGCTTACTACTACTGCTACCAGGACTGCTTCTACCACTTACTAGTCTTACTATTAGTACAACTACTACTTCCACTACTACAACTACTTCTCCAACTACTACCACTGCTCATAATAACATGCACGCCCATTTTCTTCTATTTTAAAATTTGGAGAAATCCCAGGTCTCCAAGAGGATAGGACAGCTGCTAAGTTCTATAGAGCCTGAAAATACGATGCTTCCTTAGATTTCCCTCCTAAAGACACGTCTACATAAGAACTAATAATGGCTAAAAATAATAATTAGTCATACAGGCCAATCTGCCAACATAGTGGCCATGAGTGCTTGCAAGCTTGTTCAAACCCACCATAGACGTCCCATGGTAACGTTTGCGTGACACACTGGGGTAAGTAGATGAGGCTGTGTACGGCCGGCAGCCTTGGGCAGGGGTCCAGCTGCCCCAGGCCTTCTCACGCTGAACTGAAGGGGCCGACGTCACACCTGTAACCCATCTGTGGCACACCAGAGCATGATCTAATTTACCCTCCTCGTGACAGCAAACAATTTTAACAGTTTTTCAGTTAAGAAAACAGAAGACTTCGCTTTGGACTGATTAATCACAGATGTGAAGGCACTTTCATTGGGAGAAGTCTGCACGTGACAGCGATCACACAGAAGTCCGGGAGAAGTCTGCACGTGACAGCGGTCACACAGAAGTCCGTTGTTTTCTCTTCTGGGTCCTGAGATGCCACTTGCTGGTGTTTCCCAAAGGGCTCAGGCTGGGTCTGCTCTTTACTGGAAAAGAACGTCATTTGTTCATTCATTCAGCAAACACTTATTGAATTCCCCCCACGTGAGTGAACAACCAGGACATGTTTCCTCCCTCCGTGGAGCTTTTCACTTAGAGAAGGACACGGATACACAAGCGATTTGAAGTAGAAGAAATAAAGAGGGATACGTGGCACGTGAAAACAGTGGAGGCCTGACTTTGGGAATCAGGAAAGACTTCTGGAAGGAAGTACCGAGCCCAAGCCAAGAGCTGGCAGAATTAGGCAAGTTAGATGAGCTTGGTGGTGAGAAGGTTGCAGGCAAAGATGGCAGGGGTTGGAAACCACTGGGGATGCTAAGGGCGGGAGGTCAGGAAGACAGCGGAAGGAGGTAAAGACTGGGGTTCTGGCAAGGGTGGGAACCAGAACCTGCATCATCAGTGTCACCCCAGCCCAGAGCAGCCGGGTCCGTCCTCACTGTTCTCGGCTGGATAGGTCAGGCCCACCTCGCTGCTGTCACTTAATTTAACTCGGGGCTGTTCTACAGGTACACTCCCAGTTGTTGGGATCAGGAGACTTCATGTGAATAAATAGGTCTACTGGTAGCTGGATTAATGTTGGCCACTTTCCCCCCAAGCCAGCCATCCAGGCGAAGCCCAGGTCCAAGTTGTCACCCAGGCTAGACCAAGGGGAGGGGAAGGTATGTTATCCAAGCAGAAACACGCTTCCAGAGCAGCAATGCACGTGGATAGGGCTACAGTGCTCCCTTTTTTGCTTTCTGAAACGTATTTCTAGATCTTCATGATCTCAAAAACTTTATCACAAAGTGGATATATGCGTGCGTGTGTGCGTGCACGTGTGCGTGTGTACATTTATGTGACGTGGCCTTCCAGTGTTGGGAAGTATTGGGACCAGAGTCTCAAGAAGTCTGAACATCCCTGCTCCTGTAGATTCAGATTTGACTCCATGAAACCAAAACAGAAACCTGAAGGCTAAATAGAGAAAATCCAGCTTGAACTGGAGGGGCTGCGTGCCCAAAGCCATCCAGATATCGGTAGACTCTGGGTGCCGTAGCCTGGCCCCTGCCTGATGCTGGAAGAGCCACAGTCACACTCTTCTCTAAATTCAACTTTTTCACAGCCAACACGAACTTATATATGAATGCCCGTTTCCCTTTTCTTCTGGTCTTCCATACATATTTTTTGAGAACATCCTATGCACCAGATACTACGTGGGCAGCTGGAGACCACCTCATACATTGCTGGTGGGGATGTTCACAGTGGTGCAGCTGCTGTGGAAAGGGTCTCGCAGGCGGTAAGTTTGACTATATTAGAATGCAGAACTATTGTTCACCAAAAAACTCTACAGAGACCGAGACAAACCACTGGCTGGCACACATACACACACACTCACACACAAACCTACCTATAACTGGAGAAAGACTTTGTATCCAGAATATACAAAAAACACACATGAATCAATACGAAAATGACAAATAATGAAGCAAAATGGACACAGGATTTTGACCAAAGGGGAAACATGAATATCCAATTAAAATCTGAAAAAAATGACAAGCTTTTTAGTAATAATGGAAATGTAAATTAAAACCACAATGAACTACATTTTCCTGCTATCAGATTGGTAAATATTCAAATGCCTGATCAATGCCAAGTGTTGGTGAGGACGGTGGGCTGGCAAGTGTTCATGGTACAAACAATCTGGGAAACAATTTGACATTATCTAGGCATCTGGAGACATATATCCCCTAAAATCCAGCCTTTTCACCCTCATATGTGAGAGGTAAGAAAAATTCTTGAATACTTGCATCAAGGACACATAAAAATAGTCATAGAAGCCTTTTCTGTAATAGGTAACACTAGAAACACCAAAACCAACGGTGGAATGAGTAAATAAGCGTGATGTATTCTTACAGTAGAATATTAGACAGCAGTGAAAAATTATAGCTACACACATCGACATAAATGGATCTTAAAACTTAATGTTGATTTCCAACACCAAATAATAAAGAAATATACACAGTTGATTCAATTTATATAAAGGTCAAAAATAGGCAAACCGAAAGAATTAATGCAACATAGATGGCGATACAGAAAGGCAGGATAAATGGATGCTCTTTTTATTCTTTTCCACACTTGGAGGTCCTAAAATGGGCATTCATTACCTACACAATAAGAAAAAAGATGTTTGATGGATATTCCTCCAGAGGTGTCACTAGTAGGAGGACTTGGTCATTCTGCTGTCCCACTTCTCAGGGCCCCTCTTCTGCCCCTGACCCTGGACGCCATACTAAGACCTCTTACCCTCCGTGAAGTTTCTTTCTTTTGGCCTCTATGCGAGGTTTTAGGATCTTGGGGAAATCTCGGTTTACACAGGACTTAACTGAGAGGAAGTGAGAAAAGACATGTGAAGTCACTCGTTCCTCTGATTTGGGGAATGTTGTAGGAATGAGCAAGGAGATCTCTTCCTGGCACAGAAACATGGATACACTCAGCGGTTAAGTTCAAGAGGACCCCAGTGGGTTCTGAAACTCATGCATCTGAAACACAAGAGAACACTTTGAAAATGGGGACACCGCTTGTTCTTCCAACTACATTTTCCATTTTTTCTGGTTCTATTAGGGTCTGTTTTGCATATCAAAAGCTTGTCCTGTTGCTTCAGAGGCAGGAACTCTGGGAAGCTTAAACTAATCTTGCCTTGAAACCTAACAGTTTGATTCTTTACTTAGCACTGATATAAATCCACATCAGCTCATAATGAAAGTTGTTTCATTATATAAGAAATGGGAACCCTTCACCCTTCTGTATCTTTGATCTTGATATAGTTTTGGAGTGTTTTTCAGATATTTAAATACATTTATTTTTAGTTATTTTAAGCACATCTTAAGGAATGCCTTTAATTTTTTAAAAAAACATTTTTTATTATTGCAGAAGTTAAAGTATTAAGGAAATGTGTGTGTGTAGATTAGGGGTTCGCAATTGGGAGTGAACATGCTCCCCAGGGAACATTGATAATGTCTGGAGACAATTTTGGTGGTCCCCACCGGGGAAGGAGTGCTACTGGCATCTAGTGGGTAAAAACTAGAGATGCTGCTAAACATCAGACAATGCACATAACGGGTCCTTGCAACAAGGAATATTCCAGCCGCAAATATCAGTAGGACAGATGTTGAGAATCGCTGGTCTATTTTGTTTTTCGACCACACCGCACACCTTGCAAGATCTTTAGTTCCCTGACCAGGGATTGCACCTGAGCCCTCGACAGTGAAAGTGTGGAGCCCTAACCACTGGCCAACCAAGGAATTCCCTGAGAATCTCTGGTCTTGATAGAGCTGATTGGTGTGCCTGAGTTTTTTTGGGTTTTTTTTTTCTTCTGGTTTTTATTGTTTGTAAGAGACCCATTTTTTTTAACACCTTTATTGGAGTATAATTGCTTTACAATGTTGTGTTAGTTTCTGCTGTATAACAAAGTGAATCAGCTATATGTATACATATATCCCCATATCTCCTCCCTTTAGCGTCTCCCTCCCACCCTCCCTATCCCACCCCTTTAGGTGGTCACAAAGCACCAAGATGATCTCCCTGTGCTATGCAACTGCTTCCCACTAGCTATCTGTTTTACATTTGGTGGTATATATATGTCCATGCCACTCTCTCACTTTGTCCCAGCTTACCCTTCCCCTGCCCGGGTCCTCAAGTCCATTCTCTAGTGGGTCTGTGTCTTTGCTCCCGTCCTGCCGCTAGGTTCTTCATAACCCTTTTCTTTTCTTTTTTTCTTTACATTCCATATATATGTGTAAGCGTATGGTATTTGTTTTTCTCTTTCTGACTTACTTCACTCTGTATGACAGACTCTAGGTCCATCCACCTCACTACAAATAACTCAATTTTGTTTCTTCTTATGATTGAGTAATATTCCATTGTATATATGTGCCACATCTTCTTTATCCATTCATCTGTCAATGGACACTTAAGTTGCTTCCATGTCCTGGCTATTGTAAATAGTGCTGCAATGAACACTGTGGTACATGACTCTTTTTGAATTATGGTTTGCTCAGGGTATATGCGCAGTAGTGGGATTGCTGGGTCGTATGGTAGTTCTATTTTTACTTTCTTAAGGAACCTCCATACTGTTCTCCATAGTGGCTGTATCCATTTACATTCCCAGCAACAGTGCAAGAGGGTTCCCTTTTCTCCACACCTTCTCCAGCATTTATCATTTGTAGATATTTTGATGATGGCCAGTCTGACTGGTGTGAGATGATACCTCACTGTAGTTTTGATTTACATTTCTCTGATGATTAGTGATGTTGAGCATCCTTTCATGTGTTTGTTGGCAGCCTGTATATCTTCTTTGGAGAAATGTCTATTTAGGTCTTCTGCCCATTTTTGGATTGGGTTGTTTGTTTTTTGATATTGAGCTGCATGAACTGCTTGTAATATTTGGAGATTAATCCTTTGTCAGTTGCTTCATTTGCAAAAATTTTCTCCCATTTTGAGGGTTGTCTTTTCATCTTGTTTATGGTTTCCTTTGCTGTGCAAAAGCTTTTAAGTTTCATTAGGTCCCATTTGTTTATTTTTGTTTTTATTTCCACTTCTCTAGGAGGTGGGTCAAAAGGATCTTGCTGTGATTTATGTCATAGAGTGTTCTGCCTATATTTTCCTCTAAGAGATTTATAGTGTCTGGCCTTACATTTAGGTCTTTAATCCATTTTGAGTTTATTTTTGTGTACAGTGTTAGGAAGTGTTCTAATTTCATTCTTTGACATGTAGCTGTCCAGTTTTCCCAGCACCACTTATTGAAGAGACTGTCTTTTCTCCATTGTATATTCTTGCCTCCTTTATCAAAGATAAGGTGACCATATGTGCATGAGTTTATATCTGGGCTTTCTATACTGTTCCATTGATCTATACTTCTGTTTTTGTGCCAGTACCATACTGTCTTGATTACTGTAGCTTTGTAGTATAGTCTGAAGTCAGGGAGCCTGATTCCTCCAGCTCCATTTTTCTTTCACAAATTGCTTTTGCTATTCAGGGTGTTTTGTGGTTCCATACAAATTGTGACTTTTTTTGTTCTACTTCTGTGAAAATTGCCATTGGTAGTTTGATAGGGATTTCATTGAATCTGTAGATTGCTTGGGGTAGTATAGTCATTTTCACAATGTTGATTCTTCCATTCCAAGAACATAGTATATCTCTCCATCTGTTTGTATCATCTTTAATTTCTTTCATCAGTGCCTTATAATTTTCTGCATACAGGTCTTTTGTCTCCTTAGGTAGGTTTATTCTTAGATATTTTATTCTTTTTGTTGCAATGGCAAATGGGAGTGTTTTCTTAATTTCACTTTCAGATTTTTCATCATTAGTGTATAGGAATGCAAGAGATTTCTGTGCATTAATTTTGTACCCTGCTACTTTACCAAATTCATTGATTAGCTCTAGTAGTTTTCTGGTAGCATCTTTAGGTTTCTTTATGTATAGTATCATGTCATCTGCTAACAGTGACAGTTTTACTTCTTCTTTTCCATTTTGGATTCCTTTTATTTCTTTTTCTTCTCTAATTGTTGTAGCTAAAACTTCCAAAACTATGTTGACAATAGTGGTGAGAGTGGGCAACCTTGTCTTGTTCCTGATCTTAGTGGAAATGGTTTCATGTTTTCAACACTGAGAATGATGTTTGCTGTGGGTTTGTCATATATGGGTTTTATTATATTGAGGTAAGTTCCCTCTATGCCTATGTTCTGGAGAGTTTTTATCATAAATGGGTGTTGAATTTTGTCAAAAGCGTTTTCTGCATCTATTGAGATGATCATCTGGTTTTTATCCTTCAGTTTGTTAATATGGTTTATCACATTGATTGATTTGCGTATAATGAGGAATCCTTGCATTCCTGGGATAAACCCCACTTGATCATGGTGTATGATCCATTTAATGTGCTGTTGGATTCTGTTTGCTAGTATTTTATTGAGGGATTTTGCATCTATGTTGATACGTGATATTGGTCTGTAGTTTCCTTTTTTTTGTGATATCTTTGCCTGGTTTTGGTATCAGGGTGATGGTGGGCTCATTTAATGAGTTTGGGAGTGTTCCTCCCTCTGCTATATTTTGGAAGAGTTTGCAAAGGATAGGTGTTAGCTCTTCTCTAAATGTTTGATAGAATTTGCCTGTGAAGCCATCTGGTCCTGGGTTTTTGTTTCTTGGAAGATTTTTAATCACAGTTTCAATTTCAGTGCTTGTCATTGGTCTGTTTATATTTTCTATTTCTTCCTGGTTCAGTCTCAGAATGTTGTGCTTTTCTAAGAATTTGTCCATTTCTTCCAGGTTTTCCATTTTACTGGCATAGAGCTGCTTGTAGTAATCTCTCATGATCCTTTGTATTTCTGCAGTGTCAGTTGTTACTTCTTCTTTTTCATTTCTAATTCTGTTGATTTGAGTCTTTCCCCTTTTTTTCTTGATGAGTCTTGTTAATGATTTATCAATTTTGTTTATCTTCTCAAAGAACCAGCTTCTGTTTTATTGATTTTTGCCATTGCGTCCTTCATTTCTTTTTCATTTATTTCTGATCTGATTTTTACGATTTCTTTCTTTCTACTAACTTTGGGTTATTTTGTTCTTCTTTCTCTAATTGCTTTAGGTGTAAGGTTAGATGGTTTATTTGAGATTTTTCTTGTTTCTTGAGGTAAGATTGTATTGCTAATAACTTTCCTCTTAGAACTGCTTTTGCTGCATCCCATAGGTTTTGGGTCATCATGCTTTCATTGCCATTTGTTTCTAGGTATTTTTTGATTTCCTCTTTGATTTCTTCAGTGATCTCTTGGTTATTTAGTAGTGTATTGTTTAGCCTCTATGTGTTTGTATTTTTTACAGTTTTTTTTCCTGTAATTGATACCTAGTGTCATAGCGTTGTGTTCGGAAATGATACTTGATAAGATTTCAATTTTCTTAAATTTACCAAGGCTTGATTTGTGATCCAAGATATGATCTATCCTGGAGAATGTTCCATAAGCACTTGAGAAGAAAGTGTATTCTGTTGTTTTTGGATAGAATGTCCTATAAATATCAATTAAGTCCACATTGTTTAATGTGTCATTTAAAGCTTGTTTTTCCTTATTTATTTTCATTGTGGATGATCTGTCCATTGGTGAAAGTGGGGTGTTAAAGTCCCCTACTATTATTTTGTTACTGTTGATTTCCCCTTTTATGGCTGTTAGCATTTGCCTTATGTATTGAGGTGCTCCTATGTTGGGTGCATAAATATTTACAACTGTTATATCTTCTTCTTGGATTAATCCCTTGATCATTATGTAGTGTCCTCCTTTGTCTTGAAATAGTCTTTATTTTAAAGTCTATTTTGCCTTTTGCCTTATATGAGAGTTGCTAGTCCAGCTTTCATTTGATTTCCATTTGCATGGAATACCTTTTTCCATTCCCTCACTTTCAGTCTGTATGTGTCCCTAAGTCTGAAGTGGGTTTCTTAGAGACAGCATACATATGGGTCTTGTTTTTGTATCCCTTCAGCCAGTCTGTGTCTTTTGGTGGGAGCATTTAATCCATTTACATTTAAGGTAATTATCAATATGTATGTTCCTATTACCATTTTTTAAATTGTTTTGGGTGTTATTGTAGGTCTTTTCCTTCTCTTGTGTTTCCTGCATAGAGAAGTCCCTTTAGCATTTGTTGTAAAGCTGGTTTGGTGGTGCTGAATTCTTTCAGCTTTTGCTTGTCTGTAAAGGTTTTAATTTCTCCATCAAATCTGAATGAGATCCTGCCGGGTAGAGTAATCTTGTAGTTTTTCCCCTTTTATCACTTTAAATATGTCCTGCCACTCCCTTCTGGCTTGCAGAGTTTCTGCTGAAAGATCAGCTTTTAACCTTAAAGGGATTCCCTTGTATGTTATTTGTTGCTTTTCCCTTGCTGCTTTTAATTTTTTTCTTTGTATTTAATTTTTGATAGTTTGATTAATATGTGTCTTAACATGTTTCTCCTTGGATTTATCCTGTATGGGACTCTCTGCAGTTCCTGGACTTGGTTGACTATTTCCTTTTCCATGTTGGGGAAGTTTTCAACTATAATCTCTTCAAATATTTTCTCAGTCCCTTTCTTTTTCTCTTCTTCTTCTGTGACCCCTATAATTTGAATGTTGGTGCATTTAATATTGTCCCAGAGGTCTCTGAGACTGTCCTCAATTCTTTTCATTCTTTTTTCTTTATTCTGCTCTGCAGTGGTTATTTCCACTATTTTATCTTCCAGGTTACTTATCCATTCTTCTGCCTCAGTTATTCTGCTATTGATTCCTTCTAGAGAATTTTTAATTTCACTTATTATGTTGCTCATCATTGTTTGTTTGGTCTTTAGTTCTTCTAGGTCCTTGTTAAATGTTTCTTGTATTTTCTCCATTGTATTTTCAAGATTTTGGATCATCTTTACTCTCATTACTCTGAATTATTTTTCAGGTAGACTGCCTGTTTCCTCTTCATTATCTTGGTCTGGTGGGTTTTTACCTTGCTTCCATCTGCTTCATATTTGTGTGTCTTCTCATTTTGCTTAACTTACTGTGTTTGTGATCTCCTTTTCATAGGCTGCAGGTTCGTAGTTCCTGTTGGTTTTGGTGTCGCCCCCAGTGGCTAAGCTTGGTTCAGTGGGCTGTGTAGGGTTTCTGGTGGAGGGGACTGGTGCTTGTGTTCTGGTGGATGAGGCTGGATCTTGTCTTTCTGGTAGGCAGGACAGTGTCCAGTGGTGTGTTTTTAGGTGTCTGTGAACTTATTATGATTTTAGGCAGCATCTCTGCTAACAGGTGGGGTTGTGTTCCTGTCTTGCTAGTTGTTTGTCATGGGGTGTCCAGCACTGGAGCTTGCTGGTTGTTGAGTGGAGCTGGGTCTTAGCATTGAGACTGAGATCTCTGGGAGAGCTCTCACTTACTGATATTACATGGGGCCGGGAGGTCTCCGGTGGTCCAATGTCCTGAACTCAGCTCTCCCACCTCAGAGGCTCAGGCTTGACACCCAGACAGAGCACCAAGACCCTGTCAGCCACATGGCTGCTAGTATTGGAAGGTCTACTGCAGAGGCGGAGGTGGGTGTGGCTCACCATGGTGACAAAGACACTGGCAGCAGAATTTCTGGGAATTACTCCTTGGCGTGAGCCCTTCCAGAGTCCCTTTTGGTTTGTTTTGAATGTTAGAGTCTGTTTTATGCTTTTAGGTTCCCTTCTACATAACAGACCTTTTGTTGTGGTGGTGGTTAGCCAAGTGGTTCAAGACTATGTTTCTGAACAATCAAGATATCTCTTTACCTAGTAGAACACCCTATTGGAGAATTTTTCCTTTTGTCCTACACTACTTCACCTGTTGTCTTAGCTGGGTAACCAAATTTAGCTGCATTAACTCTCTAGGAGTCCTAGAGCTAAATGTGTTTCATTTTATATCACTGATGAAATTTAATTCAAAGACCTAGTGTGTATCAATGTCCCAGTGATTAAGGATTTCTCCTTTTTCCTTCAAAATCTAAGCATTTCCATTTCCCAAAGCAATCTAGTTGTGTTAATTTTGGATAATGCATGGAAAATATTCCAATTAAAAATAACCCAAAATCCATGTGAGTGTTAGTACTCAGGCTATAAGTAAACTAATCAGAGACCACAGCCGCTTCAGAAAGACAGTTATACTCTGTGTAGCCTACAATCAATTCTTTTATTTTGATTAACTCTTTTAGGGGGTCTGGTAGAATATTCACCTGGGTCTCAGTGAGTTGAATAATGCAGATCATGGAAAATAGCACCAGAAAGACTTTAAGACATTGTTTTGTACCACAGCCTCCATGTTAATCCTGATAAAAATAGTCTATGAAAGATTCACGGGACAGCTTTTTAAAACAGTGCAGATTTCCCGGCTTCACCTTGAGAGCCTCAGATTAGTAGGTCTGGGATGGGAGCCCAGAATACATAACAAGCCCCCCAAGGTGCTCCGAAGCAGGGTGAGAAGCCATGGTTTAGAACGGCGTGCTTAGGCTTCCTTTCTTTCCTGTCGGTAAGTTATTAAAGGCATTTCTCTTTCATGTCTGTCCTTTACTGCAGAGATATGTAATAATGATTTAAAAGAAGTAACCTTGATTAACCACTGCTGTGGAAATGTTTGGGCTCAGCACCACCTTTTTTGCCATGGTAAAATAAAATTAGATGCTGCGTGTGAAAATGCTTTATAAATGGTAAAGGGGAAAATAAGCCTATTTTCATGCACTCAGCAAATAGTTTATATGTTACCTCTCACAAGACAAGGTGTTTAGAGGCATGACTAAGCAGAGCAAGCTACAGGGTATCGGGATGTGACTCTGCATTGTTCTCTCTCATTTAAACTTTCGGAAACAAGGAGTGGTCACAAGAGACTGACTGTTGATATTCAACAGCATGAAAGGAGCCCCCAGTTGAAAGAAGTTTTGAATCCTTGCAGTCTGTCAAAGTGGAAGGTCATCATTCTGCAGAAGACTCAGCAGAAATACGCAACCTTGCTAAGAGTACAACAGCAGATTTTTCCAGGAAGACTCACACATTTGGATTTAGAATGTTCTAGAAGGCTTGGGGGCCTGGCCTGGCCACTTACTATCTTCAGTTCCACTCAGAAAATTACTACATGTTTGACCTTGACAAGATCCTTAAATCCTCTAATATTACTTCCCCCTTTTGTGGCAATGAGGACGATTGTTTTTACCTGAGACAGTTGCTATGAGGATTAAAAGAAATAATGTGTGATAAGAAACATCTACACGATACAGCACCTGTTTCCCTCTGCTTGAGACTATGTACCAGTGCATAGAATCGAACAAGGCTCAAAAAGGACTGGGAAGCCATGTAGTACCTCAAATCCAATTTATTATTACACATCATAGCCAACTGTCATGGGAGCTTGACAGAGGGGTACTGAATATATGTAGTGCTAAAGGTCTAAATGTCGTACTTGAAGTCATAATCAATCTACCTAGTCCATCTTGGTGAGGTCTTCTGCTCTACCCTTCAACACCCACAAACACACACACACACACACACACACACACACACACACACACACACACAAACATGCGTGGGGAGAAAGGAGAGAGAGGGAGAGGGCTTTGGTCTCATTCTCCCCAGCAAAGTCATTCCACCTTTGCAGTAGTGTTCATTCTACCTCTGAAGTCTTGATTACCATCTTTTATCATCTTTTAGCTTCACCGAGAGGTCACGGCATCCTAAAACTTGTCAATAAAAACCTGAACAGGGCTATCCCAGAGGTCAGGTTCACTCATTCAGTCAATTAGCATAGGGGCCCTGGAATTAGCAAGGCTTCATGTGTGTTGTAAATCACACATTTTTCTTGCCTTTATTGGCAAAGGACAGTGGGAGTAAAGTGAATAGTGGCACAAAGCAGCACACGAGCTGGAGGAAGATTGCCATAGAAATCTCGCGATTAATCTTGCCAATTAATATGTGTCCATGAGCTCCGCCTGTGGAGGAGGGGGCTCTTCCCACCAGGAATCAGAACTGTAGCATTTATTTAACACTACCTTCAGAAATGGCTTAAAATCAGTAGGAAAATTGGGTCTTCTGATTCTACTGGCACCTCTTTCTTTTTTTTTTTTTTTTTTGCGGTACGCGGACCTCCCACCGCCGTGGCCTCTCCCGCTGCGGAGCACAGGCTCCGGACGCATAGGCTCAGCGGCCATGGCTCACGGGCCCAGCCACTCCGCAGCACGTGGGATCTTCCCGGAGTGGGAACCCGCGCCCCCTGCATCGCCAGGCGGACTCTCAACCACTGCGCCACCAGGGAAGTCCTATTTATACATTTTAATGCACTGACATTCCCCTAAAATGGTTTACCCACAGTTGGTAAAGAAGAAAATCAAAAATCATTTATGTTGACTAAATCAGAAGAATTTTTAAAAATCTTAATGAGAAATAACTTAGGGGAGATGGTCAAAGGTTATCTCCCAATTTTCTAACCTAGGAGATTAAAATAACAATGATATACTTAGAAAATGGTTTGTTGTAGGGAAAGTTGATGAGTTATGTTTTAGCTGTGTTGATAAGTGTAGAAATATGATATGTAGAAAGATCACGTCAGCTTTTGGAAACAAAGAATATAAGTGAGAAATCATCTATACTTTTACTTATCACTGTCTCTTCTTATGACATCATCCTATTATGACATTATTGATTACCTAGTCTGTTTCAAACAAATGTTTTATCTCTGTAAATATGGTGAATGCAGGATCCATATCTAGTTTACCTTTGTAAATAAAGTACTACTTTATCTTCCTCAAAATATTAGCATAGTGAATTGTACATGATAGATTATCAATAAACATTAGTTCTATGAATGAGCAGATTGACAAATGTTTATCAGAGTTTCTCGACCTCAGCTGTACTAACATTTGGGGCTGGTTAGTTCTTTGTTGTGGTGCTGACCTGTGTATTGTAGGTCGTTTAGCACCATCTCTAGCTCCTGTCCACTAGATGCCAATCCTATCCTCACTCCCCAGGTTCTGACTATTAAAAATGTATCCAGACGTTGATAAATGTTGTCCCCTGGGGGGTGACATTGGCCCTGGTTGGAGAACCCCTGGTTGAGATAGATGCTGGATTACATATATCAATTTAGGAGTCAACTGATTAAAGATTATGCTTTGAGTCTTGGTTCCAATAAGAAATGGAACATTGAGAAGAAATGGCTGGTGGCTAAGAACAAAGCTTTGTAATGAGTATGAAATTAGGTTTGGGGGCTCGTAAGGGGGTTTCCAAACAAATTGCTAATTCCATGATACATCTACCTATACCTTGTACTCAGTGTCAGCCAGCACTGTCCAATAGAAATATGTGAGCCACAAATGTAATTTTAAATTTCGTAGTAGTTCTATTTTAAAAAGTAAAAATAAACCGATGAAATTAATTTGAATAATTAGTCATTTCATTTATTTATGTATGTCCAGAATATTACTACGTCAACATGTAATCAATATGTAAAAACTATTAATGAGCTACTTTGCATTTTTTTGTATGAAGTCTTTGAGATGTGACGTGTACTTTACACTTACAGCACACAATTTGATTGTCTATTCAAGTGCTCTATGGCCACATGTGACTACGGGCTACCACATTGGATGGATCAGGACAATTCAGTCAATTTAAAAAAATGTTTATTTGTCCCTTTAATTTACATTATTATCCTTTTCATAGAGGAAGCTACAAGGGCTAGTGATGTATCTGAAAATTTTTATAAATTTACTTTGTAAACAGCAGGTGTTACTTTTTTGGCATAAAGTTCTGTGAATTTTGATAAACACATGGAAGCATGTAACCGTCTCCACAGTCATATACCGAACAATTTTCTTACCCCAATAATTCCCTTGTGCTGTTCTTTTGTAGTCAATTTCTCCCCCACCTTTACTTCCAATTTTTTCTTTTCTTTTTTTTTTTTTAGGAGTAAGATTTCCCCCTATTACCAACAACAACTATATGTATGTATATATGGAAGAAAAAATAGAGGGGAAACAGAAACACAGTAGAGAAGATAGAACCCCACTCCCCCGGGCATTGGGAACATACTGTTTCCAAAGCTCATTGTTCAAAGTGCAATAATCCCTGCTTTACTTGTAGTCACAGGAGCCTACTCAGACTGGGGGCCATGTGTGCTCCCTTCCCCCACCTTCATCTGTCATTCCTCTGCAGGTTACTGGAATAGGAAGTTCTCTCCCAGAATACTGCATGACACATGACAGATTACTCCAGGAGAGACCCAGAAGAGGAACACAGGCAAGCCCTCCACAGGTTGGGGGAGACCCCTATTGCCAGCTAGATATTCCTGACACTCCAGTTTATGGATTCTCAGCTATCTCCATCTTTCCATGGCCTCTTTGCTTTACTAAGGAGAGAAACATGAAAAATAGCCCTTTAGTGCAGGTGCAGCTCCTCTAGTGGACAGACCTGGGCTGCTGCTCTCATCAAAGCGTAGATGACCTGGGTTGTGCCAGACACCATGAGAGCAGGTAACCTTGGGCCAACTGACAGCAGTGGCCCTGGCTTTGCCATGCCTCTCAGCAGTCCATTCTGTTCACAAAGCCCAGGGAGCAGATGGGAAGAGGCATGTGGAAGCACCTCCCTCACATGTATGTCACCATTGGCACCCAGGTTGGGAAGGAGAACGTTGCCTGCTTGCTTGATGTCATTCCAGGAGCACATGCCTACTGTGCCGTCCTTAGAATCATGCTACAGAAATTGAGCTCTGCAAGCCACTCACACACCCACAAACACACACAGACACACAATACACACATGTAGGCACATTGCCGTAGTTCATGTGGTTGAACACTTTGCAATTTGCGATTGTAACAATGCAATTATGGTTCTTAGGGTACCTATTCTTGGACAGCTCTTTAGTATTATCCATATTTTATATACTTCTCCTATTGCTTCTTTTTATCTCCCACCCTCCCTCACATAAAATTTTGAAAAAAAAATCAAGAGATTGCACTCACCCTTCCTCATATAAACATAAAGTTTTGAAAAAAAATCAAGAGATTGCAATGACATAAAGGAAGGCACTGACCTAAATGTATATGCATTAATTGGCCAAGGTCTTTGAGTAATTATCTTGTAAAATTTAAGTAGGAAAGCATTTCTATCAGAACCAAAAAATCCTTTTAACCTCATACCTCATCCCTTCCACAATCTTCCAGTAACATGCTTATACTGGAAAACCTGGGGACCGTCTGAAAGCCTGCTTGTGTTCAGTGGATGGCTATCCACTAGTTTATCCAAGTCATTTCAGGTTTACCATGCAGTTCAGCAAAGTCAAGCATCCTCTTTGGCATGTACTTAAAAGGGGGGAATGTCGTGTGGTCACTGGGACTTTGTAGACCAAGAAGAAAAAGAGGGAAGTAGTGGCAGAGGGAAGAAAGACTATGTGTTCACAGATTCTCATTTCATTTTCCTCCTGGGCATGTGGGAAGGCCACCTTTTCCCAGTCTGCCCTGACAACTGAATCCTGGCTAGGACATGTGGACTGGAAGTGACCCATGTCCCATCCAGATCTAGCCCAGAAAACCACCTACCAAAATCTCCATGCACTCTCGTTGTGGGCCGGCCAGACACAAGATATCCCATGAAGTCTCAGAGGCCCCTGGAGATGGTGGAGTCATTCAATGGAAGGAGCCTGGATTTCTGCTTGAGCAGAGCCTCTACCTCTAGTCCTCAAACCACACTGGACTGTGAGATGGGCAAGAAATAAAACTCTGTGAGTCACTGAGCTTCTGGAGTTGTCTGTAACAGCATTTTTTGTTTCCTACAGTTACCAAACACCTGACTCCCAGCTGTCCTCACCTCTGGTCTCAAGATAGGTTCATCGTGCCAGGTGCTCCTTCACTGGGATGTAGCTATGAAGGATATGATGTTTATGACTCTTTGGGGACTAGGGCTTGTCTACTGCCCCATCCAATTTTACTACTGTTCAATTTACTACTGTCTACTGTTCAACTTTTATTTGCTTAGTCCGGTCTCCAGGGGAAATCACTAGTGACAAGCTGGGTCTCCTAACATCACCGGGGTAAACAGCAGTTACACACTTGTTGGAGCCTGATTGGTGGTGAGCTGTCAATGTTTAACAATTGGTTCTCTGGAAAAAATCACAGGCATATATATATATACACACACACTATATATATATATATATATATATATATATATATATATATATATGTATATATATATATATATATACTAGTCTATTATTAATTTTACCGATAATAATTTGTAGCACACAATTTACAAAAAATAAAATGTATAATACTTTTTAGTGTACGTTTTGTGTAGCCAATTGATTCTCATGGAATGCTTTCATCGCTTTTTGCCAAACTCTTGCATCCATGGCAACCTATTATTGCGATTCAATCATGATTTGACAAAGTTATGTACCAATCTGCTAATTCTTTTCCTGATACATAGTCTACTATTTCTCAGACTCAAACAAATTACTTTCACTAAAATGAAACTTCTTTCAACTTCAGCACTGCCTATATGGGAACTTCACTCCTTTGTCAATTACTGAGCAACTTTTTTTGCTGAATTGGTTAATAGTGTTTGACTCCAAGAATATTTTTACAAGTTTTTATGCTAGTCACAATGTAATGGCTGTATGTTTGACCTATATTATTGTCTCCATTAGTTTCTTCTCTTTCTTTTTTTTTTTTAAGTTATTTATTTATTTATGGCTGTGTTGGGTCTTCGTTTCTGTGCGAGGGCTTTCTCTAGTTGTGGCAAGTGGGGGCCACTCTTCATCGCAGTGCGCGGGCCTCTCACTATCGCGGCCTCCCTTGTTGTGGAGCACAGGCTCCAGACGCGCAGGCTCAGTAATTGTGGCTCACGGGCCTAGTTGCTCCACGGTATGTGGGATCTTCCCAGACCAGGGCTCGAACCCGTGTCCCCTGCATTGGCAGGCGGATTCTCAACCACTGCGCCACCAGGGAAGCCCTCCATTAGTTTCTTAAATCTAGATTAGGGGTTGGCAAAAATTTTCTGTAAAGGGCCAGATAGTGAAAATTTTAGGATTTGTGGGCCAGATGGTCACTCTCACCACTACTCAATTCTGTCACTGTACAAAAGTAGTTGTAGACAACACGTAAACACCTGCGCATGGCTGTTTTCCAATAAAACTTTATAAAAACAGACCATAGGCTGAATTTGCCCCACTGGCTGTAGTTTGCCAAACCCTAAATCAGTGCTTGATATATAGCATTTGCCAGTTTGTTTGGAGTAAGTACTCCCACCATGGTCAATTTCAGACTACTGCTATGACGTCACTGAGTGCAGAGCTGTGAAGAGAGGCGCAGTAGCAGAACACTGTGGGATATTTCCACCAAACAGATACAGTAGAGATAACAAGACCATCAATAATACTAAAGTGTAATAAAATAATTAGGAAGTGACACTGGGTATTTATCACCTTTGTTTTTAATGCAATTAAACTGTAAGACTATATAATTTGATTTTTAATAATGGCTGCATTTAACAACTCGCTTACAAAATTCCTGAATATTTATTAATCAGATCTCACAAGACAGTATGAAATGTTTCCAACACAGCAGTTGATCCTGACAGTTTCTCTTCTCCATGGCTGCTGGATCAGAGTAGGGGCATATCTCCCACTGATTTATTTTCTCCTGAGGCACAGTTAGAGTTGTTGGCAAGTAACTATTATTGAAACAGTTAACCTGCTCAAAAGATAACCTTGTCAACACTTAAAACTCAAAGCACCCATTAGTTCTTACTCACATCTTCAAAATTATTACAGATTCGTTGCACATTTTAAGCCAAAACATGCTCAATGTTTTCCTTAAACACAGTGTGACTTTAACCTATCTGTACTTAAAAGGGTAGATACGATAGATTATGACATTGCATGAAAAATCCTTATGCACAGCCTTTTACCCTTTCTATACATCCATCTCAAGGTGAGGAAATCAAAAACTCAAATGTAAATTCACTACAGCAAAAGAGATCCTTACACTGAAGGTCTATGCATGAGGCAACATGGCTAACTTGAAAAGGATACCATTAGAATCAGAAAAACATAGGTTCAAATCCCTGCCTTGATATGTGCTCACAATGTGATCTAAAGTAAAATTTCCAACCATTTTAAAGTCTCATTCTCCTATTCTGTAAAGTTGATCCTGAGATTGTTACGTGGCTTAAATGAGGGAAAGAATGATGTGAAGTACCCCAGTGTTCATGTCTTACAAAGCACTCAGTAAATGGTAGCTATTACTGTTATTCACTGAAATGTTCATCCCACCCATTCTGTTTTCTAATCATGAAGTTGATGATCACAATAGCTACTTAAATGCCAATGATTAGTCACACTTTTAATTGTTCCAAATTTGGATGGGGGGCCCTGTATTTCAGACACATATGCATCCATCATGCATTGGGTACCAGCAGTTGTGCTGAATGTTCACAGTTTTTCAGATCTGCAAGGCTGAATTGGCAGTTACCAATTGCCCATGTAGTAAACTGAGCTTCTTCTGCTTTTCAGCTATATATAAGAAGCCAAAAGTGGCATGCTACCATTGAAAAGAACGTAGTGGCTTACCATCGCAATGATTTGTCCCTACTTGGTAAGGCTCTCTAAGGTGGCTGGCCATAGCTGAGTGGAGGCATTCAGCTTCGAATTAGCTTTACCTTTCCCATTCTGTCTCATGAATGGGTCACACTAGATATTAAGATTGAAGCCTCTGTTGCCTTTTGCACTTCTATAGGAGCATCCTAAACTATCTCCACAAATGTTCACATAATTCTTTAGGAAGATTTCTCTTACTAACTCCAATATGGGGAAAACATGATGCCATCATATGCACTTGAGGGTTCTAACCCAGTACTTAAGGAGCAGATAGGCATCTGTTGGTATTGCCCAGTATTGTCTTTCCCCAATAATCTCTTTATCTCCTACAGCTCTTAATGGTGATGACACAGCCACATTAAAATTTTGATTCACTATTGCACTTCGAATCTTCCCAAGTTCCCACTGAAATGTCCAAAAGTATAGAGGTGATCCTGGACTTCCAATACAATCATCTGATCTTATTAATTTAGACAACCCTGCAGTGAGCAAAACTCATATTCTTGGCCATTTAAGAGTGGCTGGTGACATCAAGCTTATGTCATCATAGCGATAAACTTGATACATTTGGTGAAAGTATTTTCTTCACCATACTTAGCACCCATAGTTGAGAAATAACTATGTGCTCATTTGCTTTGATTTCTTTTAACAGGCTAAATAAAACAGTCACCGGGCCCAATATTGGTCTAAGAGCTTTCTGAAAGGAAGGCGTAAGTGACTTTCTTTCTTTATGATTCTTTTCTTATTTCCTTTTTCCTTTCAAGCTATATGTACTTAAACATGACCTCTATTAGCTATATTTTGATAATCACATACCTTAAAGCAAAATATCTTTATTAAGCTGAGTTGTATTTTGCTCTCTGTATATTTTAATTCTCCAACTTCAAGCACATAGCAAAGCCCTGCCCTCAGCTCTTCCTGCACTGCATGAAAATCTAAACACACAGAAGAGGTTATACTGGGCTTCCCAGAGGGAACTGGAGGAAATGCAGTACTTAAGAGAGAACATGGGCGAGCTGAACAGGGGAAATATTCTTTAGCAATGGGCTTTGTGAGACATTATCAGAAACGTTTAGTGTGGGCAAAACTGGGTTGGCAGTTTGGGGAAGACTGGTTTTCTTTCTTTCTTTTCTTTTTTAACATCTTTATAGAAGTATAATTACTCTACAATCGTGTGTTAGTTTCTGCTTTATAACAAAGTGAATCAGCTACACATATACATATATCCCCATATATCCTCCCTCTTGCGTCTCCCTCCCACCCTCCCTATCCTACCCCTCTAGGTGGTCACAAAGCACCGAGCTGATCTCCCTGTGAGAAGACTGGTTTTCATAGCCCCAGAGATGATTAGGCTGGAGCAAGGTCTCCACTAAGTCACAGGGGTCCCTAATGAGAGCAGGGCAGTGGCAAACACAGACAAGAAACTCCTCAACAAGCAGTGGAATTCTCTTCTGAACAGCTCTCTTCACAGGCAGATGAAACTCTACGTAGGCAAAAAGATAGATGATAAATAGATAAGATAGATAGATAGATAGGCAGATTTTCCCCCTTCTTTAAGGATAAAAAGATTTGAATATATAAATACATATTCAATATATTCAATACATATTCATTTTCAAGACAACTTATTTAAGCTCCACATACTTGATGTATATAAGCATCTGAAAGGATAGGAAAACAAAGAAAACATGATACAGAAAAAAAAATCCTGTGGTTCAAAAGAAGGCATGCATCTGAGTTGTCAGAGGAAACAGTCTATGATGAAACAGATTATGCACCAGGCAAAATCCAGGAGAAAACTGCTTTTAAAATCTAATTTATATTCTCAAGATGATTCCCTAAGATATTATATAAATGAAAAAAAATTGAGAGCAGGGAAGATTACTTTTGGAGGGAAATTGTTATACTAAAAGTGACAAATATAGCAGATGCCCTAAAGAACAGAATGAATAGTAAATCAAGAAATTAGATAAATAGCTCAAAAAATCCTCCTAGGGCTTCCCTGGTGGCGCCGTGGTTGAGAGTCCGCCTGCCGATGCAGGGGACACGGGTTCGTGCCCCGGTCCGGGAAGATCCCACATGCCGCAGAGCAACTAAGCCCGTGTGCCACAACTACTGAGCCTGTGCTCTAGAGCCCGCGAGCCACAACTACTGAACCCACACGCCGCAACTACCAAAGCCTGCATGTTCTAGGGCCCACGTGCCGCAGCTACTGAGCCCGCGTGCTGCAGCTACTGAAGCCTGCACCCCTAGAGTCCGTGCTCCGCAACAAGAGAAGCCCGCGCACCGCAAGGAAAAGTAGCCCCCACTCACCGCAACTAGAGAAAGCCCATGCGCAGCCATAAAGACCCAACGCAGCCAAAAATAAATAAATATTAAAAAAAGGACTGTTGGTGATATTTTAATAAACCTGTTGCTTCTGCACAAAGCAGTCCCCTGTGTAACCTAGAGACTCTCAAGATAAGCCTTGCTAGCCATTGACTAAATAAATCCCCTTTGCTTCTGCGCGGTTACATGAGTTGCTAACAAGAAGCTGCTCAGTTCCAGCTGTTGTCACCTCCACCAGCGACCTTGATTTGGGGCCTGTGTCTGAAGACGCTGTTGTTTACCTGACTCATGGCCTCCCTAATTACCCTGGCCTGACTTGGCCAGTTGGTAGTCACATCACTTGCTTTTTGCCTCACATCAATTGCAAATCTCTCTGATATGCTCCACCCCACCCCCAAACTCTAATAATGTGAATTTTGAGTATATTCAAGACCTATATTTTAAGGTAAATCAGCCCACTGCTATCTCCCAATT
The DNA here is from genome assembly GCF_964270905.1 of Leucopleurus acutus. NCBI lineage: Eukaryota > Metazoa > Chordata > Mammalia > Artiodactyla > Delphinidae > Leucopleurus > Leucopleurus acutus. Next base: position 65,821,748 of record NC_139160.1, on the reverse strand, counting down.
TTTATAAAATTTAGTATCAGGTAGAAAATTGTATTTATAGAGAATTTTCCCATTAAACATGTTTCTCCATTAAACATTTTGAAAAGAGTAAAAAGAAATACCCCCTAATATGATAAAATGGGTAATATCTGAGTGATAAAATTACAGATGGTTACTCCAGATTATATTAAATGTTAGATTACTTTAGTAATGGTAAGTTTGAATAAGTAAGAAAGCAACCTGGTTCTTTCACAGAAAGTTTTATGATTGTTAATAAATGAATTCTTAAGATTATATTTTTATATATGCTTATACACACAAAAATGTGTTATATGTATATGAGTATGTATATGTCTGCAAGTGTATACATTGATATATATGTGCTTATATATGCATACATATATACATATCAAGTCTTAGAGCTAGAAGGACCTTAAAAAATAATCTTGCTTCCTTCACAAAATCTAAAATTATCTGCTGTGGCCTGTGGTCATTTTAAACCTATTTATATTTTAATTTTTATATTAATCAGCTGGTTTGCTGGGAATTGCAGAGAAGCAGGGAGTCATTGGATATTAGAGCCAGAGGAAACTTAATAGCCTCAATTCAGGCCCCTGCCAGGAAAATGATGAATTTATAATCATTAACAAGAGGTGACTAAGGAAATCAAGCCCAATTTCATTAACAGGTGTATCTTGGGAATAATTATGTCTGGGCCAGAAGCCCATTTCAAGATCACTCTCTTCTTCTAAGTAGAGTTTCACGTTCAGTCCCTCGCTATGGTTTTGCAATGCCAAACTGACAACTGAACCATTTCAGTCAAAATGTCAAAATATCATTCATTTCGTTGGTCAACGTGATACCAAACCATCACATTAAGAGATTTGTTTGCCCTAAATTGAACATGTTTTGGTATCTACTGGCATAGTCTTTCTACATGAAGATTTAGGACTTTCTCCTTCAGATGGCCTACGCTCCAAAGTATTACCAGGTCAGTTTTAACTCATATAGATACGCCACTCAAAAGTCAATTAGTCAATCAATTAGTCAGTTTTAACTCATATAGATACGCCACTCAAAAGTCAATTAGTCAATTTCAGATAGATTGAAGACTGACTTAACTGCTAGAGATAAAATAGTAAAGCTTCTGAAAGATAATGTGGGGGAATATTTTCATGACCCAGAGATAGGCAAAGATTTCTCAACAGTACACAAAAAAGCACTGATCGGAAGGTAAAGATGAATAAATTGAAAATTTCTCATCTAAAGACATCATTTGGAGTGAAAAGGCAAAGCCACAACAAGGATAAGACAATTATTTTCAGTGACAGAGAGCTCATATCCAAAATATTTGTCACTTCTATGTATTAATGAGAAATGAATAGATGAACAAAATACAGACAAAAGATTTGAACAGATACCTCACAAAGAAGGATATCCAAAAGGCCAATAAACATGGAAAGTTATTCAGCATCATTAATCATCAGAAAAATGCAAGTTAAAAACTAAAACACGGTAGCATCGCACATGTAGCAGACCGGCTATAATAATTGGATGACCTGACATTACCAGGTGTCGGTAAGAATGTGGAACGACAGGAATTCAGGCACACTGTGCACAGTGAGGGGGGTAAATTGATACAGTGACTTTTAGCAGCACCTAGTAAAGCTGCATATCGGTACACCCTATAACCCAGCAATTCCACTCCTATATGTGCTGACACATATACCAAAAAACGACACTTACAAAAATCACCATAGCAACCATATTCATGATAACCATCAACTGGAAATAATACAAATGTCCAGGAGTAGTAAAACGGATAGATGAATTGTGGCATATTCATATAACGTAATACTACAAGGCAATGAAAGAATAAATGACAGCTATACACAGTGTCTGGATAAATCTCACAAAGATGTTGAGAAAATAAACCAAACACACACAAAAATACAGTACGGTTCCATTTATATAAAGTTCAATTCTACATCAATAAGCAATATTTACAAACAAACTAACACGAGCAGTATGCCCAGGTATGTTATAGGCTTGGAATCAACACAAACCACTTAAAAAGCATGGGTCGTGTAAATACAGAACAAACGTATTACTTAGATCTATAACTCATTAATGAGGGAACCAGCTAAAAGGTAAAGCTGGCTCAAATAAGAACTAGAAGAACAGATCATACAATCCACCAGGAAAGACACACTGAGATAACGTTCTGAGTTGCAGACAAATCATTCAACGTCCAACAGGGTAATAAAACTAACCTTTATGATGATCAGCTCCATCAGACTGAAATATGCTCCAGTATGACACTGAAGCACTGAGCTATCCTTTGTGGGTATCGGTGCTATTACGCATTTGATTGATCATGTTGAAGGACTGTATGAAAGGAAGTCAAGACTGAAGAAATAGATCTTTTAAATATTTGGAACTACTATAGGTAGTCAAAAATAAAGTTGAAATTTGGTAAACATGGATTCACATTCCAAATTTTCTACAATTCCTCCTGGGCCATCTGCTTGTATATCTGAATGAGTGATATACCAGTAGAAAATGGTACTTGATAAGGGGGTAGGGAAAAATATGAACTTCTTGCTTTGCTGAGGAAGCAACATGAACTAAGTGGGCTATGAGATTTTTGTGGAGACAAGTGGCTGATGAGTGTAAAAACCATGCAGATCCCTCACCTCTCTGCATCCACATATAACTTCTGTGAAATGTCTGAGGATGTCCTGTCACTTAAATTGTTTTTAATTTATAAAATTAGGTTACCCTTTCTGTGTGGTCTCAAGTCATTCAGTACTCAACAGACAGAGAATTCTTTCAACGTGGCGGGCACTGTTCAAACGCTGGGTGGCAGGAGTCAATGCGTAAGAAGTGAGTGGATACAGTGTGGATATATTTTGATGGTAGAGGATGATTTTCTAATGGATTGAAAATAGGTGGATAGGAGGAGAGACATGGATCAAGTGATCCTGGGGTTTTCTCCTAAGAAGTTAGAAGAATGGTGTTGCAGTTTACCAAGATGGCAGAAAAATGCGGGAAGATCAGACATAGGTTGAGAAATTTGAAGCTCCCATTTGAACTCATTAGGTTGAAAATGCTTCTTAGACATCCACTGTGGTGATACTGATCAAGCAGATACATATAGGAGCCTCAAACTTAGGAAGAGGTCCAGCCTGAAGATACAGACATAGGTAGTTTTAAAGGACTGAATGAGATCATCATGCAGGTGTATATGGGCAGAGACAAGGACTTTGGAGTGAACCTTGGGGGTCCAAAGTTTAGGAATCTGGGTGATGATGAGGAACGAAGCAAAGGAAACAAAGAAGGGACCAGAGAGGTAGCAGGAGAACCAAGAGAGAGCGGGTCCTGGAATAGGAATAGCAGGACAGGCAGAGTTTTAAGACAGCTGCAAGCAGGTTGATTGAGGACAGGTCAAAGTTCTCTCCCGCTTGCTTCTAACTTTCAGTAAAATAGGAAGAAGGGTTACCTGCTAAGAGTTAGGATGGGGCAAAGATACATAGGATTTGGAGAGAGAAAAAGTATAAAATAGTCTATGAGAGCAGGAGAGCGAACCAAGGATGGCTGTGGTCCTAAAGGCACCCCCAAGGTTACGGTCTTGAATAGAAAGGGACATAACAACGTGGTTTTGTGTTTTTCTCCAGCCACTGCCAGATGCTTCGGTGAAGGTGGGGAGAAGGCAGGGAGCTGGATTTACCCAGGGACTGGCCTTTCCCAAATGACTACAGCAAAGGGAGGGAGAGAGAAGGGAGCTGAGGGTATGTGCAAAGCGTATATGATGGACCATGGAAGCTAAGCTGGGTAAGGACAGTGACTCTATGAGGGATGGAGGGGGGTAGAAAGGTCAGAGGGTCAGTGGATTATAAATCCCAGGGGGTGGTTAAGTTTTTGCATTGGGGTGTATGAGGGAGTGAGCTGGAACAGGATAAGGGGGTGATCTCAAAATAAGGTGGTGAAATTGAGGTCAGGAAGGGACACAGCACTTAGCAAAGGGCTAGAGTACACTCTGAGAGTAGAGGGCAAGGAGAGGGCAGAGGACCCAGGCACCAGAGAAGAGGAAACCAAAGAGCTGTGACCACAGGGGGCTGGGAGGGTCATTATGTTGACCTATCAGGAACTACTGCAGGACCAGTAGTGGGTCACAAACTACAATTTCCTATCAGAGAGAAGGGCCCAGGTCAACGTATAAGGAAACTTCATCCAGGTGGAGGACTTGGTGGTGGGGTCTGATACATGGGCATTCAAGATGAAGCGGGGGGATGGTTTGAAAGCAACAGTGAAGAGGCCAGGCCCAGGGCTGAGAGGACAGAGGAAGAGGAATCCACCAGAGGGGCTGTGGGCAATGCACCATCCTCAGGGGAGACTGTCGCATCTCCTTAGAATGACAGCTTGAGAACACAGTGGCTTTTGCTACTGAGTCGCCTGTTCAGAGGGCATAGTGGAGTGCAGGGGTCTGTGATGGGGTCAGGTTAGGGGGCCCCATAGGAATGGGAGTCCAGGTGTTGAAGAAGGACATGTGACCTTGGGGCTCAGGACACAATGGGCTTGGTGCTGGGCTCTGCCCCTCTTTGGTGAGGCTGAGGGTTTGAGAGGGGCATCGAGTTAGAAGGCTCTGGGCCCCTCTTCACTCTGCCCGGGGCAGGGCTGCAGGCTAACGGAGCAGTGGAGTTAGAGGAATTGATTATTGATTATCCCTTCCTCTACAGAGAAGTAAAAATAGGCCTACTAAGTTTTCGAAAGAAGCATTAAGAGCTGAGAAAGAGGAAGAGCAGGTGTCCGCCCCAAACTCTACCACTGTCGCTAACATTTCTAGATCAGGTGGAAGTTTAAGCAGCTCGCAGCACAATAAGCGCATGTCGTCAGTGACTAGAATGGCCATCAGGCAATAAAAGAGACGAGACTCCTTTCTGCTGGGGGCTGAGAATAGGGATGGGAATTTTAAACCTTTCCTGTTTGTATGAAAAATCAGGGCACTGGCGAAGAGGACTTTGGACACTGACCGTTGGTCAAGGGGTGGCCATTGGCAAATGGATCCACCTGTTGTGTTTTCAACACATCACAAGACACGTGGAGAATAAATATCCTGCTTATGCAGAAGCCAGGGCGTTCTTATGGATGGCGAGGAAGAAAGGACACCAAATTCAGGTGTGCCCGTGGCTGCTGTTACGGAAAGTAAAACAGTCTGAAGCGTAATGGGAAGTGGTGAAGAATGGAAACCCAGCCAAGAACAGAAAACTGCTCTTTAAGTGGATAATGGATAATGGAGACCACTACTGTCCTAAGATGCTCTCCTACAAACAGAGGCACCTTTTAAGTGATTTGATTTCACCACTAAATTGTTTGCCCGTAAGATAAGTGGTCAATTAAGGCAGAGAGGGAGTTGCATTTGAAGAGATTAATGTTTCAGGCTTTTAGATGCCATGCAGAAAAGAAAAAAATTAGGAACCAACTGTTTCTTTTACCTGCCAGAATGATGCTTCCTTTCCTCCAAGTAATTGCTGCTGAGAGAGTCCAGCCTTCCTGCATTAGCATTCAACCTGGACCACTTTCCTTAAAGATAATTACTGGTAGGGCAGCTTTGGAGAAGGCCTGAAATGGATTCACAGTGTTGCCTTACACGGAAGGCACACTTTGCCCCAGATAAATCAGAGGGTAATTTGTCTATAATACTTCTTGGCTGGCTGGAAATGTCTACTTGGTTTTTAAACCATAGGTCAGGTTCCCCAGGTCCTGGCCATCTCATCTCTAGAAAGCAAGGTCAGTTTTAATGGTGGAAATTAGAATGAGGGAGAGAGGATGTGCTTCAAGGTGACAGGAAGTAGCTGTTTAAATATCTACAATGTTTACCTTCCCCTGATGGTTTCCCAGGCATTCCTGTTTATTCTGGGGAGTGGGCTGGAAATAGTCCCCCTGGCAGGGGTAATTGGAAGACATCGCTGCACACAAGAGTGCAGATATTAAATTCCACTTAAACACTGGATGCATTAGTCTCCAGGTTGTTCTGGGCACGGCTACCCCTGCTCCCTTGTCTGGGGAGCTCATTTTGTGGAAGGTCCCAAAGAACCATTGATTGTAGTGGCTTTCCTTGTGCTCACCCCTTGTCAAGGTGAAAGGTCAAAAGCAAACTGAACATTAGTGATGCTATGCCCCACCCATCAGGTTTCTACAGTGCTGGAGGAGGGCGAGTGGGCACGATGAACACATGTTCTGAGAACTGTCCAGATGCTGAGTGAGCAGGTGATTTACTCCTGCAGAAAGCCAAGAAGAGATGACTAAAGCGAGCAGGACCCAGGAGATCGGTGACTAAGTGATTTCCTAATGACCTGAGACAGTGCCTTCCTCCGTACCTAACGTAATAGCAGGGATGTCCTTTGGACTGGGGAGAGAATCTGGATCATTAACCCTAGCTGGATGACATTTTTTTCCCTAGATGACTTTTAAGAGGAAAGAGGATGGAAGCTAGGGGGAACTGCAGATAGCTGGGAAATTCATTTGTACTGATACGGATGCATCACTGATTTATATCTGTGGTTTCTTGAATCATGGAACACCTCCTTGCAAAACATAAGGTTTTGGACTCTCTCACACTCCAAGGGATGTGCATGTGTGTACATATACACATATCAGATTTGACATACAATTTCAGAGAATTTTTGTGCTCCTAAACTTACCCATTAAGCCCAGTTTAGGAAATTCTGCCTTATATAGAGTATGAGGGAAATGCTCTAAGAACAAAATTCCCCTTTTCAGAAAGTTTAAATCTATTTAATTAAGGGGGGGATGGAGTGAGTATTCCTCATGAAAACAAATAGGTAAATATGAGTTTTTAATCTCTGAAGTTAAATTCCTTAATATTTGCTTTTAGTTTCTCTTCCAGGCTTCCCTTGTCAATTTGTCACTTTCATAATTAAATATGGGTAAAACTTAGACATCTATTAACAAAGTATGTATTTAGCATTTATAATATTCAAACAAATACGCTAAGAGTCCTGCCAGGTATGTAGAGATGAACACGGCACATTCTAGATGCTCAAAGAGAATCTGAAAATGCTGTAGAAATGAGATATTTTCAAAAGCAGCTCTGATACTACATAGAATGTGGCTACAAGACAGGAATCCAAGAAGATCAAAGGGGGAGGTTCATTTCTGGATGACAGAAGCTGGGAAAGTTTCATAAATGACATGCAATTTAAACTGATGTTAAAAGTTGTTTTCAAACTATTTTATCCTGAACCTTCAATGAGAAATACATTTCATATCACAATGTAGCACACATAGTCATATCTATCTGAAATTAAAATTTCACCAAGAGATATTTTCTCTTATTGTGGGTCAGTGTACTCTGTTATGTCCTGTTCTCTATTCTACTGTTCTCCACTTATTTTCGTTTAGCCAAAAATCATGATTGGAACCCATGAAGTTTATTTCACAACCCAACTGTTGTCAACAATTTAATAAACACTGCCTTAATGGATAGAAGGGGTGAGGATACTTTGCATGATTAATATCAATTGATATTTTCAGAAATCCTATGCTGGGTACCATTATCATCCCTAATGAGGAAACTGGGATTTGGAGAGATTAAGTAACGTGTTGGAGATCATGCAGCTCTTTGGTAGTGCAATAGGAACTGAACCCAGCTCAGTCTGACTGTGTCAAAGCCCGAGATCATGAAAAGGCCCAGAGGGAGGAAACAGTGTTTGGGGCAATGTTCATTTTGGCTGTAGTGCAGGGGTTAAGTAGGAAAGTTGGGAGAGATGATTATAAAAAGGAATCAGAGTATTATTTTTTTTTAATAATTTAAGTAAAATTCTTCTTTGTCTTTAATTCCTTGTCTCATTCTCAAAATCCTCCCGGAAAATCTCCCTGCAGCCTTAGTTTAATTTTCCCATGCTTGGTTTGTAGTTACATCCGTTAAGAAAGACAATTTGACTCATAGGAGATAGTTAAAAACTTATGTGCTTTAATGCTTAGGAAAACAGAAGAAGAAAATATGACAAGAAGCCTGTTCTCAAAAAGTCTTACTGGGCAGACAGAACTTACAAAGGTGAAACAAATATAGGTATATTAAACATATGCACGTAAAGTGAAACATTATTTTTAAAAATAAAATGTATACGCTCTATTACAGGTACAGTCTGGTGTCAGGAAAGGGAGAAAACCTTTTTACTTGGCTGCTGGAAGGCTTTCGGAAGTAGATGGGATTTAGAAGGGCAATATAGGAGGAAGGCATTCCAGGTAAGGTGATGACAAGGTGAAGCCCAGAGAGCGCTTGGGTAATGGGCAGGGGTAGGGGTGGCAGGCAGAGCGGGAAAGGGGGTGAGAGGTGGAAGGAACTGCAAGCGATTACAAGGGTGGTGAAGAGAGTCAAGGCTGGGCCCAGGCTGCTGAGGACCGTCAATGCCGTCTTCATTAAATTATCATCTTCTGTAACTAATAGTAAACATAGACTCTACGTCTGATATATCTAAAGTGAGAATTTCATTTTTATAACAGTAGAGACAAAAAGTCGAGGATTAAAATCAAAACCCAAAACCTAACTTGTGTTTATCATTTGAAAAGTTATATATTGCATCTTTTAAGTTATCATTAGTATTATTTAGATGAGAGCACCCACATCTTGAACTGATCTGGGGACACTTCAGAGTTAATATACAGTGATTGCTGTATTTACAATCTGAAGAAATAATGAAACCCTCTCATTTTCCCCCCCCAGTGTTTCACTAAATACCTTCTAAAGTAACGGAAGGCATATATAATACTTTCAAAAGAAAGCACAGGACTTTGGATAGCTGTGCTTGGGTTCTTAATTATGACTATTACTGCAACGTTCATGATACCACAGATAACAACCCCCTTTCTACTCCAAAAGTAAGCATTTTGTTCTGTGTTAAAATGTGCTGGATTATTTGCCTTTTTAAAAATATATTGCCTGCTCAATAGAAAATAGATCTCAACATATCCTTTTTGATTATTTGTGCTTTACATTCAACATCAATATCATAGAAAGAATAATTCATGAAATAGATTCCACTTTGGCTGGCTATTTGCAGAAAGCAAAGGGATTCAAAAAGGTATCTTTAATATCATCCAAATTCTAAGACAACATCCTCAGTTTCAATTGGAAATATGTTTCCAATAGCCCAGTACTCTCCTTCCAGAACCGGTCCAGTAGAAAAGAGGCAAAGAGAGTTCTTAGCTAATATTAAAGCACTAATTTGGTTACCAGTTGGGGAGAGGGGTGTGTGTGTGTGTGTGTGTGTGTGTGTGTGTGTGTGTGTGCGCACGCACGTGTGTGTGTGATTTTGAAGAAAGTAACTACCCAGACCTTATTTTATCTCTTTTATATGAATACAGCTAAAAATGGTTGACCATCAAGTATTATACCTGTTCTCAAAATCTGCACCTGTCTGAAACACAATCAGTTCTTGTTTTATGGTAGTTATGATTTACAAAGTCCCTGTGAATACTGAATTAGTGAATACTGAATCATTGTTCCTAGGAGAAATACAGGGTTATGTTCCTTTGAGCCTTTGGTAATATTTTTTTAATAGTTTCCAATTTATTTTTTCTCTTCATATATAAGTTAAGCTTTATGGGCTAAGGTGTACGTCTCCTTTGTGTCTATAGCAGATACCCCAAAGTCATATAGACAGGGTAGCTTAATAAGTATTGCTGAAGACTGACCAGATTTTATTAAAGAAAGCTATATTAAGCCTCTGGTAACATTTTTGTCAACTGATTAATATATAACTCTGTTTTATGTGTGTTTCTGTTTAAAGACATCTTTTTTTTTTTTTTTTTTTTTTTTTGCGGTACGCAGGCCTCTCACTGTTGTGGCCTCTCCTGTTGCGGAGCACAGGCTCCAGACGTGCAGGCTGAGTGGCCATGGCTCCCGGGCCCAGCCGCTCCGCGGCACGTGGGATCTTCCTGGACCGGGGCACAAACCTGTGTCCCCTGCATCGGCAGGCGGACTCTCAACCACTGTGCCACCAGGGAAGCCCAAGACATCTTGTTTTAATTATATTACTGATTCATTAACATTGAACTTAGCCAATAGCACTATCACGCATGCCTGAACAAAGATTACTAACTTGAAAGGGTGTCCAATATACCTAAATACTGAAAACTGGAAGTTAAAGAATAATGTGTTTAGTGTATCCTTTTCTTGTAAAAACAACAAAATGTGTATGTATGTGTGTGTTTGTGTTTGCACAAGCATGCAGAACAGAGTTGAAATATAATAGCACCAGGCTGTTAGCATTATCTTAGGGCAGTAAAGGGGGAAATGGGGAGAAGAGTATTAACTTTTCCTTTATGCATCTTATATTTTTTACATGACACATAAAATAAACATGTTTTACTAATGTGTTTAAAATAAATTAAAATGTGTTTTATAAAATTTAATTCCAATTTATTTATTTATAAAGAATAAGAGTGTTAATAAAATTAATAAATCACTGGCTCTCTTTAGTTAGGCAGAAGAAACCATAAATTAATCTGAGGAGGCATTATATCTGTGACTACTAATGAGGGGTTTTAATGGTCAAATTAGAATTAGACTTAAATAATGCTAACAGATTTGCAAATCTTGGTAAAAGTTCGGTTTTATAGAAAATATAAATGATCAAAATGACTTGAGAAAAAATAGAAAACCTGGAAAAATAGTAACTTAAAAAATGAAAAAATTATCAAAGAATTGCTTCTCCAAAGGGACTAGGCTCTGATGATTTTAGCAGCCAATGCTTTTAAACACATGATTTCAATACCATAAAAACAGTAGAGGGAAGGAAAAATCTATAAAACTACTTTATTCATTCCATTGAAATAGAAATACATATGTGTGTGTGTGTCAAACACACACACACACACACACACACATTATAAAAAAGAATGCATCTATCACCTTGCTGGGAAAGAAGTGTGAAACTAGAGAGCTGGAAACATTGAACATTTGGAAGAAAAAGCAGACTGGATCGGAAGGGCATGGAAACCAGAGAAAGAAATATATCACACGCGGAAAAGAAACGTATAGACTAAAACCATACTCTCCCTCCTTGAAGCCCTCAGGCTACTTAAACTTGGAAGGGCTCATGCAATTCATAGAGCAAAATTTGAAAATTTGAAAATTTCCAACCTGAAAAATGCAACAATTTTAATCCTGTATGCACTGAATAATATAGATTAATAAAATTTACAGAACTAATAATAAATAATAAAATAAATAAATACTAATTAAAGTGACAGAAGTATAAGGAGAGATTGACAAACCTGCCAAAACAATGGAAAACTTTTCACCTCAAATAATGGATAGACCGCAGACCGAAAAACAAAGCAAAACAAAAAATCCGAAAAGACACACAGGATTTAAACAACACAACGAAGAAATGCAATCTAACGGATATTTTGATATTACTAACATACTCACCCACATATCTGTCAGTCAGGAGCCAATCAAGAAAAGAGAAGCCACATTAAGTCTTTAAAACAGGGGTGAGGGGATTTAGTGCAAGAAATGGGTAACATATGTGATGGAAGAGTCGCAGTGACAGATGTGTGTAGTTGAGCCAAGAGATGAGCAACACCAGGAAGCCACCACCACGCCAAAGCCGGGATCAGTAATAACACACAGCTTTGCCAAGCAGCTTTACCGTAATTATTTGGAGAAGGATTTGGGGTCAGGGTTTGGTTTGCTTTTGCTTTTTTAAGGGATCTCTTCCCTTGGCCCTGGAGGAAGAGGTTTTAGGGCTCCTCTTCGCAGCTGCTGGAGGCTGAGGTCCAAGGAGAGAGCAACTTAATAAAGAGCACGTGGTGGTCCAAGTCCGCTTCTTCACTTCCTCAGAAAACAAAAATGCCTAAATATATTATGTAAGGATCATTCTCCGAAACAAATCTGCAGACTGAAGCAGCAACATACTGTGTTCCAAAAACACTGTCATGCAGAAAGCTTAACACAGAGGCACATCCTGGTGAAGTGGCTGAACTTCAAAGATGAAGGATTTCTTCAGGCATCCAGACAACAGTATCATACCACCAAAATAGAGAAGGCTGTCAGGCTGGCCTCCAGCTCTCCATGATGATGCTGAATGCCAGAAGACGTCGGTGCTGTGTTCTCAAGGAAGGAGTAACTAAGAACAAGCATGGCAACATGGATGGACCTAGAGATTGTCACACTGAGTGAAGTAAGTCGGACAGAGAAAGACAAATATCGTATGACATCTCTTATACGTGGAATCTTAAAAAATGGTACAAATGAACCTATTTACAAAACAGAGATAGAGTCACAGATGTGGAAAACAAACTTATGGTTACCAAGAGGGAAAGTGGGGGGGGGAATAAATTGGGAGATTGGGATTGACGTATACACACTACTGTCTATACATAGAATAGATAACTAATAAGAACCTAGTGTAGTGCACAGGGAACTCTACTCAGTACTCTGTAATGACCTATATGGGAATTGAATCTAAAAAAGAGTGGATCTATGTGTATGTATAACTGATTCACTTTGCTGTACTGCAGACACAACACCGTAAAGCAACTATACTCCAATCAAAAATTAATAATAATAAAAAAAATAACTAGCATCACCAAATACCTTGTCTTTCAAGCCAACAGCTACATAATTTGAGGGGTCCCAAAGCAAAATGAAAATGTGGGGTCCCTTATTTAAAAGAATATTAAGAACTTCAAGACTGTGACAGCACAGCGTTAAGTCAAGCACTGGGTCCTTCTCAGTGCAGGACCCTTACAGGCCCTGCTTTCCAGTATAGAGGAAACACTCAGGCCTACATACAAAGTACAGTGCGAACCCTCTTCAGCAAATTCCAGAGTGAAGTAAAACAAAGAAGTTAGAGATGAAGAGGCTGCACTGGTGGGGAGCACTGAATTTATCTCTATGTAAAGCAAATACTAAACAACTTTGGGAATTATGGTTACAGAATATAAATATTTGACGATTAGGGGAAGGAGAAAATGGCTAATGCACTTATCTAGCCCTGCAGGTAATCAGCCGATACTGCCTAAAATTGTATTATGTATTTAATGAGACATAATGACTCCACACTCTCAAGATTTTATTTCATACCTTTTCTTAATTTTAGAGGGATCTTTTGTTGGGAAATATCTCATGGAATGAAGAAATGTTTAGGTAAAGCTTAAGGGATCTCCCTTGTTTTATTCAGTTTCTTTTTCTTCTATTAAATTCAGATAAATTGTTTATTGAAAAATATATGACTGTTTTATGAAAGTCCAAGTGTTAATGATTATTCATAGATGATGGGATCTGAGTATTTAACTTTCATCTTTGCCTTTTCTGCAATAATTGAATTCTTTGTAAGTGGCATGTGTAAACAAAAGCTAAATTTATTTTGATTTTATTTAAAAGATTTAGTCAGGGCTTCCCTGGTGGCACAGTGGTTGAGAGTCTGCCTGCCGATGCAGGGGACATGAGTTCGTGCCCCCGTCTGGGAAGTTCCCACGTGCCACGGAGCAGCTAGGCCCGTGAGCCATGGCCGCTGAGCCTGCGCGTCCGGAGCCTGTGCTCTGCAATGGGAAGAGGCCACAACACTGAGAGGCCCGCGTACCACAAAAAATAAATAAATAAAATAAATAAATAATAAATAAATAAAACATGTAGTTAAATATTCTTCCAACGAAAATCTCCAGGCCAGAGGATTTTATTGGTAAGGTCTAAAACTTCAAGAAACACAGCTGCTATATTTAGGTTGTTTCAAAGCACAGAGAGCTAGAAAGTTTCCGACTCGTTCTACAATATATCACTGACACCAAAACAAGACAATCTATTACAAAAAACTATACAGCAATCAGTTTGAATATAAATATAAATTGCTTGGAATATAAATGAATATAATAATGCTAAATAAAATACTTCCAGCAGGCTGGACCCCTTCTGACCTGTGTGTGCATGTGTGGTTGTGTGTAACTGAGAGCTATGCCACTAAGTTGGATGTTGAGACCGAAGCCTCCTTTGGCCTGGAAGTGATGTGATGGAGCTGTTCTCTGCACCCACCTGACCCACTGAAGGACCTCTGTTGGACTGAGGGACACGGAGAGCCATGAGCAACACAGAAGTCTCAGAGATGGGCAGAGCCCAGACTGGGTTCAAACTGTGGAGTCTTAATTATCACAGTGCTTCTTCAGAGAGGGGATACTGTCCTGCGTTCCTGAAGATGGTGAATCAAGGAGAGGGGGTGGGAGCAACCCACCCAGAGTGCAGGCAAATAAGAGAGTGCGTTCTGCAGACTGTTTGAAAAACTATAAGAAAAACAGCTTCAGCTACAGGTTAGTCTGCTTTGTATTATCACCATGTGTTTCCAGTTCTACACAATGTCAGCGATCAAATGCTCGTTTGTGAAAAAATCAGCTCCTTTCGGAACTAATTTTATACATATGTACATTTTAATTATCCTTCATTTAATAAACATGGCATTTTACACGGAATTTAAGTCAGAGATCTCCAAGTCAGCCATAAACATGCAGAATTAGCTACCTAGGACTTTTTCAGAGTAAGTTTCTAATGGTCTGGAAACTTTGAGCTTGTTTCAGGAACAAGCTGTATTAACAACCCCGTTAGTGATATATATCCCTATGTTTAAACAGCAAATTATAAATAAATAATGATACACAATGATTATGAAGACAAAGAAACAAAATGCTATTTCAATTCTATCAATCATGTGATCTCTTGGATTTTTTTTTGGTTTTAAAACTGTGTGAAACAGAGAACTCATTGAAAGGTGTAATATCTTTGGTAAGTGCACATTTTAATTCACATCTGAAATAAACGCATTTTTCTTCGTGATTATTACTAAAGATAATTTTCTAGTACAGAGATGGGGTGATAAAAAGGAATCTCTCTCAGTGTGAAACACTTGCCTGATACTGAAACCCCTGTTGCAATGGTGACATGACGGAGAAATTACAGCAACAGCAGGGGAAGAGAGGGGAGGAGAAAAGTCTCCAAGGCATGGAGCACATTTCCTGTTCTTCATATCTCAGGTGACAGAAGTCAGTACTGAGCCCTCTGGACTGAATAAGAGCCCCAGATTATTATAAGAAGGGAATCCCAGGGAAAAAAGAATGAATTTCTCTTGATTAGTTGGGTAGAGGCTGGTGTTCTTGTTAATTGGATTTTCTGTGAAGGCTTCTGCTTCAGCCATAATACCGTAACTGGAAATGAACTTGCTTTCCCACTATAACCAAGTAGAAAACCAGACAAAATGAGTAAGGCAACTATGTTCGGAGACTGGACAGCAGGCAGTGCAGAGCTGTGATTCCTGCAACTAGGGAAACAAATGACGTGAGCCTCAGCTTTCTTCTCGGAAAGACTTTCTGAATAACAATGCAGAGAGCAAGGACTGGGAGGCTGGTTCTAAACGAGAGCACAGGGGTCCCTCTGAGGTGAGGCAACAGAGACGGGAGTTTGGGAAAGAAGAAGCATCTGGAATTTGTGGGGAAAGTACGGAGAGGAAAGGGCTACATAGAATAAAAGCCCATGCGGAGGTTTTTCCCAGTGTCTGAGGATGAATATGAAGTTTTGGATGCATCGAAAATGCTATGAATTGACCAAAGAACTACTAGGGAGCTTTAATCTGAAGAAGTCTCGGAGCTCACAGAGTGAGAGAACTTCCGGTGCCAACCAGCTAGGCTGGAATGCACACCCAGGCATTCAATAAAGACACCAGAAGAGTCAAGCCTTAGTGGTGGGACTTAGCTGGACCAAGAGGAAAGACTGCTTTAAATGTATGGAAAAAATTGCAAATTCTATATCTGTTAAGGGATTTGTGTCTAGTTTATATAAATAACTAATGACTCAATAATAAAAAGACAACTCAACCTCTGCTAAAGGATGAGCAAAGGATCTGAATAGTCATTTCTCCAAAGAAAAAAAATGCAAATAACCAATAAGCACATGAAAAATGTTCAGCTTTATTAGTCACTAGGAAAAAGAAAATCAAAACCATATTGAGATACCACTTCACACCCTCTAGGGTGGATATAATTAAAAAGTTAAGTAATAACAAGTGTTGGTGAGGACGTGGAGAAATCAGAACAAAACTATTACACTTGGGCTTCCCTGGTGGCGCAGCGGTTGGGAGTCCACCGGCCGATGCAGGGGATGCGGGTTCGTGTCCTGGTCCGGGAGGATCCCACATGCCGCGGAGCGGCTGGGCCCGTGAGCCGTGGCCGCTGAGCCTGCGCGTCCGGAGCCTGTGCTCCGCAACAGGAGAGGCAACAGCAGTGAGAGACCCGCCTACCGCAAAAAACAAAAAAACAACAAAAAAGCTATTACACTTATACTTATATACTTACTTATACTTATATACTTACATACTTATATACTTATATACTTATATATATATAAGTATATATAATATACTTATATATATATATACTTATAATATATATATATATATATATATATATATATATACTTATATACTTACATACTTATATACTTATATACTTACATACTTACATACTTATATACTTACAGCAGGGTACTTATACCCTGCTGTGGGAATGTAAAATGCTGCAGACACTTTGAAAAACAGTCTGGCAGTTCCCCAAAAGGTTAAAGACAGCCTATCATTTGACCCAGCAGTTCCATTTCTAGGTATATGCCCAAGAGAAATGAATACATATGTTCACAAAAAATCTTGTATACAAATGTTTATAGGAGCATTATTCATAATATCCAAGAAGGTAGAAACACCCAAACGTCCATCAACTAATGAATAAGATCAACCAAATATGGTAAACTTATACAGTTGAATTTTGGAGGGTACACTCATGTTCACAGCAGCATTTATTCATAACAGTCAAAAAGTGGAAACAATGCAAACATCCATCAATGAATGAATGAATAAACAAAATGTAGTCTCTTCATACAATGGATTTGGCCAAGAAAAGGGACTAAGTAGTTATATGCCACCACCTGGATGAACCCTGAAAACGTGACGCCAGTCACAAAAGGGTACACATTGTATGATTCTGTTCAGATGAAAGTCCAGAGCAGGGAAATCTTTAGAGAAGGTGGATTAGTCGTTGCTTAGGGCTGGGGGAGGGAATGAGGGGATGGTGGGTTAGTGGGGTGATAGCTAAAGGGTATGGGGTTTCTTTTTGAGGTGATGAAAATGTTCTAAAACTGACTGTGGCGATGGTTGCATATCTGTGAAAATAGTAAAAACCACTGAATTGTACACTTTAAAGAGGTGAACTGTATGGTATATGAAATTATATCTCAGTAAAGCTGTTTTTTAAAAAGTCTGTTTTCTGAAGTCTGTTATTGGAACCGAGGCATGTGTTGTCAGAGAAATAACACTCTACCTGCAAGTGTCAGGTTCCTACGCCACCTGCAAAGGACTCTGGCCAAGAAACAGCTGCGCCCCTGAAAAGCCAACATTGTACCCTGAACTGCAGCCTAAATCCTTGTTTTTATGAGAAATCATGTGAGGTCAGAAGTCAAGAAGCTGGGGACACCCTGACCTAGACTCCTTCCCAGGATGACAGCTGCCTGTATAGACGGGCACTGGGGGCTCAGAGGTGCCCCAGGAGGTGGCCTGGGTGAGATTCTGGGCCTGCGGTGCCCCCCTCCCTCACTGGGCAGCCTCCCAGAAGCCGGAACCAGGAGCCTCAAGGGCACCTCCGACGGTGTGGCCGGGCCACAACTGGCCTCTGGAAGGCCACACTGCGAGTGTCCAGTTGGGCGGAGACAATGGACGGTGAGGCTACTGGCCACGTGCTCCTCTCTGGGCCTCAGGGCAGCGAGCCGTGCTTGTAGCACCTGCGGGGGAGGGGGGAGCCCAAGCATATCCGTGGGTCACTTCCTGGGTCATATCCAACCCCCAGGCTCCTGCCTCCTGGCCCTTGAAGGAGAAGCTTCTCAGCCTGAGCTGCCAGGTCTCGCGCTCAGAGCCCAGGAGACTGGGGGATGGATATGACCCAGTGGTCACATCCACACATGGTCCACATCACCGGGCACACCCTGGACAGGAGGGGCACCCAGCTGGTGAACCTGCATTTCATCTCCTCCTAGCAATCTGGGGCCTGGCGGAGTCTGTTGAGTAATTCTAGAATTCCAGCCGGCCTCTGCGCGGTCCTCTAAGTCCCATTACTAGAGCACCAGATACAGCATCTCAGGGTCCCCAGGGCTGACCACCTCCTGCAGGAACGCCCAGACACATTGCCACGTGTCCAAGTGAAACAGGGTAATTCTCAGTTAAATCCATCATGTCACCGCCAAAGCCCACTAAGGATGCAGAGGGAGGGTGGTGAACAAATACGATAGGTCTAACCTCTTCTCTTGAGCTTAGCCTAGTTTCACTTGCTTCTAGGGGGCTGGGTGCAGAGGCCTTGCACCTAACATGTCAGATTAGAGTTCCCAAAACAGAACCGCTGCACCCATCACCTCGGCCCAGGGGGCGTGTACAAGAGCGCTGAGCATGACACCTCAATTCAAGATGGTGGCAGCGGCAGACCACGTGCAGAGATGCTGTGCACGACACTGCGATCTGAAGCTTGAGCAGCACAGCTCCGCCCAGCCCGCAAGATCTCCGCCCCCTCCCCTGCTGACGAGACCCCTATAACGCAGCCCTGCGCTGGCCTGAGGCGGAGAGCCTGTGCTCTAGAGCGGGAGCTCCTACCTCCATTCTTTGATCACAGACTAAAGCTTTCCTTTGCTTCTGAACCGAACTGGGTCTCCTTCTATTGGCGCCAGCGACACCGGCAGAAGTACACTTGTTGGGGCCTGACTCTGCAGGGTAGGTAACAATTAGACTTTAACCTGCCTTCCCTGATCAAGCTCGCTTTAATTGTGGCTACAAAAGACTTGCAAGTTCTCCAAGCCTCGTGCAGCCTAGGCAATGTTTGCCTGAGTTGTTTTCTAGGAACTTGGAGTTTTCTGTGTCCAGTTCGAGCTGGAGCCCCTTAAGACTGGTTAGGACCACCCACCCTCCAACTGGGCACGTGTGAGTGTCCAGTGACCTTTTGACATCAGAGGGCCCCAAACTCCACCCTCAGCAAACGGGGCCATTTTCATCAACCCCTCCTGCCCAAAAGACTCATACCCTTTCGCTATCCAGTGTCCTTGCTTGGCTGCCTCGTGAACAAACGTTTTCTCTACCTCAGGAGTCTCAGCGCTGGGCTTGCTGTGGGTCAAGCAGACCAACCTGGCTCCGTAATGGAAGGAGGACTCTCAGGGACTCCAGGCTCCCCAGGACACGGCCAGCCCAGGAAGGTAGGCCCCCGGGGCCCTCTAGTTAAATGTCACACTGGCAGGCAGCTGTGCAGTACTGCCTCCAGCCCACAGTGCTGGTTAACCCATACCAGGAGGTGCAGCGGGAAGGCGGCCCCAGGGCTGGGCAAGCAGGGGAAGCTCGGCTCCCAGTGGAATATTATTTGACTGTAAAAGGAGTGAAGTAATGACACATACTACAACATGGATGACTCTTGTAGATGTTACACTAAGTGAAAGAAAGCAGTCACGAAAGACGACATACCCTATGAGTCTGTGTATATGAAATGTCCAGAACAGGCAAATCTGTAAAGACAGAAAGTAAATTAGTGGTTGATTAGGGATTGGGGGAATGAGATGGTTGGGGTAGGCATGATAGCTAAAAGGTATGGGTTTTTGAGGGGGGGGGGGTGACGAAAATATTCTAAAATGGATTGCGGTGATAGTTGCATAACTGTGAATATAGTAAAAACCACTGACTTGTACAGTTTAAATGGGTGAATTGTGTGGTATGTGAATTATATCTCAGTAAAGATGTAATAAACAAATAAAAAAAAGAGTGGGTAAGAGTGTGAAAAAAAACGAGAAGTTTCAGATGCTCTGTGTGTAAATTGGGACAGTCACTAGGAAAGCAGTTTCGTAGCACGTAGTAAAATGAAAAATCACATACTCTATGACCCAGAAATTCCACTTTTATGTGTGTCATCTGCAGCACTACTCAATCTGTGTTTAGATAAAGGGCTTTGCACCAGAATATAAATCAACGCATCACTTCCGTTCTCTCAAAAGTCTTGTTGTGAAATGTCAAATGAATTAAAAAGTGTGCTTTGTGACATAGATGACCTTTTCTGTCACAGACTCCCTATCTTGCCAAGGACTGTAATAATTTGTGGGTGGGTGGCCAGGGTGTGGACACACTTTAAGCAGCACCAGCCTGGAGAAACCTGCTCATGTGCACAAAGAAATATTACAAACAATTACAGCAGTTATGGCAGTGAAAAACTAGAAACCATCTAATAATCAGTAGTGAATGAATAAATAAATTGTGGAATATTGATTCAATTAAATACCATACAGTTACTGAAGGAATTTAATACATACTTATATATGAATAGGTCTCAAAGTGTGGAATTTTGAATATATAAAGAATATAATGTCATTTATATTAATAAAAAAATCCCACACAAATCAATGCTCTTTTATGTTCCTGGAAGCTTAAAATCATTTTTTTGATGGATGAGAAGATATATAGTAAATTCATGACAACAGCTACCTTTGGAGAGGAAAGGAGAGAATTCAGGCTGTGAATAGAGAGCAAAGTGCCTTCAATTTTATCCATAATACTTTATTATATTTACTTTTTAAAAAAAAGATTCGAATCAAATGTGTCAAAAATATTAACAACTTTCAATATTGGGTGGTAGGTTCATGGATACTTGATATGTGTTATTTGTACCTTTCTGTATTTTTAAATTTCTCAAGAAAAGCAACACAATAAGGTGGCTATACTTTTAGTAAATTACGGCTGCATGTTACCCAGATATCTGCTCCAGTTATATTGAGAAACTGGAAGTGTGAAACTCCACCATCTGTTAAAGAAAGCTTGACATCCACGAAAAGCATGGAAACGTCAAAGGCTGACGTTTAAGCCAGATAACAGAGCAGATATAGTTGAGGACATTTGAACAACTGTAACCATTTGGGCAACAAATCCGGGAAACAAAAATCAGATTCCATCACAGAACCGGAAAGGAGCATTTAGATCTTCAAGATGAAATTATCAATGATATCGATTAAGGTTTCATTTATGACTTTTCATTAATTTTCTGGCTGGGCGGGACTGAAGAGCTTTCTTTAGTGGAATTAAACTTGTTCAAAGTGCAAGCTCTTCCAAGGAATCCTTATGTCTATTCCAGTCTGTTATTACAGGATTAAAGTGTTAAGTGTGGGGGAGAGCCCAGCGCCATTTGAAGAATCACAGCTTAAGCCCACCAGCCCCCCTCCACTAGAAATGAATTGTTTCTCTGACTCATCTTTGTGCAGACAAATGCGTTAAAAGGCACTTGCATGACTGTGAGGTTATTTCCTTGCTGAACTTTTGACCTGGAGACCTGCTAAGTACTGACCATGGTGCTTGCTAAGTACTTCCTTTGGTAAATAATGCCCCAGTTAATAAGTATTGGTTCAGTCGTGACGTCTTCTTTTTCCATTAAAAATATCCGATGTACTTATGTTCCAATTCCATCCATTGGTTTAAGGCAGACACATCTACAAATTATAAGTCACAGTATTGTTCTCTATGAGCTCATAGATCTTAGAAATTTTAGATAAAGTAAAGCTTTGGACTTTATTTACTAATTCAGTTCAACCAACTTTTATGTAGTGTTTACTGAGTCTCAGGTACTGTGTAAGGCACTGAAAATAAATAAATGAAAATTACATTCCCTACCTTATACTGGTTGTCAAATAGTAAGGAAAACAGGTATGTAAACATATAGTTATAGTTCAATGAGATGCTAAAAGATAACTGTGAAGACTTTTAAGCCCCATAAGGACCACCTTTTCCTTTTTCACAGCTATATTCTCAGAACTTATCTTAACACCTAAAGCATTGAATATACTGAATGAATGTCTTATTTATTAATGAGAAAAAGTACTACAGAAGAGAAAGTGATTATGATAAAAGCTCTCTTTTTTTAATCAGATGTTATCAAAGACAGTTGGCTAATCAAAATTTTGGACAAAGTGAGTACTTAAAGAAAAGAACACCTAACAGAACTTAAGCATTTTATTTGAAACAAAACATCACTTTGGGGGTTGTTGTTGTTTTTTCTTTGTCAGTCCTCTGAGAAACGGTCAAGCCTTTTTGCGTGTCTAAGCCCACAGTTTGGAAAACTGAGGCCTCCTTCTTGTGTCAAACCATGTTTCTAATGAATCTTCGATGATTCCGAGTTTCAGTGTTTTTACAGACCAGTGAACCCGAAATGACTCGTATGAAACATCCAAGTTCCCTATCCCTCTAGATTTTTTATTGTTTTCCAAAGATGCACTTTTTCACACTTCTTTTGCCTATTAGTTTTTGCATACTTTTTGTATTTTTGAAGACTTACCCTCAACGAGTCTTCTCAACAGGGCATCCAAATTGTTTTTCAGAGAGATATATCTTGCCCCATGCACATTTTCTTGGTTTGTGTAAGCTTTAATTAAATTACATGATTACAATAATGTGCACAACTGGTACAAGTGGTTTGAAGTGACTCTCGGTGAGCACATGCTGAGATGAAGGGAGAAACCAGCTGGAGCATCGAAGAGCATCCGGAAAGAAGGCTGCCCTGAGTGTGCTCTGGGCATTTTACAGAGCAAGGGACATGCTAGTTAATATGAAAAGCTAGGGATTGGAGAATGTTTAGAGAGACTAGCTAATGTCAGTTGAGTGGATGACACAGCCAAATTTAAAAGATGATTAAGATTTGCTAGACTAGGAAGAAAACCGTCCCAGACAAGGAGACAAGTCATGAGAAGATACAAAGTCCGTAAATAGGACTATGCTTAGGGGGAATCTGGTTGATTGGGACGTATCCTAACAAGAGTTTTTTTGAACCAGGAATTGCTTCTCCAAGAGAGATACAACCAGGATTATCAAACACTCTTTATTAAGGTGATGAACTGAGATAATTAATATATCTGCTATCTGTATGATCCTGTTATCAGACATACCCTCTCTGTAGAGTTAACATTTGACTTTGCATGGGGATAAAAGGGAGGAAAAAAGAGAAGAAGCAGGGGGAGGGAGGGAGGGAGTATATATAAATTGATTCAAAACAAAAACTTTCTACAAGAAAAGTTCTGACTTTTCATTATGTCAGAACCTTACCCTGGTATCTTTATCTAGGGGGTCTTTCATTTCACTAAAATTGAAAGAGCAGCTTTAGAAATTATTTTTCTTGTTCACATGTATATTCATCCTTATCTACCACCGCCCCAACATACACACACATTCATACATACATACTCAATCCCTTTTAAAAATATTATTTTATTTTAAAATATGACCGTAAGATCTATCATAACCTCATATTTCAATATTATAGTATTGTAACAAATGATCATTATATTCCAATACCATATGTAAATTTCCATGAAGAGCCTTTCCCTCAGAAGAATGGTATTTCATTATGAGGGCTCATGAGATTTGTAGAATTATTATCGTCTAACATTAAAGAGCTATACAAGAGTGGAGATCATCCCTTAGTTGAAAGTTTTTCTTTCACTGAGAAGTTATAATTTTGTATTCCAAAATAGGAAGGTCCGTGAGATGACTGAAAGCTTACTGTACAGGTTGCTAGATTTTTTAAAGGTTTTTCCAGCAAATTCTTCTCTTACGGTGCTTAAATTCTCCTGTCACAAACCTCTCTCATGTTTCAAAACGCCTAGTTTTTGTAGTGGGTTTTAACAGGCTCATTTCAAACTGTACAGAAATATTTTCTCAAAAACCATGGAAACAAGCAAATAGAAAATAGAAAAAAAAATTCACTAAATAGTCATTTTTGCTTTTAGAATTCCTTTATTGCAGCTAGAGAGGGTCTATCTTAATGCTTTCCTCAATTTTTTATGGATAAATATGTATTTTAGTTTCATTGTTACCAAAATAAGACACACACATGCTTTTAAAAGTTAAAATTTCCATTGAGAGAAAACAGCTCTTCTGTCCATTTTTCCCCCTTCATTTAGAAATCGTGTAGGCATTTTTTTCAGGGATTTACCTCATGTTGTTTGTTTTTTTTCTTTGAAGTATAGTTGATTTACAATGTTGTGTTCATTTCAGGTGCACAGCAAAGTGATTCAGTTATACATATATATGTATCTATTCATTTTCAGATCCTTTTCCTTTATAGGTTATTACAAAATATTCTGTACAGTTCCCTGTGCTATACAGTAGGTCTGTGTTGTTTATCTATTTTAAATGTTGTAGACTGTGTGTATGTTCATCCTAAACTCCTAATTCACCCCTCCTTACCCCTTTGGTAACCATAAGTTTGTTTTCTATGTCTGTGGGTCTATTTCTGTTTTGTATATAAGTTCATTTGTATCATTTTTTAAGATTCCACGTCTAAGCAATATCATATTTGTGTTTTTCTGTGTGGCTCAGTTCACTTAGTATGATATTCTCTAGGTCCATCCATGTTGCTGCAAATGTCGTTATTTCATTCTTTTTTATGGCTGCATAGTATTCCAGTGGGGTGTGTGTGTGTGTGTGTGTGTGTGTGTGTGTGTGTGTGTGTGTGTGTATCACATCTTCTTTTATTTGTTGATGGACATTTAGGTTGTTTCTGTGTCTTGGTTATTGTAAATAGTGATTTTCAAAAATATATGCTTTCTTTGACCAACATATTTTCTGACTGGATATGTAGTCAAAGTTACCGTTAAATTCTAAGGGAAAACAGGGAGGAAACCTCTTACAAGCCTGGAAATAATCACGTCACGTTAAAACCGGCTCTTTTTCAAGTTTTCTACTTGTAAGCAGCATGAGAAAGGAAGATTATGTTGTATCCCCACCTTGTGGCTATAATATGTACCATGAGGCATAAAGAGCTAAAATCCATGCTGGAGATATATATTTTTTCCATTGACTCAGTCTAAAATGTGTCACCCAAATCATCCCCCTTCACCAGACCCCTCATCTGGCATACACTACACCACACTCACACACACACACAAACAGCCTTAATTCTTGTTAATGACCTCACCGATTTATAGCTTTTCCAATTTTCAGTGGGCTAATATTTATACTTCACGCAGATTGCAATTTGGAATATAAAATTTAAAAGGTTACCTTAAGAAACCCCTCTTTTCCACGAGCTTTTTTCCATCCCTCTCCCCACCCCCAATCTCCTATTTTTGAAAGCTTAGGATTTAACCAGTTGAGTTTTGGAGTGTTTGAAACTTTCACCTTCTCAAAAATTGAATCTCCGACTTAATGGGTAGCTATCACAGGATAACGTAAATTTCAGTCCTCCTCTATTCAGCATTGATCAACTGCTGTGCAAATTGGGAAACCCTCACTTTGTCATCCCTGAGCCTCCCACCATCACCAGGATGGGAAGAGAAAAAACAGAGGGTCAGGCACCATCTGGCAGACAAATCTTAAAGGCTGTAGTCATGTACCTACCAAGCCCATTGATCAATATACTGAATAAA
Organism: Leucopleurus acutus; assembly: GCF_964270905.1. Taxonomy (NCBI): domain Eukaryota; kingdom Metazoa; phylum Chordata; class Mammalia; order Artiodactyla; family Delphinidae; genus Leucopleurus; species Leucopleurus acutus. The sequence goes on along the minus strand of NC_139160.1, from coordinate 65,796,280 downwards.
AGTAAACATAGCATAGACTGTGTTTCTTTGAGAGAGGTGTCGGAGATTTGGAGGTGCCTATCGTGCATGATACCCAAGAATGTGCAGATTATTTGGCTTAGAACTGTTCATAGCACCTCCTGAGGTCAGCAAGCGCAGAGAGATCTGTAGCTAATGAAACCATAATTTTAAATCAATCTGAGTGATATGCTTTGGGTTGTGTGGAAGTGGGGAGGGTCAGGGGTAGGTAAGACAATAATCAGTACAGTTTTGTATTTAAAAAAGAGAAAGGAAATTATTGTTTTGTCAAAGTAGAGCTTGAAAGGAAACTCTTTCTGGATGGCGGCTGTGAATCTCTAGGAAGGACTATAGATTTTGAGACGTTCATGTTTATCAAATTGAGCCAAGGATTAAAACCATAATGAAACACTTGTCTAAGCATGGGGAACCCGCTCCTTACTTTAGGTTCCCTATTCAAAACATTCATTAGATTGGATAGATATTAGAAAGTGGGTTGGTGCCAGGTTCAAAAAGAGTTATTGGACAATAAACATGATCTCTTATTCATATTTATGAACTGCACAAGAAATAATTTAATGTTTACATGGCTTCCTCTGTGTTATGACATGTCTTATTTTAAGTCTTAAAACGCCTCTATGGCAAAGGTTTTGTGGGACAGGCCTCCTTAAGACCAAAGCTGTTATAAAAAGTTATTTAAAAAAATATTTTCCATTTCACTTTTTCACAATGAAAGTAATAAGTACTTAGTATAAACAAATAAATTCAAACATTGATAAAGAGGAAAGTGAACGTCCTCTTTATGTAGGGTGAAGATGAGACATGCAATGAGGCTCAGGGCCTGGAGGTTAGAACACTCCCTACCACCATACACAAAAATAAACTCAAAATGGATCAAAGACCTAAATGTAAGGCCAGAAACTATAAAACTCTTAGAGGAAAACATAGGCAGAAACTCTATGACATAAATCATAGCAAGGTCCTTTTTGACCCACCTCCTAGAGAAATGGAAATAAAAACAAAAATAAACAAATGGGACCTAATGAAACTTAAAAGCTTCTGCACAGCAAAGGAAACTATGAACAAGACCAAAAGACAACCCTCAGAATGGGAGAAAATATTTGCAAATGAAGCAACTGACAAAGGATTAATCTCCAAAATTTACAAGCAGCTCAATAACAAAAAAACAAACAACCCAATCCAAAAAAGGGCAGAAGACCTAAATAGACATTTCTCCAAAGAAGATATACAGACTGCCAAAAAACACATGAAAGAATTCTCAACATCATTAATCATTAGAGAAATGCAAATCAAAACTACAATGAGGTATCATCTCACACCAGTCAGAATGGCCATCATCAAAAAATCTAGAAACAATAAATGCTGGAGAAGGTGTGGAGAAAAGGGAACCCTCTTGCACTGTTGGTGGGAATGTGAATTGATACAGCCACTATGGAGAACAGTATGGAGGTTCCTTAAAAAACTACAAATAGAACTACCATACGACCCAGCAATCCCACTACTGCGCATATACCCTGAGAAAACCATAATTCAAAAAGAGTCATGTACCAATATGTTCATTGCAGCTCTATTTACAGTAGCCAGGACATGGAAGCAACCTAAGATGAATGGATAAAGAAGATGTGGCACATATATACAATGGAATATTACTCAGACATAAAAAGAAACAAAATTGAATTATTTATAGTGAGGCAGATGGACCTAGAGTCTGTCATACAGAGTGAAGCAAGTCAGAAAGAGAGAAACAAATACCGTATGCTAACACATATATATGGAATCTAAGAAAAAAAAAAAAACAGGTCATGAAGAACCTAGGGGTAAGACGGGAATAAAGACACAGACCTACTAGAGAATGGACTTGAGGATATGGGGAGGGGGAAGGGTAAGCTGTGACAAAGTGAGAGAGTGGCATGGACATATATACACTACCAAACATAAAATAGATAGCTAGTGGGAATCAGCCGCATAGCACAGGGAGATCAGCTCAGTGCTTTGTGACCACCTAGAGGGGTGGGATAGGGAGGGTGGGAGGGAGGGAGACGCAAGAGGGAAGAGATATGGAAACATATGTATATGTATAACTGATTCACTTTGTTATAAAGCAGAAAGTAACACACCATTGTAAAGCAATTATACTCCAATAAAGATGTTAAAACAAACAAACAAACACCCAGGAGGTTCACACTCCAACAGGACAGTTTTGTGGCAACTCCATCAGAAAGCCAGTGTACAAATATTCACAAGGCCTGCCACTAGGGGGCAGAGAAGACTACCTTTGTGATTCAGTCTTCCAGAAATGGGATTGAGGCTTCAAACAATTTTTTGCAGATCTGATGAGGCAGTAAAAAAAAAAAAAAAAATGTGAAAAACAAACCAAAAGACCTTGTCAATTAATTTTATTTATTTATTTTTTTGCGGTAGGCGGGCCTCTCACTGTTGCGGCCTCTCCCGCTGTGGAGCAGAGGCTCCGGACGCGCAGGCTCAGCGGCCATGGCTCACGGGCCCAGCCGCTCCACGGCATGTGGGATCTTCCCGGACTGGGGCACGAACCCGTGTCCCCTGCATCGGCAGGCAGACTCTCAACCACTGTGCCACCAGGGAAGCCCTATTTTATTTATTTTTATTTTTTAAAATATTTCTTAAGTATGAAAACTTTACTACAAGGAAAATAGCACATATATTTTATAATAGTTGTTAAATATGTCAGTTTAGTCAGTCCTCCCTACCCCCCCCTTTTTTTTTAACATCTTTAACATTTTTTGGTCTTGTTTTGGTCTTGTTTATGGTTTCCTTTGCTGTGCAAAAGCCTTTAAGTTTCATTAAGTCCCATTTGTTTATTTTTCTTTTTATTTCCATTTCTCTAGGAGGTGGGTCAGAAAGGATCTTGCTGTGATTTATGTCATAGAGTGTTCTGCCTATGTTTTCCTCTAAGAGTTTTATAGTGTCTGGCCTTACATTTAGGTCTTTAATCCATTTTTTTTTTTTTTTTTTTGTGGTACGCGGGCCTCTCACTGCTGTGGCCTCTCCCATTGTGGAGCACAGGCTCCGGACACACAGGCCCAGTGGCCATGGCTCACGGGCCCAGCTGCTCTGCAGCGCATGGGATCCTCCCGGACTGGGGCACGAACCCGGGTCCCCCGCATCGGCAGGCGGACTCTCAGCCACTACGCCACCAGGGAAGCCCTGGTCTTTAATCCATTTTGAGTATATTTTTATGTATGGTGTTAAGGAGTGTTCTAATTTCATTCTTTTACATGTAGCTGTCCAGTTTTCCCAGCACCACTTATTAAAGAGGCTGTCTTTTCTCCATTGTATATTCTTGCCTCCTTTATCAAAGATGAGGTGACCATATGTGCGTGGGTTTATCTCTGGGCTTTCTATCCTGTTCCATTGATCTATATTTCTGTTTTTGTGCCAGTACCATACTGTCTTGATTACTGTAGCTTTGTAGTATAGTCTGCAGTCAGGGAGGCTGATTCCTCCTCCTCCATTTTTCTTTCTCAAGATTGCTTTGGCTATTCTGGGTCTTTTGTGTTTCCACACAAATTGTGCAATTTTTTACCTAGTTCTGTGAAAACTGCCATTAGTAGTTTGATAGAGATTGCATTGAATTTGTAGATTGCCTTGGGTAGTGTAGTCATTTTCACGATGCTGATCGTTCCATTCCAAGAACATAGTATATCTCTCGGTATCATTTTAATTTCTTTCATCAGTGTCTTATAGTTTTCTGCATACAGTTCTTTTGTCTCCTTAGGTAGGTTTATTCCTAGGTATTTTACTCTTTTTGTGCAGTGGTAAGTGGGAGTGTTTCCTTAATTTCTCTTTCAGATTTTTCATCATTAGCGTATAGGAATGCAAGAGATTTCTGTGCATTAATTTTGTGTCCTGCTACTTTACCAAATTCATGGATTAGCTCTAGTAGTTTTCTGGCAGCATCTTTAGGATTCTCTATGTATAGTATCATGTCATCTGCAAACAGTGACAGTTTTACTTCTTCTTTTCCGATTTGGATTCTTTTTATTTCTTTTTCTTCTCTGATTGCTGTGACTAAAACTTCCAAAACGATGTTGAATAATAGTGGTGAGAGTGGACAACCTTGTCTTGCTCCTGATCTTAGTGGAAATGGTTTCAGTTTTTCACCATTGAGAACAATGTTGGCTGTGGGTTTGTCATATATGGCATCTATTATGTTGAGGTAAGTTCCCTGTGCCTACTTCAAGAGAGTTTTTATCATAAATGGGTGTTGAAATTTGTTGAAACATTTTTCTGTATCTATTGAGATGATCATATGGTTTTTATCCCTCATATTGTTAATGTGGTGTATCACATTGATTGATTTGTGTATATTGAAGCATCCTTGCATTCCTGGGATAAACCCCACTTGATCATGGTGTATGATCCTTTTAATGTGCTGTTGGATTCTGTTTGCTAGTATTTTGCTGAGGATTTTTGCATCTATGTTCATCAGTGATATTGGCCTGTAGTTTGCTTTTTTTGTGACATCTTTGTCTGTTTTTGGAATGAGGGTGATGGTGGCCTCATTGAATGAGTTTGGGAGTGTTCCTCCCTCTGCTATATTTTGGAAGAGTTTGAGAAGGATAGGTGTTAGCTCTTCTCTAAATGTTTGATAGAATTTGCCTGTGAAGCCATCTGGTCCTGGGCTTTTGTTTGTTGGAAGATTTTTAATCACAGTTTCAATTTCAGTGCATGTGATTGGTCTGTTGATATTTTCTATTTCTTCCTGGTTCAGTCTCGAAAGGTTGCGTTTTTCTAAGAATTTGTCCAATTCTTCCAGGTTGTCCATTTTACTGGCATATGGTTGCTTGTAGTAATCTCTCATGATCCTTTGTATTTCTGCACTGTCAGTTGTTACTTTTCCTTTTTCATTTCTAATTCTGTTGATTTGAGTCTTCTCCCTTTTTTTCTTGATGAGTCTGGCTAATGGTTGCTGGGTAGAGTAATCTTGGTTATAGGTTTTTCCCTTTCATCACTTTAAATGTGTCCTGCCAGTCCCTTCTGGCTTGCAGAGTTTCAGCTGAAAGATCAGCTGTTAACCTTATGGGGATTCCCTTGTATGTTATTTGTTGCTTTTCCCTTGCTGCTTTTAATATTTTTTCTTTGTATTTAATTTTTGACAGTTTGATTAATATGTGTCTTAGCATGTTTCTCCTTGGATTTATCCTGTATGGGATTCTCTGCGCTTCCCGGACTTGGCTGACTATTTCCTTTCCCATATTAGGGGATTTTTCAACTATAATCTCCTCAAATATTTCTCAGTCCCTTTCTTTCTTTCTTCTTCCTCTGGGACGCCTATAATTTGAATGTTGGTGCATTTAATGTTGTCCCAGTGGTCTCTGAGCCTGTCCTCATTTCTTTTCATTTGTTTTCTTTATTCTGCTTGTGGTAGTTATTTCTACTATTTTATCTTCCAGGTCACTTATCCTCAGTTATTCTGCTATTGATTCCTTCTAGAGAATTTTTACTTCATTTATTGTGTTGTTCATCATTGTTTGTTTGCTCCTTAGTTCTTCTAGGTCCTTGTTAAACATTTCTTGTATTTTCTCCATTCTGTTTCCAAGATTTTGGATCATCTTTACTATGATTACTCTGAATTCTTTTTCATGTAGACTGCCTATTTCCTCCTCATTTGTTTGGTCTGGTGGGTTTTTACCTTGCTCCTTCTTCTGCTGCGTATTTCTCTGTCTTCTCATTTCACTTAACTTACTGTCTTTGGGGTCATTTTTTCACAGGCTGCAGGTTCATAGTTTCCGTTGTTTTTGGTGTCCGCCCCCAGTGGGTAAAGTTGGTTCAGTGGGTAATATAGGCTTCTTGGTGGAGGGGACTGGTGCCTGTGTTCTGGTGGATGAGGCTGGATCTTGTCTTTCTGTTGGGCAGGACCACGTTCGGTGGTGTGTTTTGAGGTGTCTGTGAACTTATTATGATTTTAGGCAGCCTCTCTGCTAATGCATGTGTTTGTGTTACTGTCTTGCTAGTCATTTGGCATGGAGCATCCAGCACTGTAGCTTGCTGGTCGTTGAGTGGAGCTGGGTCTTAGCGTTGAGATGGAGATCTCTGGGAGAGCTCTCATTGATTGATATTACATGGGGCCGGGAAGTCTCTGGTGGTCCAATGTCCTGAACGCGGCTCACCTCTCACCTCAGAGGTTCAGGCCTGACACCCGGCTGGAGCACCAAGACCCTGTCAGCCACACAGCCAGGTATGTGGTGATTTTCTTGCCTTTTGGGAAGTCTGAGGTCTTCTGCCAGCATTCAGTAGGTATTCTGTCAGAGTTGTTCCATCTGTAGGTGTATTTTTGATGTATTTGTGGTGAGGAAGGTGATCTGTACATCTTACTCCTCCACCATCTTGAAGGTCCTCTGGTAATTTATTAAAATAAAAGATAAATAAACAAAGGAAAGCTGTGCTGTATATTTTCACTCATTTCATTAAAAACACTGACAGCTGTGCATTTTTACATGTATGCAGAAGAGCAAAACACACTAGTGAAATAGTGTCTAAGAGTGGAGATCCCAGGACAGCCCAGGGGGTTGTTTCTAGGACCCCTGTGCATACCAAAATTCAAGGATGTGCAAGTCCCTTATATAAAATGTGGTAGTATTTGCATATAACCTATGCATACCCTCCTGCATACTTTTAATCATCTCTAGATTACTTATACTATCTAATGCAATGTAAATGCTATGTAGATCATTGTAAATATCATGTAAATACTTGCCAGTATGCAGCAGCAAATTCAAGTTTTGCTCTTTGGAACTTTCTGGATTTTTTTTTTCTTAACATTTTTGATCCATGGTTGGTTGAATCCAAGGCTGTGGAACCTGCAGATACAAAGGGCCAACTGTATAGGATGAGCGAGGTGAAAGAGTCAGGCAGCAGGGCACTGAGGACACTGTTGGAAGACAGTGTGTTGGTGTGAGCGGCCACATGAGGTTGGAGAGGTAGTTGCCTTGCAAGATCTTGTAATACAATGTGACTAACAGTCCCTGCAATGTCCAAGTATTCCCCTTTCCCGCTGTATTGTTACCTTTGTAAATGGCAGTAGGCTCCTTTGGGAAAGGACAGGGTGATATTGATACTGACAGGAAGCATTATCACAGCCCCTGCTGGAGTGAGAACACATAGGGTTACTTAAATGGAGTCCTGGTACAGGGCCAGCTCTCAGTGGCCCATGGACCACACAGCGACAGTTTCCTCAGTCCCAAATGTGTAATGGGAGTGGACACAGGTAGGTTGAAAGAAAAGATATGGGGAAAGTTATACCATGAAAATGCTAAGGGACTTCCCTGGCAGTCCAGTGGTTAAGACTCTGTGCTTCCACTGCAAGGGACATGGGTTTGACCCCTGGTCGGCGATCTAAGATCTTGCATGCTGTGCAGCGTGGCCCAAAAAAAAAAGAAAAATGCTAAGAATAGGAACGCTGGTGTGACTACGTTAATGCCAGACAAAGTAGACTTGGAGACAAGGAGTAATGTCAGAGGTATGCAAGGAAATGTCATGAAGATGAAAGAGTCATTTCATCAGAACATAAAAATCATACGCGTATATGCCTCAATAACAGAGCTTCAAAGTACATGAAACAAAAAGTGACAGAATTAAAAGGAGAATAGAGACCATACAATCAAATTTCAGGACTTAACACACTCTCTCAGAAGTTGATGAAACCAGACAAAAAAAATTGGTAAGGATGTTGAAGATTTTAACAACATTACTAACCTTATACTCACAATGGCAGAATATTCAATCTTTTCAAGACAACATAAAATATTCCCCAAAATAGACCACATGCTGGTTATTAAATACATTTCAAAAGATTGCAGAGTATGTTCTCTGACCACAACACAACTAAATTAAAAATCAGTGACAGGGCTTCCCTGGTGGTGCAGTGGTTGAGAGTGTGCCTGCTAATGCAGGGGACACAGGTTCGAGCCCTGGTCTGGGAAGATCCCACATGCCGTGGAGCAACTAGGCCTGTGAGCCACAACTACTGAGCCTGCGTGTCTGGAGCCTGTGCTCCGCAACAAGAGAGGCCGTGATAGTGAGAGGCCCGCGCAGCGCGATGAAGAGCGGCCCCCGCTTGCCACAACTAGAGAAAGCCGTCGCACACAAACGAAGACCCAGCACAGCAAAATAAATAAATTAATTAATAAACTCCTACCCCCAACATCTTCTTTAAAAAAAAAAAAAATCAGTGACAATAATATATGTTAAAAAGCCCCAAATATTTGGACCCTATTGGTCAAAGAAGAAATCTCAAGGGAAATCAGAATATTTCAAACTGAATAATGATAGAAGTACAGTATATAAAAAATCGAGGGATGCAACTAAAGTAGTGTTAAGTGGGAAATGCTTATATTAGATAATGAGGTAAATTTAAAACCAGTGATGTAAATGCATCTTACAAGACTAGAAACAGAATAGCATCTTAAACCTAAATCATAAGAAATGAAATAGTAAAGATAAGAGCAGAAATCACAGAAAAAAGAAAAGGGCAACAATAGAGAAAATTAAAGCCAGAAAATAGTTCTCTGAACAGATTAACAAAGTTGAGAAATAGTAATACTCAGGACAAAAAAGAGAAAACAAAAATTGTAAACGTCGAGAATGAAAGAGCATGTTACTACAGATCCTACAATAATGAAAAGGATAGAAAGGGAACAATATGAGTAACTTTATGCCAATACGTTTTAAAAACTCAGATGAAAAATAAAATCTCCCAAACCTGGTACAAAAGAAATAGAAAATTTTATTAAGGATATTGGATTTGCTATCAAAAACTTTCTCACAAAGAAAACCTCAGGTCCAGATCATTTCGCTGGTGAATTCTATTAAACATTTAAAGATGAAATCGTGCCAATCTTACACGCTCTTTTAGAAAGTAGAAGGAATACTTCCTAACTCATTTTATGAGGCCACCATCACCTAGATATCAAAACCTTAAAAAAAAAAAAGAGCTTGCAAGAAAAAGAAATTACAGGGCAAAATCCCCGAAGAACATACAAGTGAAAATCCTTAACATAATGTTAGCAAATTGAATCCAACAGTATAAAAAAAGAATACTTATGAAGTATATATGCTTATACGCAAAAGTTTTCTTTGTTATCTGAAATCCAATTTTAACTGGGCATTACTGTAGTCTAAAGACCAAGGCAGGGCAGTCACAGTGAATTTTTAAATTTTGCTAGAAAATCATTCCACAAAGGAGGCATCACCCTCTCGTTTCAAACTATTTGTGACCTAGGAATTAGTGTTCCTTAGGAGATATAATTGTGAATCTCAGCTTGAGTTGAAGGGGTCCTTTTGCTTCCCTCACAGCACTGCGGGTCAGCCTTTAGCTGTCTTCTCATTACCAACCAGACTGACCAAAGCATAGCCCACATCCAGAAACAAAGGCTGACGTCATATCCTTTTCGTCAATGAGCTTCCAAAATCATCGGACCAAGTTAGAAGAATGTGCAGATTGATCGTAGAAAAGTTTTCCATAATGACCTCCAAAACAAAATCTTAAAATTTAGCTAGAATATATTTCCCGACTACCACAGGCAAGAGAATTTACTAGAGTACGGTTGACCCTTGAACAATAAGGGTTTGAATTGCACAGGTCTACTTACACACGGGTACTTTTCAATAAATATGATACCTGTATTTTCATTTTACGATCTATATATTAACTAGGTGTAGGGGAAAGTTTGTGTTTGATTAGAGATTGCAGTATGTGGAATCAAAAGAACTAGCGTTTGAGTCCTGATTGTATCCAAACTGTTTTAGCTTCCTGCCCTTGGATTTTTGACACAGAGAATGCAGTACCTGGATTTTGGACTGCATGGGTGGTCGGTATCTCTAACCCCCAAGTTTGTTCAAGGGTCACCTGTATAAGTAAACCTTTTTGAGGAGCAGATATTTTTAGCACCCCAAATAATTGATACAGCTGTAGACAATTATAATTTAAAAGGTATCATATTACTTGATTATGGAATCATTCAAATGGTTAATGATTTTATCCTAATGTTACTGAAAGCAATGATCATGGCAATTTTTCAGAGTAGTAGGATATTTTTTGGGCACGGGGGAATGCACAAAAGTCACAGCCATACTTTCTGGTTTGCCAGGATTGTTCGTGCTTTCCTGCTACCTTCAGGGTGAAGGCAGAGTGCAGAGCAGTGTTTGGTTACTTCTGCATCCCCAGACCCAGCAGAGGTGCTCAGAATGTCTTTATGCGAGCCTCTCGTGAGCCTCATTTCCATTGGTTTGCACACACACACACACACCCCGCCCCCAGCCAATACAGTACCTCCAGCCTCTTCAAATTCTCTCCCAATTATTTTTAGGCATTGCTAGAGAGTGCCTTAGCATGTGCTCACCAACAAGTTCTGTTTACTACCGCCCTGTGACTCTGGCTTTCTGTTTCCTAGAACTCGTGCTTCGCTTGAGTCCTACTGGCCACGTGGAATGAGAATGGCTCTGTGCTGACTGCACAGGAATTCCTTCCACGTATGCCCAGCCTCCCTCCAGGTGCTGCTGCCTGAGGTAGCAGAGGGGGACCAGGTTGTCTGAAATCCACTGGGCTCTCTGTAAAAGTGTGGAAACACACTCCCTCCATCTTTTGTATAATTCTTTGTCTTCATGCCAAAGCAATATTGGCTTGTATCCAAAGACTTACAGAGATTTTAGTAAAATAGCTCTCATCCTCTCCATCAAGTTTATCGCCAGTGGATGGTAAACGTTCCGTGCTAAGAGGCAACAGAGACATCTGCTGGTGAAGGGAAACATTTTCAGCCACATCTAATTTTTTTTTTTTTTTTTTTTCCCCTTTTTCAGCGTTTATGAAACTTTGTACTCTGGTCAAGACAACACTGACAAATACAAACAGGTCTAATCTCTGATTGGCCAGAAATATTTTATTTTTAAAGTGTTGTTCTGTATATTTCTTTTTTTTTTAAGATTTGTTTTTGATGTGGACCTTTTCAAAGTCTTTATTGAATTTGTTAAAATATTGCTTCTGTTTTTATGTTTTGGTTTTTTGGCCGTGAGGCCTGTGGGATCTTAGTTCCCCAACCAGAGATCGAACCCACACCCCCTGCACTGGAAAGTGAAGTCTTAACCACTAGACCGCCAGGGAAGTCCCGTGATCTGTGTATTTTCAGTGCTGAGTATATGATATTTACTATTTAAGTAACTTTAGGAAATTCTAACCTAAATAGGTGAGCAGGTCAGGGAATGATCTAGAAGACCTCTCCTTTCTAGGATTTTTTAACATGGAGAAATATTAATTTGCCAGCTGTTCTCGTACTCTGGAGAGCAAATTTCCACCTCCAGTTCTACAAAGGCACAAAATAAACAAATGGACAACAAACCTGTATCACACTGAACCACGGTGATATAGAATCATGATTCGACATGGGACCTTTAGAGCTATGGAGCGTGGGTTCGAATCGCAACTCTGCCACTAGCAGCCATAACCTTGGGCAAGTAACTGAATTTCTCTGTGGCTCACTTTTCTTATCTATAAAGTGGGAATAAAGATAATAAAACCTATCGCATAAGAGGTAGTCTTGAGCTAGTATGTGTCAATATGAGCAAATATGGTCTCTGGAATTTAGTAAACACTGAGTTTTAAGGATTATGCTATTTAAGTAGCGTTATGAAATGCTTCATATTAATCCTGAATGATTATCTGGAGAAGACTCGGGAGTGAAAGAAATAAAACAAAGAACTTCAAACATGTCAGATATTTCATCATAATCAATATGAAAGCAAAATGAATCCGTCAGGTAATCCTAAAATTTACAAACCTTCCTGCAAATTTAAAGCAAGAAATTTTTTGCTGTTTTAAAAGTTTTACCAATTGTTTTATTTTCACTAGCCATTGAATATACCGAAAAAAAAAATCAAGAGAAAAAATAGAAAGTCATCTTTGCATTAAGATAGAGTTCTCTTTCTTTTAGAATTCCAAATGAATGGTTTTATTTTAGAGTTTAAAAATAGCTTTATGTTTTAAGTATTCATGGATATTAAATCCTAAATGAAATATAAGCAGATCCTGCGCAAGGACTCACATGTGACTCACACGGTTGCAGATCCTGAATTACAATTGTCTACTTCTCCAGAAAAATAAATAAATAAATAAATATAGGCAGATCCCCAACACTAGCATATTACATGGCATTACTTAAGTAGCATTAATTGAAACTTTACCTAATACTAACAACCACTACAAGAGTGTTTCTTGATTAAGAATATTTTGTTCCCTATATTAAGAGGCAAAAAATTAAAAGAATAACAGTGACAACATAATACAAAGAATTGCCCTGTGGTCAGTACAGATTCAGCCTATGCCTCTTTACTGTTTTAAAGTAGAGGTTTGGGGCTTCCCTGGTGGCACAGTGGTTAAGAATCTGCCTACCAATACAGGAGACACGGGTTCAATCCCTGGTCCTGGAAGATCCCACATGCCGCAAAGCAACTAATCCTATGCGCCGTAACTACTGAAGCCCACGTGCCCTAGAGAGAACAAGAGAAGTGCACTCTGCAACAAGAGAAGCCACAGCAATGAGAAGCCTGCGCACCACAATGAAGAGTAGCCCCCGCTCGCTGCAACTAGAGAAAGCCCGCATGCAGCAACGAAGACCCAACACAGCCAAAAATAAATAAATAAAATTAATTTTAAAAATTAAAAAAATATATAAAACAGAGGTTTGCACATCTTCTAGGGCCAGAACTATGTTGGAGGGACACAGACTCACAGGAAAACAAAGCGACATTAACAATTTGGGGAAATTTTTTTTCGTATTTTTTTTTAATCATTAAATTATTATATAATTTAGACAGTAAATATGGTCTATTTTTGCTTCTTTCCAATAGAATACATTTGATCACTTATTTTTTTATATACAGCAGGTTCTTATTAGTCATCAATTTTGTACACATCAGTGTATAAGTTTTTGTTTTGTTTTGTTTGTTTTGCGGTACGCGGGCCTCTCACTGTTGTGGCCTCTCCCGTTGCGGAGCACAGGCTCCGGACGCGCAGGCTCAGCGGCCATGGCTCACGGGCCCAGCCGCTCCGCGGCATGTGGGATCTTCCCAGACCGGGGCACGAACCCGTGTCCCCTGCATCGGCAGGCGGACTCTCAACCACTGCGCCACCAGGGGAGCCCAGTGTATAAGTTTTTATCAAAAATATGCACAAGTAAAATTAGCAGAATTCCACATCTACACATTGTCTAATGGAGTAATTCAGGTCAGTTTCAGAATTACTTTGAAAGACAAACTAACATAAGAGAGCAAGCATTGACGAAAGTTTGTACTAAAGTGCCTTCAAATCTGTTTCGGGTCAAAAAGAGGCGGCCTATCAAAAAAAAACCTTGTCCTATAAAAAACCTTAAATTTTAATGCGCTGCAAGGACATACTTGAACATCTGACTGATAAACTGAGGTTAATTCAATTTTTACAATATTTGGATGAAAGCAGGGGAATGAAGTACTAAGTGCTTTGCTGATTTTTGTTTTACATATGAAACAGTTTTGATCCATCTGCAGGGAATTTCATGGTAAAATACCCAAATATGTGAGTTGGTTGCCTGTTTCTAATTAAACTCATTTTCAAATGAGAAAAACGTAAGAGAGATTTGCAGATGGGGCCTACCTTGCATCAGCACAGTCTACCTATCATTGCTTTCTCCATCAGAAAATGTCTCTCTTGATTTTTTTGGTAAATTCAATGGCTAGTAAAAACAGAAAAATTCATAAAACGTTTTGAAAGCAACTAAAAATACCTCTGGATGAGATGCTCAACTAAGGCTCTAAGTTCTCCTGCACATTCAGCCCAGCCCTGAAGATGCTAGAAGAGAGATGGGAGATTGATAGAAGATACAGCCACACAAAATGCAGAATCAAAGAGTGAAATAAAGTAAAATATAACAGAATCTCTCTCTAGATATATACTTATCTATAAGAGAGATGAAATCACTATAACCTTGAAAATCAAGATGAAAAAGATAAATTTCTAGCAAAAATGTTTTTTTTTAATTGGCATAAGAAGAAATAGAAAAAAAAATGGACTAAAAACCATGTTATATATTGATGCTGTAGTAACTAAAAAAAGCTCCAGGCCAAAAAGGTTGTACAGGTACATCCCACCAAGCTTTTAAGAGGCAGAGAGTCACCGTCTTCTACGGTGTTCTTTTCACTGTGCCATGCAGCCATCTTTGAATCTCAAATAGACATAGCAAACAAAATAAATTATAACTTATATTGAAGGATTATCCCAATTTTCTCGACAACTGGTCTCTTAATGTCTGACTGATGTACCATATCTGAGTGCCTACCACCAGCCTGGGCTTATGTCTCCTTTACTCAGTCCTGGTCCACTTGAAGCACTGAGTCCTTGGCCACTCCCTGAACTGAGCTGCTGACCCAACTAAAGCCGCTTAGATGAGACCACAACCTTCTGCATCTATCAACTTTTATTCAGGCACAGTTATTGATCTGCAGACAGACATGCTGAGAAGTTTCTTAGCAGGACGATTTTATGGAATCCTAATTATTTCAGAAAACTGCACTTAGGTACTATACCAGCTCAGCCTAACTTTCACAATACACTTGTGAAACCTTGGAACTGTGGGCTGAGTTCTTGCTAATTCATAGGTGGATCAATACAGACAATTTTCAAGTGGTCTTTGATATAAAACACATTATCTAAACCACTTACAGCTGTGGCCCACAAAAGACGTGTGCTAAAATATTGCCTGAACCAAGCAATTTTCTTTGTGCAGAACTGCCCTTGGCCCTAATTCATCTAGATATGTAAGATAGTACTGTGCTATTACTAGCCATTAAAATGCCTTTGAAGTTATAAACATTTACTCACTCATTCCACAATCCTTTATTTGACCAGCTATAGACTAGATGGAGTTCAAGGTGCCAGGGAACACCTTGAACAAGACAGACAAGGTCCTTGCCTTTGTGGAATTTGTATTCTAATGGAAGGAGACAAACAAGTAGCAAATAACACAGTTTCATATAACAAAAAAAATGTAGAAAAGAAGCAGGGTGATGAGATTTATTGGGCTTTGGGGGAAGTTTAGTAGAGTGATATGGGAAGACTTCTTGGACAAGGCACTTGGACCAAACAGAATATGTAGATGAATTGGGAGATTGGGATTGACATTATACACTAATATGTATAAAATGGATAACTAATAAGAACCTGCTGTATAAAAAAATAAATAAAATAAAATTCAAAAAAAAAAGATGCCCACCCCCCCCAAAAAAGAATGTGTAGTACTTGAGTCATGGGAAGATCAGGGAACATTTCAGGCAGAACAAGACCTACTATACAGACAGGGAACTCTACTCAATATTCTGTAATAACCTATACCGGAAAAGAATCTGAAAAAGCATGGATGCATGTGTATTTGTGTAACTGAATCACTTTGCTGTACACCTGAAACTAACACAACGTTGTAAATCAACTATACTCCAATATAAAATAAAAAGTTTAAAAAGAAGTTTAGGAAGCATTAACCAAAGAATAAGGTCGAAATTATCAACATATTCAATAAATCTGAAAAGGCCAAATATTTATGAGGCATGTTTATAAGTTTGTGGTGATTAGTTAACAAATTTAAGCCAGTTGTTAAAAGATGCTAAAATATCCCAGAAAAAATAATCAAAAACCAAAAAACCACCAAGCCTAACGGGCCTAAGATTGGAATGAGCTTGCAGTGTTCTAGAAACAACAAGGGCCAAAGTACCTGGAGATAGTGGATGAGGAAACAGGAAAAAAGGACAGAGAGGTAGATGGTGGTCCAGTCACATAGGACCTTGGAAGCCAAGGTAAGGAATACTGTGAAAGAGACACTAAGTAATGCTTTTTAATGAACACATTTTAAAACAATCTATTATTACTTACAAATTATTACAAGGAAGAAATGCTTCTTAAATTTCTTCCTAGGTTGAAAAGAATCTGCAATAGTCCTTTTATATGAGTTGGTTTTATTAGAGATGGATGAGGGAGGTCAGAGTGAAACGATTATCCCAAGGTTGTAGGTGAAAATCAATTGCCCATGACGAAACTAGTTAACAACCTTAGGTGAACAAACATTTTTTTTTTTTTACAACAGAACAATCTTATAAGTGTGACATCTTATAGTAGACATTTTTAATCTTTTAAGAACACACGCCAACAGTCTCAGAACTTTTAAGAATCCTTTTAAAATTACAGGAAAGTTCTTTGACCTCCTCAGTAAAAAGACAAATGCAGATTCACCCATGAGTTTGTAGGTAGCTAGTATGTATATATACTAGCTACATTTTCCTCTTACTTACCTGACAACAAGTAGTGAGAGTTGAACAATTTGTCTTCTCAAGCGCCCAAATCAACAGTCTCCCATTCTTGTAAGATTTCTTACGACACTCTGAAAGGAGGCCTGCGGCTTCTAACTTCAGTTACATTTTCTAAATGAACAGCTATGGGGTTTATAATTTACCTTTTCTACAGGAGTTTGAAAGCCTTTGGAGGTTACCAAAGTAGAGGAGCAATAGGATGTAATTCATATTTTAAAAAGAATACTATAGCTGCTGTGTGGAAAATGGATGTGAGTAGTCTAAGAGTGAAAGCAGAAAGATCAGTTAAGAGGTTGCAGTTTACTAGTTCTCAGATTGGTGACTCTGACGATGGGGCAGAAGCGGTGATAAGCAGTCAGATTTGGTAAAAGTTTTGGGACCGGAGCCAGTAGGACCTAGTGATGGATTGCATGGGGACCTGGTAGAGAGAACAGAATCAGAAATGACTTCCAGGTTTGAAGTTTGAGCGATTGGATGAATGCTGGGATGATTATTTGAGACGGAGAAGATTTCCTGTGTGTGTGGAGCAGAATCAGACTTTCTGTTAGGTATCTGAAATTTAAAGTGGTCCATGAGACGTCAAGAGGGAGATGATCACAAGGTAGTTCGTGATATGTGTTTGGTAATTAGGGCCAATTTCTGGGCAGATATAAATTTATTCCATGGGATGGAATGAGATTTTTCTAGGGAGAGAGTATAAATAGAAGAGAAAAGAGGACTGAAGATGCACCCTGATGCACCTTAGCATTTCCAGAAGAGCGTGGCAGAAGGACCCAGCAAAGCTGCAACGAAGGAGACACCAATGGGGGTGAAGGAATACCAGGCAAGCACAAAGTCCCAGGAGACAAATGAATAAATTATCAAAAATGTATGAGCTTAAGAGATTGCCCCTAGACACAGGAATCTGTGTGGACTAAACAGGACAGGCTCTGGCGTGCTGCAGGGACGAATGGTCCAACAAACCTTTATTTCTCTCTCATGCTGCATGTGCAGCTCAGCGTGGCTGGGTGCTTTGTTCATTGTGGTCACCCAGGGACATGGGCTTGTAGTTCTGTTTTGAGATATGGTTCCATGACTGACAGGGCGGGGGATAGGAACATGGTGCTCACGCATTGACCCTTAAAGCTCAACTTGGAAATGACACAGGCCACTCCCCTTCACATTTCACTGGCCAGAGGAAGACATGGCCACGGCTAACTTCAAAAGAGGTAAGCAAAGGCAATGTCATCATGTGCCCAGAAGGAGATGAAAATGGGGTACCTATAAACAGCCCTAATGATTCCCATGCAGTGGGGTGCTGGTAATAAGTAAGAGTAGGACAGTAGTGAAAGTCCATGACTCGTGGACATTTGGAGATCAGAGCAGACTTTAAAGATGGTTCTAAGATTACTTTGCCCTTTCACTGGCTTCAAAACTAACTAGGATAGGTGACTTTCATCCATGTCATTTCACAATGACAGTAGAAAATTGAGGATTGGGGAAAGATGCCAGTGCTTTCTCCTAAGACGTAACTCAGATGCAACAGGACACTGGCTTAAGTGTGAGTTCCCCGTCCATCACCCATGTCAAGGTCCAGTAGGGAAACCAATATCTGAACAGAGAGAATTTAATAGGAAGAATTGTTGACTAAGTACAAGATGATTAACTACAAGAAGAAGCAAAATAGAACTTTAAGGTTTAACAGGGCTAGCACCTGAAGATGGCAGTTAGGAGCATGAGGGCTGAGGAAAAGTGACCAAGGAAGGGATTTGGAAGCGTTGAGGAGGGCCCGGCAGGGCTGAAGGAATGGTGGATAGAGGAACATGCTGCCTGATCCTGAGAGACAAAAAAAGGGTCTGGAGACTATGTGCTTTGGAATCTTTAGAGCCACGGCCACCGCAGTGAATTCTGCGGCTCTGCTAGGACCACCACTTGCCTCGTAAGTGAATCCTACAAGGAAAACAAAAACAGCAGAAGAAGACTAGTCCTGTTGCGGGTAGAACTGTATCCCCCCAAAAGATGTATTAAAGTCATAACCCCTGGTTCCTGTGAATGTGATCTTATTTGGGAATAGGGTTTGTGCAGATTCATTAAGGTGTGAGATTAGATGAGGTCCTACTGGCGTAGGGTGGCCCCTTATTCCAATAGGACTGGTGTCCCTAGAGAAGAGAAGGGACACAGAGTCAGACGCACACAAAGCGAATGCCATGTGAAGATGGCCATGCAGTGACGGAGACAGAGACTGGGTGACGCATGTACAAACCAAGGCATGCCAAGGACTGCCGGCAATACCAGAAGCCAAGAGAAAGGCATGGGACAGATTGTCTTCTAGACCCTTCGTTGAGAGTGGGCCCTGCCAACACCTTGAGTTCAGATTTCTATGCGAGAGACTACTTTTCTGTTGTGTTAAGCTACCGAGTGTGTGGGACTTGATTAAGACAGTCTTTCGTAACTAATACAAGTCCCTGCTGCCTCTTGCAGCCTTGCTGCTCCCCTCCAGGGCTACCTGTTGGAAGGCAAAGGGGAAATGAGGCTTGTGGCGACCTCAGCTCACAAAGCAGGATAAAAACAGTGTGAGCTAAGAAACACGAAAATAATAACTGGTACAGCCTCTGAGACCTTGGAGAAGTTGAAAAATTTCTGTGATGCTCAGTTTCCCCACATATAAGCTAGGGAGAATACTACTCTGGGACCTCATGAGGATGTCCTAAAAATAAATGCAAAAATGCATATAGCTGACTTAGTTTAGTACCTGCAAAAAGAAAGCACTTAATAAGATACTTCTTAATATACTGAACATTTTCAACATGAGTTGAAACGGAAAGAAAATGTGCTTTATTTCCTGAGGAGATTTATGTTATGCCCACCCTTCTTTTGGAGAAATAACAGCATGATAAAATTTCAAGTCTCATGACAATTTAAAACCCTTACATTTGGAGATGCCGGAGAACACATTTGTAACCCCTAAAAATCTATCCAACCAAAAGATGCTACCTTTCAAATAACTTCCCAAATATCCAAATTACCATAAATCCTTAACCCTTTCAGCATCCCTACTAACAACCTGAAACTGAGGAGGATAACAGAGCAGTCAATTAAAAAAAGAGAGAATTGGGACTTCCCTAGTGGTGCAGTGGTTGAGAATCTGCCTGCCAATGCAGGGGACATGGGTTCGAGCCCTGGTCCGGGAAGATCCTGCATGCCACAGAGCAACAAAGCCCAGCCACCACAACTACTGAGCCTGCACTCTAGAGCCCGCGAGCCACAACTACTGAGCCCACGTGCCACAGCTACTGAGCCCACGTGCCACAACTACTGAGCCCACGTGCCTAGAACCCATGCTCTGCAACAAGAGAAGCCACCACAATGAGAAACTCGCGCACTGCAATGAAGAGTAGCCCCTGCTTGCAACTAGAGAAAGCCCGCGTGCAGCAACGAAGACCCAACACAACCAAAAATAAAATAAATAAAATAAGTAAATTTAAAAAATAATAATGTTATATAACAAACATCAACAATGCCAATACCAAAAACACTGGGCTGCTTTAGTTCTTCAAGAAAGTGCCTTCTGCTGCCTCTAACTTGTCTGGGTTGGAATTTTTTATTGCTCCTTGGTCACACAGCACATTTCTTACAAAGCTAAGGGTCATTGCTGAATCCATTTTATTCTCTTCTATTTATGTTAACAAGCTAAGTTTTAAAATGAAAAATAAAAAGTTGAAAACAAATTTGGACTTATTCTAGGAGACAGCTGGAGCAAGTTTGCTCAAGGGAACAACTTTAAAGAGGCTACAGAAATACAGATTCATCTGTGTTTTTCTTAAGCATGTCCATGTTCAGAATTCACAAGGGTTGACTCCAAGGAGAGGGGCAGCATGAAAATTTGGGGTCTACTAATGTACTATGTATATTACAGGGCAATTGCTGGGTCCTGATGATGCCTCACTTGGTCAGGTCCCATAGCTTGATCCCTAAAGACCCCACCTCCCAGCCCCCAAAATAATAACTCTGACTTGTTCAGTGGCTGCTGTGCACCAGACCCTGCACCAGGCATAGGGAAAACAATGGTTAACACAGACTTATAGCCTAGTGGGGAAGACCTGTGATGATTCTTTAGGACTTCCAGAAAGCACTTGTGTTCAGGTCATCCTGGGACTGGCCTCTGGTTACTTGTTAGAGCCTTTAAGGGTTTTCCTTAGTCCAAACTTATTCTTGTGGAGCACAGACATCCAAGACTTGGCATGCATAGCATGGCTATATGTTGCAGAGTGTCTGGCTTCTGCTGGCCTCTAGGGGCTCTGTGACCAAATCCCTGGCTGGATGTCACATGTTGAGTTGCTCCAAATCTATTAGAAATTTACCCAAGAAAATGTTCTGCAAACGTCTGATTCTGAGTCATCCGGCTGTGATGCCTGGGGTTCTGAAGGAGAACTCTGCCAAAAGCAAACATCTCTTAGGGATCTCTTAGAAGTCTAACGGTGAATGTCCACCAACACGTGGCCACCCAAACACACCAAGTTCAGCTGCACAGGACTGGTGTCCAGTGAGGAGTGCTGGGAGCCTGGTTGAACTGTCCACTCACTCTTCAACACTTAAACATCAAATGAAAACTCATGAGCAAACTCATGAAAAAAGCCATTCAGAGAAAAATACCCCCATTTTCTGATATCAAGCGGAGATCTGTAGGGTTTCAGCCTTACTATCTCAAACTCTTAGACTATGGCCTCTTTGTTGCACGTGGCCATGTTGGGGGGGCGGTCAGCTGAAATGAATACAAGATAGTCATTAGCAGAGGCAGAAATAGGGGCAGGCACGTTAAGATTCTATTATTTTTGGATAGAAGTGTCAAAAGACATAAGGGAAGATTCACGAACCAGTGAGTTCTATCAGATTCGAAGAAGGAATAAGTTTGTCATTTTCTTCTCCAGAGCAGCCTTCTCACTAAGACCTCATCTTTTATTTTTCAATTTTGCTGCCCCTTGGTGTGTTTAAATTGCTGTTTATCATCTGACATATACTTTTGACCCTGCAAGAGCCAGAAATGCTATTAGATTCTATTTCATTTATGGGACCGGCATTGTTTCAAAGGAATGATGCAAAGTTCGGTTGTTTAGAGCAAGGGGCCATGAGGAAAGAGAGACATAAACTATACTAGCAAATATGGTGTCCTTGGCAGAATCAGTCCCATGTGTGGGCAGAGCTATTGGCATCTGTAGGACATGCTTTGGGATTTCCTGAAAGACACCTTCTCCACTAGGCATCCAAGTCTCCTGTCCTGAGTGTTCCATAAAGACTTTCCTAAGGAGCTCTTCAATTTAAATAGACTGACAGATTTTGAGAACTTCAGAGGTGGGAGCGCATTAAGAAGGCTTGGTTTTTATATTTAGACTATTACTATGGCTTTTCATAAAGTTAAAAATAGAGCTCTGAGGGAAAGAGACTCACAGAGGATCTTTGAAAGGATTACTATATTGATCTCTTCCATAACTAATTCTACATAATTATTGTCTGTACTAAATATTTGGTACCAGTAAAAGGAGATGGCATGGTGTCAAAGTGAAGTTTGGGCTCTGAAGTTAGACTTCAAGGGTTTCATATTTTGGGGTTTCTTTGTATTTTTTTTAATTGAAGTATAGTTGATTGACAATGTTGTGTTAATTTCTACTGTACAGCAAAGTGATTCAGTTATACATATGTATACATTCTTTTTTATATTCTTTTCCATTCTGGTTTATCACAGGGTGTTGAATATAGTTCCCTGTGCTATACAGTAGGACCTTGTTGTTTATCCATTCTATATGTAATAGTTCGCGTCTACTGACTCCAAACTCCCACTCCATCCCCCCCGCCCTCTGGCAACCACAAGTCTGTTCTCTATATCTGTGAGTCTGTTTCTGTTTCATAGATAGGTTCAGTTTTTAAATAGATCTTTATTGGAGTGTTAGTTTCTGTTGTACAACAAAGTGAATTAGCTACATGTATACATCTATCCCCATATCCCCTCCCTCTTGAGCCTCCCTCCCACCCTCCCTATCCCACCCCTTTAGGTGGTCACAGAGCACCGAGCTGATCTCCCTGTGCTATGCTGCTGCTTCCAACTAGCTATCTATTTTACATTTGGTAGTGTATATATGTCGATGCTACTCTCACTTCACCCCAGCTTCCCTGCCCCCTGCCATATCCTCAAGTCCATTCTCTATGTCTATGTCTTTATTCCTGCCCTGCCACCAGGTTCATCAGTACTTTTTTTTTTTTTTTACATTCCATATATATGTGTTAGCATATGGTATTTGTTTTTCTCTTTCTGACTTACTTCACTCTGTATGACAGACTCTAGGTCCATCCACTCACTACAAATAACTCAATTTCGTTTCTTTCTATGGCTGAGTAATATTCCATTGTATATACATGCCACAGCTTCCTTATCCATTCATCTGTTGATGGACACTTAGGTTGCTTCCATGTCCTGGCTATTGTAAATAGTGCTGCAATGAACATTGTGGTACATGACTCTTACTGAATTATGATTTTCTCAGGGCATATGCCCAGTAGTGGGATTGCTGGGTCATAAGGTAATTCTATTTTTAGATTTTAAGGAACCTCCATACTGTTCTCCATAGTTGCTGTAACAATTTACATTCCCACCAACAGTGCAGGAGGGTTTCCTTTTCTCCACACCCTCTCCAGCATTTATTGTTTCTGGTTTTTTTGATAATGGCCATTCTGACGTATGAGGTGATATCTCACTGTAGTTTTGATTTGCATTGTTCTAATAATTCGTGATGTTGAGCATCTTTTCATGTGCCTCTTGGCTGTCTGTATGTCTTCTTCAATAAGTGGTGCTGGGAAAACTGGACAGCTACATGTAAAAGAATGAAATTAGAACACTCCCTAACACCATACACAAAAATAAACTCCAAATGGGTTAAAGACCTGAATGTAAGAGCAGACACTATAAAACTCTTAGAGGAAAACATAGGCAGAACACTCTATGACATAAACCACAGCAAGCTCCTTTATGACCCGCCTCCTAGAGTGTTGGAAATAAAAATAAACAAATGGGACCTAATGAAACTTCAAAGCTTTTGCACAGCAAAGGAAACCATAAAGAGGATGAAAAGACAGCCCTCAGAATGGGAGAAAATATCTGCAAATGAAATAATGGAAAAAGGATTAATCTCCAAAATATACAAATAGCTCATGGAGCTCAATATCGAAAAAACAAACAATCCAATTAAAAAATGGGTGGAAGACCTAAACAGATAGGTTCATTTGTGTCATCTTTTATATTTCACATATAAGTGATATATGGCATTTGTCTTTCTCTTTCTGACTTACTTCACCTAGCATGATAGTCTCTAGGCCCATCCATGTTGCTGCAAGTGACATTATTTCATTCTTTTTTATGGCTGAGTAGTATTCCATTGTATATATGTACCACATCCTCTTTATCCGTTCATCCGTCAATGGACATTTAGGTTGTTTCCATGTCTTGGAGATTGTGAATACTGCTGCTATGCATACGGGGGTACATGTATGTTTTTGAATTATAGTTTTGTCCAGATGGGTTTCATATTTTGGACCTGCCATTTCCCCACTTTCCTACAGCTATATGACCTACAGAATTATTCAAGATCCCTGCATTTCATTACCTCATACGTAAAATGGGAAGATGAACAGAACCAACTTTATAGCGTGAAGTGTTGTTTGTCATTAGCAATGTATAACATGGGGAACTAAAAGAGCATATTTGTACCATGTACAGCGTCTTTCCTCCCCACTAGGCTGTGAGCTTACTTCTGATAGACATGACATCTTAGATACTGTGATTCCACATTGCCTGGCATGGTATTAGGCACTTGCTGGTAATGCCTGACTTTTCAATAGCCCTAAATAGTTTCTTTTAGGGCATATTATTATATGTGCAGTTTTAAAACTTGTTCAGTTTCCCCACGAACCATGAGGTAGGCAACGAGGTATTTTCGTCTCTAATTTATTATTGAGAAAACAGTAGCCTCCGGAATTAAGTAGCTTGTCTCAGCTCATCCAGTTAAAATATGCATAGTCAAATGCTGAACTATGGTGGTTGTTATTTCAAACTCAGTGGCTGCCCTGTCCGTGTCACCGGGATGTTCTTAGGAGGCTCCCTGTGAATATCTGTGGCCTGGTTTGGTTGATGGATGGGGTCACAGGTCATAGTGAAAGTTGGGCGCCTGGGGAGGTCCCGTAAGATTTGCGAGACACTGAGGGTGCAGTGCCTTTCTACTATGTTCTAGGCGCAACCGTGCCCACTGGACTCACTCAGCTTCAGGCACGATGCCTCTGGCACCTGCTCCAGCCGAAGGAGGAGAGACAGCAGAAAGAGACTGACGGCGAGAGCAGAGGCACAGCCAAACTGGTCTTTGTTTACCCTGGCACACGTGTGGTGCCGAGGTCAGCGCCCAAGGACAAGAAGAGGAGGAGGGTCCTTACTGATCGCACTTAAGAACCGGCATACTGCGCCCCTGCGGGCAGCAGACTCGCTCTCATTCCTTGCTGCTAGAAAAGCGGCAGGGCGGTGAGGGTTCATTTCCTCAGCCCTCCACAGTACACAAAGAGAAAAATGTGACTGGAATGCTGTTTGCTAGAGAAACAGGTGCATTTGGCCCCAAGGTTATTTCTGTTGATATGCAGGTTCGCTCTCTGAAATAAGTTAGAGAAATAAGGAGTGGTTGGCAACTTTCCTATTAAGTCTGAGGAGTCCAGATTATTGGCAAAGTCCTTGTCTCCAGTAACTTAATAAGATAAAAGTCTGAAGTGTGCACAGAGTCAGCTTAAAAAATGTCACTTACAGACAACTTGCCATCTTCGTCCTTGAGGTGGGAAACCATGTTACTGCTTCCTCTCCCTCCTCGTGTGTGTGTGTGTGTGTGTGTGTGTGTTTGTACTCAATGCTGCATGGCTCCTTTTAGGCAAATTTGTAAAGGTCTTTCTCCAGTTCCCCTTTTGCCTCTCACAGCATTATTATCTGTGTATTATCCCCTTTGTGGATGGAAGGCCATCACTGAAAACCTCTGATACATCACATATGTACAAATGCCATGTGCAAAAGACAGCATCACTCAAGGCTCTGAGCTAGAATGACCCAGCATAAATCAGAGATGGAGGTTCTGTAGCCTGAGACTCATTGAGTTGAGAAGCTTAGGTGTGTGCAGTCGTTCAGACAGAAAACTCTACTAGAAGCTAGAGATAATCCAACGCGTTCAGAGTTTATGAAATTATTTTGTGACATAGAACAGGGAACAGTTCATCCTGATTAACTCAATCAAGAAACCAAATTTTGAAGTCTCCCATGGTTTATAAACACGGGGAATAATAACTATGTTTCTTCCCAACTGACACTTCTGAAAACTTCACATAACTTTTCCAAGGTTGAGTCTGTGTCAGTCAAACTAGTGATTTCCTAGTTCAACGGCAGGGCTGACTTCATGGGCGTGTGACTCGCGTGGTAGCCCAGGGCCCATGCTCCAAAGACCCCCTCTTTGGGCTTCATGTTCGCTCTTCCTGTCTTGAAAATCTCCTCAATGTTACCTTTGAATTCATGCTTTGTGAGTGAAATACGACGGACAATGGTGTACTTGTCTGGGCAGGGGAATTAGATGCGACGCGTGTCCATTGTCACTCCTTGCAGCCCATGAAACAGCATTCACGATGCTCGATAATCAAACAACACTGGGGGACCTATGGGGCATAGGAGTTCAGTGATTCAAAGCAAGTGCAAGGTCAGTGTTACGTCTATGACTAAGTAAGAGGGGGCATTGACAGCCCCTAGAGGCTATGCTTTCTGTTTGAGCCAGAACTTGCTTTGCACCCAGAAAGAAGGCACTGGTGCTCTAATAAACACTAATGAGCAAGGAACCATAACATGTTATTTTTTTAACTTGTGTTATTTCCCTGAGTGAGCCAGTGAATTATACTGAAAACGATGGCATAGGAAGAAAGGAAAAAATAGGACGGCCCATGATTACTTTCCTTTCAGTCTTCCCTTACGCATCAATATCTGCAGATAGAGTACATAGAAGGTGTGTGTGGAAAAGAATAAAGTAAAACAGCTGGGTTGGTTTTGTGTCATGCTTCCACGGTTACGGTAAAACCAAAATACACATCCATGTAGGTATGAGCTTTGGAATATGGCTTGTGTAATTTTTTTTTTTTTTTGTGGTATGCGGGCCTCTCACTGTTGTGGCCTCTCCCGCTGCGGAGCACAGGCTCCGGACGCGCAGGCTCAGCGGCCATGGCTCACGGGCACAGCCGCTCCACGGCATGTGGGATCTTCCCGGACCGGGGCACGAACCCGTGTCCCCTGCATCGGCAGGTGGACTCTCAACCACTGCGCCACCAGGGAAGCCCGGCTTGTTTCATTTTGAGGGTGCTTCATGTAAGTTGGATGCTCTTATATTTGCATTTAAAACTAACACTGCATCATATAAAGACGAATGGTACATTTCATGCTAATAATTTAACATGTTAATTTTTTCTTTACTTAGAATGACATTAAATAGCAACAACAACAAAAAACACCATGACATCAAGAGAGACTGTGGAAGAAAGGAAAAAGATTTATATTTTAAAACCTTTAAAGACACTTTTCTCCCGTTTTTTAAGCATGGAGCCCACATTTTCCTTTTGCAATGGCCCTGCGAATCATAGAGCTGGCCATGCTCAAGGGTTAATAAGTGCGTCGTCCATGGTACAAAAAGAGGCTGCATTAAGTGTCCACTCCAGGGAATAAAATCAGGCAAGAACACTGTTCAAGAGCTCAGCCTTTAAAGGGCAAGTGACTACAATCGCTGGGTACATGTGTGATAAAGCCTAGGCATCCCTGGAGCTGTTCCTTTATCATGACTGGTCTGCAAGGTTGCCTTTAGGAGGAAAGTCTACCAGCACTCACATCCCTCTCACATCCCCCTCACACCCCCTGCTTTCCCCCCACCTGGGCATCACTGTGCTATGACCACAGAGACCAAAGGTAATCAGGTTGGAAAGCAGTTATGAGGCAGCAAAGTGGCAATATTTCTTTTTCAAATAAATGCATAATAACATAACCAAATGCAGATGTATTTCTTCAAAGAATATCACTGAGATTTGGGCAACCTATTTGCCCCTGGTTAAAAATAAAATAAAACAGAAAGTTCAGATATAAGGGCTCAAAGGACATCTAAAACCACAGAACCAGCGATCAGTATATTTTGACATGGGGAGGGTTAAGGGAAGCTTGCAAAGGTCAGGAATAAACCACCTTTGAAGATGGGGTAGAGGTGAGTGAGTCACTTTTTCTCCAAGTATAGGTTACCCAAATGGAGCTTACACTGTCTCTTCAGTTATCAATGGACAATTGTAAGAATTTCACAAAAGTCTGGGTACAGTTAAACTCACAGTTGGGATTAAAGCAGGATTTACAATTAAAGAGGTTTAAAATTTTTCCAATTTAATGAAATATCAGTTTGGTATAATTAGGAAGGGAGGAACAATAAACAGCTTAACGATTTTAACTAACAAGCATACATCAGACACAAAGCAGGAAGGGCAGACTCTGGAGGACTGTCTATGAAAAATGGAAGGAGGAAGACACAGCTGTTATCATTAAATTACTTATGTTTTCATTTTCTCCCTGAAAGTGAGCATGAAGACCAGCCACTCTAAGATTAGACACAATGCTAACTTTCCATTTTAGTTGCATTGCACTGCATTTCAATCTCCTTTTCTTCGTACCAACTCCTCCACACACAGAGCCTGTCCATCACGGAGATGAACTTGTCTGCCTTATTGTTCATAAAGCCCAGGCTAGCTGAAAAATATTTTGGTTCCCTTACTCAAGTCAGATTTCAACTTTGATTTTTCAAAGGTTAATAGGTTAGTGCAGTGGTCTGTTGTGTCAACAGGGCCCTGGAAAAAAATTAATCGTGAAAGCAATACCAAAAGGTCAAAAGGAAGAGATTGAAAATGCTATAATAAAGAAATTACAGAGCCTGTTATGGTTTTTTTTTTTTTTTGAGGCATTTTAATTCAAATGCAGAAGCATGACAGATATAATAAGATAGTATTGTGCAATGTGGTTGCTGAAGGGGAAAAGTGACATAAGACTTTAGCAGGGTAGAGAAACAAATTTCAAAAAATGTGAACAATCATTACTTCAGCACCAAAGAATTTGAATCCCTGGACTTCCATCAGCGTGTAAGAGGGATTAATCTTCTGTTCACATGGTGAATAGAACAAGGTGAGGTACAGAAGTCGAGGGCAATCCTGGAACAATTTTCTCCTATCTGCTTCAGACTTAACCATTCTGTCCTTAGTCATGTCATTGGGGCTCACAAAAGTCACAAGTAGCCTTATGGGGACCTCAGCAAAGGAGACGGTATGGCGGTATTTTTACATGGTGAATGGCAGTGTGTGTGCATGATGGCGATGGAGGGGTGCATTCCTTCATGGTCTTAAGAGGTAAAGACAAAGATAATGTTTGTGTGACATGCTGGTATAATAAAGTTTCCCTTATGCTGGCAAGAGACTTGGCATTGACCCCTGAATCTACTTGTCTTTCATAAAACAAAAAGATAGCTTAAGGAACCATGTGATTCTGGTCCAACATTCTTTTTATAATTTCAAAGTTTCCAAAGAAAAAAATGAGGTAATAAAACCTTAACCACAAGAGTAAACAGCAGAAGATGAAAACCTAAAAACATAAAATATAATATATAATAAATATAACTTGATACATAAATAATATAAGAAATATGAATGACTAACTCTTTAAAGTAAAAAAAAGGACAAAAAACACAAAGTTGGTTCTTTTTTTCACACAGTTTCCTGGGATTTCCTTTTTTCTTGGTGGAAACTTGCTGATCAACAATTGAACTGAACACCTGCCCAAGAGAAAAAATAGTAGATGATAAGGTGCTGAGCACGTTTACTCCACTTCCCAGCTCAAACACTTCTCATGGCTCCCCACTGCCTGTGTAATTAGATAAAGACAGCTTACCAAAATCTACATCCTTTCCCTGTTGCTGTATAACAAATGACCACATCTTAGTGGCTTAGAACAACACATGTTTATTATCTGATAGTTTCTGTGAGTCCGGGGTTAGGAGTCCAAGCACAGCTTAGCTGGTTCTCTGCTCAGGGTCTCACCAGGCTGCAATGAAGCTGTTGTCCAGGGCTGAGTTCTTACCAGAGGCTCAGCATGGAAGGACCTACTTCCATTCTCCCTGGGCTGTTAGCAGAAATGGCTTCCTTGGAGGCTGCAGGACTCATGATTCATGGCAGCTTGCTTCTTCAGAGCCAGGGCTGGAGAAAGCGAATTTAGTCTCACCAAAATGTGCTCCCATTCTACTTTTTAGGACTTACCTGTCCCTGCCACTACTCTTCTAGATGTAGTTTTTATTTAATATTTCAGGAGAACTGGACCTCAGGTTATTACCTGAACACTTCCTTCAATCCTCAGCCTCCGTATTTTTATATAGACTGACCTCTCTTCCTGAAAATCCTCCTTAAAAACATCTACCTTCTTATTTGGCTGCACTGCAGGGCTTGTATCATCTCAGTTCCCCTACTAGGGATTGAACCCGGGCCACGGCAGTGAAAGCATCGAATCCTACCACTAGACCACCAGGAAGCTTCTCTGACATCTACCTTGGTCTAAATCCTACCCAAAGTCCTTCTCAAATGTGCGCTGTATTCCTTTTTGAAATGTTAACACTTTGCTGATACTTCCCATGAAAATTGTCAATCCTGACATATATTTTTGGTTCATTTCAGAGGAATCAGCTTTAAGAAGCTCTGGCTGCTGTCCAAAAGGTACATCCCAAGAGGATCATTGGTCCAAGGGCTGAGCCTCAGACTCCAGAGCAGATCCATACTTTACTACTCCTTTTGTTTCTCTTGGTTTTCCAGGCTTGTTTTGTTTTTGCGTTACAGCTGCACATCACCTCCTCAACTTTATGTGGGTACCTGGCAGTCCAGATTGTCATGTGATTGGTTTTCCAAATACTTTCTCTGCTGCGAGTTAAGGCTGCCCTCCCCTGCTAGGAATTGCTCTCCATCCAATCCTCCTCTCCAGTGAAATGCTGGTCCCTTTATTCAGGAATTGCCGTAACTTTAGAGTATAAAAATCACCTGGAGAAAACTTGTTAATATGCAAAACCCTGGAACTTACTCCCAAAGTATGTATCAGTACCTCTGTCGTGGGCCCCAGGAATGAACATTTTTTCAAGCACCGTAGGGGTCTCTGATGCAGATAGTCCACGGGCATACCCTGAGAACAAAGGTTGTACCCATTCAACCCACTTTCTAATTTCAAACTTTTCTCAAGGTCGCTTCTTCACAATCTCAATCTCAGCAGATGATTTAGCCTGGTGGTTCTCAAACTTTTCTTTATATTATAATCACCAGGGCAGCTTATAAAAATCCCAATTTCCAATCCACTTCCCATACCAATTAAATCTTCCTTTGGGGTTAATTATTTTTTAATCAAAGTATAAATACATAGAGTATTTTTACACAGATTTTAAGTATCCAGTTCAGTGAGTTTTAACAAATGTATTCATCTCAGTAACCAACATCCTAATCAAGATATAGGACATTTACATCAACCTGGAAAGTTTTCTCTTTGCCCATTTGGGTCAACCCTCCTCTCCTTCCAGAAGCAACTACTACTGTCATTTTTATCCTCATAGATGATGATGATGATGATGATGATGATGATCATGATGATGATCATGATAATGAAGATGATGATGATTTTTGCCTGATCTTGATGGAATCATACAAAGTGCGTTCATTGTTTCTGGCTTTTTTTTTTTTCTCAATGTAATGCTTTTGAAATTCAGCCATGGTTGGCATGAGTATTTTTCAAACTTTTTAAAGTATTTACAATGTATAGTCAACTTTGAGAATCAAAATTTATCCTAATCATTTTCAACTTTGTATGGTGTGTTAACAATGAACAAAATGAGGTTTAAAGAAAGAAATGATACAGCTTATAAAGGTAGGAGCCAGAATTCAAACACGTTTATTATTTGCTGAGTCATACCTCACAGCCAGTATTATCGCGTCATGTTCTTGTCCATTAATTATACCACCTCAATCTTTTCTTCACCATTGGCTTTTTTATTTCCCTCACTCTACAATAATGCTTAGGGTTTCTCTAACCTAAAAATAAATAAATAAATAAAATCTTTCCTTTAAACATGTCAGCCTTCAAGCTACATCCTTGTTTCCTTCTTCCCACCCCTCCTAATTCACTTGTAACTTCCCGCTTTACTGCTCTACCCACTGCACAAACGAGCTTCAGCCCCTACCAGGTGACTGAACTGTTCTCAGGCCAGCAGTGATTTCCTAATTGCCCCATTCAGTCTTTCAGCTTAGTGTTCATTCTGTTAAATTCTTGGCCACTCTTTCCCCATGTCCTTTTTCATATGTTCAACTGACTGGACAGAGGCCAGTGGGAGACAGCTTAGTCTCAACTAGTAACTAAAACCTATTTTAGTATTAATCAAGGTCAAATGAGGAATCAGATTCATGGTTATAGTAATAATTGCCTAACAACAGTAGGCAGTTGTAATAGTCTACTATACACAGATTGATGGTGTGGCAATATCCAAAGAGGAGAATATAAACTCCTCTCTCGAGATAGAGACAATTTTGTTGATTAGACAAGACTCAAGTTTTAAAACCATTGTAGTTTATCATACTATTAAACAGTTTCAAATGAATACATGCTAGACTGTATGGTACATACTATAAGTACAGTAAGTATTCAGAGAAGAAAATATACTTCTGGGCAAAGATAGTCACAGACTAGTGGTGTATTTTGTTAAGATTCAAGCCAGAAAGATGAGATGGGAAGGATGGTCCAAGCAGAGGACCCTGCACCAGCAAAGGCAAAGCGCTCATTTTCTTGATGATGGTTTTCTTCATTCCCTGGCTTTTCTATATGACATTTTCCTTAGTCTCGAATCTCCATTTCTCCCTGCTTCCATTGGTTACCATACTTCACATTAAAGCGCCTCCTGGGCAGATTGGGACCCCGTGCTTAGCTGTGCCCATCCACTAGCTCTACTGACCGCCTGGCTCTTTACCCACCTAGAAGACCCATGCCATCTTCCAGATTATACTGGGATTGGGTCTAAGGTTGGACGACCTAGTCAACCCCTTTCCTAATAGTTCTCTAAATTCCCCAGAAGAGCCTCTTTTCAAAGAACATATCATTGTGAAAACATTTAAAAATCATCAAAAGATGTTCACATAGAAGCATAGCGGGGACTCACATTAGCACAGCAATATCATACATCGTCGTCTAAGCAACTAAGCTTGGAGTTTCTCTTAAGTTTTCAAAACTGAGATCCCTTTAATCTGGAACTGACCTGCCCAACGTCTGCTTTTCCTAGATGGAGAACTAGAAAGGGAATTTCCTCTCCCACCTAATTGAGTTGCTTTCCGAACACTACAATTCAGGTCTCAAACTTCGGGGACTCTCTCTGCTGTACCATAAAGTCTTCCTCCGCGCTGAAGAAATATTGTAGGAATCTGGAAGGCATTGCAATAGCTGAATTTGTTGCCTAGTATAGATCAAAACCTTGCTTTAGGGCTTCCCTGGTGGCGCAGTGGTTGGGAGTCCGCCTGCCGATGCGGGGCACGTGGGTTCGTGCCCCGGTCCGGGAAGATCCCACATGCCACGGAGCGGCTGGGCCCGTGAGCCATGGCCGCTGAGCCTGCGCGTCCGGAGCCTGTGCTCCGCAATGGGAGAGGCCACAACAGTGAGAGGCCCGCGTACCACCCCCCCCCAAAAAAACAACCTTGTTTTATCTAAACGACGCATCTTCACTGAGCAATCCGTTTTAAAGGCATTAGAAAAAAAGTTAACCTTTTTTCTTTTTTAAATCAAGACAATTCATCTCATGAGAGTACTGCTATCCTACCAAGACGTATCATATTGTGGCCAAAGTTACAAAAAAGCCTGACGAGGCCATGAACAGTGTTTCAAAATATACGTTTTATTATCATTCAGGTGTGGTGAGACCAACATACCAGGGGATGATTGCCATTGAAAAGGTAGTTTGCTATACTCGCAGATCCCAAGAGGAGGGGGTACACCACACCTCAGGAGGTCACACAGGGAAGCACCAGTGTGGGACAGGAGGCAGAAGGAGAGGGGGAAATATGGCAAAAACCTTTACTGTGGTTTCCGTGGGAAGGACCAGGCAAGGCAGGGAATCAGGCTTAGGACTGGCTAGTTTGGATAATTTCAGCAGGCTCTGGAGAATAGGGGCTGACCCTAGTTGTCTGGTACCTGGTCCTGGGATGATTAGGGCAGGTGGATGGTGGACCAGAGTGTGACAGCCCAATAAAGAAGGTGGTTGGGCTATGGGCTCTGGATTGGTTGGTTTGCATTTGAGAGTACGCTCTCTGATGAGTTTACTAACTCTAGGAATTGGCTAACTCTGGGAGAGGCAGTCTCTCCCCATCAGCAAAGCCCCACATATCAAAGCATCAGAATAAAAGAACACAGATGGTTAATACAAATGGTCGGGAATGATGGGGAATGATAACCAGGGGAGAGAGAAATTGTAGGGCCCACATTATCACCAATGACTTTTTCCTTTCTCACTCAACCCTGAAGAAGAGGATAGTTGTAATGTGTTACTCCTTCTTCTTCCTCCTGCCTTTGGAGGATGCTCCTTGAATCCGCCTTCTCTGCAGAGTCTCACAGGGCTTTTGGAGGTGCTTCCTAATTAGAGAAATTCTGAGTAGCCAGATTATCGTGGAGCTAAACCCCGTCCCCTGCTTCAGAGGAGCAATTGCAGCACACTGCAGGTGGCACCTGTACTGCTCAAATAGCTATGAATCTAAGTGCTGGAATTCTGTTCTATTGGGTGCTCATTTTAAAGAAGGAAAAGCATTTCTGACTCTGGGCAAGAGACCAATTTTAAAGGGAAGTTGAATTCTACCCTTATATGAGTCTTTGACTTAGGGTTGGTAGAAGGCTACTTCCAGATCCAAAATTTGAAGTTTAAAACATAGTCTAAATTAGTGACGTCATTTTTCTAAGGCAAGTTGTTTTAAAGACGTATAAACTATATCATTCTCTTTAATCAGAGATGTTTAAGATCTACCAGTTAGTATTTTATTTTATTTTCTATTTTCCTGGAAATGACTACTTTATTGGTGAGGACTTCAAGTTGTAATAAGAAACAATATTTATAGATAAATATTAAAAGATAAAAAAGACACTTGCTCATAATCACCTTGTTGATGGAGCCATTTTAGAGTGTTGGGTTAAAGCACATTGTTTTCTGACAGAGCAATGGCTTCCATCAAGTGGTCCAGCTACCAACAGCACGGTGCAGTGAGAACAGAGGGCTGATGCCTTGGTCTTCCACGGGCCTCCCTGGCTGTGTGCTCAGGCTTGTCACCTGGACGTCTCTAATTCTCAGTGACCTCCTTTGTAAAGTGAGACCGTAACTATGGGCTTTTTAACAGAATTTTAAAAATTGTGGTAAAATACACATGACATAAAAGCTACCGTCTTAACCATTTTTAGACGTACAGTTGAGTGGCATTAAGTACATTCACATGTCATGCTCCCATCATTACCGTCATCCTCTGGGCGTGAAGACCTATGCCATCTTCAGAGAGTTTCACACAGAACTGTTTTCATCTTTCAAAACTGAACTCTATACCCATTAAACAAACACTTCCCATTCCTTCTACTTCCAGCCTCTGGCCAACACCAGTCTATTTTCTGTCTCTATGAATTTGACTGCTCTCAACACCCCATGTAAACAGAATCATACAGTATTTGTCCTTTTAAGACTGGCCTATTTTACTGAATGTAATGTCCTCAAGGTTCATCCACGTTGTAGCATGTGTCAGAATCTCCTTCTTCTCTAAAGCCTGAATAAGGGTCCCTTGTAGGTACGTACTACACCTTATTTATCCATTCATCCACCTGTGGACATTTGAGTTGCTTCCCCATTTTGGCTCTTGTGAATGATGCTGCTATGAACATGAGTGTACAAATATCTCTTTGAATCTCTGACTTTGATTCATTGGGGAATAGACCCAGAGTGGAATTGCTGAATCATACGGTAATTTTATTTTTAATTTTTTGAGGAGCAATCGTACTGTTTTCCATAGTAGCTGCACCATTTTACATTCCCAGGACTGGATATTTTTAAAC
Organism: Leucopleurus acutus; assembly: GCF_964270905.1. NCBI lineage: Eukaryota > Metazoa > Chordata > Mammalia > Artiodactyla > Delphinidae > Leucopleurus > Leucopleurus acutus. The sequence goes on along the minus strand of NC_139160.1, from coordinate 65,760,708 downwards.
GTCCTTTCCACATCTAAAACTCTAGGACCCAATACCTGTTTTTAAATAATCCTTCTAAGCCATTTCCTCTTTATATGGACATCTTGATCACCAAGGGAAAATGCTCAAACATCTTTTACTCTGAAAGCTTCTTGTGATCTCTCTCTCTCTCTCTTACAACTGACTTATATTCCCTCATAGCACCCTTATTTTCCAGGGTCAAACCCTAATCACTTTTTAAATTAACTGTTTATTTTTTTCAGGAATACGAGCTCCTGGAAGGCAGAGATCAAGTTTTATTCTTCTTCAGCTCCCCAGTGCCTGATACAGAATAATCGAGCAGCAAATGTCTGTTGAATGAATGTGTGGATGGATTGGAAATAAATAGGATCAAATAATTCCAAATGAGGAAGTGATTAAAGATAGTAAAATTGGAGAATAATTTTTCTCTGATGCAAAATATTTCCTGGGAGAGTCTGGGACTCAAATAATGATAAGCATACTCATAAAAATACCTAATATAGTAATGTCCCAACCATCAGCAAGGGAGGATCTTCTCACTTGGGCTCTGGGATGCCTAGTTTAACATTTTTGCTCCTGCAGGCTGGCCCGCCCAGAGGATGGACTGGTTGCTTTAATGCCCATCAACATGATAGTGCAAAAGGGGCATTCAGTGCCCATTCACGGTGGAGCGGAGAGGGGGCTTTCTCCACGCGTCCCTATCAGGCAATACAGAAAACTCGTCTCTGATGCTGCCAGGGACCCCAGGATCCAATGATTCAGAGCCCGGTTCTCTTGGATGCTGTAGCCGGGTTTCAGAGAAGGGAGAATGCTGTTCTCAGGTTATGGCAACAGGTCTGCGTCCTAGATCTGGAGATTCCGACAGGTGCTCTCCCCACACAGTTACAAACTATTTTTACATCACTTTGCTGAGCTGTGGAGGGCAGGCCTGTAATTGCATACAGTGAAAAGACCCTCTGGCGGAGGTCTTCAATTTAGAGAGCCGGAATTTAAGTTGCTTCCACCCTATACTAAATGAAAGGCCGTGAACTGTGGACAAGCAGGTGATAGCTCTGGACCCAGACGACAGGACCCAGGACTGCAGCTGCCCTGGTGCAAGAGCCCTCCTGCCAGGCTGTGTTTGCTCCTGGGAATACTGCCCAAAGGGAATACTCCTTTTGGGCAGTTTCGCGCAAAACAGACATGGAGGATGTCCAGCGACCCCCGGGAGAGGAAGCTGCTATTCTGTGTTGGCCATGAAAGTGAGTGAGGGAGGATGCTGTCCTCTGACTGCTGGGCGGGACCGGGGCTCAGCACCTGCTGAGTGGGCTCCGAGCGGTGGGAGGGGCAGGGGCGGCGCGCTGGCCCCTGCTCCTGACTGTCCGGCCGCCAGGGCGCAGCCGCGCTCCGACGGCCACTCGGGGCGCACGGCGGCCGCGCCTGGGGTGCCAGGTGAGCCGCGATCTGGGGGGAGCGGGCCCCGCGGGCGGGAGGGAGCCGGGTATGGGGGACCTGCGCTGATCCGGGAGCGGGGACCCAGGTTGCGGGACGCCCTGAGCCAGCGGGAACAGAGCCTCCCGTCCCCAGCTTCTTATCTCGGGGCAGCAGTAGCAACCCCGCATCCTGGCAGGGGGCAGGGGCGCATCTGGGCAAAATAAAAGCCTAGAATGGCCAGAGATTTGTCTCAGGGAGGCCTGGAGAAGTGCCAGACTATGGATTTCTCCTACCTTTTTCACGACCAAGCGTGGGGACTTTGGGGGCAGAGAGTTCATCTCTGACATCGATTGATTCCGCCCTCCGGATGCGTACTTAGATCACACCGTATGCTTCTGGGCTTCATGGTGTTAGCAAAGCCCAGAGACGCTGCCCCACAAACCCCTCAGCAAGCACACCAAAAAACCATTTCCCTTTATTATGCCTTTATTGTATCTTGTTTTGTGTCTTTGCTATAGATTAAGCGAACAAGTTTAGGATTGTCTCTAAACCTCCAAATTGGATGTAAAACTTTTGTGTGTCTGTGTGTGCATTTCCATAGATTTTATTTGATTGGAGAATGTCAAAGATCAAATAGCTAAAATCATACCTTTGGGCCCCATCAATGTGGCAGGTCCTAAGACTCGTCAGGGTACCTGAGTTGCAGATTCTTATTTGAAATTTGGGTCTGAGGGAAGAGTTGGGGAGAGGGGTCCCTCAGGGTCCAGGGAGGACAACGTTCACTCTCTTCACAAGTATGTCTGGGCTGAGAACTGGTCCGCTTTCCACAAGTACGAAATTAAATTAGTTTACAAATAGGTAGATGAGGAAACCAAGATGAATCTTTGTGAATGAAAGGTCTATCCAAGGTTCTTCTTGGTAACCACATGCAACCCTAGCTGCAGAGTTTCCAAGGCCTCTGAGGGAGGGTGAGAGGAGCAGTGTTCCAAGTTTATCCCTCCCTGGTCCACTGGAAATTTGGGAAAAGGAGGAGAGAACGGGTGTTAACTTAGCCTTGGGTTTTCAGCACCAGAAGAGCCCAGGGTGCGGCAGGGGGAGCTGCAGAGCAGTTGGGGGCTGTTGGATAAGGAGTTTATTACAAAATTTTCAGATACCCTAGAAAAATCACATTGCTTCATTAATCCCACCTGACTTGTTCCCACCAAGTGGGCAAGAATCCTCTATGGACACAAGGTAGCATCTGCTGCACCTGAATAGATACCACGTCCCGCGTCCTGCCATCTTTATCCTCAGAAGATTGCAATCCCAGTCTGTGAGGTTCATATGCGGGCTGGCCTTAGGATGACGGTCCTGAGCTGTGCATCCCCAAAACACTGATATCCTGCAGCTAGCCTCAAACACTCCCAATGTCTTCCCAATTTCAGAGAAAAAAGTAGAGGCTAAAATGATGGAGGTTTTTTTCCATCATAAAAAATTCCCAAATCTTTGGGGCTTGTTTTTATTTGTGTGGCATCTACTTTAGTGCAAATGTATCCGTCTGGCTATGTTGAAGCTTAATAGATCATTCTTTCAAGTTTAAACAGTAGTCCTCAGGGGTCTGTAACCGCCCTATGACTGAGATCCACAGTAGGGGAATACAGCACATCATTCCACAATGTCCGCTGAATGGAAATGGTGCCTTTGTGTTCAGCCGGTGCTCTGGTGGCAGCAGTGAATTGCACAGGACTCTGGAACTGTCGAGGAAAGAAACTGCCTCGTTTTACTTCGCTCACAGCCCTGACCAGTTTTTGTCTCCTGTTCTTAACTTCACACGTATTTTGTAAACTCAAACCATTCTTTCAGTGAGGTTTAGGGGGAGGGGTGACTCTTCTTTGTCAACCCCGGCTCCCTTACAAGTGGTCAGTCATTGTTCAATAAATTCCAAGCTGCGCTGTTGTTTTTCAAAACAATAAGCTGGTTGTTTCTACCTACAGCCTGCCTTTTCCTGATATGATTACGGTTTAAAATGGCCCCATAACATGGCAGGGGTTTATTTGCAATGACAGAAATTAATTTTGCACCTTATTTTAAAATCCATGAAAGAATCAAACTTTTTTTTTTTTTTGAATAGCCATTGCTGCTTTACTAGCTTTGTGGCACAAGATATATTTTGCTGGTGTTACTCATGGTTCTTTTATTCAACAATATTTATTGAGACCCACACAATAAATATGTGTGTCGGCCCCTGGGGTACGAGGTGACTTCCTGCTTCTGCTTTCAAGGAGCTGACGGATAAGCAGTCTTGAATCTTGACTTGCTAAGAACAGACTTCAGAAAGTGCTACTTCAGTGACTCCCTAACCCTGACCATTTTCTTTTGGGTTTAAATGACTGCCTCTCTCCATGCATAAGCCCTTATGGCTTTTGGTCAAGGGAAAAGCTACCCACTGTGGTTTTTTGGCTTCACAGCACCCTTGCTGGTCAGCAGTGCCTAACTCCTGTCACCCTTAGTTCTGTGTCTGTGGTAGTCCTACAAACAGCGATACCAGTGAGAGTAAATTAACTGAACCAGGAGAGAAACATTCGCTTTTGATTGGTAATACATGGTCCCAAGGGAGCGCTGGCCTCTCACGTGTGGGTCCTGACAGCTGCCCTCTCGGACTCTGTCACACCTCAGTGCCTGGCAGGCTTCCTATCCCTGAACTATTCTTTCCCCAATTCATTCAGAATAAAAGTAATAAATGTTTAAATGCATTCTGAGATTTCTCTTGAAACCTCTTGAACTCTGTCACACCTCAGTGCCTTTGCACATGCTATTCCCTTTGCCTGGAAGGCCTTTCCTCTCTTCTTGCTAGTTTCAGATGAAATGTTCCCTCCTAAATGATGTTCCTTTAGTGCCCTCTCCTATTCTCTAAGTAGCTGTTCCCTCCCTTCTTTGTAATATCAGTAGCCTTGTACTATTCATCTATCAAAGGACTTAGTGATTAACACCTAACATTTATTGAGCACTTATTATGTGCCCAGTAGTGTTCCAAGTGTTTTTCGTGTCTTTTTTGGGGGGGATATATTGAAAGTTCCATGAGTTAGCGTTGTATTTTGTTAAAATAATTTCTCTGTCCATCTCCCCGAGTAGACTGAGATAGTGGCTTGTACATCTGTGCATGTTATTCATTTGGTATCTGTAGGACCTGGCAGAGTGCCTAACTAATACACAGTGGGTGCTTCATAAATATGTAAGTGGATGCATTTTACCAACAGCGTTTACATCCGAATAATAACCTAATCGTAAGTAATTCTTCTTTTAAATGATCTTCATGCAGAAATTCACAGTCAAAATTTTAGAAAACACTGAGAAGCAAGAAGAAAGGTTAAAATCCCACTCCTCTCAGCCCTGGAGAGTTAGCAACTTGCTTAGGGACACACAACTACTCTTTGGCTAAACAGAGTCAAGGTCAGGGCCTCTGGCAATAGCACCCTAGCTCTTAACACTGCATGAAGCTATTGTTCCTCTTCCCCCTGCAAACACCCCCCCCCCCACAACATGAGCAAATTATGTTTCCTGTTAAAATGGGTTGGAAGAGCTGAAAATGAAATCTACCAGACATATGATGTTGGAATGCACGAAATCTACATTTTAGAAATGTCTGGTATTCAGTCCCGTCATGCCTTTGCACTTCCCATTGCATCCCTCATTTAGGGTCATCCAGATTGACAGGCAGCACAGTGAGGCAGTTTGGAAAGAGAATGGGTTCTAAGTCAGACAAACATAGGTTCAAATCCCAGCTGTGCCACTAGTTGTGTTACCAGGAACAGGTCGCGGTTTTAGTCTCTTCTGTAAAATAGAGATAATAAGAAATGTTCTCAGCGTTTTGTCAAGTTTAGAGGTAACACATTGGTGAGGTGCCTCACACGTGATTAGTGGTGGAGCTTGCTGTGGTCAGGTCTCTAATGGTGACACTCTAGGGCATACCTCAACAGCAACCTGGCCAAGTCGTCTTCTGCAGCTACAACGTGGGGTTTTCCACCCCAGTCCTTCATTTTACTTCTCATAGTATTTAACTTTTATATTATTGTTAGATGTCTTTAGTAACTTGCCTTACAGTCATTTTCTTTGAAATTCAATTTCTTCCTCAGGGTCTCTTTGGAGATTAAAGAGAAAGAGTGGCAAATTTAGGCTGTTAGAGCAATTTTCATTGAAAAGTGGATCATTGTTTTCATTACCCTACCGTTAATGTTTTCTATTTTCCTTTATCAGCGAGTTACTTTCTCTCGATTCGTATCGCCAAACTGCACTCTCTTGTTTTCTTGCAAAATGAAAGGAGACAACCATGAATGAGCCACTAGATGATGTTGCAAATGCTTCTGATTTCCCCAATTATGCAGCTGCTCTTGGAAACTGCACTGATGAAAAGATCCCACTCAAGACGCACTACCTCCCAGTTATTTATAGCATCATCTTCCTGGTGGGCTTTCCCGGGAACGCAGTAGCAATTTCCACGTACATCTTCAAGATGCGGCCCTGGAGAAGCAGTACGATCATTATGCTGAACCTGGCCTGCACGGACCTGCTGTACCTCACCAGCCTGCCCTTCCTGATTCATTACTACGCCAGCGGAGAAAACTGGATCTTTGGGGATTTCATGTGCAAGTTCATCCGCTTCGGCTTCCATTTTAACCTGTATAGCAGCATCCTCTTTCTCACCTGTTTCAGCATCTTCCGCTACTTTGTCATTATTCACCCGATGAGCTGCTTTTCCATCCATAAAACTCGATGGGCCGTGGTGGCCTGTGGGGTGGTGTGGACCATTTCACTGGTGGCCGTCATGCCCATAACCTTTCTGATCACATCAACCACCAGGACCAACAGATCCGCCTGCCTCGACCTCACCAGTTCAGATGACCTCACGACCATCAAATGGTACAATCTAATTTTGACCGCGACCACCTTCTGCCTCCCCTTGGTGATCGTGACACTTTGCTATACGATGATTATCTACACCCTAACACAAGGACCTCAGACGCACAGCTGCCTTAAGCAGAAAGCTCGAAGACTAACCATTCTGCTGCTCCTCGTGTTTTATATATGCTTTTTGCCTTTCCATATCTTGAGGGTCATTCGGATTGAATCCCGCCTGCTTTCAATCAGCTGCTCCATTGAGAATCAGATCCACGAGGCGTACATCGTTTCTAGACCGCTGGCTGCCCTGAACACCTTTGGCAACCTGTTACTGTATGTGGTGGTCAGCAACAACTTCCAGCAGGCCGTCTGCTCGATGGTGAGATGCAAAGCAGGTGGGGACCTAGAGCAAGGGAAGAAAGTCAGTCACTCAAACAACCCTTGAAACGTTTCACATGTCCAGCCAAAAAGAAATGCTGGTATTTCACCTATAACTTCTACGAAGTCCAGACTATCTCCCTCGGTGGAACTCTTAGGACATACTGTGCACTCAGGTAATGACGTGCCGGAGCCAGGGCAGGGCTGCTGCGAGTTCTTTGCAACCTGTCTATTGAGATCCTCAATACTGGTACATGCGTATCAGTAAAGAATTCAGATGCAGAATTGGAACTGTGGGAAGAAATCTAGTCTCACCAACTTTATATATATAAATTTATAAAATTATATATAGTGTGTGTATATATATATATATAAATTGATGTTCACCCCCTCACCCTAAATCTCTCAGTATTTAATGCCACAATAAGAGAAAGCCAATCTTTTCATTCAGTTTCCTGCTTCTTTATACGCAGGTCTACTTGTATTGAGGCCCTACACTACTCAAGGCATTATTTGTATATTTTTCAGTATTCGCTTTTAAAAAAACTTCATATCTTTAATTTTTTTTCAAACTTTGCTTTGAGATTATTAAACTGTGTTTTTCACTAGGATTTAGTCAGTTGTGTAGATGAAAGCAACCCAGTTACAATACCCTTGAGACAATTCAAAGATGTCCATACAAATAGCTGTCCCTACATAATTATGTATGGACATAATCGATGTCCATACATAATTCCCAAATAGGGGAATTATGTCTTTATTGTTGCAGATCATTTTTTAAATTGTTATTGAATTTATAAAAATGATCAAGTTGTACTAGTAATTATCAACATGTCCTGGGGAAGGAAGGAGCACTTTTAGGGGAACAGAAGTACTTTTCATGTATTTATTGGGTATTAAATAAAATCTAACATTGTTTTGATTTCTGTGGGAAAATATTCCAGGAAACACTAATTCTCTTAGATACCTTCTCTTTCGTGCCTCTCTTGAAAATATGTTCTCTATTATAACAGCCAGAGCTATTTTTGAACTGTGTGTATTTAATTATCATTAAATGTAAATATTTGAGAAAATGCCTAGTGTGGATATTCAAAACGCTGGTAAATATGTTGATACAATTAATAAACTAATTTAAAATCACCGAATAGGCTGGTAATAGTTTTCTCTGAAAATGTAGCTTTACTGCTATTATACTTACTGGAAGCTTATGTTCTCCATGTTTACAGAATAAAAATAATTTTAAGAATCAGTTATGGAATAAGGCCGGAAGAGATGATTTAAACAAAGAAAAGGGTATCATAGGAACTCTTCATGATTTTCAGAATTTTCTAGGACTTAACATCTGACTTAGACCTAAGTGAGGATGCTTGGAGCCAGGAGACCCCAGGCGTGTGGAGGAGAAAGAGGAAAGCCAGCGGCTCTGTGCATTAACTTCTCTGGATGATGGCATTCTCTCTACCCACTACCTTCTGAGCCGTCTTTTCCTGGGCTTTCTCTTCTTTTTTATTTTTGGCCGCAATGCGAGGCCTGTGGGATCTTAGTTCCCTGACCAGGGATTGAACCCAGGCCCTGGACAGTAGAAGCGTGGAGTCCTATCCCGGGCTTTTTTATAGCATGTAGAATGAGCTCTTTCACTAGAGAGCCCAACTTGCCCCTCTGTGCAGGTGCTCAGTGTGGAACTGCGTTCAAAATTCCACTTGGAACCGAGAAGCTGGGTAGCTCTCCTCCCCACACCCACACCCCGGATGCGCAGCTCAGCTCTTGGGCCATCACCAAAGCGTGGCCAGAATAGCCTTTATAGTAATACCACTGTTTTTATTCTAGCCCTTTCCTTTCTCTCTCTCCCTCTCTCTCTTTCTTATTCCAAAGATTTCACCCACCCACCAGAGAAAAGCTGCCTCAATCTCCTTCATCCCAATCTCAACTTGTCGCTATAGATTCTTTTATCCTTTTCCTTCTTCCCTCCAGTTTACAGACCAACAAATCATCTCTTTCTTTCTTTTTTTAAGAATTTATTTATTTATTTGTTTATTTATTTATGGTTGCGTTGGGTCTTCGTTGCTGCACGCGGGCTTTCTCTAGTTGCGGCGAGAGGGGGCTACTCTTCGTTGCGGTGCGCGGGCTTCTCACTGCAGTGGCTTCTCTTGTTGCAGAGCGCGGGCTCTAGGCGCGCGAACTTCAGGAGTTGTGATTCTTCCCACCGTGTCTTAGGTCCTTATTCTGCTCTCTTAGGGACTTGCTCCAACACTCAATCCTACTTTCTCAAATTTTTAACGTTTCTCTTACCCTGGATAGTTGACCTTAGTTTGGGAGCATGCATCATTTTCCTTTATCCTCAGAATACCCTCCCTTGACTCAGCAGTTCTGTCATTCTCTTATCTGACTGGTTCCCTGCACTCATGGGTCAGGTGCAGATGACTGTCTGCCCTCCTGCGTTCTGCTGATAGAATATAATAACAAAGATCCAAGCTAAATTAGATTCCAAGGGTCAGTTTTCTTTTCCAAAGTAAAGACTTTTGGGCTAATTGTGCTGGAGGATGCAGTTTGGAACTGAGGCCAAAAAAGAGATTGATGATACTTCTGAGAATAGAGTGGGACCTGAACGCCCTTTGCCCAGTTCTCCCAGGTGTAGGCAGAGAAAGTACGAGAACAAAAGAGCAGAGCTCTGACTGTCTGCCAGAGAGGGACCTGCCTGTTCTGCTCGCAGCCTAGGAACGAGAAGCAAGTCAGATTCCCTGAACCTGCAGGCAGGGAACCCAGACACACCTGCTCTGACAGTAATGCCCCCACTTCATTTTTAACTTTATATCATGGAAGTTTTCAAATAATCACAAAATTAGAGAAATTAGCAAATGACCTCACATACCCATGGCTTAATTTCATCTATAATCAACACCTTACCATTCTTGTTTCCTCTATCCCTTCCCACAGTTTTTTCTAGAATATTCAAAAGCAAATCCTAGAAAACATAGTAGTTTCACCAATAACTGCTTCAACATTGATCTCTTTCAAAACATACATAACCAAAACAAAATAAAACATGGTTCCCTCACATTATTTAATATCTAATCCATATTTTCTTTCCACTGGTTGCCTCAGAAGTGCCTTTTACAGTTGCTTTTTTTTTTTTCCTGAAATCAAGATCCAAACAAGGTCTATGTGTTACATTTGGTTGATATGTCAGTTAAATTTCTTTTAATCTATTAGAACTACCCCTCCCTTTATGTATCACTGTTTATTTACTGAAGAAATCAAGCTGTTTGTCCTGTGCAATTCCCCACATTGTGGGTGTGGCTGTTTGCATTCCATTTTGTTGTTTATCATGATCCTCCACACCTTGTATTTGCTGTAACTTGGAAGGCAGAGCTAGAGGTTAGATTACATACAGATTAGATACTTCCTCCCTCCCTCCCTCTCTCCCTCCCTCCCTCCATCATCAGATTCTCCAGGCATTTTTGCTTTCATAGTTTTCCAGTCGTTGCTTCTTGTTGTCATGACCCACTAGGCTTTTCCCAATGGTGACTTTGAAAATTCTAACGTTCTTCTGCTTTTGTTAGTCATGGCTTTTCTGTAAAGATCTTTGACTCGTCAACTACCTTTACCCCTTCCTCTCTGAACATAGCTCCCACTCCTCCACCTTTGGGAAGACACAAGGAAGGGATAGAAAGAGATATGGAAGCTGCCTCTCCGTTATTTCCTCCATGAGAGTGTAAGTGTTGACAGAAATTTCGACAGAATTTCCTTTTAATATGAGACAAAGTTTTGTGCTTTAACTCTTTGGGGTTGACAGCCATGTCTGTGATCTACAGGGTTGGAGCTGCCCCCTTGGGGAAGGAGGTTATCAGGGGAGCTTTCTTGCTGCTGCCAGGTTTCTCCTCCGTACCACCTGAGTGCCTTTGTGTGTCCTCTTGGGCCAGTGCAGGCCGTTTTGGTCTTCCCCCAGAGGTTCTGAGAAGGAGTAGAACAAGACATTAATAACTACAAGGCCATGTAACATTTGGGGTCAAACTTCATTTCCTGTTCTAATTTTATTCTTAAATTTTACCCGGCAACATCACTCAATATAATCTACCTGATATTAGATATTAGTGATAGAAGAATAACAACATAAAAATGCCTGAAGGGTGAGAGCCCCTTGTGTTACTGAGTTCCCAGGAAGAAATTAAATCATAATACGCACTGATCTTTTTATTTTTTTTTCAATTCTATTTTCTTTTCTGTGCTTCTAGCTGAACATTTTCTATTGATCCTGCCTTGTACTGTATGCAGTTTGCTACTAAGCCTATCCATTGAATTCCTAGTGTGAGATATTGCATTGTTTTCATTTATAGGATGTACATTAGGTTCCCTTTATTAATTCTACCATGTCAGTGAATTGCTTTTTTAATCTATGTTGTCCACCTATTCCAATATTTTCTAGAACTGAATAATCATAGTTATTTTAATGTCCTCACCTTTCCATATCTGGATAACCTTCAGGTCTGCTTCCACCGACTGCCATCTTCCTTGTATTTATTGGTCACGTGATCCTGTCTCCTGGCATATCTATTAATTTTGACTAAATGACAGAAATTGCATGTGAAAGAATCAAAGAGGCTTCCCTGAGAGGTTTTCCTTTCAGTTGTTTTACTTTTCAGTTGTCAAATTTCTATTTCTCTCCACTGCTCTCTGAAGTTGGGCTACTCTTTTATTCACTAAATAAATCATTTTTTCCTTTAATTCTTTGAACATATTTAAATAGCTGCTTTAACATCTTTGTCTATTAAGTCCAGCATCTGGCTTGTATTACTTTCCCCTGGATGCGATAACAGTTACCACAAATTTAGAGCCTTCAAGCCACACAAGCCTACTCCCTTTCAGAGGTCAGAAGTCTGAAACCAGTTTCACTGGGCTAACGTCTAGGAGCTGGCAGTCCTGCCTTACTTCTGGAAACTCCACAGGGGAAACCATTTCCTTGTGCTTTCCATCTTCTATAAGCTACCCGCATTCCTTGGTTCATGGCCCCTCTTTCCTCTTCAAAGCCAACAGCGTATCATCTTCAAATCTCTCTGACCTGGGCTTTTACCTGAATATCTCCTCTCTCTGACTCTGATTCTCTTGCCTTCTTTTTCATTGTAACTTTTGCAGTTATGCAGGTAATTCAGAATAATCTCCTCATCTCAAAGTCTGTAATTGAATCACGTCTGCAAAATCCATTTTACTATGGCATGTAACATGTTTACAGGTTCTGGGGATTAAGATGAGGACATTTTGGAAAGGTTATCGTGCAGCCTATCACAGTGGTTTCTTAAAGGACAACAAGTTAAAACAATAATAATAACAATATAAAGTGACCTAGAGGTCAGTTTCTAATTGCTTTTTCTTCCTTTGGCTGTGGGACACAATTTTGTTTTGTGTGTCTATCAATTTTTTACTGAATACTGGATATTGTGAATAAATCATTGTAGAGACTCTATATTCTATTATTGTCCTTTGAAGACTGTTGACTTTTCCTCTAACAGACACATCAATTACTTGCTAAGCACCTTGAAATTGTGTTGACTTGTTTTTACAATTTAAGGACAGATTTGTGAAAAGCCCAAGATGTTTTCCAAGCCTTTTTTTTTTTTTTTTTTTGCGGTACGCGGGCCTCTCACGGTTGTGGCCTCTCCCATTGTGGAGCACAGGCTCCGGACGCACAGGCCCAGTGGCCATGGCTCACGGGCCCAGCCGCTCCGCTGCATGTGGGGTCTTCCCAGACCGGGGCACGAACCCGCGTCCCCTGCATCGGCAGGCGGACTCTCAACCATTGCGCCACCAGGGAAGCCCTTCCAAGCCCTTTTAAGAAGCAGGACCCAATTGCCAAATTCTGTTTTTCCTATGGTTTTGTCCAGACTTGGTTTTAGAGTTTTTTTCAAAGCATGTCTAGAGTAGACCTTACTCTAGGGTGTGGTCTTTATTCCTAAGGTACAGTTTTCTGTTGTCTCTGCAAAATGAGTTCACAGGGCGTTAGGAGGTTTTTCCTCTCTAGTTGGGCATGAACACCAATGTTGACTACTAGTATCTCTGATGCCATAACAGCCTCTTTGTGGTTAATCTCAAGAAGGTTCTCCATGCAAGCATGGCCCTTGGTCCAGGAGTCACAGGGAATCTCCGTATATATAGGGGTATATGTTATATGATAACATAATAGCATATAATTTGTTCTCCATGATTTGGGAATGTGCCCATAGCCTGATCATATTGTTTTTCTTTTTGGAAATGCTTGCTAACACTACATTAATACTCCTAAATGAGGCTTTTTGGATTAATCACAGTACCTTCCACAAACATTTGAAAAGTAAATATAGATGCATAAAATATTCTCTATTCAGTTTATATCTTTGCTCATTGAATGCAGGGATTTAAAGAACAGAGGAATGCACAGCCTACATGTTTAGGATTATTTTAAATTTCTATTCAGGTTAACTAACGCCAGCATCTTCTAAAGCCCTACTATGTGCAAAGTACTGTGCTATGCCCTGGATATATAAACCTTAGTAATAAACAATTCTGCTTTCAAAGATACTACAATCTTGCAAACTAACTGTGTTATTCATATGTGCCTTTTAGGTTGAGTATTTATGTATTTATGTGTATTTATGTGCCTTTTAGGTTGAGTATTTATGTCATGCTGCAAGCAAATCTCAATGAAAAGTTTGTCAAGTTCTTTTCACCATTATAGTTTATCATTATTCTAGTTATATCTAAAGAGCTCAACCCAAAGGGAGCATTTCAGGAACATATATAATTATCTAAATCCCTCTCACCAATAACCCTAAAGTGTGTTCTAAGTGGCAAATCCACAGAAATTTCCTAGGGTGCTAATTGTACATGGTTAAATGTCCCATTTATCTGTTTAAATCCACCTAGGAGATGAACACCACCACAGTATTTGGTATTAAATACTTAATGTTATCCCATTATCGGAGGCAACATTTTTTTGGGGGGGGGGAGGCAACATTTTAAATATCTTAATCTCACATCACAAAGCCAAGAAAAAATCTACATATGCACCACAAATGATGCCCTTGGTATCTAATAAGGTACCTCCATCTTGCAAAACATTTCTGATTCACATAACGCATCTAACAGTTTGAATAATAGTGCTGGTTTTTTCTCTAAACTCCGGGGCAAATCTGAATATTATTCATATTAAAGAATTAAACAAGGCCAATCTTAAAGCTTCTATTCAAATTTTAACCATTCACTGTATATATGTACCACATCTTCTTTATCTATTCATCTGTCAATGGACATTTAGGTTGCTTCCATGTCCTAGCTATTGTAAATACTGCTGCAATGAACATTGGTATATATATATACAATGGAATGTTACTCAGCCATAAAAAGGAATGACATTGGGTCATTTGTAGAGATGTGGATGGACCTAGAGTCTGTCATACAGAGTGCAGTAAGTCAGAAAGAGAAAAACAAATATTGTATATTAAATATTTGTGGAATCTAGAAAAATGGTACAGATGAACCAATCTGCAGGGAAGGAATAGAGATGCAGACACAGAAAATGGACGTGTGGACACAGGAGGGGAAGGGGGGATGGGATGAATTGGGAGATTACGTTTGACATATATACACTACCAGGTGTAAAACAGATAGCTAGTGGGACCGTGCTATATAGCACAGGGAGCTCAACTCGGTGCTCTGTGATGACCTAGATGGGTGGGAGGGAGGTCCAAGAGGGAGGGGATATCTGTACACATATAGTTGATTTGCTTCGTTGTATAGCAGGAACTGACACAGCATCGTAAAGCAACTATACTCCAATTAAAAAATATTTCTTCTAACCATTCATGAAAGGACTGCTGAAGTTCAGCTTTTGTGAATTTTTCTCTAACGACTCATTCTAAGATAGTCAGTCCTGCAAATTCTTTTTCTTATTCATGAAGCCCTTTGGGCACTTTGTCTTATAGGACTTGGATTATCACTCTTCCGTGTCCATGTGTTCTTTTTCTCCCCAGTGAGATTATTAACTCCTCCAGCGCAAGGTCACATCATGTTTCCAGCTCTTAGCAATATGCTAGAAGGCATGAATATAGAACAACAACAAGCACAAGCTTCTTTTAGAATGCGAAATACCTGCTTTTTAATCCCTATTCTTACTCAACCAATTTCTGGATGTAGGAAATTCATGCTTAAATTGAGCCTTTGGGTTGCCTTTGAAGGCAAAGGGAAAAGACTTCTGTTTCTGGTAACATAGTAGATTAAATCTACTGCACAACCTTCCAATTGGAACTGGTGAAAATGGCTAAATAAAATATTTTCATAAACACCTATAAAATGCTCACTGAGCTGGTATGAAACTAAA
The DNA here is from genome assembly GCF_964270905.1 of Leucopleurus acutus. Classification (NCBI taxonomy): domain Eukaryota; kingdom Metazoa; phylum Chordata; class Mammalia; order Artiodactyla; family Delphinidae; genus Leucopleurus; species Leucopleurus acutus. The sequence goes on along the minus strand of NC_139160.1, from coordinate 65,745,698 downwards.
GAAAAATTAAATATAAAAATGGAAAACTAGAAGTTGGCAGGCAGCAAAAGCAGCAATTTTCCAAATAGTATCTGCAAAATCGTATCTGCTTTTGAGGCTAAGTTTTTGAGCCTAAGAAATCCGTGTCAGGAAGAGTAGGGTGATCAGACCTCCTGATTTACCCAGGACAGTGCTAGTTAACTTCTGCTGCTCAGGTGTAATCAGTCACTGAACCCACTTTCATTCTTAAAAGTGTATGGAAGGATACATGCTCATCCTAAGTATAAAAGACAGGACATAATGTATGGAGCTCAAAAAGGTAGGGGTTCTAATAGGAGATCTTGGCAAAATTCTGCACATCAGTGTTAGGGGGACTATTAAATAAGACTACAGGGCTTCCCTGGTGGCACAGTGGTTGAGAGTTCGCCTGCCGATGCAGGGGACGCGGGTTCGTGCCCCGGTCTGGGGGGATCCCACATGCCACGGAGCGGCTGCGCCCGTGGGCCATGGCCGCTGAGCCTGCGCGTCCGGAGCCTGTGCTCCGCAACGGGAGAGGCCACAACAGTGAGAGTCCTGCGTACCGCAAAAAATAATAATAATAATAAAATGAATAAATAAATAAATAAGACCACAAAGCAGAAAGGAACAGCATGTAAAATAGTCTGCATTTACTTTGACACTGGATGGAAGGAAAATGAATTTGCCCCTGAGAAATCATCGTCAGCATCAAGCGCTCATGTAAATTTGTTACCTGCATGTTAAAACTGAAGTTCAAGTGGAGAATTAAATTTAAAGTGATTTCCAGATGGGTAGGACTACCAGGCAACTGGCAGAAGCATATGCAACAACTCTCTGAGGGAACACGACTTTAACCTAGGTCTCCAAGAATTCCTATTGGTAAAATTTCCAAGGAAAATGAGAAGCACATGTAAAAATAAATCACAGGAAGTGTCAACAAAAAGGCACAATGGGCGAAATACATCAGAATTAGAGGACAGAAGAAGCAGACTGTCAAAGATTTCATATGTGGGAAATATCAGACATTAATTGCAAGATGGAATGTTTATTTTCTGTAAAAAATTGAATCTTGAGAAGAAGAGAGATGGAAGTGAGACTATAATATTATTAAGCAAAAACCCCCCAGACTTCTAGAACTAACAAACATAATCAATTAAAATAAAAATTTTAGGGCTTCCCTGGTGGTGCAGTGGTTGAGAGTCCGCCTGCCGATGCAGGGGACACGGGTTCGTGCCCCGGTCCGGGAAGATCCCACATACCACGGAGCGGCTGGGCCCGTGAGCCATGGCCGCTGAACCTGCGCGTCCGGAGCCTGTGCTCCGCAACGGGAGAGGCCACAGCAGTGAGAGGCCCGCGTACCGCAAAAAATGAATAAATAAAAATAAAAATTTTGATGGATAGGTAAAACAGGACACCTGACACAGAAAAAGAAAATTAATAAATTGGACATGAAATAAGAAAAAAACTATCTGGAATGCAACCCAAAGCAGCACGGAAATGAAAAATTTGAAAGAGTTTGGCCTCGAGGATAAGGTGAGAAGGCCCGATATGTATCTGAGCAGATTTTCAGAAGGTGATGCCGAAGAGGCTGGGGACAGTAACAAAAGCAGTTGGGCAACGAGGCCACATGCTTATTGTATTAACTGACAAGCAAACCAATAGATTACAGAAAGGAAGGCTTTGTATCGAACAGTGATGACAATCTAAATCATATCCTTCTAAACCAAGGATATGATTAATTCAATTCTGTTCACCTGGGAGTTATAAAAGATGATAGATAGATATCAATTAATCCAAATGAAATCAAGAAAGAGGAAGGAAGAAGAAACAGAAAAGGGGGACAAATAAGGCCATAAAATACAATGGAAAAACAAATATGTCAATAATCGCAATAAATGTGAAAAAACGACATATTCCAATCTAATGTGTAGATTTTCAGACCACACTTTAGTATAATCTATTCTCTTTATTTATTTTATTTTAATTAATAAGTTAATTTATTTGGCCATGCCGTGCAGCATGTGGGATCTTAGTTCCCTGATCGAGGATCAAACCCATGCCCCCTGCATTGGAATCACAGAGTCTTAACCACTGGACTGCCAGGGATGTCCCGCTCTGCTCTTTTAAAGAGACACATCTACAATATAAAACAACTTACTAACTTACAAAGGAATAAAAAAATGAAACATACTTGTGACAATGAAAGCAATAGAAATTGTCCCAATACGATAGAAGTTCATTACTCATGTAAAAATTCATTATAGGTGTTCCTGGTCAGCTAATGTCCACACAGTGATTCAGGGACTCAAATGCCTTTCAACTCATTACTTCTGCACTGCCTAGGGCTTTGGGGTCTTCTTTTTACTCCCCTTTTCTAACCACCTTTCTCACATTCCATTGGCAGTAACTGATCACAGCTCTTTTCCAAAGGGTCTGGTTGTAGATCCTCATTATCTATTTAGGAATTAAAAGTCTAGTTATCTGGCAACTGTCCCAACCTTAACACATAAAGACAGAGCAAATGAAAGGTAACGTCAATATAAAAGCTCCTTCAGAAAGAGGAAAGGATAGAGACAATAGTCATAAGAATTCTGAAATCCTGCCGTGGATGCGTTGTAAAGGCCCTGTGCCTTCACTGTGGTGGACATTTCTTGATGAAAACTCAGTTCTGCTCTTTAGAAGCAACTTCCTTTCCACTGCTCCCCACTGTCCTGGAAATTCTATTTGATTCTCCTCTAAGGCAGTGGTTTCCAGGTTTAGCAAGCATCAGAGTCCCCTGGAGGGCTTGTTACAACACAGATTGGTGGGCACCATCCCTAGAATTTCCGGATAATTTGTATTTCTAACAAGTTCCTGGGTGATGGCGAGGCTGCTTGTTTGGGGACCACACTTTGGGAGAAACCAGTGCCCTAATTCTCCATCTGAAACGGGCTGAGGAATATGTCCTCTTTGAGGGCACACCATTTTCACTACCAGCTTCCCACTGGGACAAGTTTGGACACATGAGGGCTATTTTATAGTCACAGGCTTTTTAAAGCCAGACTGCATTTTATTTAGCAAGACAGTTCTCACAGATGCTTAGCAGGCTTCCAGTAAATCCCACGTGTGGATAACCACGTTAGTGCTTTCCCAGACACAATTCTCACCCTGATTCGTATGTTTGCTTTCTGCTCCCCACCTCCCATGATTGTGTCTTTCACTGCAGTGGGAGGTACCTTGGGGCCATCTCATCAAAGAACCAACCTTGAGTCGGAAAAAAGTAACCTTAATCAGTTCTTTGGCACAAGATCAAATCCCTTCATGTAACTGAGAATTCCTAGTGGACTTTTGTTGCTCAAAGTTCTTTTCATTCTAATTTTTAAATCCTGGTTTAAAGTGCAGAAACAGTCAGCTTTGCCAATTCTTGTAACTCTATAGTTCTGGACTCTTTCCATTCCTTTCCATCTCTGCTCCCAAGCCAACCACTTCTTGCTGGGACTCATCTTTTCCGTTTTACACCTTGCTATAAGCAGTGAGTAGAAACCAACACATGCACTAACATTTCTAGCTCTTTCCAGATAGTTCTTGCAGAGCTATACATCCGCTAGGCACTCAATCTGCTTTAAAAATTACAGCAGGCAAATTTTTATGCTGCCATAAAAAAAAGCTCTGTACTTCTGTCTTGCTTTATTTTTCCTTGCTGCCTGCCACCCATCCACAGTGCCAATGCTGCACATTTTAGAATTTGTTAAGGCAGCTTCCCACTTCAAGATACTAATTTCCGTATCAGTTAGGGTAATAGTAGCCGATGAAACAAGATGGCCCCTCAATGTAGCGGCTCATGCAATAGAATTCTGTTTTTGCTCAAGCGACTGCCCAACATAGGGGTTCCTGGTTGGCAGGCTATTTACCTACGTGCAGTGATTCAAACATCTATGTTCTTTCCACCTGTGGCTTCACCAAATCCAGAGTCCTTGCATCTCTGTGGATGAGGAAAGAGAGAAGGCACACACTTTTTTTTTTTTTTTTTTTTTTGCGATACGCGGACCTCTCACTGCTGTGGCCTCTCCCGTTGCGGAGCACAGGCTCCGGACGCGCAGGCTCAGCGGCCATGGCTCACGGGCCCAGCCGCTCCGCGGCACGTGGGATCCTCCCAGACCGGGGCACGAACCCACGTCCCCTGCATCGGCAGGCGGACTCTCAACCACTGCGCCACCAGGGAAGCCCGGCACACACTTCTTATGTAAGTACCACACCACTTCTACACACAATCCATTGGCAAGAACTAGTCATGATCCATCTATCACTGGTTCTTTTTTTTTTTTTTCCTTTGGCCATACTGCTCAGCTCGTGGGATCTTAGTTCCCCAGCCAGGGATCGAACCCAGACCCTCTGCAGTGGAAACGTGGAGTCTTAACCACTGGACTGTCAGGGAAGTCCCATATGGCTACATCTAGATGCAGAAATGAATTAACCTATTGCTGACTGAGCAGCTGTTTCCCAACAACAATTCTATCCTCTGGAGAGGGGCAGGGGCATGGAATCTTGGCCGGCAGTTAACTTTCTTTGCCACAAATATGAAAGACAATACAGAAACACCTTAGCAGATTTAGGAGCCTATCTTTAAAATTTGAGGAAGAGCAGGATTTTTAAATAAGCCACAAAAAAAACCATAAATAAAATGATAAATTCAACTACATACAAAATTAAGAGCTTCTGTTCATCAAAATACACCATAAAGAGAGCAAAAAGACAAGTCTCAAACTGTCTTTGAAGGCTGTCTGCCAAAGACTTTGGCTATATTGACAGCTGACCCTACATATCCAAAATATATTAAAAACTCTTTCAAGTGAATAAAAGATAATTCAGTAGAAACAATAAGTAAAAATGCATAGATAGCTATTTCCAGAAGACATAGCATGAACGGCCAACAGATATATGGAAAGCTCTTTAACTTGCTAGAACTCAGAGGAATGCAAAATTGAACTGCAGTGAGTTGCCATCTTCCTTCTATCAGATGGGTAAGTGTTTAAAAGTTGGATAATAAGATGTATCAGTAAGGAGATGTAGTGAAGTGAATTCTCTGACAGTACTGTTAGGAAAGGACATTTACACACTAATTTGTAAAACAGTTTGGCATTACATCTTAAAGGTAGTGCGCACAAGGGTGTTTGCTTTTTCATTATTCAATAGTAAACTCTGTGTGTGTGTGTGTGAGAGAGAGAGAGAGAGAGAGAAAGAGAGAGAGATCTATTTCACAATTAAACATTTTAAACAATAATCTTTTGAAATTACACTGTAAGAATTATGGAAAAGATGGTCTTGGTGGTCCCACCTTAATGGCATTGGACACATTCTGTAACATATTATCTTGCTTCTTCCTCCTGCCCACATATTTAGAAATGGTCTTCTGTTTCATCACTGTACAAGCAGTGGATAGCATTACTTCTTAGATGAACGTGAAATGCCAATCTGAACAAATCCACCTCATTATTTTAATCTTTTGAGGATTGGTAGATAAAGGGGTGTGAGGGTAGAGCAATGAAATCTTTTCCATCCCTACATGCTGTCCTCTGGAGGAAACTCATAGAGGAAGCATACCTTCTGTTTATGTCAGAGGGGTTAATTAAGAAGAGTTGGTGTCATTTCTAATAATTACTAGGGATCAAAATTTACAGAAGGCATGATGAGGGCCTGGCAGCTCTACCAAAAATAAATCTTCCTTGAACCACACAGCCGCAGCTGTTACCTCTCAGAACATATTTTCCAAATCACCTTGGCTTTCTGAAAGCCCAATCATGAGAATAGCCTCATTTCTACAGGGTTCACTGGACAGGAAGAAGGGCCCCAGCAAATGCCATACGGCTCTACCCAGTGGCTTTAAAAACTGACACGACTCTTCCCATTTCTCCAGGAGTGAATTTTGAAGCTTCTTCTCTAGGATCCAGAATTTAAGGACAGAAATAGGCTCTTCTTTGTTAACTTTCAAAAGAAATAACCAATTCTCATAATAAACTATCAAGCATACTGTAAATGGGACAGAACTTCAAAGAGCTCCATGTTGGGAAGCACAGGAAAAGAGGATGGAAAAATAAAGCAAAGTCTGAAACTGTCTTTGTGGAATGGGAGGTAACGTCGGCCGAGAATCCCCCTCTCTCAGAGAAGACATCCCCAGAAACCACTTCCAGTACTACAGTGAGTGCACAGCAATCCCCCTCAGGTGAAATTTTGCTACCTAATTGCACATGACCTTGCTTCCAATGCCAGAAACAAAACACTAACCACTAGAGGGCATAGAAAACCTTATTAGAAATAAAAGTGCCTCAGAGAAAACAATCAGTACCTGAAAACATGAAACGCTTGAAATGTTCTCTTAGCCAGGTAGAGTTGGGAAAGGCAAAGTGAGGATGCATTTTTAAAAAGCAATCCCTTCTGGACTTCCCCGGTGGCGCAGTGGCTAAGAATCCGCCTGCCAATGCAAGGGACACGGGTTCGAGCCCTGGTCTGGGAAAATCCCACATGCTGCTGAGCAACTAAGCCCGTGCACCACGACTACTGAGCCCGCGTGCCACAACTACTGAAGCCGGCGTGCCTAGAGTCCGTGCTCCGCAACAAGAGAAGCCACCGCAGTGAGAAGCCTGTGCACCGCAAGGAAGAGTAGCCCCGGCTCGCCACAACTAGAGAAAGCCCGCGCGCAGCAATGAAGACCTAGTGCAGCCAAAAATAAATAAATAAATAATTTTTAAAAAGATACGATCTCTTCCTATAAAATCTGATTCTCCTTTTGGAATATGAATTAAATAAGCAAAATCAGTACATGTACCTATTTTCCCATTGATGTGAAGCAATTTCTAACCTACCTTACAATTTAGATTAACCCACAGACATCAGTGTCTTTTTCAAAAGAATTTCATCCAGAAAGGTCCTTTGTAAAAAGTAATGCAGTGGCTATTAAAGATTACAGCATCTTTGGCTTACAAAACCAACACTTGCCTAACTTACTCTGCTTAGAAAAGATTCCAAAGGAGTCCTGCTCCAGAAGAGATGGGGTCTAGTGTGTGGAGATTTTGTTTGGGAAATAGTATGATCCTCTTTTTAGGATTTGACTGTGCCCTGGGCTCACTGGGCTATAAGGTAATGATCATGTGGCTGGCTAATCCTTCCACTGGTTGGTTTTTGGCCCTGGTTTGCGTTGTGATGCATAGGTGATGCTGGCTGTTGGTGATGTTTGTCTTGTCTGTGGGTCTCTCTCCAGAATGTAAGAAATGCATATCAGCTTTAGAGTCCTGCTTTGCGATAAAAATGAATTGTTAGGTCACACGACAACTTCCTTTGCCAGCCACATTCCTCCTGTGTCTGCTGAAGTACCAATTATCTCCATATTACCAAAACCACTGGGGACTACCAGCTAACTCTTAGTAAACATTGATGCACAAGGAAGACGTGAGCCTTCCCGGGGACCACACCTGCCTGGGAAAGGATGGAGAAGAGTATGTGGGCTGGAAGGAGACGCAGAAGGAAATTTTGTTTATTCCAACAGAACGTCATTCGTTTTAAACCTGCAGGAAGAAGTCAAGGGAGAAATTGTCAAGAAAGAGTAAAAAATTATCTTGTGAGTTATTTGGTTAAATGGAGCTTGTGGCAGATTCGAAGGAAAAGGAAGAGTGAAGAATGAACCAAATGAGATAACTCATTGTAATAGAGCTTATGTTGATAACGTTTCAACATGGACACTGCTGTTCTCTTTTATCTTTGTGAAAAGAGATGTAGATGAAGGGCCAATGGGAGCTTTTGGGTGACACGCTCATCTCTAGCAACAGGTACAGTTTCTAGACCAAAGAATTCAGTGGAATCTCATCCAAATTCCCTTAGGTGTCATAGGGATCCCGAGTGAGCAGAAACTGTGAGAATTAAGCTCTCTCCTTGCGAGGCAGTCCTCGCACTTATCTACTGTATACTTGCCTTGGCTGTGCTATGGTGGAGACTTTTCAAATCAGAATGAAGAGAAACCATTAAACCCTATGACAATGATGATGGCAATGATGATGATGATGGTGATGGTGACAGCAAGTTCTTTATAATGCTTGATTGTAAGCACCTTACATATATTAACTCATTTATTCCTTACAATAACCCTGTGAATTAGTAATTATTATCAATGTCCCCGTTTTATAGATAGAATTGAAGCACAGAGAGTTTAGGAGACTCATACAAGGTCATAGAAGTAGTAAATGGTGGAAATGGAGTGGAACTCAAATACTTTATCTCAGAATCTACAAATGTTAACCACTGGTCGAACTGGATAAATGGATAAATATGTTTTGCTAGCATTTATATCGCCCATTATTTTATTTTATTCTACAATTATATTACTTAATTGCCCATTAGCACTTATTATTGTACGAATGAAATGTAGAAATGAAGTGGTCTGTACACCCTTGTCATTCAGGTGTCCCATGCTAGCTACTTGGATCCCTGGTTAAGAAGATTTCCTCATATCACAGTGAGTGCTACAATCATGTTAGCTCTTGTTATCTGTACACTTTTTCATCCAGATTGGATATCTTAAAATATACTGTAGTACTTCAAATAGTTCATTTCAAGGAAACAAATCTCAACAGTGTTCTTCATGTGAAAAGGAAATCTTCCATGATTTTTCAGGTTCCTGGTCACCTGGGTGGAGTTGTTTGGCGCGATAGGAAGAAGGCAAGTTCAGCCACTGGTGTCTCCAGCTTAACAGCTCACCTCCTCCTTTCTCTCATTCCCCCTTTTTCCTCTTCCTTTTCTAGGCCTTTCCTCATACATAGGATTGTATAAAATTTGCTCTCACCAGGAAGTTCAGAAACCGTAATAGGACTGATACCGTGCAGTGTTGACTCTTTCTCTAAAGGTAAGTTTCCTCCCATTAAGAATTTTTATTAGCACTTTTATTTAATAGTTTTTATTAATTTAATTAATTTTAATGAAGAATTCTATGACTTTGATCAAACCTAAAGAAACTCCTCAACCGGAAAATACTGAGGGAGTGCTCACGCAGCACTGCTTGAATTGGCATAATTTGCCTATTTATGTACACCCTGCCACGAGTGAAATAGTTTAAAATGTAGGTTTTATATTTAGTCAAATCATGAATTCAGGCCATTTGCTTACCAAGTGTATCTGAGCAACAGCCTGAAATTTTTTAATCATTTCTTTCAGGTAATACTTTAGACATTAAGAAGGTCAGAAAAAAAACTGTATAACAATGCCACTCTTCTCACAAATATTTTCTGCTTTGGTAAACATAGTTATTTTTCAGAAATATATATTATCTGTGTCAACATGTGATGGGTTTATTGTTGTCATTTTAAATTAATAAATAAAATTTTTTTCAGCTTTAATTTCTAATCTTCTACATATTGAAAGATATTATCTACATAACCAAACCTCTTTAAGTACTCAGTACTTTTTTTATGAGTGTAAAATGGTCCTGAGACCAAAGAGTTTAAAGGCCTCTGCTTTGAACAGCTGGCCTTAGTGGCCACAACCTTCATGTCTGCTTTTAGGCAGGTGCCCTGCTGTAGTGCAAAGACCACAGGGTGGTCCCATCATGACTCACCCATTTCCGAGCTCTGTGCTCTCTGCTAAGTAACTTAACATCCCTGAGCCCCCCATCACTTCACCTGTAAGTTGCAGATAATAATAACTATTTCTCTGATTGTTAGAAGGCTTATATGAGTTGCCACAGGTAAGGTGCCTAGCCTGGTGTCTGCAGTATAGTAGGCAAGAAATATGTAGTAGCTTCTCTGTTTACCCAGGTGCCTTGTGTCCATCCTACCATTGCATCATATTGTCTCTAATTGTGTAACAAAGAACACTTGCTTATCTCTTTCCTAATCAATACTCTTTCTAAATTTCTCCTCATGACAAAATCTTCTAACAAAAATTATAGCTTACATTGATGTAGTGCTTGCTATGTGTTAGGCATGGCTCTACATACTTCATCTGTATTAATTCACGTAATCCCCACAACAAACCCAAGAGTTAGGAGTTATATATTTTATATATATATATATATATATATAGTTATAATAATATTATAATATATAGCTATATATATTATATTATATATATAATTTTTCATATTAATAAACTGAAGTGCAGATAGCAACTGAGATCACACAACCAATAAATGTTGGAGTCCAGGCTTGAACCCAGTGTCTGTGGGCTTAACTTCTACACATGGTGCCAAAGATTCTATGATGGTTCCTAAGGAACTCTGTCCAGGACTCCACTGGTTCTACGTGCATCCAGTTAATATATGACTAATTGCAAATTGACTTAAAGGCATCAATATTTGCTCATTTTAGAAGTAACAACCATGCCTTCTCTCACCTTGCCTCAGTCTCCCCACTTCAAAACAGGCAGAGCTACCATCGTTTAAATAGGTTCGAAACAACCAACCCACTCCTGTTCTTCAAAAAGATAGCTCTTCGTGACTGGAGTTTCTTAAACACAATCAGATAATCACCTCTAGCAGATAAACAGAAACAATTCAATATTTTCCTTCCAAATAATCGCATTTTAATCAATTGATTGGACTGAGCCTTCATTGTCATTTGCTACTCGATAGCTCGTGTTGACCACCTTTAAACTGCCAGATATGGAGAGAATGGGATGTTGATATTTTTTGCTTATATTGGCATGTTTGTATCCACAGACACTGGAAAGTTTTTTAATCACATAATTACATAAATGTGTGCACACATTGTATATACCCCCAAGTAGTAATTTCAAAACACATCATAATTTTTAGAACAGATGCAACACAACTGCCAGATGAATCAGAACAAGCCATTGTTTGGTGCCATAAGCATATGTCTCTTAATTTGCTTTTTTTTTCTCACCTAGGCATTAAACGACTGTCATTATTTGTGTCGTCTCCAGAGCCTGATCAAGCTCATTCGTAGCACGCAATATCCTTCCACAACAGGACATAACTTTTATTAATTTCCGTAAGCTTGGTGAAAAGCTTAGATTCATAGAATATTAAAGCTGGAGAGGCCCGGAGGGACCACCTAGTTTATCCCCCTAATTTTACAGGTGGGGAAATTACTGGTATATGGTTCACAGTGGGGAAGGGAGGCAAGGATCTGGAATGGGGGAAAGACAGTATTTCTATTTCTTTTTCTAAATTTCCTTGCCAATTCTGGTAACTCACTTTCTCTGGAATTCTTTTTTCTTCTGTCTTCTTTGATCTCCATTCCTTTCTCTCAATCTTGGCATCAACTGAAATACGGGTCACAGATCTGTCTCCTTCATACTCCAAAAGTTCCAATCATATGATGCTACCACCAGAGGGAAGAGATTTTCACTGGGGAGAAGTGGAGAATGCTATGGTGGGGTTACGTCTCCTGACCACATGGTAGATGAATTTAAATTGAACCTAAGATTCCTCTTTCATAAGAGTCTCTCTGCCGATTCTGGCGATGTCCATCTCCACTTCCCACCATACTCCCTTTATCTCTTCAGCCCACCTTTGACCTCTCTCCTCTCTGTTCTCTCCCAGCTCTATATGTCTTTTTAGGGTCACTGTCTCTGTGTTGCTTTTGCTAACCTGTCCCCTCCGGGGCCTTACTTTCTGTTAGCTTCAGCTTTTCAGTGCATTTTCCTAAATAAAAACACTTCTTTCCCAAACAGAAACTCTGGTGCCAACAGCAATGCAATAATAATTTTTTTTTTTACCCTGTTGTATCATAACTGAAATATATTTAACAGGTCTTTTGAATAACTAGGTGAAAGTGCTTAATTCTACTAGGGAAAGCTGGGTAAGGCAACATTTACCCTGGAAAATGAAGGAGGCAAGACTGGAGAGGAACTCATACCAGGCAAATAGAGCCATCTGGAGGTGAATACGTAAAGAACAAGTGGAAAACTGTAGGGCATGGAGGGTGCCTGGATTTCACATTTCCTGTGACAGTGCGAGAAAATGATGTAGGAGCAGATAGCACAGGGTCTTTTATATCATTGTAAAGTATTTAGATGGGTACCAGGATCTGTTCTTCTGGTTCTTTAACCCCTTTCTTAAGCATACTTACTCTCCATCCACTCTTGTACCACCATAGTCCAGGCTTCCATATCTTTTTCTTGGACTATTACACTGTTTTGAGGTACAGATACAAGTGAGAACATGATACATTAAGAAAATGAATTGTAAACTCAGGACAGAGTAAAAATGTGTGGAGGAGTGATAGTAGATAAGCTGAAGAGATAAACAGGCACCAAGACTATTTCCAAGGTCAACTTTGCATCTACTAAACTCTCTTTTAGATCCCAGCTAACTAATGATCTACCCAAATCTATCTATTCAACCTCTAGGAGGGAGCATTCCACCACAAAATCTTTTTCCCATGTGCCTCTGAAAAATACACGAATGAATAAAGATTCTAGTAAATTTCCAGTGTAGCATAAAGTTTATTACAAAAACAAATATCAAAATTACAATATTGTATTGATAGAGATCAAAGAAACTAGTAGAGACGCTCCATGTTTACAAGAACAGGTTGTAATGATGTTTAGTTATTCCAGGCCATCTGTGCAAACATGGAAATAGCCTCATTACATGTAAACACACAATAATAGTAGTTATTAAAATTTGATTCTCTTTGTAGTGTACTCAAACAAAATGAGAAACAGAGATGTTAAGGTACATTTTCTATGAATGCAGAGTCAGGGAAATAATTAAATGCAAAAAAACCAAAACAAAACAAAAAACCTAGAGTTTGAAAATTCTTTCTAGGATATCTGAAATTTTTATTAGAAAATCCAAGATGCCCCATAGTTTAACCTAACTATTGGCCTAAACTTCATCACCCAGAGTTGACCATGTCTTACACAAGAAGGTCCACAGTCACTGAAATCAGCAGGCTGTCTTTGGAAGGGTTCTCTCCATACCTTGCTGTGCTGTTGTACTGATTGAGTGAGTCTGTCAAAGACCCTGACACTAAGCCCCTAATAAGTGGTAGCTTCCTGCCCTCGATTGGGTGGGGAAAGGGCTCTACTACCTCCACTGGATTTTTACTATTGCATGTTATGTTTTGATTCTCATGTGGTTGTGTTAAAATATAGCAACACTTTTTTGGGTCCCTAGTCTCTGCCAGGTACTCTGCACAGTATTTTTCATATTCAATTTCAATAACCCCAGCTATTGAATGAGTGCTCAGGACTATAGAATTAATAAGATAAAGAGCCAACATTTAGTTCAGCTTTCTGGTTCTCCAAAGCTAGCATTCTTCTCACACCTTCCTGTTCTCATGCCATCAGGTTTTCCCATGGGACTCATAAGGTAGTTGGAGCCTGAAAGACTTTTCTTTGACATACATTGAAAAAAGGTGCCCAATAGTTTGAATCATCTAAGTTTCAGTTTCGTGGTTGAAGCACCCTTCCTACTCACTCATTCACACTTGAAATTCCTATGAATACAGGTAGTCCTCATGTTGCAGATGCAAACTGAAACCATGAAAAGTGATTTTAATAATCAGAGAGGTGAACAGAAAGTCTCCTGTTCCCAGGAGACACACCAGGTCCTGCTCGGTTTCAGTACTTGTTTTTTACAGAGGTCCAACTGGTGATAGGATTTGGAGAAAAGGAGAATATACAGACCAGAGGACCTAGCAAGCTGTAAGGATGCAGGGTCTTGGTGCTCCGGCCAGGTGTCAGGCCTGAGCCTCTGAGATGGGAGAGCCGAGTTCAGGACATGGGACCACCAGAAACCTCCCAGCCCCATGTAATATCAATTGGCGAGAGCTCTCACAGAGATCACTGTCTCAATACTAACACCCAGCTCCACTAACGACCAGCAAGCTCCAGTGCTGGACACCCCATGCCAAACAACTAGCAAGACAAGAACACAGCCCCACCCATTAGCAGAGAGGCTGCCTAAAATCATAATAAGTTCACAGACACACCAAAACACAGCACTGGAGGTGGTGCTGACCACCAGAAAGACAAGATCCAGCTTCATCCACCAGAACACAGGCACCAGTCCCCTCCACCAGGAAGCCTACACAACCCACCAAACCAACCTTACCCACTGGGGCAGACACCAAAAACAACAGAAACTACAAACCTGCAGCCTGCAAAAAAGAGACCCCAAAGACAGTAAGTTAAGTGAAATGAGAAGACAGAGAAATATGCAGCAGATGAAGGAGCAAGATAAAAACCCACCAGACCAAACAAATGAAGAGGAAATAAACAGTCTACCTGAAAAAGAATTCAGAGTAATGATAGTAAAGATGATCCAAAATTTTGGAAATAAAATGGAGAAAATACAAGAAACATTTAACAAGGACCTAGAAGAACTAAAGAGCAAACAAACAATGATGAACAACACAATAAATGAAAGTAAAAATTCTCTAGAAGGAATCAATAGCAGAATAACTGAGGCAGAAGAACGGATAAGTGACCTGGAAGATAAAATAGTAGAAATAACTATCACAGAGCAGAATAAAGAAAAAAGAATGTAAAGACTGGAAGACAGGCTCAGAGACCTCTGGGACAACGTGAAATGCACCAAGATTTGAATTATAGGGGTCCCAGATGAAGAAAAAAAAATAAAGGGACTGAGAAATATTTGAAGAGATTATAGTGGAAAACTTCCCTTATATGGGAAAGGAAATAGTCAACCAAGTCCAGGAAGCGCAGAGAATCCCATACAGGATAAATCCAAGGAGAAACATGCTAAGACACATATTAATCAAACTGTCAAAAATTAAATACAAAGAAAAAATATTAAAAGCAGCAAGGGAAAAACAACAAATAACATATAAGGGAATCCCCATAAGGTTAACAACTGATCTTTAAGTTGAAACTCTGCAAGTCAGAAGAGTGGCAGGACATATTTAAAGTGATGAAAGGGAAAAACCTACAACCAAGATTACTCTACCCAGCAAGGATCTCATTCAGATTCGAAAGAGAGATTAAAACCTTTACTGAGAAGCAAAACCTAAGAAAATTCAGCACCACCAAACCAGCTTTACAACAAACGCTAAAGGAACTTCTCTAGGCAGGAAACACAAGAGAAGGAAAAGACCTACAAAAACAAACCCCAAACAATTAAGAAAATGGTAATAGAAACATACATATTGATAATTACCTAAAATGTAAATGCATTATGTGCTCCATCCAAAAGGCATAGACTGGCTGAATGGACACAAAAACAAGGCCCATATATATGCTGTCTACAAGAGACCCACTTTAGACCTAGGGACACATACAGACTGTGCAAGTGAGGGGATGGAAAAAGATATTCCATGCAAATGGAAACCAAAAGAAAGCAGGAGCAGCAGTTCTCATATCAGGCAAAATAGACTTTAAAGACTCTTACAAGAGACAAAGAAGGATACTACATAATGATCAAGGGATAAATCCAAGATGATATGATCATCTCAATAGATGCAGAAAAATGTTTCAACAAATTTCAACACCGATTTATGATTAAAAACCCTCCAGAAAGTCAGCATAGAGGGAATTTACCTCAGCATAATAAATGCCATATATGACAAACCCACAGCCAACATCATTCTCAATGGTGAAAAACTGAAACCACTTCCTCTAAGATCAGGAGCAAGACAAGGTTGTCCACTCTCACCACTCTTATTCAGCAGAGTTTGGATGTTTTAGCCACAGCAATCAGAGAAGAAAAAGAAATAAAAGAAATCCAAATCAGAAAAGAAGTAAAACTGTTACTGTTTGCAGATGACATGATACTATACATAGAGAATCCTAAAGAGGCTACCAGAAAACTACTAAAGCTAATCCATGAATTTGGTAAAATAGCAGGATACAAAATTAATGCACAGAAATCTCTTGCATTCCTATACACTAATGATGAAAATTCTGAAAGAGAAATTAAGGAAACACTCCCATTTACCATTGCAACAAAAAGAATAGAATACCTAGGAATAAACCTACCTAAGGAGACAAAAGACCTCTAGGCAGAAAACTATATGACACTTATGAAAGAAATTAAAGATGATACAAACATATGGAGAGATATACCATGTTCTTGGATTGGAAGAATCAGCATTGTGAAAATGACTGTACTACCCAAAGAAATCTACAGATTCAATGCAATCCCTATCAAACTACCACTGGCATTTTTCATAGAACTAGAATAAAAAATTGCACAATTTCTATGGAAACACAAAAGACCCTGAATAGCCAATGCAATCTTGAGAAAGAAAAATGGAGCTGGAGGAAACAGGCTGCCTGACTGCAGACTATACTACAAAGCTACAGTAATCAAGACACTATGATACTGGTACAAAAACAGAAATATAGATCAATGGAACAGGATAGGAAGC
Organism: Leucopleurus acutus; assembly: GCF_964270905.1. Classification (NCBI taxonomy): domain Eukaryota; kingdom Metazoa; phylum Chordata; class Mammalia; order Artiodactyla; family Delphinidae; genus Leucopleurus; species Leucopleurus acutus. Next base: position 65,729,379 of record NC_139160.1, on the reverse strand, counting down.
CCAGAGATAAACCCACCCACATATGGTCACCTCATCTTTGATAAAGGAGGCAAGAATATACAATGGAGAAAAGACAGCCTCTTCAATAAATGGTGCTGGGAAAACTGGACAGCTACATGTAAAAGAATGAAATTAGAACACTTCCTAACACCATACACAAAAATAAACTCAAAATGGATTAAAGACATAAATGTAAGGCCAGACACTATTAAACTCTTAGAAGAAAACATAGGCAGAACACTCTATGACATAAATCACAGCAAGATCCTTTTTGACCCACCTCCTAGAGAAATGGAAGTAAAAACAAAAATAAACAAATGGGACCTAATGAAACTTCAAAGCTTTTGCACAGTAAAGGAAACCATAAACAAGAAGAAAAGGCAACCCTCGGAATGGGAGAAAATATTTGCCAACAAAGCAACTGACAAAGAATTAATCCCCAAAATATACAAGCAGCTCATGCAGCTCAATATCAAAAAAACAAACAACCCGATCCAAAAATGGGCAGGAGGCCTAAATAGACATTTCTCCAAAGAAGATATACAGATAGCCAACAAACATATGAAAGGATGCTCAACATCACTAATCATTAGAGAAATGCAAATCAAACCTGCCATGAGGTATCACCTCACACTGGTCAGAATGGCCATCATCAAAAAATCTAGAAACAATAAATGCTGGAGAGGGTGTGGAGAAAAGGGAACCCTCTTGCACTGTTGGTAGAACATAGAACAGTCACTATGGAGAACAGCATGGAGGTTCCTTAAAAAACTAAAAATAGAACTACCTTCTGACCCAGCAATCCCACTACTGGGCATATACCCTGAGAAAACATAATTCAAAAAGAGTCATGTACCACAATGTTCGTTGCAGCACTATTTACAGTAGCCAGGACATGGAAGCAACCCTAAGTGTCCATCGACCGATGAATGGATATAGAAGATGTGGCACATATATACAATGGAATGTTACTCAGCCATAAAAGGAAATGAAATTGAATTATTTGTAGTGAGGTGGATGGACCTAGAGACTGTCATATGAAGTGAAGTAAGCCAGAAAGAGAAAAACAAATACAGTATGCTAACACATATATATTGAATCTAAAAAAAAAAAACAAAAATGGTTTTGAACAACCTAGGGACAGGACAGGAATAAAGACACAGACATAGAGAATGGACTTGAGGACAGAGAGAGGGGGAAGGATAAGCTGGGAAGACGTGAGAGAGTGGCATGGACATATATACACTGCCAAACGTAAGGTAGATAGCTAGTGGGAAGCAGCCGCATAGCACAGGGAGATCAGCTCGGTGCTTTGTGACCACCTGGAGGGGTGGGATAGGGAAGGCGGGAGGGAGACGCAAGAGGGAGGGGATATGGGGATATATGTGTACATATAGCTGATTCACTTTGTTATACAGTAGAAACTAACACAATATTGTAAAGCAATTATACTCCAATAAAGATGTTAAAAAAATAATCAATGGGGAAAATTATGATTGCTTCTTGATCTTTAATACTTTTTGTTGAAACATTGAAACCTCTCCATGTCACTTGTAAACATAAAGGGAAATAGTGAAAATATGAATAGTAAAATAGTATGAATTTAGTATACTATAAATGAAAACACTAGACATATTGACAATGAAAATTTTTCATGTTTTTGTAAAAACGTATCAAGAGCAACTTGAACAGAGCTTACTTTCTTCTCATTGTAGAAGTTACAACATGCACGGAGAAAACATCTTTTCCATGCCTTGTGGAATTGTCATACTCCTTTCTAAGATTGGTTCACTTTTCAACATTGTGTTCTTTGTGCCTTCAGTGTCATGAAATATCACTGGGTTTTCCTTTAACGTGAAGGTTTTTTTTTTTTTTTTTTTTTTTTTTTTTTTTTGCCAGCTTCACTTCCTCTGGGACATCTTTATCTTCAAAGACTTAAAAATAGAACTACCATATGATCCAGCATCCCCATTTGGGGTATATACCGAAAAGAATTGAAATCAGGGTCTCTAAGTCATATCTGCATTCTTGTGTCACTGCAGTACTGTTCACAATAGCCAAGTTATGGAAATAGCCAACATTCCCGTCAACATATGAATGGGTACAAAAAAATGTGGTATATATACACACAACGGAATATTTCTCAGCCTTAAAAATAAGGAAACCCTGCCAGTTGTGACAACATGGATGAACCTGGAATAAGATAAGGCAGTCACAAAAGGATACATACTGTATGATTCCACTTCTATACAGTAGCTACATAAGTCAAATTCAAAGAAGCAGAGAATAGAATGGCATTTACCAGGGGCCAGGAAGAAAGGGAAATGGGGAGTAGTTGTTCAGTTGGTATAAAGTTTCAATTATGCAAGATGAATAGTTCTAAAGATCTGCTGTACAGCACAGTGCCCATAGTCAACAATACGGTACAATACATGTAACAATTTGTTAAGTTGATAGATTTTATGGTGAGTGTTCTTACCAAAAAAATCCCCAAAGGTACATGAGGAATCTTCGGAGGAGTTGGTTGTATCTATTACCTTGACTGTGGTGATGGTTTTATGGGTATATACAGATATCCAGACTCATCAAGTTGTACATGTTAAATATGTAGTTTACTGTATATCAATTATACAGTTAATATTGTATACCAATTATACAGTTAAAAATTGTTTCTTTTTTTTTATATAAAATCTTCTAAGTTCAGAAAAGGAAAAATGAATTTTCTGGGAAATCTCAAAGCTTTGCTCCTGCTTTCAGTACCATGTGAAAGACTCACTTTTAGTCTTTCTCAACACAAATCTTTAAATCTATTCTTCAGAGAATTATTTCCATGATCATGTATTTGCCCATTCTTGAAGTCAATGAGAAAACTGCTTTCACTAATATTTACTTACTACTGTTAACACATCTAACTGTTGAATGGCAGCTGGCCACCTCAGTATCCACTGGGAGTTTATCTTCTTTTAGAAATGAATTTGTTTGACTATGTCATGCCAGACTTTCTTTATGATAAGTCAAGATATTTGCTCACATAAATATTTTAGAAAGCAATACAAGGAGCTTCGGAAAGAATTCTTGAAGAGGAGATAGGTTTCAGTCCAGATTCTCCCTGTAAGGCACTTAAACTCTTTCTTCCTGTTCTTTAAACACTGTTCCAAAAAATACTTCAGTAGTGCACTATCTCCAGATTTGAAGTATCTTCTAGAAAGGGTGTAAAATGTGCCCTACCCAGGGAAGACAGAATAGCTGTCCTTTCTGTACAATGTGGCATGACTTTCATTGTCGTGCAAGACTATGCTGTGATGGAACATGGGAGGAAGCATTCAAAATGATTATCTTGGGGTTTTGAAGAGCCTTAATTATGATAAAAGTGGTATTTTGAGGGCTTCCCTGGTGGCGCAGCGGTTGAGAGTCCGCCTGCCGATGCAGGGGGCACGGCTTTGTGCCCCGGTCCGGGAAGATCCCACATGCCTCAGAGCGGCTGGGCCCGTGAGCCATGGCCGCTGAGCCTGCGCGTCTGGAGCCTGTGCTATGCAACGGGAGAGGCCACAACAGTGAGAGGCCCGCGTACGCAAAAAAAAAAAAAAAAAGTGGTATTTTGACAATTCTTTCAACAATGTGGGAAAAAAAGGAGGCTTTGTACTTAAATGACTTATTGCCTTAATTATTCTAAAGCTTCGCTGTACGTGAAGAGGGTCAACCCAACTCCCAGACAGTTTTGAGTTCCACAAGGCAGATTAGACACAAGGACGTGCTTTAATAAAAGAAACAGTGGAGCTCAAGCTGCACAGTTGTGATTGTAAACTTTATGCTTCCAAATTTCCCCACACTTTAGAATAGATGAAGTTCAGGGCCTGCTATCTGTACAACAAAAAGTAATGGTTCCAGCTGTGTCCTCTCCTATACTACCCACTTATTTCTTCAAAGAGCTGAGAACAGGAGTCATATTTCAAATAAAAAGCACATGTCCTCTTTTGATAGATTGGGGGCATCTTGGTGTGGTGGAGTAAGCCGTGTGCCTTCCCAAATGAAGTTATACAGCAAGCCTGAATTTGTTGTTTGGAAAATGGCAGTATAACCATCTTCAGGGAATTTAATTATTAAAGGATACTCTAAAACACTAAAAAGAAAATGTAAAGAGAAAAAGAGGATTAGCAGTAAAACTATCAGTAAGTAAATGTCAAAAGCAGGGATAATTAATATTAATTCAACAGCTGTTTAATGAGCAAATACTTTATGCCAGGCAGGGCTGCTATTCGTGCAGTGTATAGACTGCACAAAAGTACCTGGATACACACAAAGAAACCATGTGAGCTAGAGTCCGGAAAGGTTTTCGACTCTGGGGATAACATGGTGAGCCAAAAAGACAAAGTCTCTCTCCTAACAGAGCTTACATTTCAGCGGAGAATGCAGACACATTAGTAGGCAATTACATACATACCAGTGTGTTGGTTGTTACGTGTATGGAGTGCCATAGGCACACACAAGAGGACCCTGATTCAGGAAGAGGATTCCTGGAGATGGTGGCGAATAGGCTGATACCAGAGGGTGAGTAGGATTTAGACAGACCCACACACAGACTCTGGGCAATGGGAGTGTTTCAGACACAGGGAATGAGATTGGCAAAGGCCCAGAAGTGCTACTGAGGTTGGTACTTTCAAGACTCTGAATGAATTCCATTTCAGTTGGAGCATGAGGCTGGAGAGGAGGGCAAAGCCTCGCTCATGCAGAGGCCAGCTGACCTTTGCGAAGTGGCTGGAGCAGTGAGCAAATGTTCTCAAGCAGGAGGGGAGGGGGCAGGGTCACAGCATTTGTATTTTGAAGAGACCATTCTGAGTACAAGGGCCAGACTGATTTAAGGGGAACGAGAGGAGAGGGAGCATATAAGTGAGAGTGCTTTGAACATATCTCACGTTGTAGTTTTTACTTTGGAGCCATGTAAATAGTGTGTTTCAACAACATTTAAATAAATTAAAAGGTAATCACTTAGAATTGAAAGTAAAATAAAATGGACCACCTTAACTGTGTATCTATTTGGTGACAAAACCACACCGAGAAGAGTTATTCCAAGTGACTTTAAAAAACAATAGAATGATTGGCCCTAGTGGGATAGATGCAGATGCAAAAGCACTGTGGAAAAAAAACTCTTACACTGTTTTCAGCAATTGTTTTGTTAGAGGAAATGTTAATATGATTATTCTGAGATTTTTCTGTATGTTTTGTGAACAATATCAAATAAGTAATTATGTGAGATTTTCAGCAGAGTTGAAAGGATATACAAATATAAAATTGATGAGGTTAAGTGAAAACTTTATAGGCTTAGATTTGAACTATAACTGTATTATGCTGTATTTTTTGTCCTGAACATAGTATTTATTTATTTATTTATATTTTATTTAAGGAAAATATATTATTTCCTACTGTGGCCACTGAAAAGGTTAGAAACAATGCCCAGCCCATTTGCCACGATACAATTATACCCAGAATGTTGTCTGTAAATACTGAAGGGGATCAGGGGATCTTTTTCACACTGAAAGAGCCTGTCTGAACTGGCTCCTACCAGCCAAAGGTGAGAAAATTTGTCCATTAATAAGTACAAAGGATTAAAACACAGTACCTTAGTACGTCTCGGCTGCTGTAACGGAAATACCATAGACTGGGCAGCTTATAAACAACAGAAATTTCTCACCGCTCTGGAGGCTGGAAATCCAAACTTTGGGGGTCAGCATGGGCAGGTCTGGAGAGCCTCTTCAGGGTTGCAGACAGCTAACTTTTCCTTGTGTCTTAACGCGGTGGAGGACAGAGAGAGGAAGCAAGCTCTCTTGTGAGTCATAAAAGGGCACAAATCCCACTCATTAGGGTTCTACCCTCATGACCTTATCTAGTCCTAATTACCCTCCAAAGGCTCCACCTCTTAATACTATCACATTAGGGGGTAGGATTTCAACATATGAATGTTGGGGAAACACATTCAGTCCATAACACGCTGTAAGTATGTTTAAATCCATGAATTCACAATGATACCAGAAATAAACCAATATGGAAACAAACGAAACAAAACCATCATTGGTCAGTATTAGAGGATGAGAATGACCGGCCTAGTGACCAAGTTTCCTTGAAGGTTTTAGCCATATCTAAACTCTTAGAGCCATACAGTGAGTCCCTGGATATAGGGTCAGACCTCAGATTTAAGCAGTATAACAGGTCTATGTGGTTTCTGTTTTGCAATGCTTAAAAATCCCTTTTACACTATGGGCCCGAGAGAAAACTCATTATTACTTAAAGCAATAGGCCTCACTCACCAACGTGACACCACCTTTCCCATTATAAATGGGACTACAGCTCTCTTTGGGCTGCTACCAAAAATTTTGTCAGGCACATCCAACACATAAAAGAAATTTCCTAATCGTTTACACACATTCTAAAGAAACTGATTCCTTTAAGTTTAAATAAGTAAATGTGTCTTTTAAAAAATATATAAACAGTGACAGCTACAGAAGTAAATATCAAACACAAAAAGGCATTTCTTCCATTAAGTAACTTCCAAAGATTGCCATTTTCTTAAAGGCAAAACAAACAAACAAAAAAGACTTATACAAATTTTAGCTAACTGGGAAAATCTCAAATTTTGCTAATTTATGACACCATTGTTTCTCTTTTTTTCCTCTAAAAAATGACAGCAAAAATAAATAAAATTGTGGAGCTCTGCAAGATAAAATAAAAGTTACCAGGGAGAAACATATACAGAGTTGCAAATTCTACGCATTTAGTTTGGTTAATTGATTGCTTTTATTATATTTTTAAATGCAGGAAGAGTGACACTAACTTGGGGATACCATAAGACATCGGGTGGTAAACCTTAAAAGTGACCCAGTTTGTATCCAAAACCTCACATCTCCTATCAACCTTTGCTCTCTCTGGTTTAAGAGAAGTAGCTACTTGCAACCTAAGCAGAAAAAGGACATCAACTTGCATTCTAAGTGCAAGAGAATATCGTCAATAATATTGTGATAACTTTGTATGGGACAGACGGTAACTAGACTCACCATGGTGATCATTTTGCAATGTTTAGAAATATCGAATCACTGCTGTGTACCTGGAACTAAAGTGGTGTTGCAGGTCAGCTTTACTTCAATAAAAAAAGACAATAGAATCATTTTTAAAATGCTGGAAGAAAAGCAAGATGAAAAGTAATTTGTGCACTTGGTAAAAAAAAAAATTAAACTGTGAATAGTAATGAAAAGTCAATCTCCACCTGATTGCATGATTATGTTATATAGATTGGAGCACTCATCTTGCTTGACTTTCTTGGTCTCTTGCTGGCTTTGAGGAAGCAAACAGCCATACTAGGGAAGCCCATGTGGCAAAAAAAAACTGCAGGCAGCCTCTGGGAGCTGAGAGTGGCCCCCAACCCCCAATAGTCATTGAGAAATAAAGCCCTCACTCCTACAACCACAAGGACGTGAATTCTGCCAACAATCTTGTGAATTTGAAAGCAGACCCTTCTCCAGTCACACCTTCAGATGAGAACACAGTCCTGCCTGCCACCTGGGTTGTAGCTTTAGAGAGAGCCTGGCAAAGCCAAGCCCTGATGCCTGACCCACAAAAACTGTGAGATGATAAATGTGCATTGTTCTAGTCACTAAGTGTGTGATAACATTGTTACACAGTGACATAAAATTAATACAGTACCCTCCCACAAATAGGGTACATATGCAAATGACTTATTTTCCTCCAGTCTTGGAAATTATTCAACATAGTCGTATATATACATCTGTTATCTTAGCTTTTAAGTCTGTCCTATATTCTAGAGATAGAGTTTCCAAATTTTATTTAACTAGCCCCCATTTAATGGACTTCTAGGTTATTTTCTTGGACCTTCAAAAGATCCCATCCCGTCACCAGGAAAAATATAAAAGTGGCTTCAAATGCCTAAGGACAGTAAACCAATTTTTAACAAACCTCTGCTTGAGTTCCTGGTTACCAGCCCTTTTTGTCTTTCTATCACTGCTTCCAGCTGAGGTTTTAACTAGGGTTACTTACCTTTTGGTTTGCTCAGGACTGATGTTTTTTTCTGGAATGCAGGACTTTTCAGTGTTAAAACTGGGAGAGTCCCAAGGGGAAAAAAAAAATGGGATAGTTGATCACCCTGTAACCCCTAAAAACCAACCAGTGCCAACAATTGCAGGTGACTTCCACAAACTCAGCCAACAGCGAAGGAAGGACTTGGAAGGTGGGCCTGCTCATCTCAGCTTGGAATTCCCTCTGAGGCTTCCGCTAAAAATGATAATGCAGTGTCTTTATCTAATGCAAGAATGAAAAGAAGCCTTTGAATTTTCCGAATAATAGTTTACCTCTTATTATCAGAGCAATAAACCACTCAACCTGAAAGCACAGTATCCACACAAGGGCTTGAATTCGCCCCTCACAGAACAGCAGGGTTACAGCTGCCGTCAAGCTGGAACAAACAGGCCAGGCAGAAAGAGCCTCTGAAAAAGGATAGGCTGCGAATTTCAAAGGCTTCAGAAAGGCGCTGCAGAGGGTTTGGAGTCAGGCTGGCTAGAGGCCTTGAGCAAATTACTTCCTGGCTCTGAATCTCAGTTTTCTCATCTGTAGGGCCTTGTATGTGGCAGGAGTTAATGCATATAGGTCCCAGCCCTCTCCCTCTCCCTCTCCTTGGAGGGGACACCTAGGTCATGCTGGGTGGACAGAGGTGGGTGTGAATTCCAGGAGGAACAGACAAGCACATTGTGACTTGATGCTGCCCCACATATCAAGTGCCCTGGGAAGGAGGTGCTGGGGCTGAGGTGCTGACGTGACCGTGCTCCCTGCACACAGAACAGTGAAGAGCGAGGTTCACTGAGCACCTATATACAATAGACCCAGGGACAGAGACATGGCTGATCTGTTCAGGAGCACATCTGGGTGTTTCCACAAGGAAAATTAGTTAGGAGATGCTTTCTCGTGCCCACGGGAAGGATTCCCTGCTCTAAGTTTACTACTTCGTGTTTTGTTGTAGGCATTCAAAGCCATCCTTCTGCTTAGGAGGGAAAAAAAAAAACCACTTTCAGATGCTAGAAGACTGTAAATTCAAGAACCTTTTAGTCTTCTCTTTCTTGGACTCAAAAAACGCAATTCACATACCATTTCCTCAGGAACAGCAGACGTATTTGTGCAGCAGCTTCGGGCCCTCCAACCACAGCTGTCATCACGCAGTCACTGTGCTCGAAGGCTCTGAGAGGAAGCTGTTACCTGTGCTTTTGCCAGTTTAGCAGTCGGGCTAAGGGGAAGGAAAAGGGGCCCCAGGCAACCGGCACCCTCCTTTCACTCACGATACTTCTAAACAGAGACACTGATGCCTATGTGTTTGCTATTATTTATTTGTGAGGGTCCTATCTGCAGAAGGGCATTTACAAACAAACAAACAGGGACTTCCCTGGTGACGCAGTGGTTAAGAATCCACCTGCCAATGCAGGGGACACGGGTTCGAGCCCTGGTCCGGGAAGATCCCACATGCAGCGGAGCAACTAAACCCGTGCACCACAACTACTGAGCCTGCGCTCTAGTGCTGGCGAGCCACAACTACTGAGCCCGTGAGCCACAGCTACTGAAGCCTGTGCGCCTACAGCCCGTGCTCTGCAACAGGAGAAGCCACAGCAATGAGAAGGCTGCACACCACAACGAAGACCCGATGCAGCCAAAAATAAATAAATAAATTTATAAAAAATAAAATAAAATGTATCCCTATCTCAGGAGCCCTTGGGGCCCCTCTAATGAAGGCAAAAATAAAAAACAAACAAACAAACATCTGTTGGGGAAGGAAAACAAAACTAGTAGTTGAGAGTAATGAAAGTTCCTGATGGTTTTTAGAATTGACAGGAATCTGGCATCTCACTCATTTCACGTAAGAAGGTGTTATCAAAAAGGGAGATTGTTGGGGACTTCCCTGGTGGTCCAGTGGTTAAGACTTCACCTTCCAAAGCAGGGGGTGTGGGTTCAATCCCTGGTCAGGGAGCTAAGATCCCACACGCCTCACGGCCAAAAAACCAAAAAAAAAAAAAAAAAAGCAATATTGTAACAAATTCAATGAAAACTTTAAAAATGGTCCACATGCAAAAAAAAAAAACCTTTAAGAAAAAGATAGAAGAGAGCTGTCATTAAACCACTGTGCCTGGGCTTCCCTGGTGGTGCAGTGGTTGAGAGTCCGCCTGCCGATGCAGAGGACACGGGTTCGTGCCCTGGTCTGGGAAGATCCAACATGCCGCGGAGCAGCTGGGCCCGTGAGCCATGGCCGCTGAGCCTGCGAGTCCGGAGCCTGTGCTCCGTAACGGGAGAGGCCACGACAGTGAGAGGCCTGCGTACTGCAAAAAAAAAAAAAAAAAAAAAAAAAACCACTGTGCCTGGGCCATGGGGCCAAGGAAAGGAGACAGAAAACTTGGGAAGAGCAGCAGATGAACTTCCATTTGGCGGTTAAGGCAACAAAGAAGAAACAAAGTGGGGGAGGTGGTCCATTCTGATCCTTCTCTACATTTTGTCCTCTTAGGTCGCTCGTTCCCCACTCTCACACTCTGCCTCTGAGACCTTTTCGTGATGGGCTTCCTGACCCTGCAAACCTATAATTTATAAAGCCGTTTAAGAAGAAGCTAAGATTGCATCTCTGAAAATGTCATTCAAGGTTTTTGCAAGAATCATTCCCGTCTCCTTGGTTACTTCAACCCATCCAGATGACGTGTGCTTCTTTCACAAGTACGTGCAGAGAAGGGGCACTTGAGAACTCCAAGCTTCAGGCAACATTCAATAGCAATCACAGTAGAAAAGGCAAACACGTAGAGTTGATAAGTAACCCACTAATGACGCATGTTTCCACTTTTGAAGTTTTTTCTGTCCTAAGTCATTCATTCATTTACAGACATTTCTTCAGCCCTAGCCGTCTTCCCCCTCATGTGCCTGATTTTTGCACAGACACCTTAATTCTCTTGCTCCTCTGTACCATCCTGGTCAATACAATCCTGGAGAAACGAAACATCCACTTATTTCTTTCCTGCAGCTGAGTAGCCAAATATTGGCTTAGCAAAGCACACAGTTTCATGTGTTTGTCTCACTCTAACGCATACATTTCCAATGGGCATACAATGCTGCTTGCTAATCTCATTATAGAGCCTTAGCATTCCCTTTCCCACTCCCTAAAGTGACTTTTCGACACATTGCCCTCTCTGCTCAAACGCCTTGCTTCCTCTATGCCCCCTTCACTGTCAACAGATGACCTTGCCCTAAAGCGCTAAGAGAAATTAGGTACAACGAGATAGGTACTCCTTCCCCTTTCCTCCACTAAATTCACCAACCTACAGGATATCAACCTAAATGCTTTACCTGCCCTTCAGCTGGATGAATAATCTATCCCTGCTTCTATCAATCACATATCAACCATCCTCTTCTTTCTCAAGAAGAACCTTACTCTCTGGGTAAGTCACTAGCAGAAAACAGGGGTAATTCAATGATTGGGAATGTTTTTTTTTTTTTTTTTTTTTTGCGGTCCCTTCTCTCTCCTGCATCATTAATTTCTGCTTTGTACCAGATCATACCAACGTGAAACAAGTGGCTCCAGCCTTTAATACGATACAAAACAGAACCATAAAGACCTCTCTTGACAATTTCCCTATAGCTACCAATTCCTTACTCTTTCTTACCCTCCCCAAGCAAACATCCTTGAAGAGTTGTCCTGAGTTCCTATCTTCACTGTACCTTGACATCCAGCTAACACTGCTCATCAAAGTTCCCAGCGACCCTCACTTCGTCACATTCCTTTTCTCTTGTTGCCTCACTTGATTTCTAGGTAGTATTTGGGGCAGATGGTTGTTCCTTCCTTCTTCAAACTCTTTTTCTCCTCGGCTTCTGTGATATCACTTTCTCTTGACTTTGCCTCTACTTCACTGGGGCCACTCACTCATGCCCATCACTCCCAGCCTCTTGTTAACTCTTGCTTTTCTGTTTGGCTCTTAAATGTTGGAATGTTCCCAGGGATATGTCCCGGGACCCTTTCTCCTCCCAAACTATACTCTCCTTCGGTAGTTCCTTGTATCCCGTTTAAATGTCACTTATAGGATGAAAAGTCTTGCAACATACCTTCTAGTCTTTCCCATATCAGTAAGTGACACTTGGAACTGAAGGTCAAAAAGGGGATGGAGTCCTTTTTGTTTTCTCTCTTTCCCTTATGTCTCATATCCAATCCATTAGAAGGTTCTGAGGACTCTTCCTCCAGAAGACGTCCTGAATCAATCTGCTTCTCTGAATGCAATCCGCCATCACTACTTCTCTGGATTATTCCATAGCCCCTTAATGTTCTCCCTGCTTCCATGTAGGTATTATCTTTATTTTATGCATGAGGAAACTAAAGCTCAAAGGGCTGAAATGGCTTTATATGTTCATTCAAAAATATTTCTGAGCACCTCCTTTGTCCTGCTGGATGCTTGCCTAAGTTGCATGATGAATAAATGGCAGCTCTAGTTCTATCTGACACTAAAGCCCTATTCTCGGTCTCATATACTGTACTGCTATCAGGAATGTTCCAGAACATTCTCTCCACTGCAAGAAAGAAATACATAGAAAACAATCCCAGTACATTGTATACAAATACACTGGTATGTAAATATATCATGTGTTTCCTAAAAGTGAGAACAGACCAACTCAGCCTGAGGGCTTTGGGAAGTTTTCTCAAGGGAGTCAAATTGATCTATGTAAATTTCTCCCAAGGAGCTTGACCCTTTCCCCTTTACCAATGTGGCTTCCTCTACAGGGAATACCTTGCAGGTCACATGCCTGTCTAATAACTACTCAACTCTCCAAAAGCATCACCTTATCTGGGAAGTCTTCCTTAACCTCAACAAAGGGAACAAAGGGAGGGAACAAAGATTCCCTCCCTTTGTGCTCCTTAGTTGTCTGAGTTCGCTGCTCTCATGATACTTATTGCATTGCATTGCATTTTGGGTTTATACCTGCAAATGACTTGGTCAAATGCTTTTAAAAATATTAGGCACAAATGATAAATCTAGATCTAGATACTTGAAAAATCCATAGGGAAATCAGTCACTATACCAGGGTGGAAAACAAATACAATCGCTTTCCTTTGGTTTTTCCAACGAATCACTTAAGACTCCTTTGCCTTTCTTAGCAAAATGGCTGTAGGGTGGTGGTGGTGACATTCCTAAGGGCAAAAGATAAATCTGAAACACTTCTTCCATCCCTTCTGGGAAGTGGAGTCTCTGTAATTGTATTGCTAAACACAGAGCCATGTCAACCCTCAACGGAAGCGGGAACTAGGTGTTTTGTTCCCACATATGGATATACAGACGTATTTTTTTTATTCAGAATGACTTGAGGTTTAGTTTTAATGGCTGTTGAAACTCTTAATTCAAGGCTCTTCATCTGGAACGCATCTGCAACCTAAGTTGTTTACGGATGCTTGGAGTAGCAAGGGGGACTACACACCATAGGGAACCATGGGCTATCTCAGTAAGAGAGCGTTAGGAAGACTCCGTTACAGGATTTGGGCTTCTGTGAAGTGATCTGGGGAGATTCAAGGAAATAAGGTTACTCTCTGGGTAAATCACTGTCAGAAAACAGGGGTAATTCAATGATTGGGAATCTTAATAACTTTTATCTAGAAGCAAAAGAATGGAGTGAGGTTAAAGTTTTAACTGATAAAGAAGAGGTAGTCACTCAAGTTTGCCAGGAGAAACAGATTGCAATATTGCAATTTATAAGAAATATATATATTTGGTCATTCAGATAACCAAAATATTTCTCATATACACTTGGTGTTTATCCATAGTTCCTTGGATCCCTGCAGGATGGCGAGGAGGGACCCATCCCACACCTGAACTTAGTGGTTAGGTTTGGAGAACCACTGACTGAAACCACACGCCCTGGCCAGACCGGATAGTAACCGTTTGAATAAGGTATCTGGTAACAGGAGATCCTGGTAAGGAATGCGGATCTAACGAGCTATCACTGACCAGCCGGGAAGAATTCAGGAAAGATCAAAAGGAGAAAGGAGACACCAGTCCCTAAGTCCTACCAACCTCCCAGAATCCTCCTCGCTGGAATCCGTCTCGGCTGAGCGATGCGCACACCACCAGGAAGGACCCTGAGTCAGAATGTTTGGCCAGAGACAACCGGAAGCTAACCCATGACCATAAAACCCGAGACTGCGAGCCCCGTGGCAGAGCAGTTCTGGGTTCCCTCACGCTGCTGCTCTCCGCTCCCAGGCGCCCCTTCCCCATAAAGTCTCCTGCTTTGTCAGCACGTGTGTCTCCTCGGGCAGTTCATTTCCGAGCGTTAGACAAAAGCCCACTCCTGGGCCCTGGAAGGGGTCTGCCTTCCTGCAACAGTGAGACAAACCCAGTTAGAGCTCCTGGGGTCGGTCTATTATGTAGTAGCTGTGGACCATGCAGGGAGCAGAGTCTGAATTGGTCCTTCCAGTCCCCCGGGCCCTGCAAGGGGCTGCCTCTAAGGCAGAGGTCTTGGGCCAAATGCAGATAAACACACTCTTGGACGTAGTGTACTGGAAGTACCATTTTCCCATGCCTCTTTCTCTCAAATGTGTACTTTCACACACAATAGATCCCAATAAAACCTGCAAAACTACCACGATTTTCCTGTTTTAAGGAGGACCAGCTTCCAATTCCAGGGAAGGGCTGTGCACAGCAAGCACTAATGCTGTAACTCACGAGGATGGGCTGCACATACAGGGACTCCTTGCCTATGAGCTTTTAATGTCTTCTTCCGTCACTGAGGAATATGTTATTTATACTCTCTGCCAGAGCTTTGCTTTCTGCCCTTCCACGGACCATAAAAGTAATAGCCACTGTTTGCACACGATGACAAATCAGACAAGGCAAATATTATACCTATGGAGTACAAACCCACCTGAACTCTTTCTGATCCCTTCTCACGAGGTTATTTGGATGTGTCAGAGTAAGAGGATTTGGTTCTGTTTCCTTATCAGTGCAAATCCTACAAGCGGGTAGAGCAACTAGGCAAATAGAGTTTGATTTGAGAGGCATAGAGAATGGCCTTTGTCCAACTCCCCATCCTCCACAAAGTCTATCTCCCCCATTGCTCTCTTCCCTAATTTCAAATGCTTCCCTTCGTGGGTATTTGCATTCAAGTCTCGACAAGAGTTTAAGTTGAAGGAATACATTCTTGGTTGTGTAATTCTACGTCAGTTAGCCTGTGGTGGAGGTACTCGCTTCCGCATGGCTGGTTGAAGTCCAAGGGTATTGAGTTACAATTGACTCTGCATGTGATAGCAGGTTAGGGTCCACTTGGATCTAATAATATAGAAAATTCCTTTTAGACCATATGTTCCACTGTGGCCATTGCATTCTACTTTGGCTCCGTTGCCTGCTTATGATTCTATATTATGAGCAAAGAGCTACCAACATGGATCATGATGAAAATAACTTAATTAGCAGCTTGATAAAAAGTCAGAAATTCTAACATCCCACCTCTGAAGAACCTGTGGTCGTTCCTAGGAGCACATCCCCAAGTGGGTAGAATATCTAGGAGGTTGGAGATAGTTTCTCTAGGGCTATGTTCTAAAGGGAAGCCCATGCTCTTGGGAAAAGAAACCATGGATCAAGGTCAACTAGTAACCATAGCTTTAACTCCAGGTGCAAGTGATTGCTTTACCACAGAGTACACAGTCTGCAGGCGGTCAGCTGGCTTTATTTGGAAAATGACACATTTCGGAAGCAGCTACTACATGTATTTCTAACAGCCAAACCTCAAGCGAGCTACCCTGTGTTCATTTGCATACTGAATGTCAGAGAAGGGTGTTTATCGGTGAAAAGTATTGATTTGTTGGCTAGTGTGAGGACTGTTAGGAATGGCATCTCATTGGTAAAATAGAAGTTTCTAAGATATATTAGAAATATTTTAGAGACCCCCTCCCCACCTACCTCTCACAAGGCCACGGTATAAAACCTAGCAACGTCTGTAGCCTGCTTGTGTAGGCAAAGTGCCTGAGGTCCCTAAATGTCCCTTGGCCTAGTCATTAGTTAGGAGGGTTTCTGAATGTCTGACTACAGAGCCCGGAATACTATCTCTGCAAAGCTGTTGTGTTTGGCTCAAGAGAAACGTTCCTGCAAAGTAAGGCCAGAAAGCTTAAAAAGACTGAAAGTCAGCACTTCACTGAGCTACTGAATATTTTGTGCAAATCATTGTTGCCTCCTTGCTAATGTTGATTTAATGGATGTCTTGCATGTGCATTAGCATTTATGACACACTTCTTTAGAATCTGGTAGTGAGGTGAGTAACTATTCCTTATATATCTGAGTCATTTTTGGTAGCCACTATTCTCTAACAAGCAAACAAAAACACAAAGAGTTGTATATGACTTTTTTTTATATAACTATTCAAGATGTAGTTTGAAATCATTTTCTAGAAGTCTAATTACATAATATGTAAATATCTTTCTAAATATAGGATCTGTGGGAAATTTCTCTAGAGATGTGGGGAACAGGCAAGTGATTACAAAATGGAATAAGAAGGAGCTTTGAGTCCTTGAAGTGGAGATGGCATTCAAAGCAAAAAGACTGCTGGAAGGAGTCAGAGAAACAGATTTTTCCTTTGGTTCAGCCACCAGTTACCTGTGGTTGGATTCTCCTCTTGGACTTCATTATTCTCAGCCGCAAAATAAGGACGATGAATAGCGAAACTTCAAGGGTTCTCAAGTTCTATGACTCTCATTTCTAGGAGACCCACAGGGCAGAAGCAAGCAGGCTTCCCTACTTCTCTGGCAAGTCAGCAGGAAGCTGATTCTATCCCAAGCAGACTCACCCTTCTGCTTGAAGTTCAGCTAACTGGACCCGCATGGAGACAAACAACCCTCCTCTTCAATATGGTATTACTGGAGGAGAGTGGGAAATTTCAAATATCCGCAGCTTAGTGGGAATGAATTTAACTGAATTGCTTTCTTTCTGATGATTGATAGTTCATGAACAAGAACGTGGGTTGCTTTTCCCTGAGGGGGAGGAGAGGTGAGAAGGAAAAGAAGTGAGAGGTCATTTTGATCTATGGTACAGAACTCATGATGGGAATGAGGGAGGGGGTGTGTGCTGAGAGGTGTGTAGGGCATGTGTGAGCAGGAGTGGTGACTAGTCAAAGCTTGGGCATCCAAAATTCACAGGTGTTCGGCAAGGGAGAAGGAAAAATCAGGAAAGGAGGGATAACAAAGGCACATGTAATTGATTAGGGGTCCCGTCTCCTTTCACGGGTCCCGGTCCGATGAACCTTGGACCTCGAGTTCTTAGGTTTTAGAGCAGAGAACACTGTCCAGGAGGGAAGTCTTCCCCAACCTTCCAGAAGCTGCTGCCTCTGCCCTCTCTACACTTTATGAGCTGACTCAAAGGGAAGGCCCACCCAGGTTTGTCCTCACCCACTATGCGTGCAGAGCCATTTTTTGTTGAGATCCTCTTCCCTCGTCTGCAGTTCAGGGGGAGCCTTGCTATCTCACCTAGGCACCTCCAACAGAAGCTGACATGGTGTCTTTCTTGACCTGCCAGTGCTTGTGCAAAACTCCAAACACAATTCACAAATCTCGCTCAGAGAGCATGGGTTGACACCGCCTTGGAAACCCAAGTCACTGGAAAATCTTACAGTCCGGGGAGGGCAGCAGCTGTCTTGTTTTCTTACTGATCATCCAACCGGTTGCCTATCACCTTTGCTGAGAACATCTTCCAGCATTTCTCCAAAAAAGGGAGTATGGGAGGGAAAGGAGAAACTTTGCCTGTCTGCGTTTTCTATTATGTTCCCTACTCACTCTTTATTGATCACCTAGTGGGTATAGAATTCTGGATTGAAAATCGTTTCCTGATAGAAATTTCAAGGGGACGTGCCACTCTCTGCTGGCTTGTAATGGCAGTGTTGAGAGTCTAAAGCCCTTCTGACTCCTCACCCTTTGCTGTTTGTCCCTGGAGCATTTCGGGGTGTTGAATGACACTGTGGTGCTTTGAAATTTGGCAAAGATACACACTGGTGTTCTTGTTTTAATTATGCTGGATACTCATTTTCTTCATTGCTTGGAAATTTATCATATTTCATTGATAACTTCTCCCTTTTCTCTATCCTCCCTTTCCAAAAGGTATTTTTAGTTGGTTGTGGTTATGTGCTAGCTTGATTATCTAATTGCTTTTTCCTTCCATTTTTCCAACTTTGTTTTGTTGTTCTGTTTGGCGTTTTGTCAAGAGTATGTTTTCAAAATTCTTTATTAAGTTATGTTTTTATCCTCCTCAAAATACCTCATTTTAGAGTTTACTCCTCACTTTTCTACCTTAGTCTCTGCATTTTTCTTTTCAGTAGCATCATTTCAATCAAGAGTCTTCAGGAGGATCAACAAACTAACCAAGCAGACAAAACCCACAAGACTACAAAAGTGTCTTAAAACTGTTGAAATAAAGATGACACTCTTCTTCTTCAGTCCCCTCTCTGTGGCCACGTGGGTTGAGGTATTCTTGTGGCTCTAGTGGCCCATGTTTAAGGTTTTTATCTTACCTCTAAGATTCTGATTCAACCAGAAGTTTTGGGAAAGAACTGAGTTGTCACTGAATCCTTAAATAGAAGTACACAATCCTTGTAGCCAAATCAATGAGCAAAGCCTTATAGTAACACCTTCAAAATCTAGATTCAGACTGTAGAAAATCAGCATTCCAGAGTGGGAAAGTAAACCACCATGATTCTTCTGCTCAGTTCCAGAACTATAAGCCAGGCTGCCTCACTTTCACCACTCCAGAGGACCAGAAAGGCCATTTAGAATTATCCTTGCTATCAAGAACTTTCTGGCAACTCAAGGTCAAAGTCTAATTGTACCCATATCTCTGTACCTATACGCTGTTGAGATTAATTTTCACAAGGAAAATTTTTTTCTGGTTTTTGTTTTCCTTTTGGGTATTAAGATCTGAAATTCCATAGTAACAGAGTAGACAATGCTAAAGCTTTTTTTTTTTTTAGCACAGGCTGTTCCCTAATAGAAAAGATATATTAAAAGATATATTCCTAATTTGCATTTATCTCCAGTTCCAGAGTTGGGGAGTGGGTAGCAGCATGTAAGTGCCTCCCTGCCGAAAGCAAAGTGTTCCTCGGGTCCAGGAGACCAGGAGAGATCAAGGACAGAGACTGGCAGTTCGGCTGAGATTTATGGAGTTTTAAATATGCACTTTTCTGTCCTCGTAGATGCAATGGTAAAAGAAGAAGTGTTGGAAAGGCCTCATTCTCTCCGAGTGGGAGGACTCTTCATGGATCATGACTCTGTCCACTGGGAAATCTGATTTTAGCAGATAAATCAAGTAGGAGGTGTCTTGACAACACTTTCTCATCCGTTCTTTAACTTTACCCCAGAGATACAAACTTATTAATTCCATCAAGATTAAATATTTCCATCAGGATAATAATCTCCAGATCCCATAACTGTGTTATCCCACTTCTGGAATTTAAGGAAATAATTCTAGGCAAGAAAATATAACGTTACCTGTTCTTTATAGAAAATTATTTATAATTGCAGGACCATTGAGTTCAACCTTAGTATCATACAAGAGAAATGATATGGAAACTGTGCTACTTCCCTGATGGATCATTGACAGTAATAATTATTAAACCCATGTAACAGTAAGAAAAAGGATTTACAGTTAAAGTTTAGTAAGAAAACAAGAATACAAAATATTATATATTATATTATAATTTATATATTATATATTATCATATATAATATATAAATATATTATAATATTATAATATTATATTATATATTATAATTTATATATTATAATTTATATTATATTATATATTTATAATACATATATATATTTATAATATAAATATAATATATATATAATTTATATGATATAATTTATATTATATATTTATAATACATCTGTAGCCATACAGATGTATAAATTATATTTATATTATATTAATAATATATATTTATATTATATTATAATTTATATTTATATTATAATTTATATTATATAATTTATATATAATTTATATTTATAAATATAATTTATATTTATATTATAATATAATATATAAATATTATATTATAATATAATTTATATTTATATTTTAATTTATATTATAGCTTTATAATATAAAACTATATTATAACTGCAAATTTTAAAATGTATTAATATGCACCAAGATGAGAAAAAAAAAGCCAAAACACAACTATTTATCAGCAGTTGTTGAATGTTTGGTTGACCTTTCTTTGTTTTTTATTTGTGCTGTGTGCTTACCGTGTAGTCTAATTCTGGAGCAGCTGCTCTATAGAGAAGCAACTGAGAATCTCTGACCTCTAACAGTGCTCCCTAGGTGTGTTTCATGGTACACTAGTTAGGTCCGGGATGTTAAGGCATTCCATGAAAACAACACAAAGCAAAATAAAAAAGGTTTTTGACCAAATGCATGTTAAATCTATTTGCTCTCGAAACTGCCACCATAGGGCTCCTTAGAGCCTTTGATATGCAGAATATTTCGCAGGAGTGGCCGTTCCTTAAGGTTGAGAGCAACAGTGAGGTATGGGATTGAAGCAAAACAGAAAAATAATCTTGGTTGGCACCAGAGGTCTTGTCATTCTGGGGAAAAAATCCACTGTTGTGTTTTCATATCAGAGAGATCATTGAAAAGGGAACTACAACAGGACTGTCAGATATAGAAGTGGAACTAAAGATGGCTGAAACTATTTTATGTGAAACATTTTGGAATAAAATGAACTAGGGTGGCACAAGAGATTTACAGGCATTCCTGAAGTATTCCTACCAGTGAAGTTAAACTAGGATGAGGGCGTTTGGGAGACGGTATTGGCTGTTTTTAGGAAAAATCCAAAACAGCTGAATCAGCACTAAAGGTCCAAAGCGCCATAGGAGGTAGACATCATGGTGGGTAAGATCCAGCGACAGGAGACTGTGTTCCAGACACGGAGGGAAGAGGGGCTATGGCGATCTCGACCTCCAGTCAGGGCACTGTCCACTCTCCGCCAGACCTACGAGGCCAATGGACAGGATAGTTGTAACTCACTGGGGCCTCCCTCCTCTCCTACTTAGGAACCCAAGTCTGCATGCAGTAGAAAAATACATGGGAGCATGAGGACAGGGCTACCCAAAGCCTGGGGACTCAGCGTGGCTCCAGAGCTGGTGGGTTAGGGCTCCAGGTATGGAGAGAGCATGCAGAGCTCTGATGAAGAGTGCTGGCCTGGCAGAGCACCAGAGTACCAAGAGAACTGTCCTGCTCTCAGGGGGAGTCAAGGAGAGCTTCCTGTAGAGAGGGAGTTGGGCTCTCTCTGCGTGAGGAATGCTCTTGGCTCCGAGCCCCACCTCCAAGTGGGGGCTGAACACCCAGCCTTCCCTCCCAGAGAACCTGCTGGAAACTCCCATTCAGGCTGAAACTAGGACTCCTGAGAAAGAAAGAGAATAAGAGCTGCGATAGAGGAGATCTTGCTTGGGGAGCGTGAGAAATTCACTTCCTTAAATGCACTGCTTGTTACGCTTAAATGCACTGCTCATGGTCTACAAAATACGGGTGATGCATAGACATTGCTTGATGTGTGTAGACCGTTTTCTCTTGGGGATCAATGTGAAGCATCATTCAAGTTCCCCAAATAAATGATATGGTCCAGTCTTTCCTCCATTCCCACATATCACATCAGGATGAAAATTTGAGCAGTATTAGATGCCCTTGCAGGGGCTGCAGAGATTCTGCTGAGAGAAGTACGTAGCAGAAAAGGAAAAAACCAAACAGCTATTGGTGGTGCATCGTCTGGTGGCAAACTTCCTTCCTAGTGGGTTGAGGAAATTTTTTTTCTTGTATCAAGATACCTTGACAAGCTGTTCACGGCCTCGATAGTCAGGGCAAACCAGAGGGACCCACTTTGCTCTGCCTTCTGAAGTGGGAGATGCTGTGAGTTTCAGAAGTCGCTGTGATGGATGAGATGCCCTCGCTGGAGAACGGAGATGAAAGGAGATGTGATAGGGGAGGTTGAAGCAGGGTGAGTGGCTGTGGGGCTTGGGGAGAGAAACCTACCAGGCAGAAACCCACTCTAGAATCGGGCTGTCCGATGCTCTATGCACAGTTACCTGCTGCAGGGGCTTTGCTGTCACCTACAGCCCCACCCTCACTCGTCCCACCACCAACTTTGTCAGCAAAAGTCTCTCTAACCGTAAGTGGCTTTCACAAATGGTGCTGTGAAGGAAAAGCACAGCAAACCAGGAGGGTTAGTGTTCTGTATTTTGGGTTGAAATACAGTGGGGTGAAAGGGAAATGAAATGAATAGTCACAGAACGGGAGCTACAGGGGAAATTGAGAACGAAACTGAAATAAAACAAGGAAGCAAAAAAGAGAGGAGAAGAAACAAAAGCCCTTGAAATCCCTTGGCCCATGGGAGGTGGGAGATGGAGGGATCAGGAATGAAGTTCCTTCCTCCTGTGCGGGTGGAGCTCCAGCCACCTCATTTCACTATTACAGTAAAAGGTGCCCCCGTAAGGCTGGCTGAGGTGAGGACTTCCAGGTGACTGACGTTGAAATGAGAGCTTAAATGCCATCGCGTGTCACATAATGGCATAATAGTTTCTTTTCCCAGAATAATAATAATGCATTTGACAAAAAGCTTTTACATGAGTAAAGAGAACATAATTTCTGAATATTTCATGCAAAATGGCCATAGAATAAAATGATCATTAAATATGTAAATGCTATTAACACATGCTTATTACACTCATAACTCGTCTCTTATATAATCCGATCTCCGTGCCCTCATTTGTCACTTGGTCATGGGCTCCACAAATCAAAATGTGGTGCAGCGTCTCACAAAGAAGCAAGTTGATGAAATGCACAAAAAATATCTCTTTGTCCACTAACAGGAGGTTTCTACGTTTGGCTTTGTTGGTCTTGAGCAGAGGAGGAAAGACGGCGATCAGCCCCCTACAGAGGATTGATGTGATGCCAGGTGGTAAAGAGCCGTCTAGATGAAAGATAAGCCCAAGTATCCGATCTCAAGTAGAGACCGGTGGTCTCCACAGGCTCCTTTAATGTAGTACTAAGAAAAGATTAAGAAAAAATTTTAAATTACCCTTTGTTCATCATAAGTGAGCCGGTTTGCTAGTTTCTTGTGAGGGCTTCCAACGTGGTATTTATTACTTTAAAAATAAAATAAAATGAACCTGGCAAGAGCAGTCTCCCTTATTCTAACCCTCATTACTGTGCCTTTTTTCCCACTTTCATTAGAGGAACCAAGGCCTGCTACTCAAAGCGCAGCCTGTGGACCCACAGCCGTGGCATCACACAGAGTATATTCAAGATGCAGAATCTCAGGCCCCACCCAGAGCTACCGCATCAGAGTCTACATCTAAAATTTTTTTAAACTTTATATTGGAGTATAGTTGATTTACAATGTTGCGTTAGTTTCAGGTGTACAGCAAAGTGATTTAGATATACATATACATGTATCTATTCTTTTTCAGATTCTTTTCCCATAGAGGTTATTACAGAGTATTGAATAGAGTTCCCTGTGCTATACAGTTGGTCCTTGTTGATTATCTATTTTTTGTATAGTAGTGTGTATATGTTCATTTTAACAGCGTCCACAGGTGTTGTATGCACATCGGTGGTGGTTTTAACGACAGTGTCAATTTGGATAAGCTCGAAAGACATTGCTCCTGGAGGGCCCCCAGTTAGAGTGGCCAGAGAGAAATTTGCAGGAACTGGACAAGATGGAAGTGGAGCAGTTTCCCTCGCTCTCTGAGAATCCTCGTAGCCGCCGCGAGACACACAAGTGCATGTTGCTGGGTCCAGGTTTTCCTCACTCTCCCCCATTCCACACACAGCTCTCCTTTCTGACTGTCAGCCCTGCTAACCAAAGGAACTCCAAGCCCACATCCCGACACGGAGGCAACAGCCTCCCATAGATTCACCAGCATCCCTTCTCCTTCCCGCTGGCATCTGAGATATTCCTGAAAGCTCTGACTTGTCCACACAGACCAAATCTTCGGGAAGTTTCCTTAGTGACTTTCCTTTGATTCTTCAATTCCACTTACTGGACTTACTTCCCAGATCATCTCATGATTATAATAGGTTCAATTCCTAGACTAGACCCCTTGCTCCATATTATTCAGGGTGGTCCTGCTTCCCTGGTGGCACTCTCATTAATGACACATTAAAGTTTGGGAAGCCCTGGTCTACGTTGCATATATGATTAACAAGGAACACTGCAAGTTATCCATTTTAAGCAAGCCCACTGGCCCTATTCCTTAGAGGGTTTATCTGAATGAATTATGTGCTTTTCAAGCAATGATGTAGGGAGCTTTTGGAGTCTCTGGTAACTGTGTGTGAGTGCCCTTTAGTTGCATTATTACAATTAGTTAAGTGGGGACAGTGCAGCCTGGGGAACCTACTGAAGTCCCTTCAGTTTGGTTGAATGTTTTAGCTCAAAAGAGGTGGAAGGTAGGAGTGAGAAGTTCCCACTTCGGACACCTCCTTATTTGATTCTTATGAGTTTTCCTGGTGCATTTCTGAGTGATCAACTGTGAGTTCTTTGAGTTCTGAATTGACTCCTTCTCTTTCATTTGCAAACAATAGAAACTGACTCAAAACCAGCCTAAGATGGTTAAAAATACTGTTTTTTCTCACTTGACTGATTCTTTTTTGTTTGTTTGTTTGTTTGTTTAGGGGAGGAATCAAGCTAGTTTCAGGTGTGAATTGATCCAGGGACTTAGTGATGTCATGAGGACTGAGTTTCTTTCCATCCTCTGCTCTGTATCCTGTGTTGGCCTCATTTCTGGCAGGATTTCTTTCAGTGGCTGCTAGAGAGACTTCATAGCTCTAAGTCCAATGAAACAAACAAAGAGAACGCCTTCTTTCTGGTCACCTGGGCAAAGATTCTGAGATTAGCCTGATGGGACAAGATGGACTGGCTTGTGTCCCCTGCTTACGCATGACCCATCCACTTGGCCAGGAGAAGGGATGCTCTGATGGTCCAGGCCTAGGTCATAGGCATCGGGCCACCCTAGCAGCTGCAGCTGGAATATCGCCACCTGAAGTACCTTACAGTCTTGGGGATTGAGTACCAGTATGGCACAAGGCAGTTCTTTGCAGGGAGAATAGGGAATAGCTATAGGCAGGCACAAATAACCACCACTACTGTACGGAAGCTAATAGATAGCTACTTCAGGTCTGTGCTGTAAAACACTTTGGATTTTTTTGTATTAGGTTTTCAGAAAGCAAATATAATAGGATATCATGGTTTCTAAATTTTTAATTCACTAAGTGTTCATTGTTGAAATTTTAGAAAGTGCAGGAAAGCATAAAATAGGGAGAAAAAAAATCACAATAATCTCACCACCAAGAGAAAATCATTGTAATCAGGTAGGTGTGTAAACTTTTTTCCAAGTAACTTACTAAAGAGTATTTTCCATATCATTAAATGTACTTCTACACTGTGTTCTTCAATAGTTGCATAGTTTTCCATTGTATTTTTATATTATTCCACAAGTCTCATATTGTTAGACCTTTTTTATTGTTTCTAAATTATGAACACTGTGTTTAAAATACTTACTATAAATCTTTGTGACCATCTATAATGATTTCCACAGGATAAATGCCATGCAAAGAACTTGCTGGGTTAAAAGACATGAACGTTTTCCAAATTTCCACCATTTTGCCATCCACAAATGTGTATCAATTTATGTTTCTATCAGATATGCATTTTTCTGCTTCCTCCATGATGATTATTAAAAATATATTTTAAGCTTGCCAATTTGATAAGCAAAAACATGGTCATTGTTTCCTTGGTACCGTTCCATGAAGTTAACACACATTTTTTTGTGAATATTGGTGCTTTTATATCTTTTTTGCTAAACTACTTCTTTAGGTCGCTTGCCCATTCTAAAAACTGGAGTATTTATGTTCCTGATTGTTCTGTTGGACACTTTCTATCCTAGGGATATTACTTCTTTATAATATATGTTAGAAATATATTTCGCAGTTTAACACGTACTTTTTAATTATTTTTAATTGAAATTCAGATTTTTCTTTTTTAGACAAAACAATCTTTCTATTTATATAACTTGCCTTTACTACCATTCTTAAAAATGTCTCCTTCACTCCAATAAACAGAAAAAAACAGAAGGAAAAAAAAAAGGAAATTCCAAAGTCTCTTCCAGGTATTCTGTGCTTTTAAAGAGATATTTAGTTACTGACTGGTACGAATTATACCAGTTCCGCTGCTGTCTCTCCCAATCTCCTTACCCACGAGGGGTAAGTTGTTGACAACCATTTCTGATGTAAATAATGTTATTTTGCACTGCATTTCCCATATGAATTTGGGTTTCTTTTCATTTGGATCATTCGTTTCCAATGATATGTGTGTCTGTTCTAGTCCCAGAAACACAATGTTTAATAACCACTACTTGGTAGTGTATTGTATTTTCTGCAAGTGCAAGTCACCTCTTATTATTTTGGTTATGTAAAATTTGACTATTTTATCATTTTTGGGGATACTTTGTGGGATAATTTTGTCCCACAAGTTCTTCTGAGATTTTTATTGAAATTGCTTTAAATTTATGAATTAACTTGGGGAAAAATATTTCTTCCCATCCAATAGAATTGCATGTCCCTTTTTTTTTCTCCAAGAGCGTCATCC
This sequence comes from Leucopleurus acutus, assembly GCF_964270905.1. Classification (NCBI taxonomy): domain Eukaryota; kingdom Metazoa; phylum Chordata; class Mammalia; order Artiodactyla; family Delphinidae; genus Leucopleurus; species Leucopleurus acutus. The sequence goes on along the minus strand of NC_139160.1, from coordinate 65,702,693 downwards.
CCCATTTTAAGCCCCACAAAACCAGGACACCCCTTGCTCTGACATTTGGAAATCTCAGGCCTGGGGCTGTCAGTAGTGCAAAGGCTCATCTTTCTTCTTCCTGGATGACCCAACGATCCTTCTGGCATTGCCAAGGCCTTCCAGTGGAGACTGGGGGCTCCCTGGAAAAGTCTTTGCAGCCAAATGAGATCTGAACTTGGAACTCCAGCCCTGCCATGAGAAAGAGAGAGGATTAATAGGCCCCTCCTATGGTCTTCGCCTTACAGGAAAGAAGACAATTTGCAGACACTCAGCCGGCAGCATTTTCCTCAAGGAAAACTGGCTAGAACTCACAGTGGCAGAACCAGTCATTTTCTTCCACCTCAGAGCAAATTCTTTTAGAGCAGCAGGAAGTGAAATGGTACTCACACTATCAATTACCCCAGCTGTTTACCTAACGGACTCAGCTGCAGAGACAGCCATTTTCAAGACCAAAGGGATATAATAAGCCCATAGTAACCCTGCAGTAACAAGCACCTCGGCAAACTCATGGTCTGAATTCAGGCGATTACGGTCTAGCTGCCAGGAAGATGCCATCCCATTATTGACTTATAATGCCATATTATTTATTGGGATAATTATGCTTTTCTACCCCTCAGGGGCCCAGAATCAGAGAGAGTAAGCAATTTATTCTTATTCATTCAGCATGTGAACCAATTTCAATTTAGAATAGATCTCTCCAAGATCTAGTACACTATGAGGGGGCATCCTGCAGGCTTTCGTCCCTACCCCTAAAGATTACAGGGCCTTAGAAGGCATTGTGTGAGTCAGTGGGAACTTGGTTTTCCTAAGTTCAGTGAAACAAATTTCTGTTTTGTCAGAGCAACCGTGCCGGAACGCTCACTCCCCACACCCAAATGTTAGCATCTTGTTCCTGCTCTCTGAGCTCCTTTATAATATTGTATGTATATAAATGAAAGTTAAAAGAGCACTGCAGGGCTTCCCTGGTGGCGCAGTGGTTAAGAGTCCGCCTGCCGATGCAGGGGACACGGGTTCGCGCCCCGGTCCAGGAAGATCCCACATGCCGTGGAACGGCTGCCCCCGTGAGCCATGGCCGCTGAGCCTGCGCGTCCGGAGCCTGTGCTCCCCAACGCGAGAGGCCACAACAGTGAGAGGCCCACGTACCGCAAAAAAAGAGCATTGCATATATTCCACAGGACCCTGCCCAGGCATTATTATTGCAGCTGAGGAAAGAGAGGCTCAGAGTAGTTAAATGACTTCTCTGGTCTACACAAGTGAATAATTTTCTTTTCACTGAACATAATTCAATTATTTATTAATTTAATTTCCTACCAGGCTCCCATGTCCTTGAAATCAGACATCTTCTAGTTAGATCTCAAATGCCCCAGGCTCTGGTATAGTCCTGATATACAATGGGAGTTTAATAATTGTCTGCTGAATAGGGAGAAAATATTGGGCTAGAAGTCAGTAAAATGCTGGGATCCAATCTCAGTTCTAATAAATATTAGCCTTGTGAACTCGGGTCTATCACTTTTCTCTGACCTCTTTCCTCATCTCTAAAGTGGAGGTAATGACACCAAATACTACTAAACTTTTCTTCCTCTCCTACAGATTTGTTGTAAGAATTAAACGAAATTTAGTGTAGGAAAGGGTTTGAAATAAATTACGAAGTATAGATAAAATAAAATCCATCTTATTAAGTACTTGTTAATGGGAACTGATTAGATAAGAAGAGACCTTGAGGACTCATTGCTTTCATCCCCCTTAGCGTGCAGATCAGAGCTGTTTTCATGACATCAGTGTTTACTGAGTCTATCCCAGTGGTTCTTTCTTTCTGACCATCTGATCTCTATGCTCTGGACCACTCTGAGTGATGCAGAAGGAAGATCTGTGAATACAAAGGCAAAATATTCAGGTTTGATCGTTGTTTTTCCAGCAATAAGCCATGTGATCAAGTTACTTAAACCCTGGGCTTCAGTTTTTATTTTCTTTCCTATAACGTAGTGATGGTGATGGAGTTGCTGATGGTATATTTGGAGGGAGAGAGTGGGATGGGAGGAAGTTGACTAGATTAGCTCTAAATTATGCTGTAGCTTTATTATTCTGTGATTCTCTGATATGTGTGCTTTGAGGTTTCATTGTTACGATCAAACTAGAGTTTGGAGAAAGTGGTGCGAATAAGATGGGATGCGAGGGTTGGAGTCGTATGTATAGGCACACAGGGTCACTGATAAAGAATGAATCCAGAATATCAGCTCACCTTCTGCCCCTACAAGAAGGCGTTCTACATATGGCGGTAGGATGTGAATCCTGACCCAGGCTTGGATCTACTTTCCCTGGGGTTAGACTCCAAATCTATCATTAAGTACCATCTAATTGGATGGCTTCCTCCCTAAAGGTCCACTGGTGCTTGGGCAGCCAGGCCAGACTATCAGGACTTGAGATGTTGACTCTTCAATGGGGGGGCGTGATACCCACGGGGATGTTGTCACAGGCATCTGATGGGACGTTCTGTGACCAGCACAAACCGTTAGCCCACTGCTGTTTTTGTCCTGCTCTGTCCATGACTCCAGCTCTTTCTCCTCCTGGAGGTGTCCCCAGCTCCAACCTTCTCCTCCATGTCTCTAATGAGCATTGTCCAGAAGTTGCAATTCTCCTGCAATATCTCTGAGAAATCATCACCTTTTTCTGGCAGGCTTTGAACTTTGCTGCTTACTCAGAGGATGGGATCTAAAATAAAACTGGCTTACTTAGCAGTGAGAATAATACAAATTTCATAAAAATCCAAGTCCCATTTTCTCTGTTGTATTTCACGTGAGTTTCATGCGGTTCACACGAGTTGCCATATTTTACGCAAAGAAATTGACGCTTCGTGTGGGGAATAAAAAAACCACGTGTTCACAAAGTTTTCAATGTCAGCTTTTCCTGTATCAACCATGTTACTGCACCTCCGCAGGACTAGCGAGTTACAGATCCTGCTGAGGCCTGATTCATATTCATGGGAAGAGAAAACGAGCCTCTTAAGACATCCTTGAACTTTAGAGTGAAGAAAAATACCTTGGGGAGACATTTCAGCACCAGAGTACAGCTCAGAGGCGCCAAATCTATGAGAAAGCTGATGATGAAAGACAAAAACATTTTCTAGTCATGGATTTTATAAGTTAAACCCTGGGGATTAGTCTTTGGTGCTGGAAGGCTGTGAGAAGCACATGGGCAAACAGAGCGATGAGCAACGTTAACGACCTTTCCTATGAATAAAAGAGTTTTATTACTTTGTACCTTTGCTAAGGACAGGGGCCTAAGAAAAGGCAGGTAGGGCAGAGAAAGAGAGTTAGCTGTAACTTCCCTGGTGGAAAATATATTCCCAAAATAATTGCACTGGGTGCTGGCATGCCCCTGGAAGGGACTATGTTTTAAAACGTGTAAAATACTGAGATCCAGACTCAACTGGGGTCTCAGTACTGCCCAGCAGCCTTCTATGTTTTTTTAGACTGCTGTCTTCCATTGTTCAGAGTGGTTATTTCAAGGTTTCTCTACTTATCTCGAAGCACCCCATGCCACCTCCTCCACAGATGCCCCAAAGATGACATTGGGTCCAAGTTCATAGTAAAAGGTAACAACCATCGTGTCAGAACTCCCTTGACTTCTTGCCTGTCACGTTCAGATTTACTGCCACTGGTACCCTATTAGCCAGATAGGGCTGCTGTAACAAAATGCCACAGACTGAGTGGCTTCAGCGGCACAAACGTATTGCCTCACAGTGCTGGAAGCCAGAAGTCCAAGATCGAGGCTTGCTTCCTTCTGAAGTTGCTAGTGAGGGACCTGCTCCTAGCTTCTCTCCTGACTCCTGGTGGTTTGCTGGGCATCTTTTTTTGTGTGTGTGTGGTACGCGGGCCTCTCACTGTTGTGGCCTCTCCCGTTGCGGAGCACAGGCTCCGGACGCGCAGGCTCAGCGGCCATGGCTCCCGGGCCCAGCCGCTCCGCGGCATGTGGGATCTTCCCGGACTGGGACACGAACCCGTGTCCCCTGCATCGGCAGGCGGACTCTCAACCACTGCGCCACCAGGGAAACCCTGCTGGGAATCTTTGATGGCTTCTGCTGCATCGCCTTGATCTCTGCCTTCATATTCACATGGTGTACTCCTTGTACGTGCATGTCTGTGTCCAAATGCTCCTTATTTATAAGGACACCAGACATATTGGATTGGGGCCCACCATACTCCAGTATGACCTCATCTTAACTAATTACATCTGCAATGACCTATTTCTAAATTATGTCACATTCCGAGGTACTGGGGGGTGGGGTGTTAGGACTTCAATATATGAATTCTAGGGAGATGCAATTTAACTCATAACAGGTACCCTGCCTCATCGTTTCAGAAGTTCTGTTCCTATTCTGTGTGGCTACTCCTTCCACAGCTATTATGACGTCCAACCATTCCTGTCTTTATAGAAACATGGCCCAAGGAGGTATCATTTTTATTTCCAATAACTACAATTGCTCCGTCTATACCAGCTCTTCCCAATCAACATACAAACAAGTTCACTGCTCTCCCAGTTCAAGAAACAAGTGCAACAACACAAGCTCCCATGGTCTTGCATCCCACGTCAGCTCTGATCCTGCATTCTTTTCCCTGCAGCCTACTTCAGCTCTCTCCATTGCTAGCTCCCATTTATTCAGCTCACTCCAACCTGGCCGCCGTTCTCACCTCTTCACTGAAACTGTTCTTGCTAAGAACTGTGAATGACTTCCTTTTTCCTCCATACAATGGCCTCAACAGGCTTCATCTCACCTGACTCTTCATCATGACTTAATATCAGTGACCTACACTGACCCTGGAAGTGGTCACCTATTTCAGCCTCCACAGCTCCCTGTTCTCCTGACACCATGTTGTCTTGGTTTTCTTCCTACCTCATGGGCTGCTACATCAGTCTTGTTTGCTGCCTCATCTTTCTTTGTCAATCCCTTAAAATGTCAGCATTTCTCAGAGTCCCATCCTCAATACTCTAGACTCAAACTCCTCCAAACTCCAGTGACCATGTGTATGCTGTGACTCTCAAATATAGTTCAAGCTTGGATGGCTCTCCTGAGCTCCAGACCTACATATCTAATATCTATGGTCACCTTCAGGTGGATATCCGCAGCCAGCTCAAACTCGGGTTGTTCCAAATTGAATTCATCACTGATTATTCAGATCTATTTTTCTATCTAAGCCCAATATCTCAATCCATGGTCCTGCAATTTTTCCCAGTGTCTAATCCAGAGGCCTTGGATTCTTCTTTACTTTCTTCTTTCCCACACACCACCTCCAACCACACCTATTCTTTAGATTCTCTTTTGTTACCTTTTGGATTCTCCAGTTCTGCTTCTGGCAGTAACTTATTTCAGGCTGAAAGCTAATGATTGAGATAACTGGAATACCACCCTGTGACTTCCTCAACCAATCAGAGGAGGGTTACACACCCAGAAGCCCTCCTCCCAAATTTTGCCTATACAAACTTCTTCCCCGAAACCCATTGGAGTGTTCGAGTCTTTTGAGCGTGAGCCACCCATTCTCCTTGCTTAGCCCTTGCAATAAACCATTCTCTGCTGTAAACTCTGACATTTCAGCTTGGCCTCACCATGCATCAGGCACACAAGCTTGGGCTTGATGGAAAAACTACATTTAAAAGCTGTGCATTTTGTTGTGTACCTTTTGTATACCTCTATAATTTTAAAATATTTTTAAAGAAATGCCCCCTCCCCCCATCAATGAAGATGTGAAGTCATAAGATCATGAACTTGAAGCCACGGCATAAGAGGAACATGACGAGTGTGAATCAGGTTCATAGAAATCAGATAGATGATTATCCTGTCTAGATATATGAACATCTTCCCTCTGGTACATATAAGAAAATGCACACAAGTTGTGAAGATTACTAATTATTGCCCAACGGGAAACACTGACATTTTTAAAGTTTCTAGGGGTTCTTACGTATAGGTTCTACACTTTGTATCCAAGAAAGAAGGGCTTGGGGCTGGGCAGACACTTGCCCAGCTGAGGATTTGATGAAAAATTAAGTGTCAAGCACTTCTTAGATGAGATATATATTCTGCAGCCATTTACTCTACAAGTATTGGCTAAATGACTACCGTCCTCTCGTAGGAGAAAGGGTAAGGTGTCCCTGAAGTAAAAGTAGACAGGTAGGATTTTTGAAACATGATGGTTACATGAGTCTAATATTAGCCTTACATGTGTCCATGTGCCTTAAGTGCAAACAAGAGTAAAGTAAAGGAGACAAGTAGGATTTTTGAAACATGATGGTTACATGAGTCTAATATTAGCCTTACATGTGTCCATGTGCCTTAAGTGCAAACAAGAGCACCGGCCACCAATTTTCAATAGTTCTCTGGAGGTTAATGCACTGGCTTTCAGCAAGATCAGACACAGCACAGAACAAGGTGTTGTGTTATTAAATACTTGATAATCACAAATAGGTTTATGGTAGAGAAGATCTGATTTGGAAACTACATAGAATGGAATGATCTGTAACTCGCATTAAAAACAGACATTAAGAAAACACTGCATTTGCCTATAGGCTTTGTCCTGAAGGTCAAATATATCGAATCCTTATTATCCCAGGTCTACCTCTGAGGCCCTGGGCCTTCTGTAGTCAGTGAGTCTCCTATGTTCTGTAGTTAATGGGCGTCAAACACAGGCAGAGGTAAGATGGAGAAATGAGCTGAGATGCAGAGCAGAGGGAATTCCCTGGGCTTCCCTGCTGAGAGGAGATAGTCAGTCTTTTGGGGGTGGGGTGGGGGAGACATGGCAACCAGCCTGCAGAGTTCTGTGGTTCCGATGCAAAAGCATTCTCTGAAGCTCCTCCCCTGTTTACAGCTATACTCTTGCAGATGCCCAACAGTATTCTCAAAATCCAATGTTCTTCAGCACTCACAGAAGACAAGCCCCGAACAGCTGCCGCCTTTCCCAGTATTAGAATGATCACCAATACGCCAGAGATAAGGAACACAACATAATACAAACGCTATTTACATAAACTCTTGTGAATCAACTATATAACACAAGTAGCTCAGAGAAGCTGGACAAAGAATGCAGACAGAGAATTTGCAAAAGAAGAAATGCTAGTCTCTAATTTACATGAACTAGATCCAAGGGTCACTAGTGAGCAATTTAAAGCAAAATGAGCTAGGGCTTTTCAGGTCTCAGTGTGGTGATGATTTGGAAAGCAGTCGTGGGAGTACCGCAAGACAAGCCGCGCAGGACATTTCGTCCTGTCCAAAACACCCATAAGACCTTTGGTCCATGCCAAAATATCCTTGATATTTGTTCCTATCCAAAATATCCCTGAGCATATGTAGTCCATGCCAAGTTGTAGAAACAGACAGTGGTGGTGATTGTACATTTTGAATATAATTAATGGCACACTCAAAATGGTTAAAATGGCAAATTTTGTGTTATGTATATTTTAAGACAACACAAATTTTCTTTTAAGTCTGTAGACAAAATATGTAGAAAAGGGTGTTACGAAGTTGTGTCACAGAGTTAATATCAATATTGTGTTATTGTTTTCCTGGTTTTTGTGATGTTTGAGGTAAATTTTAGCTTTTATATTTTGTAGTTTGTTGTGATTTCTCAATTTGAATAAATTTTCATATTGTTAAAAAAAAAACCTAGATAGATCTGATATAGTTGTGGCCCATATGATATACTTGAGGAATAGCTAACTGTTCGACCTCCCTCTGTCTTGTTTAATCCTGCAGCATCCTTGGGCCGTGGGTACCAGTATCCTTTTTCAGTGATTAGGAAAGTGAGCTCAGGAGATGAAGGGACTTGCATCCAGTTCCCTCTGATTCAGAAGCTTGTGCCAATAATCACTGCATGACACTGCCTCTCATTTGAAAACTAGTTTAGGGTATAATATGGTTGAACAAAATAAGCTCTGTGCACATTCTATAGTTTTATTTTAAGCAAATATATGCAAATAACTGAACATTTTAGACTGAAAACAATGAGCTTTCCCTCTGAAAGAAAAAGCTGCTGTCCTGTCCTGGCTTAGTCACTGACAAGTCGGGGAGCGCAGGCAAAGCCATTTAGCCACTTTGGGCCTCCGTGACGGCATCTGTAAAAGCCAAGTCGATAATATTTATTGAGTGGCCACAAGGCTCAAGACCCCGAGTGAAGGTCTGAAGGATGCAGAGGCAGCGTCAGCAGCTCTGCTCCCGGCGAACTCAGGATCTAGTTGAAAAGACAGGATCTAGTTGAGCAGAACAGAAACACCCATGAAAGCTGCCGGGAGCCGGAGGACAGACCATCAATTCTGTCCGGCGAGGCAACGCCTGATGAAGTGTGAGAAGGCAATTGACAGGCATGTAACTGAGTCACCAGTCTTTGTTTCTTGGGGGCTCGGGGTGAGGGTTCCCAGAAGCAGCCGGCGAAATGGGTTTTTCTGGTTAGCTGTTTGGTGAACCCCTGCTTTGCCCTCTTTAGTTCTCATCATCTGCGTTGAATGATCTCACGCGCCTGGAGGTGATTTACAGGGGCTGGGCGAGGGGAAGGTCTACTCTCCATGCTTGTGCACAGTCCAGGGTGGCATACACTCGTGCGCGTGCACACGCACATACACACACACTCCAGAAAAGGTGAAGTGCTTTGCTTTCATCTCTCAGTAGAGGAATGGCACCGTACAGAGCATGAGAAAAGTAGGAGGCTAGCAGGGAGACCTTCATGCACACTCAGGTCTGTGCGTGTCCTAACCCAGAGCCTCCCTGCTCCCCACTACCCCGCTGCTTGCACCGACAGACCAGTATGTGGACTTTCTCTCACTTACAGGCTCCAGGGAGTAACTAGCAGACTCTCTGTCTCTCCTCCCCTCTCTCCCTTTCTCCCTCCCTCTTTCCCCTTCATGGCCCCGCCCCTAAAACTTGCTTGCTTCTTCCTTTAAATCCCCTCATCCCTTGCAGTCTTGACCTCCAGCATTCTCGGGCTGGCCCTCCCTCACGGTTTCTCCTTGGTCTCAGAAAGCTTAGAGTGAGCTGTGAGTCACTTTCTTCCCTTTGCCCTTCGTTTCTGCTGTTGGTTTGGTGGAGGTAGTTGTGAGGGAACTTTGGGTCCTAAGAATGCACGAAGTTACAAGGTCATTTTTAAAGAAAGGGATTCTGAATGGTACCCTTTTTGTCTTTCCCTAACCTTTAATTACACCCCACGTTACGTTATCTTTATTTGTCTGTTATTAATTCTTGACTTTTTTCCAAACTTGACAGCTCAAAGGACCACAGATAAAAGACCGTCCCAGCTCAGATACAAAAGAGAGAAAGGTTTTTTGGCAGAGAGAATAGACATGGCAAAGACTAAGAGATGGGAATGTACACAGTACATTAAAGGTATGGAAATAGTCTAGTCTCTGCAGTGAGTGGGGTCCTGGCGGATGGTGGTAGGAAATGAGTTCTCAGAAATACAGTAGGGACACCCTGCGAGAGATCTTGAGTATTTCAAGTCGACATGGTGGCTTTCACTCTGTAGCAAATGGGAGGTGACCGTGAAAAGTTTCTGGACAACTGATGATATGACTGTGTCTTTGTTTTGCTTAATTCTGATGGTTTTGTAGAATGAATTAAAGGGGAGAGAATCTAGGAAAATAGTGTTTTCAGTAATTCAGCAAATATTTATAAATTGCCTACAGTCTGCCAGGTACTGTGCTAAGTGCTGAAATAGATGGTGAACAAAATGGACAAAAATTCCTGTCCTCACAGAGTTGAAGTGTTATGGGTTAGAATACTGTGGGGCTGTTGTGGCCTAAATGTGCCCGGAGTTTGGGAGACAGGCGAGAACTACAGAGCTGAGAGACATCAGAATACAGGTGATAATGAAAACCATTAGTAGAGTCATCCAGAAAGAATATGTAGGGTGAGAAGAAGAGAAAATGAAGCTCAGAACTTTGGAGGAAATATACCGTTAGCATCAAAAAAACAAGAAATGAATGAAGGACCGAGAAAGAGTCATCGAAGTAACAGGAGAAGCAGGAGAGGTGGATGCTTTGGAACTCAGAGGAGGCAAGTGTTTCAGGAAGGGATGAGTAGACGTAAGTATAGGAGGGAGCTCAAGGCGGCTCAAGAGAAGGTCGAGCCAGGATAGAAGCCCTGAGCACGCAGCTTCATTAGGGGAGAAAGGGGCAGTGGGGATGCCTGATTGCATGAAAGGAGCAAAATAAATGGGAGGCGAAGAAGTACTATAGGGCATTCACGAGCTCTGTACTTCTTAACTTGAGTTGAGGTGTAGTAGAAAGAGTAGTTTTTAGGTGTTCTGTGACTGACTCTGTGACACTTATTTGACAAAGTTCCTTTTCTATAATTTGCCCCGTCAACCCCAAGAGACTAAATGTAGGGGATGCAGAAGAATCGAACCTCTTCCCAAGGCCAGCAGGGAATGTTCGAGAGACGTCTTGCTCTCACTCCTCACTGAGTTGAGCCTGAATCCCTTCCGCACTGTCCATAGAAAGGATTTGAGAACTGCGGTCCCAGCATCTTAGGACACGGCATGGATGTGTTTCCTCTTTCATAGCGCTACAAGGACGTGGCTTCAGATGAAAGACAACATTCCAATAAAGGCTCCTTTGTGGTCAAGACGTCTAGAGGCTTTTTGACTTCAGAGCTCTTGAACATCCTACAGAAAACAGGGGCCCTTGGACATTTCAGCATCAGTATTTCTGAGGCATCAGAAATCAGTAAATAATCTTCTTTGGATCATAATAAACTGAGATCATAATAAACCTCAGCTGAGAGTTCTTACTTGGACCAGATTTAAGGGATCAATAACTCAACCTTCCTCCCGTCCACAGGCTGACACAGCTTGATGCTGTCATAGGAACACCCAGCACCCCTTTTTGTTTATTGGCTTCAAATTGCCTCTTCTTTCCTCCCATGGCAGTTTTCACTGAGGTTTGTGGCCAGCTCACACTAATTTATTTGTTCAAGTCTGTCCCCTTCAGTTTTCCACAGAGGCTACAAAATTAAATGGTTCTGAAGAACCTAGGGGCAGGACAGGAATAAAGATGCAGACGTAGAGAATGGACTTAAGGACACGGGGAGGGGGCAGGGTAAGCTGGGACGAGGTGAGAGAGTGGCATGGACATAAACACACTACCAAATGTAAAACAGATAGCTAGTGGGAAACAGCCGCATAGCACAGGGAGATCAGCTCGGTGCTTTGTGAACACCTAGAGGAGTGGGATAGGGAGGGTGGGAGGAAGACACAAGAGGGAGGGGATATGGGGATATATGTATACATATAGCTGATTCACTTTGTTATACAGCAGAAACTGACACAACAATGTAAAGCAATTAGACTCCAATAAAGATGTTAAAAAAAAAAAAGTCAGTACCCATAACCGCCTGACCTTTTCAAGTGGAAAAGTTCAGAGACTGGCTGATTGGGACTCAGAGGTAATTCTGCCAGGAGCAACTCTGGCCTCAAACAGTCAAGGTAAATATTTCAATAGCTAAATCATCAGTCAGAGAGCTTGGGCCAAAAGACTACAAATGAGGAGCAAGACACAGGATGTCACAGGTAGAGTAAATCTAACAGGAAAGTTACAGAAATGACATTTCTTAAGAATACAACTTTGGGGGCTTCCCTGGTGGCGCAGTGGTTGAGAGTCCGCCTGCCGATGCAGGGGATACGGGTTCGTGCCCCAGTCTGGGAAGATCCCACATGCCGCGGAGCGGCTGGGCCCGTGAGCCATGGCCGCTGAGCCTGCGCGTCCGGAGCCTGTGCTCCGCAACGGGAGAGGCCACAGCAGTGACAGGCCCACGTACCGCAAAAAAAAAAAAAAAGGAATACAACTTTGTCAGAAGAGGAGCTTTGAAGTAGAATAATCTAAGACCCAATAAATGACTGTTTTCAAGGGAACTCAGAAGGATGAATGCAAGAATGCGTGAGGGCCTCCATTCATCCTGGACTTTGCACTGTAAGTGCTACATCATCACAAGGGTCCAATTTATTATTTAAAAATTACTCAAAAAGTTTTTTTCGGTCTTATTGGATTGTTCGGTAGCACCAGTAGAAAACAGGCCAAGAAATGCTTTAGTGGATGAGAAAGGAAAAATAAAGTCATAATCATGTGGCTTGAAAAGCCCTGAAAATTCTAGTATCCAAGAGAAATAAACAAACTGGAACCGACTGTAGCTGAAATCTCCATCGTGAAAGTTCTATAAATATAGAAGGGTATGAGAATAGAGAGTGAAAAATATTCCCATACATCCATGGCCAACTGATCTCAACAAGGGTGCCAAGACCATTCAATAAAGAAAAAACGGTCTCTTCAAGAAATGGTGCTGGGACAGCTGAACACCCACATGGAAAAAGATGAAGTTGAACACTCACCTCACATCATATACAAAAGTTAACTTCAAATGGATCGATGACCTAAATAGAAGAGCTAAAACACTTTAAAAAAAAAACATAGGGGTAAATCTTCATAACCTTGGATTTGGCAATGGACTCTTAGATATGATACTAAAAGCACAGGAAAAAAAAAAAAGAAAAAATAGGTAGATTGGACTTCACCAAAATTGAAAATGTTCACAACAAAGGACATTATCAAGAAAGTGAAAAGACAACTTACACATGGGAGAAAATCTTTGCAAATCATATATTTGATAAGGGTCTAGTTATGCAGAATATATAAAGAAACTTTACAGCTCAAGAGTAAGAAAATAAACAACACAATTTTGTAAACGGCCAAAGGACTTGAATAGATATTTCTCAAAAGAAGTGATCCAAACGGCCAGTAAGCATGTGAAAAACTGCTCAACAACATTAGTCATTAGGTAAATTCAAGTCAAAACCACAGCGAGAGACCACTTTTCATTCACTAGGATGGCTATAATCAAAAACAAGAAAATAACAACTGTTGTTGAAGATGTGGAGACAGAGAAACCCTTGTACATTTGCTGCTGGAAATGTAAAGTGGTACAGCTGCTGTGGAAAGCCATTTGGTGCCTCCTCAAAAAATTAAGCATAGGGGCTTCCCTGCTGGCACAGTGGTTAAGAATCCGCCTGCCAATGCAGGGGACACGGGTTCGAGCCCTGGTCTGGGAAGATCCCACATGCCGCGGAGCAACTAAGCCCGTGCGCCACAACTACTGAGCATGCGCTCTAGAGCCCACGAGCCACAACTACTGAGCCTGCGTGCCACTACTGAAGCCCGTGTGCCTAGAGCCCGTGTTCTGCAACAAGAGAAGCCACAGCAATGAGAAGCCCACGCGCAGCAACGAAGACCCAATGCAGCCAAAAATTAATTAATTCATTAATTAAATTTAAAAAGTTAAGCATAGAATTATCATATGACCCAGCAATTTTACTCCTAGGTATTGATACCCCAAAGAATTAAAAACAGATACTCACAAATACGTGTGCATGCACATTCACAGCAGCACTATTGACAGTAGCCAAAAGTAGCCCAAAATTTGGGAAACAACCCAAATGTCCATCAACAGATGAGTGGATAAACAAACTGTGGTGTATACATATAATGGAGTATTATTCATCCATAAAAAGGAATGAAGTATGAACACAGGCTACAACATGGATGAACCTTGAAAACATGCTAAGTGAAAGAAGTCGGGCACAAAAAGTTACATATTGTATGATTGCGATTATATAAAATATTCAGAATAGGTGAATCTATAGATGCAGAAACTAGTTCAGTAGTTGCCTGGGGCTTGGAGGAGGGGAGATTGGGGAGTAACTGTTTACTGAGTACGAGGTTTCCTTTTGAGTGATGACAATATTTTGGAACTAGATAGAGGTCGTGGTTGCACCATGTTGTAAATGTACTAAATGCCACTGAGTTGTTCACTTTAAATTGTTCATTTTATTTTGTGTGAAGTTCACCTCGAAAAAACTTTTTTAATAGAGAGGTATGGTTCATAAAATTGAAGTCATGAATTCTATACAGAACGACTTGGACTTTCTCTTTCAGGAAGCATTCAAGCCTTGTAACGTAAAGAAACATGTTCTCATAAAGCTTGGCCCAGGGAAATACGTGAAGACTTTTGAGACTTTTTCCTCTCCATTCCGTCCCACAGAGGCTATGGGTGGTTTCGAGGACAGTCTTCCCCTCAGTTTCGTCCGCTCAGGAAATCTCACGCATCTTCCGTGCTTTTAACTTGGGATTCCACGGAGGGACAGCAGATAGTAAAGGGCTCATGAAGTACACCAGTAAATGCATTCCCACTATAGCCATGTGCTTCTTCAAGGAGTTTATTCAGACCCATTCTTCAAGGCTCTGTTACCCTTCTGGGAAGCCTGTCCAGTGTCCTTGGGCAGAATTCCTCCTTCTCTGAACCAGCTCGGCTTGTTCATGCCATTAGCCTCACTGCTCTAGGCCACCTGTCAAAGCTCAGCGTCTAGCTGAGTGCCTCATATACAAGTCATATCAATGCAATGCACTTAGATGGAACTATCCCTGTCGGATAATAACACGTCTCAAACTCAGTACAAATGCACTTGTTCCGTAGTAATATATGCATCAGTGCGAGTGTGTGCATATGTGTGTGTGCATGTGTGTTTGTGTAGGTGGTGTGCTGGGCAGAATATATTGGGTTGGCCAAAAAGTTCATTCGGGTTCTCTGTGGCATCCTGTGGGAAAACCCTGGGAAAACCTGAACAAACTTTTTGGCCACCCCAATATTTGCTTGTGGAAACCTCTTCAAGAACATGGGTCATCTCACCAGAGGACCTCCTGTCAATGCCTGTGGGCATATCAGTCTTGCTGCCACAGAATTTCTGTCCTTCAAAGAGTAAATGTATCATTCAGAAACCAATGAATTTAACCTGCTTCTGCCTTTGAAATCAATGGGGACCTGCTTCACCTGAGGCTGGCTCTCTGAGATGGAGATGGAGAGGGACTGGAGAAGGGTGCTTGACGCATATCCAGTCACTGGTTTCTGGGGGACTGTGGTGACCAGGAGGCAAAGAAAACCACCTACCGCTACCGGAGAGGCTTGGGAGCCATCAGTCTCTGGCAGCATCCTTCTGAGAGGGGGAACAGAGAGAGGGAGTGGGGAAATGCAAGAGAGGAAATGCAATCACTAAAGCAGGAATATCTTTTCCTGCCCAGATCCAGAGTCAACCCAGTTACTTCAATTTTTTCATCGTATCAACTCTCTCTGAAAAATGTCTGTTCTGAAGGTGAATTCAGAACCTTGTGTGGAAGGTAGCTTGGTGGTGATGGGACTGGAAGAGTCTGGGGAGTGAGCTGGGCCATTAGAGCGTGCGTTGCCAGCACCCAGACGCCATGCTCCACAGGGCAGAGCAAGGGCTGATTTATTTAACCTAAAATTCCAGATGTGATACATTCCTATTTCAACGAACACTACTGCTGCTGCTACTGCCCACAGCACACTTTGCTTCTAACAGCTTCCAAGGACCTTGTAGCTTATCTCTTCCACTAAACCCTCAGGGGAGGAGTCATCTATCTTGTGTGTGTGTTTTGCTAATACGTTTGCAATTGTTTTCACTCAATTCTTGTGATGGGTCTTACCAGCTCAGACCACTGGAAATCATTTCTTTTTTTTTTTTCTAACATCTTTATTGGAGTATAATTGCTTTACAATGGTGTGTTAGTTTCTGCTGTATAACAAAGTGAATCAGCTATACATATACATATGTTCCCATATCTCCTCCCTCTTGAGTCTCCTTCCCACCCTCCCTATCCCACCCCACTGTAGCTTCCTCTTACCTCATCTAGGTGACTCTTCTGAGGAAAGCTGCGATGAAAAAACTTGACTCAAGTTTGTGATTTTCATAAGAAAAGATGAGAAGAAGTTGGCATCTGGGGCATGGGCCACACAGGGTGGTGGGAGCTGCCGGAAAGTGGGTACATTGTTGCTACACAATTTTAAAACTATAGTAAAATCAACACAAAGTCAATTTATTACCACCATGTAGCTGCAATTCTTAATCATGTCAGTGTTATAATACTCCTTCCTGCCAGGGCAAACCAAACAATTGGCTTGGGTGTATGACCACGTTTAGCGTGTTCCTGAACTCCTCACTGTAAAATATTTTTGAATGTAGAAACATAGAGTATTAAGTCCAAAAGGCAGCTTAGGTATTCTTTCATTCTTCTTTCATTACCTTCTTTCATTATTATGTCCACAGGTAGAGATCCTGTTTACTAAGACCTGCCCCTGCCCTTGAGAAGCTTGTACGTCAAAGAAAGAGCAGCTAATGACTTTCTCAAGGTCACCTGAATGCTGAAAGGCTGAGCCAAAGCAGGATCATGATATTTTCAAATGACCTTCCTTCCTTGAGGCGTTTAGAGAAAATAGAACCACAGAAATGGCAGGGCCTTGAAACACCTTCCAACTTTGACCCAACAAAAAAAGTTTAAAACTCTTGATATTCTTAATGAAAAATGTGTTCTGCGTTTTGCTTTTCCCCTTAGTATACAGATATTTCCCGGAACCTGGCAACGGCTCCTCTGAACACTTAGTATAGGGAGATTTCTCCAGCAGCACAATTGCATTTTGACGTTTCTGCCTCAAAGTTAGTACTAACAGTTGTCTCCCCAGGTGCCTGAGCTGAGGCAAGTCCCATCACAACACCGCCTCCAATGACTTTTAATTAAACCAAACTCAGTCGGTGGTGACTTATGCTTTTTGTGCTTCTGTTTTCTACAACCGAGGTTCTATTTGTAAACCAGCTAGTCATATGGGCCACTGGATGTGGAACCTGATTAGAGCTGTGCATTACGGCAGGTTAATTCATTGCCTGTGAAGTGCTGGCTGCACTTGCCTCTCCGGGTTTGTCTGTTGATTCCATCTTGGGATGCATTTCCTCCAAAAGCCCCAAACCACACACCACTCTGAGGCCATTTCTCTTCGCTTAATGGTCAAAGTGTGTGTTGTGATCCAGGTAGGTGACGACAGCTCCCACACGCCAGCCAGCAGCCATCAGTGACTCGAGATGGGCTTTGGGAAGGTCCCCGGTCAGCACGCCCGGCTCTAATAACCGTACAGCCTGCTGGTGCTAACAGTCTTCAAGGTTAAGGCCCATTCCTCCTCCCATTTTGGATGGAAGCCAGGATTTAAATGAAAGAAAGAAAGAATAGGAAAAAGAAATCAAATAGAAATTCAACCACGGGAGTCAAGGGCAAGTGAAACTGATTTTAAAGAGCTGGCTTCCAGCCACAGAAATAGAGTTGAGGCGGAAACTCTTGGTCAAATCGCGGCCACTGCTGAGGAGAAGTCTGTAATGAGAACGTGGACAAAAATGCTTCATTTTTAGCTTGCCAGTGTCCTGAAGACTAAGGCAGTGACGCATCCTTTGAAATTAAACATTGCTCCCAGAGTAGTTCTGTCTGCCTGAAATGTAAGAAAGAGGCACTAAAATCAGGGCAAAGTGGGAGGGTGGTGGGAAGAAAAGCACAGCTTGAATTTTATAACTCCACATTACTCTTCAGTATTTGATTTCTCTAAAGTCATATACTTTGCACTGTGTAAATAGGATATCCAAATTTAGACATTATAACCCCACTTATGTAACTGACTGCAAACAATGTAAGATTTATTGAGAGGTGACATTGCCTTGTGATTGGGGGAGTTGGTGCTAAAGCCAGAATGCCTGAGTTTGAGTGTTGGCTTTACCACTTCCTAGCTATGTGATTTCAGGCAAATTGCTTGACCTCTCTGAGCCCCAATTTGTTCATCTGTAAAATGGGAATCATACTAATAGTACCTATGTCATAGTGCATAAAATGACTGACATATGTAAGTGGCCTAAGGCAATATTTGAACATAAGTCCTATATAAAGTGTTTTCTTTTTGGTATTAAGTGTTAATAACATTTTCTGCCACCTCTTTTAGTTACCTATTTAATTTTCCTCAAAAATCATCAACACAAAATATCCATGTGGGAAAAAAATGAATTTTGAGCCATATTAATATTATATACAAAAATTAATTCCAGGGCTTCTCTGGTGGCGCAGTGGTTGAGGGTCCGCCTGCCGATGCAGGGGACATGGGTTCGTGCCCTGGTCTGGGAGGATCCCGCATGCCGCGGAGCGGCTGGGCCCGTGAGCCGTGGCCGCTGGGCCTGTGTGTCCGGAGCCTGTGCTCCGCAACAGGAGAGGCCACAACAGTGAGAGGCCCGTGTACCGCAAAAAAAAAAAAAGAAATTAATTCCAGGTAAATTGTAAATATAAATGCTAAAGTTTCCACATAAATCTCTTCTAAAGGAAGTTGAAAAATAAGATCTTCAGGACTGTGGTAAGGCAAAAACAATTTTAAGCAGGACATAAAAACACTAACTATAAGAAAAAAAAAAACACCAGAAAATTAGACTACTTTAAAATTAAGAACTTCTGTTGGTCAAAAAATATATTGAAAGAGGAAAATACAAGCTGCAGAGTGAGAAAAGAAAGATGCAAAGACAGTTACACAGAGTCATATCCAGAATATACAAAGAACTACGATTCAACAAGAAAATATCAGACAATACAATAGAAAATTGGACAAAAGACTTGCAGAGACACCTTACAGAACATAATATCCAAATGCCCCAGATAAAAAGATGTTCAATGTCACCAGACAAATTTAAATGTTAACCACATTAAAATCCTTTATATACCTAACCAGAATGGCTAAAAAAAGATGCAAAACGCTGAGTGCTGGTGAGGGTATAGAGCAATTGGGACTCTTACACACTACTGGTAGGAGTGTACATGGGAACAACCATTGTGGGAAACTGTTCAGCAGTATCTACTAAAACTGACCCTGTGTATATCCTACGACACAGAAATTTCACTTTTAGATTTTTAGTCACAGGTATATGCCCCAAAATGTATGTATAAAAATGTTTATATCATTATTATTATTAATAGCCTCAAACTAGAAATAACTCAAATTCCAACAGTAGAAAGAATGAATAAATTATGATAAATTATGACATAGTCCTAAAATGAAATACTACAAAATAGCAACAAAAATGAACAAACTATTGTATGCAAAAATGGGGAGAAATCTCAAAAAACCAAACTTGAATGAAATAAGCCAGACATACAAAATAGTGCTTGTTGTATGGTTCCATTTATATAAAGTGTAAAAAACCCCTAAGTTATGATGCTGAAAGTTAGGATGGTGGATATCTTTAGGGAGAGGGGTTCGTTATCAGAGGAGACAAAGAGTGGGGCAGTACTGAGAGGCTAGTAGTGTTTTATATTTATTCAGCGATGGTTTCAATGACGTGTTCTTGAGAAAATTCATTGAAGTATACACTTACATTTTGTGTATTTCTTTTACATATGTTATACTTCATTAAAGAAATTTTACTGGAAATTATTAAGGCTATGGAATTCTAACAAGTAAATGTGCTAAACAACAAATTTAACCCTTCAGGTCTTAACATTTGGTTATAATCTATTTACCTCTAAATTGAGCGGAGCATGTGTAAGTATGTGTGCGTGCCTTGCTAGAATGTAAATTCCATGAAGACAGAGGTTTTTGACTGATGATTTGCTTCTCCTGTCTCTGGCTGCTTCAATAGTGTCCGATACGTAGTAGGCACTCAATAAATATTTGGTGAATGCATGAATGAAAAAAATACCTTGCATTTGATAAATTAAAAGAAAGTTCATTTAATACTGTATTTGTGGGCCTGGAAAATAGAATGGGTTACTTCCCAGGAGGTATAAGTATTATGATTGATCTACTTTTATGTTTCCTCCAGCCATTTTTTCTCAAGCAGCATTCATAATTGGAGAGAGTGATATATGAGGAACAGTCAAGAGTGGGAACCAGTGTGCAAGGCCATGAAACATGAAGGAAATTAATTTCTGAGCCCACCAAGATATCTCAGTATCTATCATTTAACAGAATACATACATTCCAGTAAAGACAACTCTAAAGCAATTTCTTTGGTAAAAGGAAATCTATTTTCCTATCGGAAACTCTAAGAAGAAGTTGAACAGGTGTTTTTACAGGAAAAAATCCTACAAGAAATGAGAGTTAAGAAAAGTCTTCTAGTGGGAAAAGGTACAAGATAGCGGGCAGTCAGCTTCAAGACATACTAGAGTAGACATTGTGGCTGCTGTCAGTCTCACCTTGTTTATTATTTGTTTGCATAGGTTTCCCAGACTCAGCATTCTCTATACCCAATCAGGGAACACATTTCTGCCAAATTCTGGCTTCTCGATCTTCTCTTTGGGTTTGGGTATTTTCCATATATAATGAAGCTGGGCTGTAATAGCATGCTTCCCGTGTATCAATAATGATGTCACATTTTAGCTTTAAAATCCCTCGAGTTTGAAGTTAAGGGTTGTGTGAAAGAAATTATTAATTTGGTAAATTCAAAATCAGGTAAATCAACCTCAATTTTCCCAATGGCTCAACTTGTACAATTTGTACACATAGATTCTAAAGCAATTGAGTCAGAGCGCCTGAGGGAGCCGCATGGTCCACAATGGTCTTAGCCTCTTAGGAGAGCGGGGGAGTTAAGCCAGAGTCTGAACCCATGTCTGCGGCTCTTGTTTAGGGAGTGACCATGAGCCTCAGTTTCCTCATTTGTAAAAAAGAGATTAAATTTCCTAGCTCGATGCTTTAATGAGTTAGTGTATGTGCCCCACAGATTAGAAGCTCAGTGAGCGGTACCAGCTTCTTCTTCATCATCATCATCACCACTTGCATCCAAACAGCCAGAAAGTAGCCAAGTCCTGTGAACCCAATGAACCAGCAGTTACTGCTGGTTGCAGTCTGGATGGCAGAGAACTTGAATTTAGCTTCGTTCTAGCTGAGTTAGTTTAGCAGCCTGGCCTGAGACGTTACTCAACAGGAGAGACCAGCTATTAGAAAGGCTGTTTCTGGTTCCGTTTTTGAAGAGCAACCCATCACCATGCTTCATCCGCAAAATGGGGATGAGAACCCACCTCCACTCACCCCAGGAAGCATTTCAACACTGCCCATCTTGGAAACTGGCTGTGGACTAAGCAGAATTAGCAAAGCAGGCAGCAGGGAAGTAGGAAGGCCCTTGGGTTGCTTGTTGGAAGCTGAGAGCTGGAAATAATTTTCTCTGATCTATTGCCTAGAGAGCACCATGAGCCAGCTGGCCCGAGAAGATAAGGGAACTGTTCTTCTCCAGCCTGGGTGGTACCATTACCTAACAAGGAGTTGGGAAAGATGCTTAGGGAGCGGTACTTTCACTGTGTGCCAAAGTCTGCCCGCGTTTCATCTGGATTCCAATTTTTATCCTTTGCCATGTTTTAAAAATTATTTTAGATCTTCCCTGGAGGAAGGAACCACAATTTCTCCAGCTCTTCTCAGACAATTTGTTCTAAGTGTAAAGGACTGGAGGTGGGGGTGGGAACAGACATGGAATTAGCCAAATTTAAGAATTTAAAAAAATGCCTATATTTTAAAAAATGACTTGGAATCACTTTGGAAATCACAGTAGCTTTGCATAAATGCTATAATGCCCGGCGTCCCCTCCTTGTTCTGTTTGCATGCTTGCTCTTGCAGCCATATTCTGCCCTGATACAAGCAGTGTCTGGAAAACTAAGAGGAAAAAGAGGAAGCAATTGGTTTTCACCTCGGTAGGATGGCAGCATAAGAATGGAATTGAACATTGTGATGGGCAATTTTGTGTCAACTTGACTAGGGCGTGGTGTCCATTTGTTTGTTTTAAGACCGATCTAGATGTTGTTGTGAAAATATTTTTTTAGATGTGATTAACATTTAAATCAGTAGATACAATTCTGACACCAGTTCCAATGTGTGGGTTTTCCAGCACCACCAAGCAATTCTCCAACACCAGCTGGGTGTCCTACAACTGAACTCAATTCTGATATTATCTACCAGGAGAGAGCAGCAGATCCCACAGGTTAAGGGCTTAGTCCCACAAGATGGCTCCCCGCACCTCCCCAGATGCCAATTGCAAGTTCAGGTTGTTACCTGTGCTTCTGATGACCCACTTATAGATTGGACGTTCCCACGACACCCTTCTTTAATACATTTGCTAGAATGGCTCATAGAACTCAGAGAAACATTTTACTTACTAGATTACTGGTTTATTATAAAAGAATACAATTCAGGGGCTTCCCTGGTGGCGCAGTGGTTGGGAGTCCGCCTGCCGATTCAGGAGATGCGGGTTCGTGCCCCGGCCCGGGAGGATCCTGCGTGCCGCTGGGCCCGTGGGCCATGGCCGCTGAGCCTGTGCGTCCGGAGCCTGTGCTCCGCAATGGGAGAGTCCACAGCAGTGAGAGGCCCGCATACCGTAAAAAAAAAAAAGAAAGAATATAATTCAGGAACAGCCAGATGGGGAAGAGATGTTTAGGAAAAGGTAAGGGGAAAGGAGCGTCCATGCCCTCTCCTGGTGCACCACTCTACCCAGATCTCCGCGAGTTCACCAACCCGGAAGCTCTCAGAACCACGCCCTTTTGGGTGTTTATGGAGGCTTCATTACACAGGCAAAATTGATTAAACCATTGGCCATTGATGGTTGAACTCAATCTCTAGCCCTTCTCCCTTCACCAGAGGTCAGGGGGTGGGACTGAAAGTTCCAACCCTTTAATCACAAGATTGCTTCCTCCGGGGTCACAAGCCCCCATGACAAGCCCCCACCACCATTAGGTGGCATTCAAAAAGCTACCTCATCAACATACCAAAAGATACCTTTATTGTTCTCCTCACTTACAGAAATCCCAAGGGTTATAGCAGCTCTGTGCCAGGAAGGGGTTGAAAATCAAATATGTATTTCTTATTATAAATCACACCTCCTAGGGACCAGCATGTCCCCCTTTTGCTGTAAGAGTGAGATGCTAGTATTAGTCAGTATTCTCCAGAGAAACAGAACTGATAGGAGATGATATATAAATAAGAGTTGATGTTACAGTTTCAAGTCCAAAATCTGCAGGGTAACAGGGAGAACTCCTTGCTTACTAATACCAGCATCTCACTCTTATAGCAAAAGGGGGACATGCTGGTCCCCAGGAGTTGTGATTGAAGGGCTGCCATAAGATGGCTCATCCCCAAACATCCCCCCTCGTCTCTTTACCCCCAAGTCTACCAGTCAGCCTGCAAATTCATTTTGGAAAGTCGCCGAGAGGGACAACATTACCTATAGAAGGCCATAGAATTTTCCTTACTATTAGCTTGGCAAATTGCTCAGATTAGCTAGCTGGGCATTGGACCCTGGAAAGAGAGACATAATAATAATATTGACTCCTGAAAATGGAGTCCTATTCTGATACTCACAAACCCTGAGGGTCTGGGGCAGATAAGGGCAGTTTAAAGAGTGGGAACTGGAGCTGGAAGTGATGCTGAGAAGGAAGGTGAAGAGATTCGAGGGAGACCATTTGTTATGTTTAGTAATATTATGAATCATCAGCATTGTAATACTGATCAACCCCAGCCTGGGCATATTGTCACTGGAGACAAATCTCGACGTTCACACCTCCGCAGGCAGCAGTGGCCAGCGGGGCACGAAAATGGCGAAGTGAAGGCCCTCGTCCCTGACCCTTCCGGCCCCCCCTGCTCAGCTAAGCAAGGAGCCAGATAACCCCACCCCGTCAGCCACACCCAAGGACTTTGCTTTCTTGATGTGGGAAAAGGCAGCTCAGAATCTTTCAACTCAACAATTTCTCCTCCCCCAGATCTCATCCCTGTGAACCTAGACCCTATACTGCAGTTGGTCCTTTGCTTGGCAGTAAAACTTTTCCTCTCCCTACTCAATCTTTGGTCTCTTAATATTCTTTTTCTCTTTAAAAATAATCACCGTTGATTCAGTTCCTATTCTCTTATCCTCATTTATAGCCCTTTGGTGTAAATATTGCTCCATCTTGCAAAGGAGGCAACTGAGGCTGAAAGAGCTTTCCCAAGTGTCAGAGGGCGGATTCGAGTCCAGCTTGGTTGAGGGCTGGTACTTAAGCTGACCCACAAGAGATTCCAGAAATGATGGCGACATGCTACAGCTGAGGCACCTTGGAACTGAAAGGGACTCCATGGTCAGGCTCTATGCACAACGGGAAGCAACAGGAGAAAGGAGTTATTTAAAATGAAAATTAAGGGCTCTTTATTCTCTGAATTTAAATGCAGACATGACATTTACAGCATGATAACCCAGGAATACTAACACGCTGCTCGTAATTAGACCTGGCGCGTCTTTACTCTTTGACAGATGCAAAGGATTTCAAAATGTAATTAAACCTTCCAGTACCCTTGTGAGGAGGCGGCATCATATTCATTTTACAGATGGGTGAACTGAGGCCAACAGAAGACAAGTCTCTGAAAGTTAACTCAGGAATTTGTAAGAAAACATTAAGGAAACCCCATGGTTCTCTGCTCCACTGTGCTTCAGCTCCAACCGGCCCAGAGCAGTGGTCTAGAATTTTTAAGGAAGGAATCAAGATTACATGTTGTTAGGAAAACTTTTCACCCATACTTATCCATCAAAATATCTAAAGCAACCAAGTGAGGCAATAGAATGAAAATCAGTTCATAAGTGCTTTAAGTCATTATGTTAGTTGCAGTGGATTTATCCAGGATTTCTGCAAACATGCATGGTCATAGGATTCTCTCATGGTGTTTGTTAATGATCTAGGTTTTCTGGATTCTTTCTTAGAGATTCTGATTTGGTTGGTCTGGGGTGGATGCTAGGAATCTATATTTTTTAGAAGTTTCCAGGTAACTTTTTATAAGCAGGCAAGTGTGGGAAATGCTGGATTAACCATTCTGTAAGTACTTTGCAAGCCTATAATATGCATGCCTGGAACTGTGTTAGGTTCTGTCAGAGAGACTCAGAGTATAAGAAACAACTTAAAAGCTCCCTTCTTCCCCTTACTCAATGTAATGGAGAATGCAACGAATGTTTATTGCACATCTATTCTACTGAAAGCCTTAGTTCCCATTTACGTTGTTATATAATATTGAGCAGAGTTCCCTGTGCTATACAGTAGGTCCTTGTTGGTTGTCCATCTTAAATATAGCAGTGTGTACCTGTCAATCCCAAACTCCCTAACTATCCCTTCGCCGCACCTTTCCCCCCTGTAACCATAAGTTCATTCTCTAAGTCTGTGAGTCTGTTGCTGTTTTGTAAATAAGTTCATTTGTATTATTTCTTTATCTTTGCATTTTTAAAGCATGAAATGGGGATCTTCAGAGAAATCCCCAAATGGGTCTTGAAGTCCTATGAGCCATATGGCATTATTTTTTTCCCATTGTGCTTATAAGATCAGAGGTTATTAATATTATAAATGTTTTTTTGGTCAAGGTAGGCCAAAATTCAGTGCCCCTTTTCCTATAAAATATCTGTGGGTTTACACTGGAGATAAATGAATAATAGATACAAATTCTTCCTTTGAAGTTACTTTGTTTGGGAAGCTTGTCCCCTTAATTTGCCTACAGACTTGTCCCTTGTTTCCCAAATGAACCAGAAGAAACACCTAATGGAAAGTTGCTGTGAGCCTCATAGGATTAGGCCATGGGGCAGGTTATTAATAGAGTTCATTGTGGGCAGCAACCTTTGCCCCAGGAAAGTTTATTAGAAAAGATCGAGACATGCCCCCAGTTTATGGGAAGAATTCCCCATCGTTCCAGTGATGTGATGGTTGGAGATAAAACTTAGCTACACCCACTCTGGAGTCCAGATCAGTTCAAAGTCGCCAAGAATTTGACCTTTGTTAGAGAGCTGAAAACTGTACGTCATATCTAAAGAGTGAAATTTTCGTCATAGTATAATTAAAAGAATCTAAGCCACTCTAGCCCGGAAAGGGGAGACATCCTTAATTTCGGCAGCCCTAAAACAGTCATCTTCACTCATTTGGAAGCTTTCGCATCACTGACCCATGTGACCCATGTGATTCCACCCCCCTGCCCCCAGGATCCTGGAGCAGGACAGTGGGCAGGACTGCAATGTGTTCTGGTGACCGGAGGATCCTGAGGAAGGAAAGGGAACACGGGCTTCAGTCCTGGCTCTGTCACCAGGGCCCTCAAGGAAAATAATCTCAGTGGGGTCTGTAAGCAATAGGGCTACTCTCTCTCACTCCCAGGATTAGAGGAAGGGCAAAGTAAGAAAGTATATCCAAAATCATTTGAAAAGGAATAGTGTCCTTTGATGTTTTCTCCAAGGGGAAAAGAAGAAGATTTTGCTGATAATATTTGGGAGGTAAGGGAGGGTGGAACTAGCTGCAGAATAGGGGAAGTTTTGTGCCCAGAGGGAAATACAGATAGATTCAAAGCCAGCAGGCCTGGCTAAATGTGACATGTGACCATCTACAATGCTTTCCGATGGCCCCTCCCTTGATTGGTGACTTGCTTCTAATGACAAAAGATGGCCAAAGTGATGCGACGTCACTTCTGCGATGAGGCTCTAACACACTGTGACTTCCATCTTGCCGGCACTTTCTCACCCCACCTGCTCACGCTGATGAAGCCAGGTGCCCTTCAGAGCGGCTCATGTAGCAAGAACCGGGGTGGCCTCTGGCCAACAGCTCAGGAGGAGCTGAGACCTGGAGTCCAACAGCTCATCAGAAACTGAAGCCTGCCTACCACTGTTGAGTGAGCTTGGAAGCAGATCCTGCCCAGTTGAGCCTGGAGATAACTCCACCCCCCAGGAGAGACACTGATGGCAGCGGCAAGAGTCTCTTGTGAGAGACTGGGGGCAGAGGCACCCAGATCGGCCATGCCCAGATTCCTGACCCGCAGAAATGGTAAGGTAATAAGTGGGTACTGTATTATGCTGCTAAAACGTGGGATAATTTTCTACATTTTTTTTTTTTTTTTTGCGGTACGCGGGCCTCTCACTGTTGTGGCCTCTCCCGTTGCGGAGCACAGGCTCCGGACGCGCAGGCTCAGCGGCCATGGCTCACGAGCCCCGCCGCTCTGCGGCATGTGGGATCTTCCCGGACCGGGCACGAACCCGTGTCCCCTGCATCGGCAGGCGGACTCTCAACCACTGCGCCACCAGGGAAGCCCAATGTGGGATAATTTCTTACACTATAGGTAAGTAATTTACCAGTTAACCTAGGATTACCTGGAATGGTTCTGGAGGAAAAGAAACGAAACGTCTGACATAATGAACCTGCGAAGTTGTTAAACATATGACCCTGACATGGAAGAAAAGGGAAAAAAATGCTCCAGGAAGAACCGGGGCAGAGAGGAGAGAGAGAGGGAAACGTAGAAATAAACAAAGAGCAACCAGATGAGAGAAGCAGAGACTATTGATTCAGCGCCTGCTGTAGCAGGGAGTCAGCCACCATCATTTGTGTTTGGCAGAGACTCAAGGGCAGGTAGGGCAGGGGGAGAGCTTCATAGAGGAGAGAAGGGAAGGCTCCACCTGGGCCCTGATTGGAGGCTATTGGCCTGCGGAAGCTGGGGGGCGGGACAACTAGGAAGAGGGCCTCTATGTGATTGGTTGGGGGGCATGTTTGGCTTTCTCTGATTGGCCCCAAGTTGGAAGTGAGGATGGAAATTAGGGAAGCTGGCAGTTATTAAGCAAGTCCCGGCCATTTTTGCCTAAATGCTAGAAGGGTTATTGTTTAGCTTCCGGGGCTGTTGCTAGAGATAGTAGTCTGACTTTCCGCAAGCCTGGCTTAGAGCTGGCTGGCCTCTGGGGCTGCTTAGCCTGGATAATGGGCTGTTCAATGCAGATTGTGACTCAGGGCTCTATTTTTATGTATGGTCTAGCCATTGTCCATTTGTATATTCAATCTCTCAGAAGGAAGAGTAGTTATGAAGAAATGGGGTGCTTGAACTAAATTGAGGGGATTCCAGAAATGGACTTCAGATATCCCTAGTCACAGAAGGGAAAAGTATCAGAGGCATCCTGCTGCTTTTTCACAGACTTATAGATAAATCCATGATGAACACCACAGAGAAAGGTTCGTCCATAACATGCTTCAGAAATGTGGACACATGACAAGTCACTGGTCCAGTTCAGGTTCCTTGTGACCATGTTTAAGCCACACTTGTTTTTCCTTTCATTACCTGGATCTGAAAGCAGGTTTGCAAAGCCACTTCTACGGTACGATTTAGAGTCTTTTATATAGTTTGCTTTGCTCTCTGTCACGCTTCCCTCCATAGAGCCAGCATTAAAGTGGACTCTTACATTCCAGGTTTTTTTTAGAACCAGCCCCCCCCCCCCCCCCGGAGAGTCTTTACCTCCATGATCCTGAGTTACAGCCTAGCTTTCTCTGCTGAACTCCTTTTAATACAATCTTTTTCACAGTCAGACTTCGGAGACGGGTTTTTTTTTTCTTTTTTTTTTCTTCTTTTCGCTTTGCCTTTTTACCTGCTGTTTAACCAAAAAATTACCCTCCACATAGGAAGGTAAATGCTCTCTTCTCCTGTTGTTAGAATAAAAAATTCTCTTGTAACTTTGCACTGTCGGGCAAAACTACATTCAATCAACACTCCCTCTTAGCAAGCAGTGACTTTCAGAAGGGGGACCGGGGCCTGGATAATAACAGCAGAGCTTGTAATCTTCCGTGTGCTAATGAGGGTCACCTCCTACCTGACTTGCAGGCCTTCTGCAGAAGTTAAAGCTTCTCCTTGCTCTAATTAGCGATGGCCGATGGAGGGGGGAGCCTGCACCTTTAAAGGTACCCATCCTGGCAATTTGAACAATGCAGAGAACAATTATCTGCAGGCCCAATGGCAAAGATGGTTAATTAAAATAGTGATGATGCTGGTAAGAAGAATGACAAACAGGGGTCCCTCCTTAATGAGCGTGTTCGCATCCTCCGCTCCCTTCTCCCCTTGCTCATCAGGAAATAGCAGAGTGGAGCCCCCAGGAGACTCGTGCTCAATTAGGCCCTGCAGGCAGGGGAAGCTGCCACAGGCCCTGTGAAGAGAAAATTGAACCACCTAATTTGGGAGGGAAGGAGGGAGGGCATGGGCTTTAATGGAATATGCCACGGGCACTTCCAGGCTCACAGCGGATGGGACTGCCACTTGAAATCGTTCCCGAAAAGGCAGACGTGTGGCAGGAGGGAGAGACAGGGGTTTTGAAGTCACACAGCCCTGAGTTGGAATCCTGGTTCTAGAGATGTTACTCTACCACTCAAAGCCTGTTTTCCCCGTCGAGTGTTGTGTGAGATTATGTGTGTATGTGTGGGAGGATGGCGGGGGGGGGGGGGGGGGAAGGGTGCAGAGCACCCGGATCACACAGGTGAAAACTGAAGCCTCCCTTCCCACCTTCCCCTGGCCCAACACACCTGCCCCGATGGACCTTATACCTCTCTGCCATCTCTGTTGCCCTTCACGGCTGATAGGACCTGTGTATCGTGGGCTACACTTTGCCCCATTCAGTGTTAGCTGGAAGGTTGTCCTAAAGACCTTTCTTGGGCATTATGTGTTATTCCTTCTAGAAGTCAGCCTTCTAAGAACAGGCCCTGTTCCGTCTCTGTCTTTGTCATCTTCCCACCATCAGTGCTCAGCAGACCACAGCGGTGGCACATGAGTTGAAACATCTCCCCCTCCCTACACTGCCCCTAACAAGGGAGGGTCCTTGGAGGGACTCAGGGAGCTAAAGAACCCGAAATCTCGCTCTTTGAGGTTGAGGGAAACCCTCCCTGGTGCTAACACCTACATTTGTAGAGCAGAATCGTCTTGCTATATCGCTTTTGTTCTTTCCAGTGACCCTGTGAAATTGATGGGCTGGGCAGAGATTCCCAAAGTTTAATTGACTTGGCAAAGATCTAACTTTTGGGGAGAAGCAGACGTAAAAGCCAGATATTCTGAGGAAAAGCTGGAATATACTTTCCATTCTTCAGGAAATAACCAACATTGATTGGACTCTGTATCACTCAGGATAGGTTAGGAAACTCTCAGTGGCCTTAGACAACCCAGCTTGATTTCTCTCCCAGGGTGCATGTCCATCCCAGGTCACTTGGGGTCCTCCTCGCTCAGTCACCCCCTGTGATCGTCTGTACTCTGAGGGCCAGGCCGATGGAGCAGGCACTCCTCAGAGCGTCGCTAACGGCGGGCGCAGAGGGCAAGTCGGGAAGGCTTAAGCTCATGCTTGTCCCTAAAGCATCAGCCTGGGAGGTGACACCCGTCACTGCACTCAGTCTCAGTGACCAGGCCTGAGTGCGGCAGGGCAGTGTGGTGTGACCCTCGCAGAGTGAGGGCTGCACACTTCTGAGGAGTGACACAGTCTCCCATCCACCCCACTGAGCTTTGTCTCCACTCCCGAGTGCTGTTGGAATGAGAGCCGGCTGGGGGATCTACTCAGCCCGGATAGTCACGGGATACTAGATGGAGGATTGTGGACCCCTCTTCCTGCCCTTTCTTGGAAGCAGAGACCCGGGAAAGATATCTACAATAGTGTTTACTTTGGAGGAGATAATTTAGAAGGTAATGTTTAAGCTTGGCCATCAATAACATGCTTAAATCCTGGACCAAAAGTTAATATCTTAGCAATTGCAAAGGGAGAGGCTGTATGCCCTCTGCACCCACCTTGGCCTCTCATCACAGGAGTCAAACACTGTTCCAGGTGTGAGATCGCTTCAAAGCCTCAGGCAAAGGTTTACGGTTTTCTCTAAAATGTCCCACATTTTTGTTTGTTTGCTGAAAAGAAAGAGAACAAAGTAACTTGAAAAGAAAGAGAACAAAGTAACTTGCTGGTGACAAAGGCAACACTTCCCCCCTAAGAACAGTAGGAATAGCCTTTCCAGGATGTTTAGTATTGCCACACAGAACATGGCCAGGGACCTCAAGCAAAGGACCCAGTGACTGGGCTCTCCAGGGCTGGAGCTCTCCCAGGACAGACCACACAGCCTCTCCATTTGTATTTGCAGTGCACAGTTCGTCTTCATCCTATAAAAATGGCTTGTTTGGGGGGCTTCCCTGGTGGCGCAGTGGTTGAGAGTCTGCCTGCCGATGCAGGGGACACGGGTTCTTGCCCCGGTCCGGGAAGATCCCACATGCCGCGGAGCGGCTGGGCCCGGGAGCCATGGCCGCAGAGCCTGTGCTTCCGGAGCCTGTGCTCCGCAACGGGAGAGGCCACAACAGTGAGAGGACCGTGTACCGCAAAAAAAAAAAAAAAAACCAAAAAAAAAAAAAAAAAGGCTTGTTTGCAAAGAAACAAAAAATAAGAACCCACAGATTCTCCTTCTGGTTCATGCAGCCGGTTCCATGTGGATAAACATCAAATACATTTACTTACTGACTGAGACTTCCTTTTTCACTTACTTCCGGGAGGGTTTGTGGCAGGGTCAGCTTTAAACTTTGTGTGAACTAGGACAGCCAGAACTGAAACCAGAGCAGACACTGCGGGGTGGGAGCAGAGCAAGTAGAAGTGTCCACATCCCAGAATAGCCAGCGACCTGTCAAGCACTGACTTGCCTCCGTTAAGTTCTGGGCGCTGAGGCACCAAAGGACCACATCAGCCTCCTTGGAAGGGTCGTGCCTCTGACAGCGCAGGTGATTATGCAGGTGAAGTGTCACTTTGAGCGCTGGCCTCTCCTGCGTAGCTGCACGCGACTACCGGTCCCCTGTCTGGAGGCCTAGAAGGCTGGTTTATGACTAGGATAGATGTGCGTGAAATCTTAGCGCCAGCCTACCCACCAGCAGTGTCCACAGCCCTCTCTCCACTCTGGCCCTGCCTTCCCTCCCAGCTACCTTTCTCGGGAAGAAATAGAGTCTGATCCCTCTCTGTGTTCGGATGTTAGCTGAGAAGACCTTAAGATATGGCCTGACCCAAGGATTTTTGTTCAATTACCTGTATCTAAAATCAATTTATTGACTAGCTATCAGAGCCAGGAAGTACAGAGATGAAGAGGACAGAGGGCCTGAGCATGAAAACCCTCGGGCCCAGGCCACCAGGGCTCCCAGGCTTAGAAGACCCACTCTGTTCCTCCTCCAATCCTGCCCCTCCCAGGCCCAGGAGGGATGTGCCAACTGAAGCTCGTGAACTTCCCTCCTTCTGCTCCACGTTCTGGGGACCCAGCACCCCAGATTCCTTGCCCAAACAACCCACAACAGCAGGCGGGGCCTGTGCAAGCCCCTCCCCAAGGTCCCACCAGGTCTGGTAGGAGTCCATCCAAGGGGTGAACGTTGGGGGAGAGATAACCACGGCTTGGACTTTCGGCCTGAGCTGTCCACAGACTTGAGACCATCTCCCTCTCAGTGTGGGATGGAACAAGGGGTGGGAGGGGGAGTGGGCTGGTCAGCAGGGCAGGGCCTCTACCAGAATGCTTGTCCTGGTCCTGAAAACGCGGGGATGGCCTCGTGATTGGGCAATCTGGGAGGCGATGGTAGAGCAAAGGTTAGATGCCAGCAGATCCCAAATCTAGAATGGGTTTCTTTCTGCCAGCAAGGGGTTAATCCACGACCGTTACCTATTTCTGATTGTTTACGGGAAGACTTGATCATGAACGGCCAGTGAAAATGTTCAAGAGTCTGATTCTTCTTGTCTATCTAAATTACTATCTCAGGAGGTAAAGCAAACCAATTTACCTCGAGGCTTTCATCAAAGAAATCCATAGACAGTCCCGGAACCACGTGCTAACAAGATAGTGAGTCCTAAAGCAGGAAAACGAACCAAAAAGCCAAGCTCAAACTAAAAGATATTGCTTCATGATAAACTCCCACTTGTTCAGGCTAAAGAATCCAAGGATAGCAGTATCAGGGAACGTGCAAATATTCTGGTTACCTGAATGTTAAGTTGGAATTATCTGTCCTCACAGAATTAACTAGGACAACATTAAACGTATACATAATACGTCCCTCTTTCTGTCACTGAGTCAGTAATTTTGACAGATTGCCTTCCCCACCTCCCACCCTACCTCCAACTTTCTTTTCCTTTTTCCTTTTTTTTTTAATTGCCAATATGTATTTAGGGTCTCTCCTTCAAAGATTGGCTAGGAAGTAGAAGTAGAACAAGAGGGTCCCAGTTGTCCCGTCCTTGTTATGACCAAAGACAGACCCACAAGAACTTTTCCTTAGGGGCCATCAGCAATGTCCCTACAGTCATGGCCTCCTGTATATAGTTTATGGCTTGACTGCTGTGGTGATGCCTCAATATTAGATAGGACTCTTCTCAACTGTTGTCATCAGAGAGAGTGGCACTCACCAGAGAATTCCCTTTAATTAGAGAATCCAGTCTTCTCCACTCTCCCTTCTGCACTGGGGGAAGAACAATAGTTGCCTACTTAGCCAAAATGGCCGTCTTGCTATATGAGGTCCTCCGCCTACAGAATGTGCAAATCCCTGTCGTCATTTAATTTCTTCCTTTACCTTCTTGGTTAACTCCATCCTTATCCACTTGATGATCCCCTCAGGCATTTTTCCCCCAGACCATTTGAGAGATTTCTCCAGGAATCTACATGACTATAGAATATAGGACAGATTTGATAGAGAGCAAGATGACAGCAAAGAGTGTATGTGGTGGGATGATGGACTCTAAATGCCCCGCGACAGAGAATGTACTTTGACCTTAAGGTCAACAGATCACTATTCACAAGATTGAACGAGTAAGGGACATGACCTTGTGTTTGAAAAGGCAGAGTCAGGCCAACAGGGAAGGTTTTAGAGGTTGGGGGGAGAATTCTTTCATGTAGAACTTGGGCTTTGTGTTGAAGTAAAGCTGACTTCAAATCCTACTTCCAGGGACTTCCCTGGTGGTGCAGTGGTTAAGAATCCGCCTGCCAAAGCAGGGGACACAGGTTCGAGTCCTGGTCCGGGAAGATCCCACATGTCGCGGAGCAGCTAAGCGCATGTGCCGCAACCACTGAGCCTGCGCACCACAACTACTGAACTCACGCGCCTAGAGCCCGTGTTCCGCAACAAGAGAAGACACCACAATGAGAAGCCCATGCACCGCACCCCCACTCTCTGCAACTAGAGAATGGCCACGCACAGCAACGGAGACCCAACGCAGCCAAGATAAATAAATAAATAAATAAATTTATTTTAAAAAATCCTATTTCCAATATTTATCAACTATGTATCCATTAGGTGCTTGTTATTCACTTTCTCTCTATTTCCTAATTGGAAAAAGTCATAATGCCTCGCAGTATTGCTGTGAAGATTAAATAGGTATAAGGAGCTCCTACCGGCAAACAGGATGAGACAGGAGGCAGGTCTAAATCAGGGCAGTGGTGGTGGGCATGGAGAGGAGGAGATGGGTTTTGGAGACAGCGTCACCGGGATGGGTAAGAGGAATCGAGGGTGACTAGGTGTTGCATCTTGAGTGACCCGACAAATTGTACACCTCATGGCTGAGTGGGGGTTAAGGAAGGACAGAAGAAGAACAGATCTTTTTCAGATGGAAAAAGGGCAGACAATGAGTTTCATTTTGGACAGTTAAATTGAGAGAGTGAGTGGAAGACATCTTGGTGCCGGTGGTGATTAGTTCACTAAAAACAGGGCTATCCAGAGAGCACTGCCTATTCGGGACTCATCAGAATGTAGGCCCTTATGGTCACTATGGAATTTGCTTGGCTGGCCCAAGAGGACAAGTTGGATCCATTCTCTCATTGATTCTTTCACCTACTAATTCATCAAACATACGCTGGGTGTCTCTTATAAGCCATGCTCAGTGATGTTAAACAATGGTGAACAGGGAGAAGTTGTCCCTGACCCTCAGAAACTTATCCTATCCTAGGGTAGAGGATCTGAGATGGCCACAGATGCCCCAGTCCTTCAATCCTGGGTGGCCAGGACCCCAAGCCTATGTGTGGACTGGATGCCAGGTTGCTGAGTGGGGCACAGAGTGGAGTATCACTTGTCTGTGGTTGTGAGTTATGGCACAAGGAGGAGGGAAGACAGTCTTGGCAAGAGTGTCTGAGAACAGAGCAAAATGCAGATCTGGAATAAACAAGGTACAACACAGGACCAGAAAGGTGGAATGTGCAGGTTGAGAGGGTTGAGGTGAAGAGACTCCCTGATGTATTTCCGGTGAGGGGAGGCAACAGTCTTTTCTGGGGAACCTGTCACTTAGCTATAGGTGCTAAAGTGATTGCTGAAAACAATCGGAAATTAGTATTTTGGATCAGAAGGACCTTATTCTTTTAAGTACCTAGCATTGTGCCTGGTAGAACATGCTTAGCGAATGTTTTATAGAATAGAAAGAAAAAGGAATAATACAATGAAAGAAAGGAAGGAAACATTGGAAAGAGTTAAATTATGAGTTTTAGAGTTAGAAGGTAATAAAGATATTGTAGAATCTCTACTGACACTATACTGAGTCATAGAAATTTTTATGGGGTTAAAAACTTGATAATCTGAGTTTGGGGACTGCTGAAAATTAATGAAACCATACTCTGATGACTTTGAGTAAAACTGGTCACTAGTAACTCTGTGATGGGCAGCATCAGAATACTATGAGTTAATTGTGTACTTTTCTAAATTTCAGAATCTCACCTAGGGGTGCCTTTGTCTCCTAGAGGGCAAAGAAAATGACATTAGCAGAAGATCATGACTCTTCAGCGGTGACTGAGCTAATACATCGTCCTCAGTGGCTTCCACCTTCACGTGGGGAGTAGTGAGAAGGTGGCTGGGGGGTTACTGGCTGTGACCTGCAGCTGCGCGTGTGAATGTGAACCTTCAGCAGTGGCTTCTTTGAAGAACAGTGATACATATGCTTCTGCTTAAGACTTAACTGGCAGGCTTCCTGGCAGAGCTTCTGGCAGTGATGCCCTGATTTGCAAGGACTTAATGACTTGTCATTTAATACCTGCAGGTACAGAGACAAGAAGGGAGGGTATTTGTACATGCCTGTGTCCCCAGAGAGAGTGAGCACCATGGATTTGTGAAGGCACTGTCTTGCCTTTCCAGAAAAGAATTCTTTATGCTATGTTTATTCAATAACTGTTACTTTGATATCAACATTCAGTGTTCTTACTCAGAAATATTTAAAAATGCTATTCTTCAATTTCAAAACTCCTGCTATGTACTACAGAAGATCATTTTCTTTCCTCTCCCCTCTTTTGTGTATATTATGATGGGTTTAGTTAGTCATAAGTTAAACTTGAAAACAATTGTACTTCTAGAGTTCTGATAAAATTTTCACTCCTTTAATTTTCTTTTTTTTTCCTCATTGAACAAACATATTATTCACAGGAACAGATGACATCCTGAAAGCTAGATGTCCCCATGGCTTTCAAACACCAAGATGGGAGGTCCCGATTTCCTCTTCATCGTCATATCTTCTTTTCCCACATGCAACAACTGTTTGAATAATTTAAATGATCAGATATGCAAGCATCACCCAGAAGTGTGAGGACTTTGAGTTTGAAATAGCTCAGTATTTCCAGACTAGGATAAGAATAACAGTGTGCCTAATTTACATTTTCTTATCTCATTTTGATATAGTTATAATGGTAACTGTAGTAATGGTTTAACAGCAGCAATGACAATGTAAATCTCAAGCCCCAGAGACAATGTAAATCTAAGCCCCAGATTACCTCTAATCCAGGGTTCTCACTTCAGGTAATTAAAGCCAACAACTGGAAGTAGGAAGAGGGAAGCATTTAAATGTAAACGACTTCAAATCACACAAAGGAAAGTCAAATAAATATGGTTGGATTCTTAATATTGGTTCCAAGGAAATCATAGCTTATCAGGACAATAGAACGTAAAACAGAAAAGAAGCATAAGTAGTAGAAATCATAAAACGAGAACAGCAGAGGATAGCAATCTAAAAGTCATAACAATTCTCAAACTAAAAGACAAAGACTCAGACCACGTGAAGAAAAATGAAGCTACACGTTAACTACAAATTACAAAAATTTGAAAATAATGTTAAAATGAAAGGAAATTTTAAAACAAAAAGTATTACATGACACAAAGGGGTCATTTTATATTGGAAATGGTAGCCCCCTCAGTAAAAATATGGAAGTCGTAAACACTAAATAACAAGTCACAAAAATATATAAACTAAAACTTATGAAAGGATACAAGCACAGTTATAGTGGGAGATTTTAGCAGGCACTCTGTCTTTGATAAATTAAATATTTATATATATGTGTATATACACATATATCATAATTTAAATGATTATATACAAGGATATATATGCAATATATAGTTACAGTATACCTTACATATATTTTTCTATTATATAGAGAGATATTTCTATAGCTATATAATTTAATAATGCAGTACATATTCTTTTCAGGTATCCATGAAATTTTTACAAAAATTTTGTACATAGAAAGCCCCCAGAGAACCTCAGTACAGTTCAGAAAGTAGAAATTGTGCAGGCAGAACTACCTGACCACATGCTGATTAAGAAAAACAGGAATAGAACCAGTACCCACCTCTTTGCCCTGGAAGTGCACTTGTAACCTGTTTCTCCAGGACATCCATCCTTTCTTTCCTCCAGAACTGTTCTCAGGCCTTCAGATTTGGGTCTTGGACTGGAACTACACCACCAGCTTTCCTGGGACTCCAGCTTGCAGAGGGACTTCTCAGCCTCCAAAATTGACCACATGGTTGACAGGGTCTTAGTGCTCCAGCTGGGTGTCAGGCTTGAGCCTCTGAGGTGGGAGAGCCAAGCTCAGGACATTGGACCACCAGAGACTTCACGGGCCCACGTAATATCAATTGGTGAGAGCTCTCCCAGAGATCTCTGTCTCAATGCTAAGACCCACCTCTGCTCAACCACCAACAAGCTCCAGTGCTTGACACCCCATGCCAAACAACCAACAAGACAGGAACACAACCCCATCCATTAGTAGAGAGGCTGCCTAAAATCATACTAAGTTCACAGAAACCCCAAAATACACCACCGGACGTGGTCCTGCCCATCAGAAAGACAAGAGCCAGCCTCATCCACCAGAACACAGGCACCAGTTCCCTCCACCAGGAAGCCTACAAAACCCACTGAATCAACCTTATCCACTGCGGGCAGACACCAAAAACAACAGGAACTATGAACATGCAGCCTGCGGAAAGGAGACCCCAAACACAGTAAGTTAAACAAAATAAGAAGACAGAGAAATATGCAGCAGATGAAGGAGCAAGGTAAAAACCCACCCGACCAAACAAATGAAGAGGAAATAGGCAGTCTACCTGAAAAAGAATTCAGAGTAATGATAGTAAAGATGATCCAAAATCTTGGAAATAAAATGGAGAAAATACAAGAAACATTTAACAAGGACTTAGAAGAACTAAAGAGCAAACAAACAATGATGAACAACAGAATAAATGAAAGTAAAAATTCTCTAGAAGGAATCAATAGCAGAATAACTGAGGCAGAAGAACAGGTAAGTGACATGGAACATAAAATAGTGGAAATAACTACCACAGAGCAGAATAAAGAAAAAAGAATGAAAAGAATTGAGGACAGGCTCAGAGACCTCTGGGACAACATTAAATGTTCCAACATTTGAATTATAGGGGTCCCAAAAGAA
Source organism: Leucopleurus acutus (assembly GCF_964270905.1). Classification (NCBI taxonomy): domain Eukaryota; kingdom Metazoa; phylum Chordata; class Mammalia; order Artiodactyla; family Delphinidae; genus Leucopleurus; species Leucopleurus acutus. The sequence continues at coordinate 65,664,344 of NC_139160.1, read as the reverse complement.
GAAGAGAAAAAGAAAGGGACTGAGAAAATATTTGAAGAGATTATAGTTGAAAACATCCCTAATATGGGAAAGGAAATAGTCAAATCCGGGAAGCGCAGAGAGTCGCATACAGGATAAATCCAAAGAGAAATATGCCAAGACACATATTAATCAAACTGTCAAAAAATAAATACAAAGAAAAAAAAAAAGCAGCAAGGGAAAAGCAACAAATAACACACAAGGAAATCCCCATAAAGTTAACAGCTGATCTTTCAGCAGAAACTCTGTAAGCCAGAAGGGAGTGGCAGGACATACTTAAAATGATGAAAGGGAAAAACGTACAAATAAGTTTACTCTACCCAGCAAGGATCTCATTCAGATTTGATGGAGAAATTTAAAATTTTACAGACAAGCAAAACCTAAGAGAATCAGCACCACCAAACCAGCTTTACAACAAATGCTAAAGGAACTTCTCTAGGCAGGAAACACAAGAGAAGGAAAAGATCTACAATAACAAACCCAAAACAATTAAGAAAACGGTAATAGGAACATACATATAGATAATTACCTAAAATGTAAATGGATTAAATGCTCCTACCAAAAGACATAGACTGGCTGAATGGATGCTGTCTACAAGAGACCCACTTCAGACCTAGGGACACATACAGACTGAAAGTGAGGGGATGGAAAAAGATATTCCATACAAGTGGAAATCAAAAGGAAGCTGGAGTAGCAATTCTCATATCAGACAAAATAGACTTTAAAATAAAGAATCTTACAAGAGACAAAGAAGGATACTACATAATGATCAAGGGATCAATCAAAGAAGAAGATATAACAATTGTAAATATTTATGCACCCAGTATAAGAGCACCCCAATTCATAGGGCAAATGCTAACAACCATAAAAGGGGAAATCGACAGTAACACAGTAATAGTAGGGGACTTTAACACCCCACTTTCATAAATGGACAGATCATCCACAATGAAAATAAATAAGAAAACAAAGCTTTAAAGGACACATTAAACAAGATAGACTTAATTGATATTTATACGATGTTCCATCCAAAAACAACAGAATACACATTCTTCTCAAGTGCTCATGGAACATTCTCCAGGATAGATCATATCTTGGGTCACAAATCAAGCCTTGGGAAATTTAAGAAAATTGAAATTGTATCAAGTATCTTTTCCGACCACAACGTTATGAGGCTAGATATCAATTACAGGAAAAAACTTGTAAAAAGTACAAACACATGGAGGCTAAACAATATACTACTAAACAACCAAGAGATCACTGAAGAAATCAAAGAGGAAATCAAAAAATACCTAGAAACAAATGACAGTGAAAAATACCTAGAAACAAATGACAGTGAAAACACGACAACCCAAAACCTATGGGATGCAACAAAAGCAGTTCTAAGAGGGAAGTTTATAACAATACAGCCCTACCTCAAGAAACAAGAAAAATCTCAACTAAACAATCTAACCTTACACCTAAAACAATTAGAGAAAGAAGAATTTAAAAAACCCCGAAGTTAGCAGAAGGAAAGAAATCATAAATATCAGATCAGAAATAAATGAAAAAGAAATGAAGGAAACGATAGCAAAGATCAATAAAACTAAAAGCTGGTTCTTTGAGGAGATAAACAAAATTGATAAGCCATTAGCCAGACTCATCAAGAAAAAAAGGGAGAAGACTCAAATCGACAGAAATAGAAATGAAAAAGAGGTGGCAACTGACACTGCAGAAATACAAAGGATTATGAGAGATTACTATAAGCAACTATATGCCAATAAAATGGACAAAGTGGAAGAAATGGACAAATTCTTAGAAAAGCACAACCTTCCAAGACTGAACCAGGAAGAAACAGAAAATATCAACAGACAAATCACAAGCACTGAAATTAAAACTGTGATTAAAAATCTTCCAACAAAGGAAAGCCCAGGATCAGATGTCTTCACAGGCGAATCCTATCAAACGTTTAGAGCAGAGCTAACACCTATCCTTCTCAAACTCTTCCAAAACATAGCTGAGGGAGGAACACTCCCAAACTCATTCTACAAGGCCACCGTCACCCTCATTCCAAAACTAGGCAAAGATGTCACAAAAAGCAAACTACAGGCCAATATCACTGATGAACATGGATGCAAAAATCCTCAGCAAAATACTAGCAAACAGAATCCAACAGCACATTAAAAGGATCATACACCCTCATCAAGTGAGGTTTATCCCAGGAATGCAAGGATTCTTCAATATACACAAATCACTCAATGTGATACACCATATTAACAAACTGAAGGATAAAAACCAGATGATCATCTCAATAGATGCAGAAAAATCTTTCGACAAAATTCAACACCCATTTATGATAAAAATCCTCCAGAAAGTAGTCATAGAGGGAACTTGCCTCAACACAATAAAGGCCATATTTGACAAACCAACAGCAAACATCATTCTCAATGGTGAAAACCTGAAACCATTTCCACTAAGATCAGGAACAAGAACAAGTTCCCCACTCTCACCACTACTATTCAACATAGTTTAGGAGTTTTAGCTACAGCAATCAGAGAAGGAAAAGAAATAAAAGGAATCCAGATTGGAAAAGAAGAAGTAAAACTCTCACTGTTTGCAGATGACTTGATACCATACACAGAGAATCCTAAGGATGCTACCAGAAAACTAATAGAGCTAATCAATGAATTTGGTAACGTAGCAGGGTACAAAATTAATGTACAGAAATCTCTTGCATTCCTATACACTAATGATGAAAAATCTGAAAGAGAAATTAAGGAAACACTCCCATTTACCATTGCAACAAAAAGAATAAAATACCTAGGAATAAACCTACTTAAGGAGACAAAAGAACTGTATGCAGAAAACTATAATACCCTGATGAAAGAAATTAAAGATGATACAAATAGATGGAGAGATATATCATGCTCTTGGATTGGAAGAATCAGCATTGTGAAAATGACTGTACTACCCAAAGCAATCTACAGATTCAATGCAATCCCTATGAAACTACAAATGGCATTTTTCACAGAACTAGAACAAAAAATGTCACAATTTGTATGGAAACACAAAAGACCCCACATAGCCAAAGCAACGTTGAGAAAGAAAAACAGAGCTGGAGGAATCAGGCTCCCTGACTTCAGACTATACTACAAAGCTACAGTAATGAAGACAGTATGATACTGGTACAAAAACAGAAGTATAGATCAATGGAACAGTATAGAAAGCCCAGATATAAACTCATGCACATATGGTCACCTTATCTTTGATAAAGGAGGCAAGAATATACAATGGAGAAAAGACAGTCTCTTCAATAAGTGGTGCTGGGAAAACTGGACAGCTACGTGTCAAAGAATGAAATTAGAACACTTCCTAACACCGTACACAAAAATAAACTCAAAATGGATTAAATACCTAAATGTAAGGCCAGACACTATAAACCTCTTAGAGGAAAACATAGGCAGAACACTCTATGACATAAATCACAGCAAGATGTTTTTGACCCACCTCCTATAGAAATGGAAATAAAAGCAAAAATAAACAAATGGGACCTAATGAAACTAAAAGCTTTTGCACAGCAAAGGAAACCATAAACAAGAAGAAAAGACAGTCCTCAGAATGGGAGAAAATATTTGCATATGAAGCAACTGACAAAGGATTAATCTCCAAAATTTATAAGCAGCTCATGCAGCTCAATATCAAAAAAACAAACAACCCAATCCAAAAATGGGCAGGAGACCTAAATTGACATTTCTCCAAAGAAGATATACAGATTGCCAACAAAGACATGAAAGGATGCTGAACATCACTAATCATTAGAGAAATGCAAATCAAAACTATAGTGAGGTATCACCTGACACCAGTCAGAATGGCCATCATCAAAAAATGCACAAACAATAAATGCTGGAGAGGGTGTGGAGAAAAGGGAACCCTGTTGCACTGTTGGTGGGAATGTAAATTGATACAGCCACTATGGAGAATAGTATGGAGGTTCCTTAAAAGACTAAAAATAGAACTACCATATGACCCAGCAATCCCCCTACTGGGCATATACCCTGAGAAAACCATAATTCAAAAAGAGTTGTGTACCAAAATGTTCATTGCAGCTCTATTTACAATAGCCAGGACATGGAAGCAACCTAAATGTCCATCGACAGATGAATGGATAAAGAAGATGTGGCACATATATACAATGGAATATTACTCAGCCATAAAAAGAAACAAAATTGAGTTATTTGTAGTGAGGTGGATGGACCTAGAGTCTATCATACGGAGTGAAGTAAGTCAGAAAGAGAAAAACAAATACCGTATACTAACACATATATGTGGAATCTAAAAAAAAAAAAAAAAGTCATGAAGAACCTAGGGGCAAGACGGGAATAAAGACACAGACCTACTAGAGAATGGACTTGAGGATACGGGGAGGGGTAAGGGTAAGCTGGGACGAAGTGAGAGAGTGGCATGGATATATATACACTACCAAACGTAAAATAGGTAGCTAGTGGGAATCAGCCGCATAGCACAGGGAAATCAGTTCGTTGCTTTGTGACCGCCTAGAGGGGTGGGATAGGGAGGGAGGGAGGGAGGGAGATGCAAGAGGGAAGAGATATGGAGATATATGTATATGTATAACTGATTCAATTTGTTATACAGCAGAAACTAGCACGCCATTGTAAAGCAATTATACTCCAATACAGATGCTTAGAAAAAAAAAAAAATTAAGATTAAAAATTCAAGCATAAATGTAAGATTAATAGCTGACAACAAAAATTAAAAGTGGAAAGGTAAAGTAAAATATATAAAATACATGTGTAAGTGGGAAAATAAATATATTATTGAAGAGAATGAATCCAAACAGGTTTTGGAGGAGATAAGCAAACAGAGGGCAAATTCCCTCTGAATAGAAAAGGAGTGAACGTTAATTGTGAAAATCTGGAGGCTCAAAATAGAAAATGTGATGAAGGGCCGAATAATGGAGAAGCAATAGAAGCACAGACTCAAAGGAGATTTCAACACTTAAAAGCAGACTCGTTTCTAGAAGCTTGACAGACTGAGCCAGCACAGATTCCTCTTACATCTACAAACAAGTAGAAACGTTGGATCAAATATGCCAAAATAACCTTCCAAAACATAGCTGAGCTCAAAAGATAGGAAGTCTGCAGGTGGTAGGACAAAGAAGAAACACAGCAGAAGGCTGCGGAGACTAAAACTCGGGGGTCCATGGCAAGTCTAGGTCCCCGGAGAGCAGAGTCCACGGTAAGATGTGTGTCAAAAGCTGACTCAGGTCACACCTGTGGGGAGAAAGGGCCACAGGATGGGTTGGAAGCAGCCCGTGAATTGAGATGCTTTGCAGTGCTGTCCTCAGCTGAGCCTACAGGGCGTTCTGGAGCTGAGATGTCGCCAGTCAAAAGACCTGACCTTTAGCTCCACAGAAGAGTCATTCTATATGACCTGTTCCCAAAAGGTGGCATGACCCTGGGGGAGGGCAGGTCCTTGAGAGACTCAGCTGGGAGCTGTCAGCCTGCCGCCAGCACCCCCAGCATCTTGGGGAACGAGAGCTTCACTCCAGGGCCAGGAGGGTGGTTTTGGAGACATGCATATAATTTCCTTTGATGCTATGGATAATTTTTATTTATTTCTTTTATTAACCATTCATTTAGCTCCATCTGTATAATTTTGACAATCTTGAATAATTTTTCTTTCCGAGTTCTTGGGAAGATACAATCAAGTGGCCCACTGTCCTCTCGCCAATGGGTGTACAATGACACTTAAATCGATGCCACTTATGTACAAATATATTCACTTCAGTGTTATTTACATTAGTGGAAAAATTGAAAATGAGCAGAATGCCCGCAAATATGGGAATGATAAAATTATATGCAGCTATTAAAATTATGTTTTCAAAGAATGGGTACTAAGATGTTAACCTATGTATTTACATTGCACAGATTGTATGATTCTCATTTTCTAAAACATTTGTTATTTTAAATGTTACTCTAATTGCTGATGCATAAAAAATAGGAAAGAAAATAGATCAAAATAATGTCAGAGTTCGGCTCTATAATTTATGGACATTTCAATGCCTTGTATTTCCCAAATTATCTAAGATCATATATTACTTTATAATCATAAAAAACAAGTTGTTTATAAAATAAAGAAATAATTATGCTGAATTAGACTCCATTAATTTGCAAATATATATTTGATAGGAAAAGTGATCTCTGAGAGTGAAACAGTATTATATTGCGAGCAGATTTTCAATAATATTTTGACATTTTTTTCAGTCTTATTCTCAATGCTATTTTCAAGGTGAATGAGAGAAAGAAGTAAATCTTGAGTATTCCTCAGTCCTACTCTAACTTGTGTGAGGATTTTCTTGGAAAAGTCCCCCATATGTCTCCGTGTGTGTGTGTGTGTGTGTGTGTGTGTGTGTATTTAACTTCTGCTGTCTTTTGGAGCCTTTCGTAAGACGACTCCAATTGCATTAAAGTCAAGTTCCCTTTGCGTATGATTCTCACTAGATAGAGGAACGTGGTCGAATGACATTTTTCTAAGGCTCCTAATCTCACTAACTCACAAGCGAGGAAGGAATCCGCAGTTCCCACTTTCACAGAACAAAAAGAAAATGATAAATTGTTTCAATCAAGGGATTTTTGAATGAACGAACTTCTCTCCTAGAAGTTAATTTTGTTTCTTTGCTTGTATTATAGGAGCTAGTCATTAAAAACAATCTGCAAACCATGCACACTGAAACTGTGGAGAGACCCATATTAGATTTCATTATTGCTTGTGTTTTCTTCCTCTCTGTCTCTCTCTCTCTCTGCCTTTCCTCACTTCCTCTTTCCTCCTTTCTGTTACCTTGAATTCCAAACTCCTTTCCTCTAATCCCTGTTGTTTTCGTCCATCACTCTTAAATCTTTTCCCCCTCATCATCTCCAGGTTGTTTTCTGCATTTCACAGTGAATTTCCTTGTGCCAGGTGGGCAGTGACCAAGGAGACTCACTGAGAACCATGGTTTTAGAAGCTCATGTGTTTGAGAGCCTGTGAAATCCTGCCTGGCCTCAGAGATTTGAAATTGCTTCAATCTATATTTTCTCTGTCTTTTATGCTTTTAAAGTTTCACATCCAATATGCTTTTAAAGTTTCACATTTTTATCCAAAGCATGGATTCTGAGAATTTGACAAAGCTGATCCCCCGTCTGCAATTTCCATAAATCCCTTAAAGTATTTAACCCGCTCTTCTCCTTCTGTAAAAAATGTCTAACAAAATCACAGGGGAAAACAGTCGTTCTCGACATCACAACAGTTTAATACATTAACTTATTCATTAAATTGTGCTTCACATCAATGGGAATCCTCAGTTCTACAAACTATCATCTTTAAACAGCAAAAAAGGTTGATAATGTCACAATACAATCTCTGAGTACCCAAGTTCATACATATTATGGCACAGAAACAAAAAGAAATATCTCTTAGCAGAAATCATTTACTATCTATTGGATAACTATCTTTACGTCTAAAATGGGGCACCAGATAAAAGTCCAGATGCTTCTTTCCAGATGCTTTTTCATTTTGGATACGTTAAATGAAAAATAATGCAAGCAAAACCCAGAAAGTACTTCTGGGGAGGGAGGTGGGGAGAAGAAAGGAAAAAAAAATGACAAGTTGGTGGAAGACAAATGTGACAATGACTAAATCATACACATTCTGCTCCCTCAGACAGTTTTCCCCAGCAAGAACTGAAGCTTTTCAGCACTGACATCTGGCCCTTTGATGAATTCCCACAGTGCAACAGAACGTGCAACCACAGAGGTTCCACTTAATGTGCCAAAGGATGACAGTTGCAGTCTCGTCCATAAACGACTCAGAACACAGGCTCAAGAAACATCTGTGCTTCTGTGTTCTCAGATCCATAGTTTTGTTAGATGACCTCGAGTCCTGGCTTGGAAGTTCAGGGGCTTTTGTCTTGCAGATGTTGCTGGTGTTCATAGAGAGGCCAGTCCTCAGGAAATCTCAGCACCTCTCCAGGGTAGGTTGGTTCTGTAGATGTGTTGTGAAGATGGGTCCATGTGCATTCTGGTTACAAAACACACAGGTCTCAGAACCCGCCCACTTGACCAGAAGGGCTAATTCAAAGTTTTATGGAGTTCGTTCAGATGCGTCCAGCTGAATGTGGTGAGGGAAAGCAGGCTTACGTCCAGTAGCGATGGAGGGAGGGGGTTAGAAGAAAAGCCGAAAGTGCTTTGGAGAAAGAACCGTTGCATGCTTCCCAGAAGTGGCACTATTGGGTAGAGTCGTCAGACTCAGCCAGCCCCAATACCCACCTGCAGGCTTTCAGCTGGAGCTCTGCTGACCGGTGGACGTATAGTAACTATGGAAAAGAAAAACCTTAGAGACACAGCTGTGATCAGATCACAGTGCTCTGCCTAAGTCTGCCCCAGCTTTCTCTTTGCTCCAACTCCAATTCAGTCCCTAAAACCATCGCAATGCTCTGGTCCTGTCTCACGAGCCTCATGCCTTTTCCTGCTGTTTTCAGTGGCCCAAAGAATCAGTCCACATGGCTCCAGACTGCCCTTGACCCTGAGGATAGAAACTACATTAAGTTACTTTTCTGTGTTTCCATATTCCCTGGCACTTACTTAATTCCTTATCTTTCCACCTTTGAAAGACCTGCCCCCTTTTAGAAGGCCTACTTTCCTCCACAGTTACCCCTACTCTCCCAAACCCCACCTCTGCATGATCCCATCCTACGGGCGATGCATCTCAGCTAGAGGTCAGGGATGGAGAGGAATCAGATGAAACCTCTCTGCGAAAATGTTAGCTCATGACGACTTAAAGCATTTCCTTTCCCGGGCAAATGTGCAAAGGGACTCATTTAACACCAAATAAAATCAAGAACCCAAACAGTATGTTGCTGATAAAATTCCACGGACCTGGGGAAGAAGTAGAGAAGAAGGGAGATTTTTTGAGCAGGAGTTCTATTGATCTCCCATGAAGCTTCTCTATTCAGGCTGCAGGTGCTTGAGTAGTCGTGCTTCGAGATCTCCCTGCAACACTGTCCATCTCTTGGACATTTCACTACTAATAAGAGGGTCTCTCCCTGGAGGCAGGGGGTTGAGAGCCAACTCTACTCCCCTCCTTAGCACTTTCTAAGTCGCTGCAGCTCCATGAGAAGGTAAGAGAAGATATAAATCAATAAAGATTTAGATTTCATATTCTTGCTATTCTCGATCCCAATACTGATGATGAGCATAAAGTAGTAGAACATATGAAGTCAGAAGACTGGGGCTCTGAGCACCTGTCTTGTTAGTAAGCTAGACGCTTTAGGAAATCGTTCATCATCCCTAAATCTCCACGTCAAACTGCTGAATGGGATTAATGAATAGAGGTCCTATTTTACATGCAAGAATGTAGTAAAGATCAAATGAGATACTAGATGTAGAAATGTTTTGAAAAGCATTAAATACTATACAAAGTTACAAATTTCAATCTTAGCCTTTGCAAAATAGATGACGAAATAGATGACATTGAAAAGCACTTGAAATATTTTTCAATTTCCTTTTGTGTCAGAGACTGATAGTTTTGATCAGTATTAATTTTCACATTGTTTCTTTAATAACAGAACCCTTATATGTATCAAGGCACATCGCAACCAATAATGATGGCATTTCCTGGCCTTCTTTGCAGCTAGATGTATCTAATGGCTAGGTTCTAGCCAACGAGATGTGACTGGAACTGATATGTACAACTTCTCTCCACTTCCTCTCGGCTGTCTTAAATAAAATTGAGATGGCAGGAACTGCAGTAGCCATGTCGGACCTTGAGCTGGAAGCTGCACACTAGTATGAAAGAGCAACGAGAGGGCCTGGGATTCTGGTAAGATCACACACGAGACCAGTTTGTCTTTAAAGCAAGCAATTGCTTCAATCTTTTGAAGTCACTATTATTTTGAGTTTCTCTGTTAAAGCAGCCAAGTAGGAATCCTACTTAATGGCCTTGTATTTATTTTTTAATGATCTTTGCTCACCTCCTTGCTAGGTCTATCTGGTAGATCTTCTCCCCCATATTCATATGACCTCCAGTCAGACTTATGAACAAATCCTTATATTTCAAACCCTTGATCAAACCATTTCTGACACAGTTACCTCCTTTAGAGGATAAGGAACAGATTTTTATAATTTTTAATAACATACGTGATAACCTTAACTGTTGCCTAACACTGATTGCTCATGTTAGCAATTATTAGAAACAGCATTCAAATAATTCTCAGGGCAGGTTTTCTCTATTTGTCAGAAGTAGGTTGCCAAAAAGTTAAAAGGAGACAGAATATATAGTATGTACCTCAGACCTTAATAATAATTTAAACACACACACACACAGACATCTTATCCCAGTGTGGTTACTGGAGTTGCCATTGCCAGAGGAGGAAAGGAAGGTCTATCTGGGAACTGTAGGAGCTGGTAGGACACGGAACTTAGGGATGATTGATTGACTGATTGATTGATTGCCTCTTCTTGGCTTTTAACACTAATGTATCTGGAATTGCTTTGGTTTGGGGTCTTAAGGCTGCTGGCTTCCCATGAATCCTTAGGCCCAGAGGCCTCCTGCTGACTGACATCCCTTCCCTGAGCTGAGCATCACTTGGCATGTAGGTGTGCAGCTGACTTTCAGAGAACAAACTGCGTCCCCACCTCTTCATTTCTATCAACATAGGACCCCAGGGAGAGGATGAGTGTGCTGCTTTAGAATGAAATGATACGAGGGAGGAAGCTCGTGTCTGTCTTTTTAATTTGCTCAGCACTGGCCTCGGGCCAATACAAAGAGATGGTTTCTCCTCTGAACATCCTGATATCGGGTCTCCAGTGGAGCCCCATACATCACACCTTCAGCAGCAAGGCCGAGGAAAGCCTTTTGATATAAATCCCGAGGTGCCCGAGGAAAAGCGTGAAGTTAGCAGAGGCGGCCGCCAAGTCTCAGCTATGCATGAATTCCCTGCCAAAAATGGAAAGTGAGTTTAAAGGAAACATCTAAACGCTTTCTAACTTGTTTTGATTTTCCACATGACAAAACACTGGATTGTTACTGTGCACGTGTGTATGCATGTGTGTGTATTCGTGTGTCTGTTTCACAGTGACAGTCAGAACGGTAATGTGCAGCCCTGCCATTCTAAGCAGCATTAGATCCTAGCATCGAAATGGGAAGACAGAGAAAAGGCTGCTCATGGATCCCAGCTGCAGTCCTCCTTCCCCCACTACCTTAGGAACAAGGCATCAGGAAGGGAAACGCTAATACTCTGTGCACCTCATCTCCACCAACTAACAAGCGATAGTTACTCGGCCCCTTTAACTCACCCCATCTACGGCTCAAAAAGTACAATTGCCTATGACGTCATCAGTGTCTCAGCTCCTTGATGGGTCAGTGATTTGGAAGGGGATGGACTCACCCAAGGCGACATGGCTCTGGGTCCCTGCTGGCTTGGTGCTGTCACACCCACGTGGGTTAGAGACAAACCCTTCTGGGCAAGAACAGGTGGCTTCTAGCATGATTGGCAGGAAGCTTTTATCCCATATGGAAAACATGATGGAGAAAAAAAAGAGCTTGCCCTTTGCAGTCTGCCAGACGCAGCTCACAACCCTTGAGGGAGCTATTTATCGTCTGTGGGCTCACTTTCCTCACCTAATTGGGACTAATACGATCTACCTTCTTGTGACTAGATCTGAGGTATAAAAAGGGTCTCCCAAAGTTTCTGGCACAAGGGAGGCCCCAGGGATGCCTTTTCCCCCAAGACAGATGAAGCCAAGGGTCGTGTAAGAAGTATCTAAGCCTCTTCTCCGGATCTCTCTTTGATGGAGGTACTGGGCTCCCCTCTGTGCAGGCGAGCACTCCGCGAACGCTTGTGAGTTGATTAACTCTCAACCCCAGAGAGAGTATTCTGGAGGCTGAGACGAGGCTTATGTAAAGCTGGCTTAAACATCAAACATGTTAGATATCAATGAAATAGGCTTTTCAATCTCATTTAGGGGTTTCACTCATTTTGCCTTCGGCTCCTTGAAGGGATTGATCAGATCAATCTGTTCTGAAACTTTCTGCTCACTCTGATCTCCTACTAAATGCTGGGCAAGGATTTTCTATTCCCTCTGCCATAGGTCTCCCCTTATTACTCGAAAATTTTGCGTTATTGTAGTTGCGATTGGGAAAAGGTGAGCGTAAGAAGCGCTTAAGCAATGCAGCACATTTTCCGGTCCTGTTGTAGCCACACTCTCACAACAGATAGAGATCATGTGAGGAGAAAGTGTTATCAGGCCAGAGATATTCGAGCTACCGGGAGGTAGAGTCTTTCTAAACTCCTGGGATAACCACTCCACTGTGTTCCATGTCTCATGGCCTAAATCAGTTATTTTTTAATTTAGTGATCTTGACTATATTTTGTACACATGCTAGCTGAGTTCCTATTCTTCAGGCCACATTCTTTTTAAACGTCTTTTCCTCTGTGACAGCAGTGTTTCAAACGTGGTGGTCCTGTACCAAAGAAGATGACTGCTCCACAGAGGTCAAACTCTGAAAGAGTCCTTAGAAAACTAAGGCTCTGTAGCCAGATTGGAAATGCTAGACATGTAGTTATCCTCCTGCTTTCCCTGCCTCTGTTAATTTATCATTCATTCCTTATGCTGAAAATAAAAATTGGTAAATGGTGATCTCCGTAGGCATTCGTTAATAAGCACGTTTTCTCCCGAATGCCCCTACCAATGTTCATTTCTCTGAGGCATGCCTGTCCTGAATCTACTAGCCTTTCCTTAAAAGATGGGGAAGGAAGCATGGCTCAGGGCTAAGATGCAGGGGATGTGAGTCTCCAGTGATGGTCAGTAGCAGGGTAATCTTGTTGAAAAACAACCGTAACAACAAAACATGTTTACACTACTTATGATTTAACCCACATTCAAAGAGAGTCCAAAGATGACAGCCAAGTGCCAAGAGAGAGTTGGCGTTAAACCTCATCTAAAGGCTGAAAAAGCCTTCTCTTCCTCTCTCTTTAAACAGCAGTATTTCCATTAAAGAGGCAGTATGAACAGATCAGTTTCAGCAGAACATCCAAGCCATAATTTGGCTTTTCACATGTGCCTTGGTGGGTTCCAGTTGCCCAAACTATAACCTATGCCGCCGCCGCCGCAAAAATAAAAGATCCCAAGGGCTCTTTCCTTTTTGGTGCTTCTCCCCTTGACCTTCTAAAGCGGTCTATTATTGGATGCATTCCTACCCTACTTAATATCACAGACTGAAAAATGTCAGGAGAAAAAGAAGAAGACGGATCATCTCCAGCTGAATAAAGGTGAAGACAGAGAGGAAGCAGGGGACCCAATCAAGCCACCTACAGCCAGCCAGACGTCCTCAGCATGGTCCCACATTCTCCAAGGTAGGGCAGTGCCCCGGTTAATGCTCCCCCGCCCGTGGAGAGGAGGGGAGGGCAGGGGGTCACCATCTCACCACCTGGCTGTTGTAGTCCTCCGTGACTGCCCCCTCTGGGTTCCCGTCCTGTCTGGGCCACCGGCGGCCCCTGTGCTCCCGCTGCAGCCTCCGCTCCCCGCGCCTCTTTTGCCGGTCCCTCTGGCGCTCCAGCTGCTTGGTACGGTGGTAGCGCTGCTGGAAGAGATCCTTCGCGTACGCGTACAGCTGCACGTCCAAGAAGTTGAGCTCCTCGATGCGCTGGCGGGCGCCCTCGTTGATCTCCACGTTGGAAGCCCGCGTGACGTTGAACTGCGTGAAGGGGGAGATGAACTTGAGGTTGAATGTCCTCTCAAAGAGAAATTGCGTCTTCCGCTGGAACTCCGTGAGCCCGAAGAAAGCCATGTTCTTCAGGTTGCTCTTGGCGCTCTGCAGCAGGATGGCGTTCCTCTCGCTCTCGTTCATGAAAGTCAAGTTGTAGCAGCCCACCAGGCTGAGGTCGGCCAGCATGCGCACCTGGCGGTTGTTAGCCAGGTTGTAGGTGCAATCCATGAATTCCCGTAGGCTGACCCCAGACCAGTCGTCCCCGGGGTAGCAGGTAGGCAGCTCATCGGGGGTGGGGCTCCTCCCATCGCACACGTGGAGGGAGGTTTTCCACGTGGCCCCTCTCTGGACGTGTTTCCACTCGCTCAGGTACCGGGACACCGGATCCCGCAACATGGTGATGTAATAGAAATTCCTGGAAGAGATTAGACGAAGAGCGTCAGTCCGCCGTAACTATAACCCTGGGACCCCGCGCCTCTGTAGCGTCTGTATCAGCATTGACCCAATGGGTTTTTCTGCCAGATGGTCACGTAAGAATATCTGCCTGGATTTGCACCTGTCGGGCCATGTTCCCCTATGTGCGTGTTTCTACGATACAAACACGCATGAATCGGTTTTCAGTACTATTTGCTGGGTTTTTTCTTTCTGCTCCAGGGTGAGGAGGGGCGGGGCTGGGAGAATCGATCAGCAATAATTCATTCAGCAATCATTCACTGTTCAATCGCTACCAGCAATAACAATACCTTACATTAAGAGAACACGCCACGTTTATTGAACGGTATCACCCATCTGATATTTTATTTGATCCTTAAAAGGAACTTTTGTAGTAGACACGGGGGACTATTTGATAGGGAAACAGTGCAAGGGGATTAGGATGATTTCCCCAAAGTCATGTGACTAGAAAGAGCAAAGCTGGAAGCCAAGTCTCCTTAATCTTTCCTGTGCACAGGGGTGTTCTGGGTTAAGAGGTGGGTGGGGTAGGGGAAGGACGTGTTGTGTGTGGACACTAATATTTACCGAGCAGTTACTGTGTGCTAGAAACTGGGCTGGGCACTTTATGGACACTGGCACAGATCACCTTCAACAGAACTTTGTAAAATGGGTTTTATCATGACTTTTTTAAAAAAAGCTGAGAACACAGAGACTGAGAAAGGTGAAAACTACAGCCCAAGATCCTAGAGCAAATTAATACTTGATGCAATAAAATTTAGGTCTATTTGATTTCAAAGCTTCTGTGCTTTCCTGGGCACCATATTGATATTTTAAAAACAAAAATGTAACTAATATTTATTGAATGCCTACGAGTTGTCAGGTGTGGTGGTTATTACAATCACGGGTCTCGTCTCATCTAATGGCATCTACTGGAACATTGAGAAGAGATACATTTTATAAATGGCTAGCTTCAGAATGATCAGGTAAAGATTAGGGCACCCCTGGCTCAAAAGGGCAAGAGAGGTGTGAAGAGGCCAGAAGAGATGTGGAAAAGTCGACAGATGAAGACACAGCAGTATACATGTGTTAGCATACGGTATTTGTTTTTCTCTTTCTGACTTACTTCACTCTGTATGACAGACTCTAGGTCCATCCACCTCACTACAAATGACTCAATTTCGTTTCTTTTTATGGCTGAGTACTATTCCATTGTACATACGTGCCACATTTTCTTTATCCATTTGTCTGTCAATGGACACTTAGGTTGCTTCCATGTCCTGGCTATTGTAAATAGAGCTGCAATGAACATTGTGGTACATGACTCTTTTTGAATTATAGTTTTCTCAGGGTATATGCCCAGTAGTGGGATTGCTGGGTTGTATGGTAGTTCTATTTTTAGTTTTTTAAGGAACCTCCATACTGTTCTCCGTAGTGGCTGTATCAATTTACATTCCCACCAACAGTGCAGGAATGTTCCCTTTTCTCCACACCCTCTCCAGCATTTATTGTTTGTAGATTTTTTGATAATGGCCATTCTGACTGGTGTGAGGTGATACCTCATTATGCTAACACATATATATGGAATCTAAAAAAAAAAAAAAAAGGTTCTGTAGAACCTAGGGGCAGGACAGGAATAAAGATGCAGACGTAGAGAATGGACTTGAGGACACGGGGAGGGGGAAGGGTAAGCTGGGACAAAGTGAGAGAGTGGCATGGACATATATACACTACCAAATGTAAAATAGATAGCTAGTGGGAAGCAGCTGCATAGCACAGGGAGATCAGCTCAGTGCTTTGTGACCGCCTAGAGGGGTGCGATAGGGAGGGTGGGAGGGAGACGCAAGAGGGAAGGGATATGGGGATATATGTGTATGTATAGCTGATTCACTTTGTTATACAGCAGAAACTAACACAACAATGTAAAGCAATTATACTCCAATAAAGATGTTTAAAAAAAAAAAGACACAGCAGTAGGCGTTAGAGGAAAGCAAACATTGATTCCAAGTAAGGAAAATCTTTCTCGTCATTTGAGCAGCCGCCAATGGAATGGGCTGCCCACCCCGCCTTCATCACCAGGGGTGACACTCAGGGTGCCCCTGGGCAGACTAAAACTGTGCCACCAGGGAAGCCCCAGACAGATTTTTGAATGCTCAAATAAGATCACAGATGGGGGGCTGCCCTGGTGGCGCACTGGTTGAGAGTCCGCCTGCCGATGCAGGGGACGCGGGTTCGTGCCCCGGTCCGGGAAGATCCCACATGCCGCGGAGCGGCTGCGCCCGTGAGCCATGGCCGCTGAGCCTGCGCGTCCGGAGCCTGCGCTCCGCAGCGGGAGAGGCCACGACAGTGAGGGGCCCGCGTACCGCAGGGAAAACAAAAAAGATCACAGATGGGAAATCTGTAAGTTCCCTTGTTAATTGGACAAAACGGAAAACACAAAAGAGGATTTAAACAAGAAAGATGATGACTATCGATTGATAAGACTCAACCCCATTTATGTGTCTCAAATTTAGACATAATCCAGATTTTTAAAATAATCATAAGAGCTGGAGGATTTTAGGGCTGGGAATTATAACAGTCTGTGACATAAAGGGTTAACTGGAACTTGCTGCTGGAACCTGAGAGGCTTTGGTTTCACTTGGGAAAATTAACTGGCCATACGGTTCCCTGTGCTTTCTTTGCATTGGACCCCACATGGTCTCAAAGCTAACTGAAACTAGCTTACACTTTAAAATGATCTTGCTTTCAAATTTAACTTTATTCAAGGTAACACTGCATTTAACAAAGACTAGGTAAGCTGTAGAGTGCTGTTTACATGAGTAAAATAAGCCCCAAATGTCTGCAAGTTCTACTAGCCAAATAGGACAGAGGTCCATTTGTAACGAAAACAAACTCTGACATCAAGACACAAAAATGGCCTAGGGCAACATTCATATTGATGAAGTACAAAGTTGTCCCATCTCATGGTTCTGGAACCAAGTGCCTAATAGCATTTGGGTATTGCTTTAGCCAGACATATTCTCATGTATGTTTTATTTGTTTGTCTCAATCTTGCAAAGCAGTCAAAATAGAAAGCTAGAATAATAGTAAAAAGAAACTAGGGTTGAAGAACACCTAGTTATTGAAGAAGAAAACACAATTTGATTCATTAAAAGCATTTTTTCTCATCTCTATTTTTTTCTCTACTTTCATTTGCTCCTCTACTATCAGACAGAAAACTGCAAAAGTCATTGATGAAATGATGTCTACCTCCAGGCCACACGCCCAACCTTCACTGTGTACAATCTTCACTCCAGTTTCATGACTCTCTTCCCTGCTCCCTAACAACAGAAACTCATTTTCTTCTGCTCCCATAACTCCCAATTTAGTTTCTAAGAAAATTCTTTTTTTTTTTTTAGAAAATACAAAATATTTTATTAAAAAATTTTTATTTTACATTGGGTTATAGTTGATTAACAGTGTTGTGTTAGTTTCAGGTATACGGCAAAGTGATCCAGTTATACATATACATGTGTCTATTCTTTTTCAAATTCTTTTCCCATTTAGGTAATTACAGAATACTGAACAGAGTTCCCTGTGCTATACAGTCCTTGTTGATTATCTGTTTTGAATACAGCAGTGTGTACATGTCAATCCCAAACTTCCAATCTATCCCAAACAAAGGAAAATTCTTAAAATACTCTGAAATCTGCAACTTTCCTTTTCAAACATTAATTGTTCAACAGCACAATGGCGGGTAAAACAGAGAAGACCAGAGAAGAAGGAGAAGCAACTCCCAAGCAAAGGCCATGTGGCCACATACAGAGGCTCTCATCAACACCCGTCCCTTTTTTTTTTTTTTTTTGCGGTACGCGGGCGTCTCACCGCTGCGGCCCCTCCCGCCGCGGAGCGCAGGCTCCGGACGCGCAGGCCCAGCGGCCATGGCTCACGGGCCCAGCCGCTCTGCGGCATGTGGGATCCTCCCAGACAGGGGCATGAACCCGTGTCCCCTGCATCAGCAGGCCGACTCCCAACCACTGCACCACCAGGGAAGCCCAACACCCGTCCCTTTTAACTCAACCTCCTAAGCTGAGGCAGAGTCTCATCTGTTCCAACACTTGTCCTGGCAGTTAAACATTCCCCAGATTTTGGAAACATTAATAAGCAAACTATTATTTCCTCCTTTCATCCATCCATTCACTCACCTGGTAGTTCTCCAAACATTGATTGAGCCCCTGGTATTTGCCACACACTGGGGCTAGGCAGTGGGGATCCCGAGATCACTAAGACATTGTCCTCGAGGAGATCTCAGGCACCCAGTGATTCTGGTAAAGTGGGAGAAATGCTAACCAACAAGTTAAGGGACTGTTCTGCGTGGACCTGAACGATCCCAAAGATGATAAATTTTTTCTGTCTCAGGGACAGCGTGCTGACAGCACATCTTCCATTTGCTACCTGCTTCATTGAGAGTTTGGGCGAATTCATTTACGAATGTCTGAAACACAATTACAACTCTTCAGAATTGTTATTCTTGTGGCCTCAGGGTAATGATGGCAAAGCCCTGTGTACTCAGGGGCATTAGGGAACGGGGCACCTTGGTTAGTTCAATGATTATTTTGTTTTGTTTTCGGTATGCGGGCCTCCCGCCGCTGCGGCCTCTCCCGCCGCGGAGCACAGGCTCCAGACGCACAGGCTCAGCGGCCATGGCTCACGGGCCCAGCCGCTGCGCGGCACGTAGGATCCTCCCGGACCGGGGCACGAACCCGTGTGCCCTGCATCGGCAGGCGGACTCTCAACCACTGTACCACCAGGGAAGCCCAGTTCAATAATTATTTTAACTGATGATTATCACAGGGACCATCATGGCTTACAAAAGCACAAATACACGGAACACACACTTTCCAGTCTCTTGCTCTGCAGTAAGGTAATCCTATTAAAAAATTCTAAACACAGCACAAGGACATGACTGCCTTCCCTCAGTCTTTGCCTTTTCCTTCACTCATCTGCATCCTGCTCGTCTTTCCTGGCCCAGCTCAAGCCTCATTTCCATCTCCTCTGACCTTTCTGGCCTCGAGGATTTACTGCATCACTTACTGTGCTTTTAACGTGCGTATGAAAGTCTTGGTCACATCTACCCTTTAAGTTCCTCTTTGACCACTGGACCTTAGGCCTGGTGTCCCATGACACCTCCACAAATCCTGCTCTCTGCAGGCATTCAATAAACGATGCTGTGGAAAAGAAGTGACCTTCATACGAGATAAGTGTATTTTAATGACTAAGGTTAATATTGCCTTTGATAAACAGACCCTTCTTTTCTCCCCTAAAAACTAATCTGACATTATTTTTGAATGTCCAAAATGTGTGAAAAGAATAAAAATGCATATAATCTTCTAATACATCCATCATTTGATTGTGATGGTTGATAGGCAGAGAGAGAGAGAGAGAGAGAGAGGGAGGGAGAGAGAGAGACAGTCAATACAGACTTTGGGTAAAAAGCAGAATATTTCATACACCAGATAATTAACAGAAATGAGTTTTTTTAATGTTAAACTTAGTAGTTTTCTTCCCCTCTGCTTCAAGAACCTGTATGTCAACAAGCAGTTTATTGTATAAGTGCTCATTTCTTTAATTAGCAAGTCATTTAATTAACACATGCTTATTGAGGGTTTGTTGCATGTAAGGAGCTGCTCTAGGAAATGTGGAGAATAAAAAAAAAATAGAACGTACTCAAGTATTGTAGGTGTAAAAGTGGTAGATTAGAAAAAGAGGCATGGATTAGCAAGTCATGGAGGTAAGCAGTAGACAAAGAATATTTAAGAGAATATTTCAGAAGGTACAGAGAGCAGAGTGGCCTAAGTTCATGTTGTGCATTTCACTGAAGGTTTGGTCAATAAATGAATGAATGAAAAGAGGGACATAAGCTAGAACAGGAGGCTGAGGCCCAATTGTCATGGGCTCTACGTGCACCTGTGAATTGCTAAAATAGGAAAAGTGTTGATTTAGGAAGACGCACGGAGCAACAGAGTTTGGGATGGATAAAAGTAGGCAGAGACCAGGACAGACATTGGACAGCCATTGTGAGAGGCCAGCGGGGAAGAACCCAGAACTGTGGGTACTGATGAGAAAGAATCAGAACTGAAGAACTATCACACACCCAACCTTCACCATTTGTTCCTCTTCCTCAGCTTCCTCTAAACTACCTTTTCCTCCTCCGTATTCCCTTCTTCCTTCTATCTAATCCTTCCCTTTCAATTCTGTGATGTAAAGCAGGCAGTGCTGGTGTGCGCATCACAGAAGTCCCTGGAATCACTGTGCCTGTGGTGATTAAAAGATATTCACTTCCATGAGGCTATGACATGCCTGTCCAGTGAGAACATATTTGAAGGAAGCTACAAGATGCCAGGTTCACAAGGAGGGTTAATAAGTATATTCCTTCCACCACCAGCTTACCTCTTGTAAAATCAAGTAACACAGTTACCATCTCCACAATCCACAGTTCGAAGCCTTCCTAAAAACCAGTTCAACTAGAAACTCCTCCCATCAGCCTCCTTTGATGTCCTCAGCAGAAGGGATCCTCTCCCTCATCCCCACCTGCTGAAACATGTGCCGCTCATGCTTTATCTTCATTCCGGGACCAGTGAATATCTTATCCCTTGAACTGGCTTTATGTCTTACTCATCCTTCAGCCTCCAGAGCATATGATACATCACCTTGTACATCATGGATGTTCAGTTTTCCAATGTTCATGGAATTAAAAAATAGATACATTTTATCAGCCACTGTTTTAGGAATTCTCTTTAGGGACGGTGATTGTCCCGGGGAAACTTCTGTTGGTGCCTTAGCCAACAGAATTAGCCCAGGCTAATGATTTCCCTTAGCCTAGACCTTGTGAAATGTATAGGAAATAATCTTTCCTCCTTCCTCTTGCCCTGCAGACTTTGAGATGAGTTTTCTCTACATATAATCAAGTTTTGCCAAAGTTCAGCGTCTCACAAAAGAACACCACGAGTGACTGTAAGGTGGCCTTGGGGGCATCTGAAGGAGCTCTTTGGTCCTCACCAGGGAGTAGGCACAGACAACCAGTCCATCTTCAACACAGGCTGATGTGTGCATTTTTAAAAAGTGAAACTTAGCTCTCCCTCCAGCCTGCTGTATTGTGTGCAGGAGTCATTTTCCAAATTCTCAGAATGGAATTAATTTCTTGACTCTCTTTAGAGCTGCACACTCATTATGGGCTGCCGATTCTTCATTATCTCAGTAGAGTATTATCTGCACTATTCTGTATCTGATAGGGGGAATCACGGCACTTAGAGCTTGGCAATCAGACTGCCCTTTGACAGAGCGATGAAAGGGCTTTTTATTCGAGCCTTGAAAACAAATTAAGGAATTTAAGAATGATGTTCTAAGCAAATGGGAAATTGGGGACGATGATTGTTAAGTGTTGTAATAAAGAACTTTCGGGGGCTGACAATGGTGTGTGTCAGAGCAATTGGTCGCAAGGATGTCGGGCATTGTGATGAGAAAATGGAAACATTCACATGTTCTTATCTTACTTCATCCAGAAACCCTGCATCCCCTACCAAGCTGCCATCGTCACCTCCTCCCTGACAGTGACTGACTTACAAAGCAGCCAGACCCTTTTGACTAAGGCATGTTTTATCTTACTTATTACCCAGAGATCTTGACACTTTTCAGTCGGTAAGATATTGGGGAGAGGAAAGCCCATTGTGCTTCCCTCAGGAGGGGAGGGGCTCTGCATCCCTTTTCTTCCCTGTGTACCTGGTAACATTAAAGGGAGAATACTTTGGTTGTAGCTGGTCTTTTTTTTTAAATCATTAATCCCCACCCCCAAACCCCAGTGACAATTAATGCAACACACTGTCATTATGGAAAGTATGAGCAATGCAGAACCGTAAAAAAAGAAGATGAAAATTACTTATAATTACTTCACTTGGATATAACCACAGTTAAATATCTATTTCTTTCTTTTACAGATTTGAGATCATACTGCACATTATATTTTTAATATGTATTTTAAACTTAAAAATACAAGGGGGATATATTTTCCATTTCATTTAATGTTCTTCCTTAAGAGCATACTATTCCAATTATGGATGTCCCGGAATCTATGTGACCCATCTCCCAGTTTTGGACAATTTAGCTGATTCTGTTTGCAGTGGGGGCTACTATAAACAATAATCTGATGAATCATCCTAAACCATAAGTATTTGTGCAGTGACTAAATTGCTAGGAACAGAATTTCTGAGCCGAGAGAATTGCCCTCATTTCATCATTACAATGCCGAAATATAGCCGACCACGGTCAGCATAGGTGAAGACAGGGCCCTTCCATGAGGTCTGACCTCTCCGGGTGCCAGGAAACAAGTCTACTTGAAAGTCAAGGGAAGGTCATGAAACAGACTCCTGGCTCTCCCTCCTCTCAGCTGGACCAGGAAGATGCCCTGTTCAGATCATGAGCCTAAGATGGACATTCCAGGACAGCCAGGCGGGGTTTGTGACATGGTGGTGAGGAAACATACTTCCTAAAAGATTTATTTTACACTTAATGAGTAGCTGGAATATCAAATTAGAGGCTAAACATTTGTGGAATCAAATCCCATTCATCAACACTGCAGCTATATTAAAGCCGACATCTAGATCAGAAAGAGGGAAGTGCATCACCTGATTATGTTCAGGGCCGGTCCTCACAGAAACAGTCTCTTGAGCTGGAGCTTTTCTGCAAGTCTAGGTATCAGCTAACTTTAATAATGGGAAGCTGCACATGTTACTAAACCAACCACACAAAAGCAAGAAATAGAGGTTTCCGGACGATACTGGTCATTTCTCCACGAGGATCAGTCCACCCCCCAAATTCCCCAGAGGAAGAAGTGGTATTTATCAATAAGATAACATTTTAAATCTTGTCACATTGCTTCTTAATATTGACACAAATCCTAGGGGCCTCAGACTCACAGAAATGCCATGATTTTCGTTGTCATGTTTGCTTTCAGTTTCCCCCAAGTGGCTGCTACAAGAATAAATTTCAGGAAACGCGTGTTCCAGGGACGTGTTTCTGCTAGCTTGCTGAGTACAGTTCCTCCCAGTACAGTTTCAAATGTGCCAGGGAGGGTCCTGCTCTCATGCATTATTCAGGGACTTCTGTGATTATTTGGTTCAGAGGCGCCCTGCTTTGCGTTGCCGCGCTGGGACTTGGGCACGAGGCGGTTTCCGGGCGCTCTGCTCTGCAAAGCTGTGGTTTATGCATGCGGGCATCCACCTGAAGCCTGGAGCCGCCCCAGAGTGAGATAAGGCCTAATTCAATCTCACTCACAGCTCTCCTCCCAGCCAGGCAAAGCAGAACACCAGATAGCACACTCAGATCGTGTTATTAGGCCGCGCGCGTTCAGTCGTGCTCGCTCTTAGCTAATTTCTCAGGCGCTGCTTTTCGGGAATGTGAGAATTACAGGGTAGGAGCGAGGAGGTGTCTTCATTGCCATTGTTTTGTAGCAGCCAAGTTGGAAGGGAAAAGTAGTCAATCAGGACATTCAAGGACAAGGCACATGTTTTGACATTTAGGTTTATATCTGGCAGCTTTGATACAGGTGTTCCTGAAACATCACAAAACTGAAAAATAAATCTTCTGTGTCCAGATTTTGCCATATTCTGCCATGAGAGATTCTTTTGGGTTAGGATTTTCCTAGATCCTGCTCTCAGGACTGGGCAATCATTTTAGCATATTCAACAAAATACTTAAGAGACTCCCCACCTGATTCCATCCCTTGCCAGTTCTCAAAGAAAGAGTGCCTTGAAGGTCATGCCCAAGCAATGATTAAAAGCAAGCTAACTTAAAATACGGAAAGTTCCGTGTGAAAGAAAAATGGATATTAATAGCAATAATAATAATGGCTAACATTTATTGAGTACCTACTGTGTCCATGTACAGTTCTAAATGCTTTAGGTATTAAAACAAAAATGGAAATTTTTATTGAATTTTTAAATGCAGTGCATCTATTGAAAGAAAAATTGGTACTAATAGCAATAATAATAATGGCTAACATTTACTGAGTGCATACTATGTCCAAGTACAGTTCTAAGTACTTCCACTAATCAATTTGGTCATCAAAATAACCCTTTGAGTTACACAGGCTTTTAGATGATATCTGAAATTTCACAAAGTGATGAGAGTTCCCACAGTCTCTTGCATCATCTTGTAAGTGGCAGGCTGTCTTAGAGATACTTTGCGACTTACTGCTGCAGGGGTCCAGGCTTTGGTTGAAGTCAAAGCTCCGGAAGCAAAATAAGCAACTCAGAGTGAGGGATTTGTGTTTGCCTGTGGGTCGATGGGAGCGAGGCAGCACATGGCAGGGGCTGGGGAGGCAGGCGTACCTGTCCCCTCTCAGGGTCAGAGGCTCTCTTAGATGCTTAGAACTTGGCAAAAGTCCTAAACACAGTTTTCCTGAGCTCCCTCACAACTACATAACAAACTCACACTTGAGGGAAGGGTGTTAGAGACAAGTGGGAATTACTGCAGTTCCATGCGTTTTTAACACTCCCAGGTAACCTGGAAGCCCAAAGCTGCAGTCGTATCAGGACAGTAAAGGGTATCAGGACAGTAAAGGGTGGTTAGAAATAGCGATGCAAGGGAATCCGGATACAGCCAAACCTCACGCAATGCCATCATTCTGTTCCTGGTTTTAAAATAGGTCTTTTTAAACACAATGCTACAAAGACTCAGAACTGTGTCCCAGAAAGGTTACTGGATCCTGAAGTTGGCTGTTCTGATGCCTTTATTCAGGAAGAGAAGATTCGAGGAAAATGCAAGTCAAGCTCTACCATTCGAATGGAGCATGAACACAAAATTTCAGACATGTTGGGAGCATCACTTAAGGCGTTGTGGAAGGAAAATAGGTTTAAAGTTAGAAAGATCTGGTTTCTATGTCAGGTCCATCTCACGCTTGGGGTGAGCTGGTTAGCTTATATGACCCCTGGGGGCCTTAGTTTCCTCATCTAAATAGCCAGGGTATAAATGCTTACTTCATAGGGTTGTGGGACTTCATGACTAAACTAATGACCATAAAGGGTCCAGCAGTAGCTGAGAAGCAGACTCTCAGCATAGTGCACACCCTCCACTTCAAAAATTTCCCTTTCTCGGGCTTCCCTGGTGGCGCAGTGGTTGAGAGTCCGCCTGCCGATGCAGGGGACACGGGTTCGTGCCCCGGTCTGGGAAGATCCCACATGCCACGGAGCGGCTGGGCCCGTGAGCCATGGCCGCTGAGGCTGCGCGTCCGGAGCCTGTGCTCCGCAACGGGAGAGGCCACAACAGTGAGAGGCCCGCGTACCGCCAAAAAAAAAAAAAAAATTTCCCTTTCTCCATGAATGTCAGAGCCTCAGAAACTACCCAATGCAGTGAAATTTTAAATATTAAACAAGCTGTGTTAATAATTAAAAAAACCAGTCGATAGCGCTTTTCTATTTGTATAACATACTTATGGTTTTCAAAACACTTTCCTCATCCATTATTTCACTTGGTTCTCAGTACAAAATCATATCAGAGGCAGAATTTACAGATGAAGGAACTGATGCTCACAGATATGCAAGGATGTTCCTGAGATCAAACAACTAGTGAAGCTGAGACTTTTCTTTTTCTTCTTCAGCTACTAGACTAGCTTATTTGTTTATCTAAAAATATCTGTGGATTATGTATTTGATGCCAAACACTATGTTAGATTCTCGGGGTATAACGGTGCACAAGACACAGCCTGATCGCAAGAGCTGACTGTGGAGTCGTCTTATTTTGCCCAAGTGTAGTTAAGAGTTAGAAAGAAAACATGTCATGAGCTCATTATTCTACATTTGGGGTTTCACTGGTTTGTACATTAGCTCATTTTCTCCTTGAAACCCACTGAAAAGGGGGACCCAGAAGAAATAGCCAGAAATGCCAAGACATGGATACACCTTCAGGTAGCATTTAAAGTTGTGGAAGATAATCATTCTGAAATAATAAGCTCGTGTTTCTACAGAGGCAGTGCTGTGCACTTCAAGCTGGAGGCACTAATACCTGGTGGTTTGCCCTTTTGTGGTACCACAGCCATTGGTGATCATCCGTTAGAGGACTGCAAATGGTGACAGTCATAACATCCTTTCTTCTTCAGTTATCAGCTGCCACGCTTCTATGAAGACAAACTGCCCCCATCAACTATCTGATACTCCAAGGCAGATGAATGTTTGACCCATTCTATGTACTGGTTTTCAAAATAACAGTTTGCTTTCCTAGAATCCTCCAAAGGGGTTTTTGTCAAGGTTTGTTTGTTTGTTTGTTTTAATATCATTATGAGCTCATGCATCTAAACATATAGAATGAGTTTCAATACACTGCAGTCATTATTCAATACATTCAATACATTATCCCTACTGATGTTCAAATTATCTAATTTTGGGCCAGTAGGAGCTTATTTAGATGGAACCTTGGTCCTTTTGATGCAATCCTTGTAGGTTTATGCATATTCTTCTCTTCTTATTTTTTTTTTTTGAGGTACACGGGCCTCTCACTGTTGTGGCCTCTCTCGCTGCGGAGCACAGGCTCCAGACGCGCAAGCTCAGCGGCTATGGCTCACGGGCCCAGCCGCTCCGCGGCACGTGGGATCTTCCCGGACCAGGGCACGAACCCGTGTCCCCTGCATCGGCAGGCGGACTCTCAACCGCTGCACCACCAGGGAAGCCCGATTTATGCATATTCTTAAAGGATCTTGCCCAAAAGATCAAGAAAGATGGTGTTAGAGCTTGAAATTTTCTTCAGTTCCTGAAGAATAAAGTGATTCCTTGGCCAGTGTTACCTGCACACCACAGTCTTCTTTTTCACTCCTACAAAGCCACGTAACTGCAGTTTGTGCTAATTACACCTGTGCATCGAAGGGGAAATAGACTAGACACCATCTTTAACTTTCATGGGTTCTATCGAGGCCCAAACACCAGAGGTTTTCCCTTTCATTTTTCCTTTTCTTTTTCTTCTTAAGCTCACATGCATGACATTTTCCTTGGTGGTAGGAATAAAAGGCAGGGCTAGTGATTCATCTGTGACCAGATGCCAATGCCACTCCACAAACTAATCTAGGAGAAACCAAATTATGCTGGAAGTAACTCGGAGCCCTAATCAGGTTCTCTCCAAAATCCACTTATTCACAATAAGAGCCCGAGTTCCTTCCAGAAGCCCAGCTTACCACATGGACACTCAGTGACATCTTTCAGCTGCAGTGGGTTCCGAAGTACAGCTGTAATTCTGCCTAATTAATAATGCAATGACAGAAATTTAGAAAAATATATGCACCATAGTTTAAATCTCCCAGAAAAGAAAATCAATCGGTTCTGTCTCAACTTTGCCTTGGGTGTTCCCTTCGCCAATTCAAGTGTGGAGCACAGTGACCTGAAGTTGCAAATATTTTTCTTGAGGCGTGATTGAAGCATCAGAGAAATAATAGCTTTCAGTATTCACAGAGATTTTAAAACACTCAAACAAGGATACTTATTTTCCCACTTTCCTCTGCTATATGTAAATCAGAGATAATAAGCTTTAAGATGTTCAAAATAATGCAGCTTGGGGCTGTGCTAGAGATGACATCTACCTTTGGGCGATCAATACCTGGATTAAAAATAAAGAGGAGGGGGGCTTCCCTGGTGGCGCAGCGGTTGAGAGTCCGCCTGCCGATGCAGGGGACACAGGTTCGTGCCCCGGTCCGGGAAGATCCCACATGCCGAAGGCGGCTGGGCCCGTGAGCCATGGCCGCTGAGCCTGCACGTCCGGAGCCTGTGCTCCGCAACGGGAGAGGCCACAACAGTGAGAGGCCCGCGTACCGCAAAAAAATAAAATAAATAAAATAAAGAGGAGGCATCCCTTAAGAAATGGAATAATGCAACTGCAATTCCCTTGTTTTGTGAACTTTCCCAAACATGTCCCCTCTGCATTTATTATTTCTCTTGGTGATAAGAATCTAAGTTTAATAATCATAAAAGAGAAGTAGCCTGTCCTTTTAAAATTGACACCAGCTACCATCTCTGAGTCCTCCACTGAAATGATGTGGAATATGCTGATGTTAATCTAAAATTTAAAAAATTCAAAACCCTAAAGCAAGCAAACAAATGTAACCGAGAAGAAAGGGAAAAAAATGAACAGAAACGGCAACAAAAAACCAGCTCAAAGCTTCTTTTCATCTGTTTTCAGGTTAGGTTTATGCTAGCCACAAGGGGGACCTCAAATCTTTCCAAACACAAGGTAAGGGCAAGAGCTGTTTTCCTAGTAATTAATTTCCACCAATCAATATTACGTATTAATGTACATTACAGAGACAAGCTATCGACTTCTGACACTTTACACTCAAGTTAAAGAGACTTTCTTATAAAAATTCCAGGTGCCCCGCAGTGATCGTAAGTCAAAACCAAAATGAGTTGCACCTGTGATTTCCTGCGTCTGCTCTAGCATAAAATTTTCCAACACTGCAAATTTCATCAAAGGTTAAAACTGAATCTGAAGCGCTATGTATAGAATGGAATACATTGACCTCCAATGGATTTTAAAGGCTATTCTGCCTCCTTCTGCCACATCACACACCCCCAAAACAGCCATGGAGGCTGACACACAGAAGTTAAAATGCAGACCCTCTCTTGGGGCAGTGGGAAGTTGCTGGAGCCATTAGCTCTGGAGGTTTTCAACTCACGCTGAGAGCCTGATGGTGTTGACAGTGTTTACAGCCTGTACCACAAAAGACACTTGGAAGAAAGAAGGGATTTTAATTTTCTGTTCAAGCTAGAAGATAGGGCAGAATAGTATAGTATATATAATAGATAGTGCTGCACACAGGCAGAATGGAAGGTTTCAGCAATTAAGGACAGACTGGAAACGTAGCTTTCTCCAAAGCTCCAGTAGAAGAGAGAATACCACCTGTCACCCCCTACCACAGGGAAACTACGGGAACAGAACAGAAGCACTCCCAGAACATTCCATCAGGTTAGCTAGCTATCAAAATCACCTTGTACAAACCCAGAAAGCCCCTCTGAGCTTTGACATGAAATGACTCTTTGCTGACTGCCTTTTCTCTAACGGTAAAATAATCCCAAAGAAAGGTAAGGATTGCTAACCCTTCTACTGTCATAGGACAGGAGTGCTCCCGTGGAATTGCGTGGATGTGGTCTTTCTTTTAGACAGCTCGCTGTCCTGGACCTCAGCACCAGGAGGAGGGCTGAGGAAGACGAGGGACACCGGCTCGGGCAGTGCAATTGTCACTCCTGATCAGAGTCCCCATACATCATGCTCTCACATTCACTCGTTTCTGAAATTAAGAATTAGCATAGAGTAAACTCCTGGTTCAGAAAGGTCAGTGTTCTGCCTCTGACTCAGGCACTCGGGAGAGGTGTTCTGGAAAATGAAGTTCTCTCTTATGACACCCTACCCTGCTTGACACGTGCCCCCAGTACAAATGGAACCCAACCTTGGTGCAAACTGCGTGGATGTTTAACTTACAGATTTAGAGCTGGTGCTTCCCCAAGTTTAATTTTCCATTTGAAAAGCAGTAGTCCCTCTTAATGTGCCTTAATCATTCTTTTCTGAGAATTTCAAAGGGCACCTTCTAGGAAGCATCGTGTTGTTTTCAGATCTAATCCAGACTTCTGCTTAAATTCTTCCTCTTCAATACTCTGCAATTTACCTTTGTGCTTTCCCGCATTCATCCCATCTGCCCCATATACTTTTGCTCATTTGTGTACCCCTGGAATAGTGCCCTTCTAGTGGGACAACCCTTGTTAAAGCATTCCGGCCATGACCTGGGATTTACGTTTAGTCTAGGGATTCTGTGCACAGACAAGAGCCCTCAGCAGGGTCCTGACTCAGAGTCCTGCCCTGCCAGAAGGGCAGGTAGGACTGAGGCAGACCCTATGGAGGAGGGGGCATCAAGCATCGAGCAGGTAGAAACATCCAGATCCTTAACAAATCACGGGGCATTTTGGTTTTGGACAAAGCACATCTAGTCAAGTTTATATACGTATCTTTGAAATACATTTTGATTTGTGTGCTTAAAATAACTCAAATAAAGAGAAGGAATTTCCCACCTCTAAAAGGAAGCCAAAAAATGTTATAGGCTGCATGTTTGTGTCCCCCCCAAAATTCATATGTTGAAACCCTAACTCGTAATGGATGGTATTAGGACATGGGTCCCTTGGGAGGTGATTAGGTTTAGATGAGGTCTTAAGGGTGGATTGGGATTAGTGTTTTGGGATTGTGTTGGGATTAGTGTTTTCACAAGAAGAAAAAGAGACCAGATCTTACTCTCTCTGCCATGTGAGGAAACCAGAAGACAGCTGTCTGCAAACCAGGAAGAAGGTCCTCACCACACACGGAATCTGCTGGCACCCTGACCTTGAGCTTCCCAGACTCTAGAACTATGAGAAATACATTCCTGTCGTTTAGCTACCCAGTATGTGGTATCTTGTTATAACACCTGAATTGATTATGATAGCAAAGGTGGGTGTTTTAGAGAAAATAAGGGAACCCTTTCTCCACCATCCTTCCTCTCTCATCTGGTTACAATAGTATGTGACCAGCAGCTCTCTAAAGAAATTAAATGACTAAATAATCCGCTGAGATGAGGGAGGTTGGGAGTGCGGCTTTGGAGGACTAGTTCTTCTCAACTAGTCTTTCTCAATTCACCAGACCAACTGCCAATCTTTACTAATCAACACAAAACCCGTTATTGATCTCCCACCGAGAGGTGTTATGGGTTGAATTGTGTCCCCAAAAGATGCTGGAGTCTTAGCTCCCAGTACTGGTGAATGGGACTCATTTGGAAGTTGGATCTTTGTAGAGAATCAGGTTAAGGTGAGGTCATTAGGGTGGGCCCTAATCGACTATGACTGGTGTCCTTACACAGAGGGTACATTTGGACACAGAGACAGACGGTGTGAAGACACAAGAAGATGGCCATCTACAAGCCAAGGCATGTCTGAGACTACCAAAAGCTAGGAGAGAGGCATGGAATAGATTCTCCCTCGAAGCCCTCAGAATAACCAACCTTGCCTGCACCTTGCTGTGGACGTCTAGCCTCCAGAGGTGTGAGAGAATCAATTTCTGTTATGTAAGTTTTGTGGTACTTTAACCACAGCAGCCCTGGGAAACTAATGCAAAGGGAGATACTTATTGGAGAAACAGATGAACATAATGGCAGAGGAATTCTCCCTAGCTGCCTGCATTAATAAGACTAGTTTTTGTCTATAAATATGAATGGGACATTAAGGATTATTAAACATTTGAGAAAAAATGAATAAACAGAATAACTGCCTAGAAGAAATCCACAATTTAACAAACAAAAATATTATTACGACTATCCTGAGAAGTTACCGTATCCATTAAATAAGAATAGGATTGGGCTTCCCTGGTGGCGCAGTGGTTGAGAGTCTGCCTGCTAATGCAGGAGACACGGGTTCGAGCCCTGGTCTGGGAGGATCCCACATGCCGCAGAACAACTAGGCCCGTGAGCCACAACTACTGAGCCTGCGCATCTGGAGCCTGTGCTCTGCAACAAGAGAGGCCGCGATAGTGAGAGGCCCGCGCACCGCGATGAAGAGTGGCCCCCGCTTGCCACAACTAGAGAAAGCCCTCGCACAGAAACGAAGACCCAATACAGCAAAAATAAAATTAATTAATTAATAAACTCCTCCCCCCAACATCTAAAAAAAAAAAAAAAGAATAGGATAGTAGGAAACAAAACATGGAATTCTTAGAAATTAATTTATATTCATATATATGT
Source organism: Leucopleurus acutus (assembly GCF_964270905.1). NCBI lineage: Eukaryota > Metazoa > Chordata > Mammalia > Artiodactyla > Delphinidae > Leucopleurus > Leucopleurus acutus. The sequence goes on along the minus strand of NC_139160.1, from coordinate 65,632,390 downwards.
TAGGCCTAAAAAAAATCAGTAGTCGGAATAAACCTGCCAGATATGATGGGGAGGGGAAGATGTGGAAAAAATGAGAAATTCAGTTAAGACAGAAGGAGATGGATTCTATAAGTCTAATGCCCATTTAGAAAAGATTCCCAATAGAGAGTAGAGAAAAACAAGAAATCACCGGGGAAAAATAATAAAAGTAAAAATAGAATATTTCCTAAGCCTGAAAATACATGACTTTTCAAATTGAAAAATCCTGTGAAATTCAAAGAGTGTGGATAAAATTTTAGAACTTTAAAGGTAAAGACCAAAAAGCTTCCAGAGAGGAGGGACCTGAAAAGAGTTAAGATGGAATAAAAAGCAAATTGCAAACAGTTTTTTTTTGTTTGTGTTCTTTCACGGTACACGGGCCTCTCACTGTTGCGGCCTCTCCCGTTGCGGAGCCCAGGCTCCGGACACGCAGGCTCAGCAGTCATGGCTCACGGGTGCAGCTGCTCCGCGGCATGTGGGATCTTCCCGGACCGGGGCACGAACCCGTGTCCCCTGCATCGGCAGGCGGACTCTCAACCACTGCGCCACCAGGGAAGCCTGCCAACAATCTTTAAAATCAGAACTCTGAAAGCTAGAAACATTGGATCAGTGACTTCAAACTCCTGTGGCAAAATGATTTTAAACGCTGAATTTTCTACCTAGTCAAATTATCAATTAAGTGTAGAATCAGAAATATTGATATGCTCAGAAAATTTACCTCCTCTACATTTTCTGGAAAAAGAGAATTGTAGTCGAGAGAACATCCCAACATAAGTAAAAAGGAATCCATGAAAAAGGGTGGGCTCTAAGACACTGGTGTTAATGTCTGCAAGGGAAAGATTTACGAGGATGACAACTCAGGTATCTCCAAGAGGAACTTATGTGAGAGAAAAGGGGTTCATTTTCAACAAATACCAGGATTCTTAAATTGAATATTTTAGATAACAATGATGAAAGAGGCATAGAATTCTTCTCTCCACAAGATAAAAGAAAGGCAATTAGCAATTCCAAGAGAAAAAAGCTGAAAGAGAAAGTTACAAACAGAGGTGAAGCAAACAAAATGTGCATGAATTTCATTTTCCATAGTGGAGAGTCAGGACATCTCTGGGTGATGGAGAAATCGATAAGGCATTTATTCCTTGCATACAAGTACTTGTTGAGCCCTAGAGAGCAGAGGCAAGGGTAGAAGCAGCACACTAGGAAACAGGCTGTGGTTCAGGGGTCTCATTCCTCACCGGACAGTGACAATATCCATGACAGTCTAGATGGAGTAGATCCTTCTCAAGATGGAACGTTGCAGGTTGATGCATTTTACTACCCTTGCATTCAGCCCAAATTACATGACATGGGACAGACTCTCCTAATGCTGAATGTAGCGTTCATACCATCCCCCTCTTCTGTATTTTTAACACTTTTTTACACTTCTGTATTTTTAACACTTATTTTTGCTTTTATTCCTGTTTATCAGATCCTAGAATGGCTGTGGGGCAGGTAAACCTGCACTTATGCTTCAATCTTCCTGGAAGTAAATTGCAAAATTTATCTTGAGACCCAACCAGCCTCAGAAGCAAGGAACTTATATATAGCTGCGCTGCCGGACCAGAAATAAGATAAAAGAGCTGGCAGAGCTGATCTCACAGGCACTGAGATCAGAGAAGAGGGACAGAAGGAATCAGGCCCCGCTATCACCTGAATCCTAAGAAGCTGAGAACCCTGTATCAGATTCCTTCAGGCTCCAATCTGCAGGAGTCCCTGACAACGTGGAACCTTCCAGCAAACCCTAAGTCAGATATCAAAGATATATCTCCAGTGTCCAACACCGATACCTCCCGGGTGTGTGTGTGTGTGTGTGTTCATTTTTAAATACAAAGGTAAGTCCTCATATTCAGAAGGAGAAAAGACACCATGATTGGTTGACAACTTTATAATGATCAGAGCTTCAGCTAATAGTTGGAGGAAGCAGTATCTCAAAGCTTAAAGAATGAAATGGGAAGGTTAGCAAGCTAATTAGCAGGAAAACCGCCCTTCGGTGTAGATCTTCATTGTTTTCATGTGCTCTCGAGGAGGGAAAACAATGTCGAAAGGTTGTCTTAAGGGTCAACTTCAGAATTCTTTTCAGGAGAACTGAATTTGCTGAGCAACTTACCTGCATTGGCATGTATTTTTATATAGCAGAAGCTCTGTGCTCAGCATGGAGGGGCTGGGGCCAGATAAAGTGAGGACTCGGACACTTTCTAGAAGAAGCTAACTTGAATTTGGAGTAAGGGGAAGTAGGAAGGAAAAAGAAGTTTCAAGAAAGAGAAAGACAGTGATGGGTCACGCATCAAGGTGGAGGCATGTGGGGAAATGTTAGCCAGCAGGAAGCTTCTGGTGGCACAGTGCTTGAAAGATTTGCAAAAGAGATGACTAATATTAACTTCTAAATTTATTTGTGTGTGATTCTGCCTTGGAAGTCCTCTTTGCTACCCCAAACCATCAGTAAATTCTGCTATACTAACATCTTGCGTGGGTGGTAGATTGGGGCAATCAAAGAAAAGAATGTTTGATCTGGGCCAGAGCTGGGATGCCACTGAATTCCGACTGTCTGCCAAAGGTGACCGTGAAAAGGAATGCAGTCTGCCCTCACAGGGCATAGAAAATTTGGAGAAGGATAGGTGTGCCCTTGCCTGTCCCCCAGGTCCTGATTCCAACTCTAAGACCCCAGCCCATCTGGTCGACCCCAGCCTCACCCCAGCAGGTACATGCACTCTCTGGCCAAGACTCCTCCATTACCTAAGTCTGTTCTAAACATGTTCTTTCTGATCTAATAAAAATATCTTGAGACCCAGATATTCCTGGTTCTTTCATACGTCCATCTTGAGTTTCATGCCTCAATATTCTTTGTATTTTAAACAAGGCTTTCTTTTGGTGGTAAAAGACTAAATCACAAAGGTAGGTACAAATGTTATTCATTATATGAGTTCAACTTTCTAATTTGTTTTTAATGAGGTCTCCTAGTCATAGTTTTTATTCATTAATTCATTCAACAGATACTTAGAAACCTACTATGTTGCAGCCAGTGTATGTTCTATTCCATGAAGTAATTCCACCTTTTTTGTACACTGTAATAAATGTATTTGCTTCCTAATACAGAAAAAGTTGAATAATATTAAGCTTTTCTTTGATATCCTTTTTACAAATAACTTCATTTTTCCTGTTTACATAGAGCTCAAGACATTTATTGAACATTTTCCAAAGATTCTTTAACACTCCAGCCAAGTGGGGAAAAAAAGAATTGCTATTCTGACTCAAAGATGATTTAGGAAAAGGGCCCAAATTGTATCAGAAGTAGAAAAGCCGTTTAAAAATAGGACCATTTCTTCTGGGTCTCTGTGCCAAGGCAGCACAGGGCACGTCTCCTGATGAGGCCTTATCACTTCCTAGCTCACACACTGAATGGATATTTCCTTTGCAGCACAGAGGTCAGTAACAAAAATGGCTTTTCATTTCTGCTGTTGGTCTTACACGAGTAAAAATGTTCACTTTACTTCATTAACCAGAAAAAAGATTCACACTGTCTAGGAACCTGCTGCTCCTTCATATAGAGCATTGTTTTCTTATCACTTGTCCTAAACAGACCCCAGAGAGTTGGGAGGTCTCTAGAGAATTGGGTTCTGGACGGTCCCTATTATTAGTACTTAGTGTACTGTGCACAGCACAGAGGCTATAATTAAGCCGCAGGAGAACCTGAATTGTAATTTCTTCTTTGTGAGTAACACAAGTCATAGAAAAATTAACTAAGCTCTTCAGCTCTATTTTTTGTTGTTGTTTTGTTGTGCGTCTCATGGACCGTTTTTCGTTAGACAAAGGCAAAGCAGATTCTCTCACCCCATGACATACACCCAAGCTTTAAGTTGGGAGCAAATTCCCCAAATTCAGGGAAACTCGAGTTTTCCTTCTATTTCAATTTAATTACTAATGCATGTTTAACATTGTTCTACATTTGCTTATTAGACAGAATCCAAGTTTTGACACCATTTACTTGAACAAATTATTTAACCTCTCCAAGCGTTACTTTCCCTGTGTCCAAATGGTGATAAAAATAGTACCAACCGGGCTTCCCTGGTGGCTCAGTGGTTGAGAGTCCGCCTGCCGATGCAGGGGACACGGGTTCGCGCCCCGGTCCGGGAAGATCCCACATGCCACGGAGCGGCTGGGCCCGTGAGCCATGGCCGCTGAGCCTGCGCGTCCGGAGCCTGTGCTCCGCAACGGGAGAGGCCACAGCAGTGAGAGGCCCGTGTACCGCAATAAATAAATAAATAAATAAATAAATAAATAAATAAATAAATAAATAAATAAATAAAAAATAGTACCAACCTCTCAGGGCTTCCTGTGAGGATTTGGTGAGACACAATAGGAAGAAATCTCAGCGCGGTCAACCACACAGTAAGCACTAAATAAAGATCAGCTACTCTCATCATTCACAAAGTTTTATGACAATAATAATAATAAATGATAACAACCCAAATAAATACCTTTGATGGGGAGGGGTCCTTCCATTGTGCCTGGTGAGGGGAGGAGATTGGTCTGCTTCCTCCTTCTCTCTTTGCCTCTTTGTCTCCCTTCCTCATGGAAGGAAGAAGAAGGGATTTCTAATAATACTGGATAGAGTCCAGAATGTGACGGAGCTACATTTTTTTGATAGGAAAGGCTACCAAACTGTCAAAGGAAGCCTCCATGGTAAGACCACCTTGTACTTGCTTTTCTCGTGTTCAGGAGTCAGGATGCCTCACTGGGTCATCCAGGTCTATATCACTTTCTCCGAATTAGCCCTTGCCTGATTTCAGCCTTGCGGTGTACTGGATGCAGTCTCAGCCCTGGATGAAGAGGAACTTTGATTCTATTTGGCAGTTCTTCCTTGGTCAGGAACCCCAATGGTAGCAGTTTTGTGTGCTGGTCATAATAGCATCATTACAGTACCAAGATCTCACTCCAAATCCCTTACCCCAGGCACTGTGCCAAGCTCTGTGGAAACATAGCCTCACTGAAGCTCCGTAATCCTTAGGGAGGCAGGTGTCATTGTATTCAACATTCAGAGGACCAAGCCAGGTCTAGAGAGGTTACAGCCCCTATCCCAGAGCTAATAAGTCTTGCAGCCAGCATGTAAATCCAGGTCTATCCGACGGCAAAGCCGGTGTCTGTAAGTCTTATATAGCTCTGCCCTGAATGTGCTAGGAATTATAATAAGTTCAGGGATACCAAGATAATGAAAACACAGCCCTCCCTTCATAGAACTCAAGGATCAATATTGTGTCCCTCCAAGTGAGGTCTGCAGATGCCCTGAACATATGGCCTGAGCTATTTCTTAATATGTAGGCTCTTAACTCCCTTGTCTTAGACTATTAGGGCTGCTATAACAACAATAACAACAAAAACAACATAGACTTGGTGGCTTAAACAGCAAGCATTTATTTCTCACAGTTCTGGAGGCTGGCAAGTCCAAGATCAAGGTGCTGGCAGCTTTGGTGTCTGGTGAGGACCCACTTCCTGGTTCATAGAGGGCCATCTTCTTGATGAGTCATCACATAGTAGAAGGGGTGAGAGAACTCTCTGGGGTCTCTCTTATGAAGGCACTAATCCCATTCATGAGTGTTCCACCCTCATGACCTACTCACCTCCCAAAGGCTCTACCCATACCATTCCCATTCAAGATTAGGATTTCAACAAACGAACTTGGCGGGACTCAGGCATTTAGTCTGTAACACCCTTCTTCCCCTATTTATGCTAAATCAGAATCCTTCTGAGGTGGGCCTGAGAATTCTGCATTTTTTAATGTGTCTTCAGGTGATTCTTAAAGTAATTAAAAGTTGACAACTACTAGTTTCAAGTTTAAAAGTAAAAGACAAGACAGAATAAGGTATATTCTCAGGAGATCCTCCTAAAACATTAATCTATAACAGTGCTCTTTTCACCAAACATATCTTTCTAAAATCTTAGCCTGAATATTTTTCTGAGGTTGCTTAAATCCACCAAACATAATTCTTAGAAAGAATCATGTTAGCATTGGATTACAATAAAAATTTTATTACTACACTTAACTTTAGAAAAAAAGAGGACATTATTATAGGGCTAAAAAGAAGCATTACTCAACTGTGACGAACGCAAAATCAGAGGTCCAAGAGCTCTTTCCTTGAGTCTAAAATATTAAGCCAATAGCTCAAATGGTTAGAGGTGAATCTATAAATTCTCCCCATATTAGCATGTATTTTGCTTTTTTTAAGTATTTAAAAATTTTTTAAATTTATTTTATTTTTGGCTGCTTTGGGTCTTCGTTGCTGTACACTGGCTTTCTCTGGTTGCAGCAAGCGGGGGCTACCCTTATTTGCGGTGCGCGGGCTTCTCATTGTGGTAGCTTCTCTTGTTGCAGAGCTCGGGCTCTAGGTGCACGGGCTTCAGTAGCTGTGGCACACAGCCTCAGTAGTTGTGGCACATGGGCTCAGCAGTTGTGGCTCGTGGGCTCTAGAGCGCAGGCTCAATAGTTGTGGTGCATGGGCTTAGGTGCTCTGTGGCATGTGGGATCTTCCCAGACCAGGGATCGAACTCTTGTCCCCTGCATTGGCAGGTGGATTCTTAACCACTGCACCACCAGGGAAGCCCTAGCACGTATTTGGTTTTGTTCTTTTTTGTGACTTGAAGGAGAGTAATGCCACCAATTTAGGAAAATTTTATCTATTCACATCTCATCTGCACCCTGCAGTAGTCAGACTGGGCTCCCTTCTTTAATTCCCATGGACCACTGCCTTCTTATGAATCATCAAATTAACTTCTCACATCTAGCCTCTATTCAAAACCAGTAATAGACTCCTGAAAGAAGTCCCCGCTTCTTACTCTGACATGCAAAATTCTCTGCAATCTGGGCTCTCTTTTCTTTATTTTAGAATCCACTTCTTTTCAAAATTAAGTTTTTTCAAAGAGTTAACCAACTTAAGATTCTACATTCCCATATCTATGCTTTCTCTTTTGCCTTTTCTCCTACAAGTGCTGAATCAGTAAGAATAGGCTGGGTTATCTGTAGTAACAAAACAACCCCTAACTCTCAATGGCTCAAAACGACAAAGGCTTATTTTTTGCTTAGGTCGCACGTCTGTTGTAAGTTAGCACGGGCTGGTCTCATCTGTCACACTACAGACTCAGGGGATGAAGCAGCCATTTTGGACATCGCTGGTTGCCATAGCAGAGAATGAAGACAGCTCAGCAAGATTCAGACTGGCAATAAATGCTTTGACCTGGAAGAGACACATGTCACTTTCACTGTCCACTCATTCATCAGAAATAGCCACGGGGCCCCACCCAACTACAATAGAGTCAGGATGTACAATGCCACCAGTGGCTGAAATGGGAAAAAACAGTGGTATAGAGCATTTATGAGAGTACTGGTTCAAATTCTATCAGTACTAAAGGCTAAGGTAAAAACTCTCTCCTCTGTTGCTTTTCCCACAGAGCCCAGGTGGATGGCAGTGGTGTTTTTTCCCCTTCACTTTTAGAAACTTTATTTTTTGTTCCATTTATTTAGTGCTATCATATTTAAACATATTTTATTATTTCATGCACACGTCTTATCTCCTCTGAGACCAGAAACTCTGTCATTTTGGAAATCATTCACCTGATCTACCACAGTTAAGAGCACACAATAGATGTTTAGTAGCATACTGAGGCATTGATTACCTTTCCAAATTCCATTGAAAATACAGCACCTATCACACTGCACTTTGATTTTGTACCACTATACATTAGAGCTTTGAACTCCTTGTTTAGCCAGTTTAATTTTTACGATAATCATTTCAAATACTATTTCCTTAGTTGTTTTATCAAGCACTTATATTTTATCAAACATTTATTAAGTATTTTTTGATGTTTTACATTGTATCCCAAACACATAGGATAATGCCTGACAAATAATAATCACCCAATAAATATCTCATTGAATAATTCATCCTGTGTTCAAAACGACCCTATGAGAGGGCTTCCCTGGTGGCGCAGTGGTTGAGAGTCCGCCTGCCGATGCCGTGTCCCTGGTCCGGGAAGATCCCACATGCAGCGGAGCGGCTGGGCCCGTGAGCCATGGCCGCTGAGCCTGTGCGTCCGGAGCCTGTGCCCCGCAACGGCAGAGGCCACAACAGCGAGAGGCCCGCGTACCGCAAAAAAAAAAAAAAAAAAATGACCCTATGAGAAACTGTCCTCATTTTACAGATGAAGAAACTGATTGAGGTTTAGGGAGGTCTGGCAGATAAGGCAGGATAGCTTCTGATACAAAATAAAATTTGCGAGCTTTGTTCTTGATGGCAATCGGGAGAAGCCATCTGAGCTAACTTAGGCAGAAAAGGCATTTTGGGGGGCGGTGGTAAAGGAGAGCTTGTAGACTTGATGAACTGGTTAAATAACGGGTTGGGAAAGGAAAAGCAGGATTTAAGAGCAGCAAGGCCCAGTGGTACTTCCACAGCAGGAAGTCTGTTGAGGAAGCCCGCCCTGGTGCCCTTCCCACTGGCCCCTGGCTCCACTACTGCGGGCCCTGACACTCTGCTGTAACCCTCTGTCCGTCTGCCACTCACCTTGAACCTGTGAGCCACTTCCTCAAGAACTGAGGGGCTGGGACAAGCCTGGTGGAGCCTTTGTACATGTTTGTACCATAGAAGCTCAATTATGCAAGACGGGGCCCTACCTCTCTGCCATCTTGGGAGAGATAAGGACAGCAGCACACGAACCAAGATGGCAAATTTCCAATGAGTTATGTGGGGTTAATTAGACCCCATGAGCCGGATTGGCATTTCTGATCTCAAATCAAAAACTACAATCATCACACTACAGATAAACAACAAGGACCTACTCTATAGCATAGGAAACTATATTCAATATCCTATAATAACCTATAATGAAAAAGAATCTGTAAAAGAATATATATATTCTGTGTGTTTGTGTATATATATATATATATACACACACACACACACAACATATATATATGTATATGTATAACTTCCCATATAGATAGATAGATCTATATATATATATCTGATTAACTTTGCTGTACACCTGAAACTAACACATTGTAAATCAACAAGAAAAAACAAAAATCTATGACAAACCCTTGTATCAGACATGAGAGTGCGGAAAGTGTTTCCACATAAATGATCCCTTAGGGGTAGGGAGAACTGCTGTTCTCGTTTCACAGTGGGAAAACCGAGACATCTTAGGTTGCCTGACTAGAACAACAGTACAGTAAGTTAGTGGAGGCTGAGCCTAAGCTTATGTCTTCCTCTACCCAGACACTGTGTTCCTTTTACCACATAAGACTATGCTTCAATCTATACTGGAATTCAGGGAAGATAAAATGTTTATTTATAAGAGATAGAACCAAATTTTCTTTAGTGAGAACACTGCTCCCCAATTCCTTCATGTAACGGCCCATGTAGAAGATAAGCATTATGATACAGCCCTCTGGATAAATGGACGAGGCTGCTCGGAGCTGACTCCAGTGAAATCCAGACCCTATCCGGCTCCACAAAAAGCTGAGGGCATCGATATTTTAGATTATACAATGTGGGAAGCTCTGATGTATAAAAGAGCTACATGAAAACAACTGTAGAAAGCATTTTCTAACCAAGGTACCTGGGAGTATAACATTAAATGATACAGCCCATGACCAGGGATAATCCCCCAAACACTGATTTCATATCTAACTATGGGCGAAACTGAGTGGTCAGGGCAGAGAAGACAGGTTCACACACAGGAAGAGCTCAGATTTTCAAAGGAAGCAGAAAATTTCTGTGCAGTGTGGAGGGGCCACAAGCCAAGGAATGCTGGCAGCCACCAGAAACTGGAAGAGGCAAGGAACAGATTCTCCCCTGGAGCCTCTAGAAGGAGCATGGCCCTGCCAACACCTTGATTTTGGCCCAGGGATACTGATTTCAGACTTCTGCCCTCTAGATCTGCCAGTGAATTAGGCAAGCTAACTAGGAGCAGAGGTAGACTTTGAACCGAGATATTCAGATCCAGAACCCTTGCTCTTAAACTTTATGACATTCCTTCTGCAGGGAAGTCCATGTAAGAGGGGATCTAATAGGCAATTGTATCAGGTGAAGATACAGATCTGGCAAATATCAGCTTAGAAGAAGTGTGGACATCCTAGAATCTGTCCAAATCTAAGAATATATGAAACTCACCTGCAATTAAATAGTCAACGTTAACCTGATTCATGGTTATCTTATCCTATGTGTACATCAACCCACTCAATTAAGACTACACTTCACAGCCTGATAACCAGGAAGACTGAAGGTGCAGTGGGTGCTTTGCTGGCACTGATTATTTTTTTGGTAAAGATTTCATAATATTTACTTTAATATGTTTCCTCCTAAACTGAGATGGTGTGCCCGTAAGCTGACTAAATCCTAATATTCTCTTCAATTTCAGCTGAAATGCCATTTCCTCAGGAAAGTCTTCTCTCACCTGCTCCCACAATAAAGCAAACACCTGTTAAGGATGCTCCCAGTTTGTGCACCACAAATCTATCTGATCACGGTTCTACTGGGCTTTATTTTAATCATTAATTTAGTTATCAGTATCTGTTAGTAGACTGTACGCTCAGTGATGAGAAAGGCTGGATCATTTTGTTTGCCTGATGCTTCTAATACCTGCACATCTCAATAAAATTTCTATGACTGCATGAATACACGAATTGATTGAACTTTGATTATTCATTATTCTGGGACTTGGAAAAATTTCAAAGTTGTTTAATGAGGTACGTTCTGGTTCCACCCACGGAGATTCTCTGGGGGAATTTACAGTGACCTATTTGCTTATGTGTCTGTGTTGGTCTCTACCACATTTATAAGATGGAATCAATCCCACCTCTAGCGATGGGTGGGATTTAACAAGTGTTATAGATATCTACTATTCCAGGTGCTTGTCAGGGAGCATATTTTAAAAAGCTTGAAATAGAATTTGTGGAACATTGCTTTGATGCTAGAACTATTCATACTTCTAGGTACCCTAAAATATATCCTTGGGTTAGACAAAAGCGTTAGAGCCCTGTGTACCTGGAACAAAGGTGTATAGTTTTCTTACAGAACTTCTTTAACAAACTTGCACTTGGATAACTGTAGCACTGTAGCAACTTTATAGCCTTTCTAATGCTATCGAACTCGTTTAGATTCACCAGCAGAATATATTTGAGGAAACTGGTCACTACAGTTCGTTGTGACTGCTTGTTGGTGACTCAAGTTCCATACTCTACTTCCGTTGGAAAATCTGTTTATTTTTATCATATCATCAAGTCTTGGTTTCCTTACCTGAAAGATGAGGACAGTAGTAGTATCTACCTCAGAGAGTTTGGGACAAGATAAAATGGGGTAACACCAACAAAATGCCTACTTAGCCCAGTACTGGGTGCGTGGTAAGCGATTAATAAGTATTGTCATCATCATCATTGCCGTCATCCCGCTCACCATCACCATCACACTACTTTCTTGGCATCTATGATTGGAAAGCACCAACTCAACCACGTGAAATTTACTTCACGGACAAAATAACCCTTAACTTCATTCTTCCAGTTCTACTTTTCCCTTGAACTACCTTTTCATTTACATATTTCTAAGTGCATTTTTGTTCATACTCCTAGACGCTGGCTTACAATCTTTGCGGAACAGAGTGAGTTTTTAGTACGTACAGACGTACACATAGTGGTTTTCAAAGGGCAATGATGTACCACAGAGAGGTGAAATGACTTGATTCAAAGTAGCAAAACAGGAAGAAGTCCTGTGTTCCAAATCTTAGCTTTAGGTCTTTTTTGGCTAGAAGGACACAAGTTTCCCTATGGCTGAATTTCCACGCAATCCCTTCAAAGAGTTTGATGTGGTTTTTGCCACATTCCAGGCTACTTATTGTTGAAATGAGAGCTCTCCCTCTTATTTGGTGCAGAAACTGCATAGAGAAGGACCCTGAGAGAACGGATCACAATAGCTGGAAAGGAAGAAAGGATTCCTGGAGTGTTGTGTACTGCCTAGGTAACCTAAATATCAACAAGTGAACTGATATAAGCAGGGATTTTCATATTATTAACATGAATCCAGCCAGACACACAGCCCTTGAGGATTTATGGCTATGTGCATGTGATGAACATAAGTTTATAAATACATTTGTAATCCCCAAGCTCTACCTTTCAATACTGAAAGCATCGCCCACTTCCCTCTTGATACCACGTGGCCTTGTAAGCCGCATAAAGGACATTGGGGGCTGCCACCTGCCCTAAGTTTCTTTACAGAGATTGACTTTGTTCTGACCACTTCAGCTGCGTATCTGTCCTCCCTCCACCACTATCACTCCCATCTCTGGCCTTTATGCTTGTATCTTCTCCATGTGGATTTGGTAACTTGACTCCAAAGTATTTGCCTTGGCACAGAGAACCAGAAACCCCACGCGGAACGCTGACACAAGCAACTGCTCCAGTGCCCAGCCTTCAAGTTTATAATCCCAGGTTCCCAGGATTTGCCAGTAAGCATGTCCAGTCTCCTGCAGAGTCAGAGGGAGAGATGGTCCTAGATGTGTTTCCTTCAGATAAACGGCAGCTTTTTGAAGGCGGGGCCCACTTCACTCCCACAGTCCGTAGGTTCTGCAGAGCAGGAATCTTGTTAAACTACCTTTTTCTTTTGGTACGTTCTGCCCCCCACAAAGCCATTTAGGGTTATATTCCACGTGACCTGGAAGTGTTTATTTAAGCAGGTCATAGGCTAGAAACAAAATCACAGTTTCCCACTCCTGTTGTCAAAGGCTCCAGATACTAGAATTACACTCCACCTACCAACACACACAAAACTTCTTGTCTATCCACTCTCAACTGTAAACAAATAAACAAATTCTGGCAAGAGTTCACATTTGAACATAGGCTGGATGCCAGAAAATGCTGAGCTCCGATCTTGGTTTTAACTCAGAGTCTCTTTTTGGTCTTAAAAGAGAAAAACAAAAGAAAACACATTTTCTCATCAATTTGTGCAAAGTCATTCTCACCTGCCCCTCCCGGCACAGGGAGGGTTAATGACCTCTATTTCCTAACAATACCCCAGACCCTCCCTGGTAGTAAGTTAGGGATATGGACCCATTAACTGCAAATGTTGCTCTAGTGGCCTTAAAGGATTAATGTACCTCCCAAAGCCCTTAACTCACCGGGGCAAATCTGGCTCAATGAGTTAATGGGCTAATTCGTTAACTGTCAACTCTGCAAAGATGAGAAGTATTGTTATTTTGCACTTTATTAAATTCTCAAGGATTAACAAGTATGGGGGGGAGATGTTAAGAGGATTTGAAAGAGGCTGGATGATCGTGACACACCACAAACTCTTTCCAGCCTCTACTGGGGGAGGGAGGGGACAACGCCTTTAATTATATCCCAGAGTGGCTGCAAAGAGATTGGAATCCACCAAATAAAAATCCTGTTGATGTGAGAATGCCTCCCCTAAAGTAAAACGAAGCATCAGGGTGGTGGAATAACTGTAAGCTTCTATGCTGTTGACTGAGAGAGACATTATGTAGTGATGTGTCAAGAGAGGCAAGGTCTGGCCTGCAGCATAACTGGATACGCAGAATGGTGAGGTACGTTATAGGGAGGCTTTTTCATGCCCCTTGAAAATATGGTTTACTTTAGAGCCAAAGAAAAGAGCATGGGGAAAGTATTTGAAAATGTGAATATTCTCTAAATAAGAATGAGGTGAGACCAGCACAGGGCATCTGAGTCACAGATACTATTAACAAGGGAAAGTCACTGGAAGACGTTCAAATGGTTCGTTATGACCAGAGATTATATATAGCTCAGGTGACTTGTTTCTAAGGAGAAAACTTTAAAATTGCATGAGCCTCTGGAAGATTTGGGAATGTGTTCAATCCTTTTGCATACCAGTACATTCTGAAAAATTGGAAGTCCTACACATAACAGTCACAGACCAAATGATGGATAATTAAGCATTCCTGGTACCATGGGAAGCATGTTTTATTTAAGGCTCTTGCCAAAAAAGTAGCTCATTAGACGTTTGGAACAAAAGTATGTACAAAGAACAGCTGAAAATTTCTTCTTATCAAAGTGAAGTTTTGTTCAAAGGGAAAAAGGCTTCAAAATGGAACATACACAAACACAAATGTGCAGTCACAGATACTGTGCCTGAAACGCTCCTTGAGAGATGGAGTAGGTTGTCGGTGCAATAGCCATCTTCCCTCTTTCGTGATGCCCAAGTCCTGATCTTCTGGTTTGCAATCCAATCCCCTTACCCATGAATCAGGTAGATTTAGATAAGTCTAAGGCATTAGTGATGGTTCCACTGCGACAAAGGTGGGCAGTTTATAGGTAGACATGTAGCCAGTTTTGTCAACAAGATGTGAGAAGATGTATACTGGAGAGCTTCTGAAAGTTTTCCTTCATAACAAATTCCGTAGGTAAAAATTATCTCCTTTTCTACTGCTGGATGGTGTTGTATGTTGGTGTGATTCTGTAACTACTTCAGCCATCTTGCAGTTATAAGAAAAAACAGCCTCTAGACGAAACCAACACAGAGAACAGCAAAACAGAGAGCTGGAAAGAGCTTGGAGGCTCCTTTTGAGCTCTGATCTCACTGTGACGTAAGTAATAAGTGCATTGAGATGATAAGTTCCATTATTTATTCTAGTTAACCTTTCTCTGTAGCTTACAGCCAAAGGCACTCTACAAATCCAAAAGAAAGTACCACCTCCTGTCCCCAAATTCCCGTTTGCTCTAGGAATGCTAAATGTAACATTGTACGTGTATTGAGAGTACCAGCAATAGAGTCAGATGCAGGGATGGATCCTGACTCTGCCAGTGACTGTATGAACTTGGATAAGTCACTTAAACTCTCTACACCTCAAGTTTCTGTCAATGAAACTATGTTGAAGAGCACTTGGAAAGATTATGTAAGAAAAGGCCTGCAAAGTGTACTCAAGGAATAATAACCAACCTACCAACACACATGCATTCTAAAGGTAGCTCTGACGGCTGTTTTCAAATAGGAAACATATCAAGTGAGAAAATAAACACCATTCAAGCAGCAGGATTAAATAAAACTAGAAAGGCATATGGGATTATCAGACAGCATCTGAGTATAGGACTTAAAGCCTATATATATATATTTTGTGTGTGGTACGCGGGCCTCTCACTGTTGTGGCCTCTCCCGTTGCGGAGCACAGGCTCCGGACGCGCAGGCTCAGCGGCCATGGCTCACGGGCCCAGCCGCTCCGCGGCATGTGGGATCCTCCCGGACCGGGGCACGAACCCGTGTCCCCTGCATCGGCAGGCGGACTCTCAACCACTGCGCCACCAGGGAAGCCCAAAGCCTATTTTTTTGACACCTCGTGCAAGATGAAGTACAAAAATATTTGTATTTTTTTCTGATCTCTTAGGAACCTAGAATCTGATGGGAGGATCCCTTAGGAACATGGGGTCTGAGAGGTACTCAGTGTTTTAGGGCTTTGAGATTGTCAGAGAAGGATCACACAACGAGGCTGAGACGGAGTAGCCAGTGATATAAGTAGGGCAAAAAAAAATTGAACATATTGATGCAGAAGCCAAGAGAAGACAGTGTTCCTAAAAGATGGAGTGGACAACGGTGTGGAATGCGGCTAAGACACCAAGTACAGTAAGAATACAGAAGGGAACATAGGGATTTCCAAGGAGGAAGATGATGAAAAGATGAGTGGAGTGGATTGAGGAATCCATGAGGGTTGAGAGTTTGGAGACAATGACCATACATACCTTTTGTATCATATTAGGGCAGGATAAAAAGAAATAGGGCAGTAACTGCAGGCCACCAAAGGTGTTTTTCCTTTCTTTCTTTTAGGGTGAGAGATGCTAGGACCTGCCTGTATGCTGACACAAATGGTGCACTAAAGGGGGAGAAACTGTCAGAGCCAAGAGAAGAGGGGGGATCACAAGGATAAAGTTCTTGAGGAAAGATAACGATGAAAAATCTGGCCTTAAGTAGGAGCTGGGAAACTGTATACGTTACAATGAGGCAGGAGGTATGACGTGTGCAGAGGGATGCAGGTTCTTTGGTGGATTGGGGAAGATTTCCATCTGTTGGCTTCTATCTTAGACAATGGACAACATGATATAAAAGTCAAAAGATAAAGAACTTCCTAGAAACAGAAAAGTGTTGTTCTGCATTTCAAAGTTTTGACCTTGGGCTAAAATTCAGAATTCTGAGACAGAGGAGAATCTGCCTCTAACTGGAGACCACTCTAATGATTCAGACGCTGAGCTGCCTGGATGAAGAGCTTCTTTGGAGTAGGTACAGTACAAATGCTTTGGGACAGGGTAGTCATGCATTTAACAGGAAACCTAGTTCTCTGACTGTTGTCCAACTACTTGGTGGCAGCACAAAGTAGTAGAAAGAAAACAATTTGGGGTCAGAAGAAATAAGGGGCACTCCCAGCGTTAAATCTAACACACATCGAATAATACTGGGCCACTGTTTACCTTCTCTGCGCTTCAGTTTCTCTAACTACATAGAAAATTATTATGATGATAATTTGCCTCTGATGGATTTGATATGAAAATAAAATTATATGAAAATAACACGAACAATGTCCCTAATAGTAATAGGGACTATTACTTATTGAGCACCTACTATGATGCAGTAATTCTAAACTCTGCTCTCTCTATATATACTGTTATGGACTGAATCCTGTCCCCCGCAAATTCATTTGTTAACAACCTAATGCCCAGTGTCTCAGAATGTGACTGTATTTGGACATAAGGCCTTTACGGAGGTGATTAAGTTAAGATAAGGCTGTTAGGGTGGACCCTAATCCAATCTGTCCATTCTGACTGGTGTTCTCACAAGAAGAGAAAATTGGACATGCAGAGATATGCCAGGCGTGCACACGCACAGAGAAAAAGCCATGTGAAGATACAGTGAGAAGGTGGTCATCTGCAAGCCAAGGAGAGAGGCCTCAGAGGAAACCCATTCTGTGGACACCTTGACCTTGAACTTCCAGCCTCCACAACTGTGAGAAAATAAATTTCTGTTGTTTAAGCCACCTAGTCTGTGGTATTTTGTTATAGCAGCCCTAGCAAACTAATACATAGTATAGATAGATAGATATAGATATAGATATATGTATATATATGTATAATCTCTTAGCCTCACCTTAACTCTACTAGGTAGTCATTATTATCCTCATGTTATAAATGAAGACACTGGATATACTATGATAAACCATAATGGAAAAGAATATGAAAAAGAATGTTTATATATGTTTAACTGAATCACTTTGCTGTACAGCAGGAATTAACACAAACTTGTAAATCAACTATACATCAATAAAATAAGTTCAAAAACTAAATGAAGACACGGAGATTTAGAGAGATTAAGTGACTTCCGCAAGGTCACATATGACAGGTAATTTCTTACAAAGTGCATATTGACTATAGGATCCCTCTTAAAGGTAACTACAAAAACTGAAGTCATAGAAACAGAAATTAAAAAAAAAAAAACTTTTTATCTGTTTCCCATAACCACTCTCTTAGATTCCTGGCTTATATGCTACGATTTCATAGCTTTTTTTCCGTCGTTATTTTCAGAGGTCCAACTCCACTATCTCTTCAAGGTTATTAGAATTTTTAAACATCCTTCTTATTGCACCTTTTATTGGCCCCTTGCTGCAATTCTATCACTCAAACTCAATCAACCAGATTGTTTATTCCCTCGGCCTTTGTTCCCCTCTCAGCTGGATCACTCCAGGGGATTGCAGCTTGCCAGTTCTGAAATGAGGTGCTTAGATCAGAACTCTGAGCTGGACCCCATTTTCTGGGACAGCGTTGCAATCAGATGGCGCCTATGTCAGTGCAGCCTGGGACCTCGTAGCTTGGCCAAACATCTGCGCGCTCTGCTCTCCCCTGCAGCATTTTACTCCCATTAAAAGTGGAGCTTCAAATCTCCCTTGTGCATCCAGGCCTGGGCACTGCGTGACTTCCAGTTAAAGGGTCAATAAATATAATTAAAAGGCTCATCCAACTGGATCTCATGCTCTGAATATCTTCCCTTGGAGGGCCAACTCTCTCCCTCTCATAAATGGATTTTTCAAAAACTGGAGGGCTGTGAAATGTTGCAGATGTCCTCAGCCTACGGAGTTGCATGGCTTTGTGTCTGGCAAGTTGTCTTCGGGGTCCTCAGACTCATAAGAACATATCCATATGTGCAGGAAGTTAATAGACAGTGTTGACTGCATTATTGCCTGTCCATTATTGCCTGCAGTGTTTACTGCATTATTGCCTGATGAAGAAATGGTCATCCACTCAGATCTCCTCATAGACAGACAAGTAATAATGCCATGACCCATCAGGAACTATCAGTGAGACAATAATGGTCACAGCCAGTTTCTTGAGCAACTAATGTATGACAGAGCATTTCTTTGTATTCTGATATACCTTAGTCCTATTCCTTGCCATAACCAGGCAAGCTGTCAATCATTACTTCTCTCTCATTAATAAGGAGACCGGGGGAATTCCCCCCTGGTGGTCCAGTGGTAAAGAATCCACCTTCCAATGCAAGGGAGGGGGGTTCAATCCCTGGTCACGGAACTAAGGTACCACATGCCATGGGGCAACTAAGCCCACATGCCACAACTACAGAGCCCACGCGCCCTGGAGAGAGAAAACCCGCATGCCACAACTAGAGAGAAGCCCGCACACCACAACGAAGAGCCCGCATGCCTCAACGAAGATCCTGCGTGCTGCAACTAAGACCCGACGCGGCCAAAAATAAATAAAATAAATAAATAATAAGTAAATCTTAAAAAAAAAATAAGGAGACCAAAGCTTGGTGAATGTCAGTAATGTATCCAAGGCCTCATAATTATGTGTCTGAGATGGTCTCTCCATCTCCAAAGCTCATGTCTTTTCACTCTATTAAACTTTCTCTCAGCCAATCCTCACTGACACTCCCCAAATATGAGTTTTCTTTAAAAAGTTACCCTTTGAAAATTCATTAAGTTGAATGGTGCTTTCTTATACCAACTGTCTGAGCTGCTCTCCCGTTTTAGAAGTCTAGATGTTCAGTGATCCTTTGAATTATTGGTTTATTGCCATATCATTCAAAAGAAATGACAGTATGGTTCATTGCAAAAATTTCTTTTGCGTCTGAGGTTTTGCCAAGATCTGTTTATTGCTGTCATGTGGAAGAGGAAAATACGATGAGGCTTGAGATGTTCAGATGTGAAGTTTTCATTTTCCCATTCAAATAAGGGCAAAAGCAACAAATCAAAAGGCGAGGTTTCATTTTCAGTGATTGACTCAGACAAACTAAAGGCGGAATACATGTCAGATGAATTAGACGTGATGACTGCTGCTTAAAATACGTGAATCTTGATACTTTTGAAAGGTAACAGACAGATTGGAAATAGATCTTCTATCAGTACTAATGGTGACATCAAGGATCATAATGACGGTAATTTGGGTTTGTGTTACTTTTTCCTTTGCACCATCTCAAAGCTGTCAACAGATGTATCAGGAAGCAAAGACCACAACTGGCCAGGTAGAGTGAGCACCGCTGGGCTGGATTACTAGGCCTCGTCTCCAACAAACGACAGCCCCTCTAGGATGTGCGGCTCCTTGCCATTTGACGGAGATTGCAAAGGAGAATTCAATCAGATATTTGTTGCTATGGGGATAAGAGTTAGGAAATGAGCTTTTCAATGAAAACTCGTCTCCCAACATAAAACCCTTCCCTTTAGATATGATTCTCTTTGGGTTGTCTGGGGGCCAAGCTGAAAATAATTTGCAAAAAAGTCAGAAACTTGAAGGAGTAACAGCATAATCTTTAAAAATATTTTTTATACTTATATTTCTATTGCATTTTTTAAAACTTTTAATTTTATATTGGAGTCTAGTTGATTACTAATGTTGTAATAGTTTCTGGTGTACAGCAAAGTGATTCAGTTATACATATACATGTATCTATTCTTTTTCAAATTCTTTTCCCATTTAGGTTGTTATATAATATTGGGCAGAGTTTCCTGTGCTATAGAGTAGGTCCTTGTTGGCTATCCATTTTAAATATAGCAGTGCGTACCTGTCAATCCCAAACTCCCTAACTATCCCTTCCCCGCACTCTTCCCCCAGGTAACCATAAGTTCGTTGCATTTTTGGTTGAAGAATGTAAGGCAGATATTAATGAATGAGGAACAGAATCATCGTTTATACAATTTTGATAGCTTAGCAGTCAAGATAATGAGATTGGGATTCAAAGAGACTAGCTTCAAATCCTGCTTCTGCCACGTGTTAGTTATGTGGCCTTGGAGAATTTCCTTAACGCCTTTTGTCTTTAATCTTCTCAACTATGTGAGGGAAACAATGTTTTACTTATAGAGCTGGTGGAAGACTTAAGAGGCAGAATGAATATCCAGCATATTTCAAGTACCTGGCACAAAGATATTAAAAATAGCAGATTTTAATATTAAAATTGATTATTAATATCATTATAGTACTGTGATGACAAGACTGGGTAATAATGTCATCAGTTAGTTGAAAAGGTAGGTTTATAATATGCATTTCGAAAGCTAAGAAAGAGGATGAAAAAGAGTGAAGGGTTTGAGAGATAATAAAAGGACTTGGGCTTGAATGACTTCCCTATAAATAGATTTCTTTGGAGGGTAGGCTATTTTAAAAGAAACTAAGCTGCACATTTTTAAAAACCACACAGTAGGGTACTAAGGTGGAAATCACAGGAGAAAATCAACATTCTTTGCCAAAATATAAATAAGAAAATTCATCAGCTGGAAGAAGCATTGCTACAATGTGCATGTTGCTTCCATCTGAAAGAGAAATGCCGGGAAGAAACTTAATATTCATGACTGACACATTTTCTTTGTACTGTCAGTCAGCTGGAACCAAAATACACAGCTGGTTAGAAAGCCCATCTCTACTTCATGTTTCATCTGATGACCTTATACATCAAATCAAGAATTGTGGGCTGAAACAACGCTCTTCATTCTCATTTATTTTTTTCAGAGGATGGTACAGTGACCAAAATCTGCCACAATGTAGCCTGTTTCCTTCTTCACCTTTCAAGTTCTTATCAGAAATCAACACCAGAATTCAAAAATAGATGTCCACTTAATAAACCCCTAAAATAAGTGAGAAAAAAATACACACTTGGTCAAATATCTTCTTCACAGGCAAAGTAATTTGTCAAATAGAAGATTCATTTTTGTTTTCAGAGCACTGAAGTTATGTAGTGATATCTTAAATACATTTTTTGGGGAAACTTGGCCATAAATATTCAGGAAATCTACATGTTGGAAAGATTCTCATTGTTAAAATACGTCTATGTTTTGTTTTTGTTTTTGTTTTTTGCGGTACGCGGGCCTCTCACTGTTGTGGCCTCTCCCGTTGCGGAGCACAGGCTCCGGACGCGCAGGCTCAGCGGCCATAGCTCACGGGCCCAGCCGCTCCGCGGCATGTGGGATCTTCCCGGACCGGGGCACGAACCCGTGTCCCCTGCATCGGCAGGCGGACTCTCAACCACTGCGCCACCAGGGAAGCCCCATCTATATTTTATAGACTGTAAATTTCTGGCATCAAATTCAACCTTTTATTACACAATTTCCTGGATCTGTAATCTGCATGGAGTATTTATCAGAGAACTTTGCACGAAGTACAAATAACACATTTACCAAATTATATAAGTTCAGGGCTATACATTTTCGCATTGAAAGGGAGTGTCAAAAGGGTTACTGTTTAATCTGTCATCAGGGATGGAAAGAAGCAAATTGACACATAAAGGATGACACTGAAGCATCTGGTCTCCTCAGAAGAAAATCACTGCCATTTGTCTGAGTGGAAGATGTCATAATCGCAAAATCAGTAGAAACAAAAGTAGTCCGCTAAACGCGCACCTAAGTCTTCCTCCAGAATTCCATTCTTTCTTATTACGTCATTGTAACTGATCAATAAGAAGATATTTGGGTGATGATGAAAAACTAAAATACGTTATTATCTTTAAACAATATTTTAGGTGGGAGGTAATTCTTAGAACCATAATAATATCCTTATTCCCTTTCCAGGGATTACTTAGCATAGAAGTCCCAGAGCACTGTCGTGGAAATAAATTCCTAGCACTCTGGCCTTCTGAGAATTTACTGCAGATTTATATATATTTTTGCTTGCAGATTTATATATATTTTGCTGCAGATTTATATATATTTTTGCTTGGAGCAGACTGTAAGATCCCAAGATGACAGAGTGTGGTTGTGATTCTGCGGTCCGAGAGATTTAGTCATCAAATGTGCATTGTCTAATGATGGTTGTTTAAATTATCAAGGCACACACCGTAATTCTCATGCCCACATGCCGGAAGGATGCATGAGGTAAAAATCCAGTGAATTCCCCTTTGACATAATGGGATGCAGGGAAATACCATGTTACCACCGGCAGGCTCACAGCTCACCAACTCTCCTTTGCTAACGTCTGGGCTGTTTTGTATTTCACGGGTGATTTCTGCTTATTGTCTGTCTCCCAACTACCATGTTTGCTCACCATCACATGGAGTAATTTCGTACCTTGGCTAATTTCACCCTAGAATAATGGTTCTGTTTAGGGAAGCCTAGCTTCTGTGGCAAGCAACAAATACTCAGGAGTTTCCAGGGAAGCAATGATCACAGATGCTGGAATGATGAGGAGAGCCTCCCCAATCAGAAACCAGCCCCCACTTGTACGCCCTGTCAGTCCTCACCATCCATCGGGAAGTGGTGATTAGAACCCTGCTGTGCGCAGCTGTACTTCTCAGTACAGCCTGTCGGAGAGTGGGTACAGAGAGGGCACCTCATTACCACGACTTTCAGACTGTAAGGTAAAGAATAATGTAAAATGAATCATTTCAGCTAAAGGTCAGGTGAGGCACAAACTCACTTACTTCTCAGGACTAAGCAATGTGCTTTATTTCCCTCCATCCCTCTCATGTAGAAGGCATGGACCACACGTGACGGAAGAGAAGCGACGCTTGGCCATCGCAATAAACTGGTGTCGTGCCAGGAGGGAAGGAATACTTGATGATCAGAGAAGGATTGATGACTGCAAGTGTTTTCCAGCCATAAACCATCTAGCCAGGTGTCTTTTTTTTTTTTTTTTTTTTTTTTGTGATACGCGGGCCTCTCACTGTTGTGGCCTCTCCCGTTGCGGAGCACAGGCTCCGGACGCGCAGGCTCAGCGGCCATGGCTCACGGGCCCAGCCGCTCCGCGGCATGTGGGATCCTCCCAGACCGGGGCACGAACCCGTGTCCCCTGCATCGGCAGGCAGACTCTCAACCACTGCGTCACCAGGGAAGCCCTAGGCAGGTGTCTTTTAACTAAGATTAATAAACATATGTCACCAGCAAATGTCTCATTACAAGACGCATGATAATGGAGAATCAAAATTTTCAAGTTGCCAAGCTGCCACAGAGTAAAATCTCTCCAGATAAACAAAGCCGTGCCAGCTCGAATAGGAAGAACTGCCTTTCTGCACCTGGAATATTTTATGCCCAAGGTAAATAGTCCCCTTTCTTTCTGGAAATTGAACTTGGACCAGAGGTCTCTCTGTTCAGGCCACAACACAGGTTATAAAATTTCCTCTCAACTGGCAGTCTCTGCTCATACGGACCCAGGCAACATCCTGGCCTCTGAGTTAATGCCTGAAGCCAAGTAAGGGACTATGTTAGAGACTGTCATCGAAATTGGTAGCCAGGGGGCTGGAGAGAGCAACAATTTCACAGGACAGCTACACAAAATATGAAGATGATGGTGACAGGTGTAGGAAATGTTCCATGGAACACCAAAGGGGAACACAAGTGGCCAACTCAAAATTTAGTTTCTCTCGGAATGTCAAAATGGGCCAGGGCTGTGAGTTCTCAAGAAGCCATCTGAGCCATGGTTTGTGTTACAAATTCAGGATCAAAGTGTATTTCCATTCCATAGCTCATGTGTGTAAATCTATCAGTGAACATTAGTTTGAATCTTGCTGTGAAACTCTGGGCAAACTCTTTTCAGAGAGGTAGTTAAGTGCTTTGAAAACAGAGTATCTAAGCTTCTTATCTGCAAAAGATAATTTTGCATTCTTCCACTTCCTTGAACTTGTAGTGGAATGGCAATCCATTTTTCACTTGAGACTCGGGGTAAGGTGTATATAATATATAGTATAATATATTATGTAATATATAATAATACTAATATATATTCACATGTATATATGTATATAAAATATCTGTATACATATATCTGTACATATATAAATGCAATATATATGTTGCCATATACATGGTGAAGTATATATGTGTATACTATTTATGTATAAAAATATATACATAGAGAAATAATAACCATATTATTTTGTCTATAAAACTATTTTGTTGATGAGAAGTAGACAGGCAAGCCCTTAACAAAAACTTATGGGAATTCATCCTTAGTTTAAAAGTTATCTTGTTATCTTCCCAGATTACACACATTATTGCTTTTTATAGCCTGGCATAGTTATGGCAACTAAATTTCACTGCATGCATCAAGTCTCATGGCTTGCTATGGCTGCCTGGACCCCCTGTGTTGAGAAGGATTCTGAAGCTGCATCTGGGCTCAAGAAGACAAGGGATAATCAATAAATAATATCTGCTCTGGCAGATGGTGAGTACATAACATATACTTGTCATGATTCACTCCGTACCTACCAGGTGCTTGTTAAGTGTTTATTATTGATAACAAAGAATGGAATGTTAGCATGCAAGATGCCAAAACACCAAAGGTCAGAAGTTAGAGGATGGTGAAAATCAGCACAGCAAGGAGAAGCTTCCTCATGAAATAGAGGTTCAACAAGGTTCAATAACTTGAAGAAATGGACTGCTGCCTGAGGAAGTCATCTTCCAATGTAAAAGGAATCTATTTCACATTGCAAAACTTGAGGACCTGGTACTAGAAACAGTTACCAGGAGCTAAATGAAGAAGCTTCTTCAGAACTGCATCTAATATCATTGGGAAGAGCAGAGAGGAAAAGACCTTTAAAAACACTCTTTCATAATAACAATTATGATATTGTTACCTGAATAACAATTCAGGTAATCAAAATGTATATGTACTTTTGTAATATTACAGAAATGTGTTTAAGGGGAGGAAATGGTACATTCAAGGGAAAGTTAGATAATCATTTATCAGAATTTTGTGAGGGAATTAATTCATGAGATAGCCAAAGTCACTCTGAATCAAGGTGGGGCACCAGAACCACCTGTGGAGACAGCTATCGAGCCATATTATACAAACCTCAATGCCTGGGACCCAGGAATATGTGTTTTATGATGTCCTCAAGAGATTCTGACACATCCTAAATTTGGTAGAAAATAAACTTACAGATTTAAGAAGCTCATAAATCCCAAACAACATAAACTCAAAGAAGTCCATACCCAGACACATCATAATCAAACTGCTGGAAACTAAAGGCAAAGCAACCAGGGAAAAGTGTTGTACTATATACAGAGGAAGAATGATTCAAATGGCTATGAGTTTCTCATCAGAAACCGAGGAGGCCGGGGGCAGTGCATTGTTTATTTAATATTGAAAGAAAAGAACCGTCAACTTAGAATTCTATATCCAGCAAAATTATGCTTGAGGAATAAAGGGGAAATGAAGACATCCTCAGAAGGAAAACTAAGAGACTCCATCAGCAGCAGCAGACCTGCTCTAAAAGACAAAAGTTCTTCAAAAGGAAGAGAAATGATATCGGTGGGAAACATGGAACTTCAGGAATGAAGAAAAACAGAAATGGTAGATATTTGGTTGATATGGTAGACTATATTTTCTCATATTAGTCTTTAAATATGAATGATGGTTGAAGGCAAAAATTATAATATTGTCTGACTGGGGCTTCAAGGTATAGAGATTATGACTACAATGCAATGAATGATGATGATAACATAAAGGGAGAAGGACTAAAGGACTCCTTTAGGTAAAGTTTCCACATTCCACTAGAAGTGATAAAACATTAATTATAACTAGACTACGAAAAGGGAAGTATGTACATTATAATCTCTAGCCAAGCACTAAGCATTAATGCAAATAGAAATATTAAAAAACTCAATAGATAAACTAAAATGGAATAATAAAAAATTCAAACAATCTAGAAGAAGGCAAGACTATGGGCAAAGAGAAGAATGTAAAACCAAGGGGACAAATGAACCAAAGCAAATAATAAAAACGGCAGACCTTAATCTGAGCATCTCAATAATTACATCAAATGTAAACAGTTCATGCAGCAATGAAAAGTGAAAGATTATCAGAATGGCCAAAAACAAAAGACTGAATTATATGCTGTCTAAAACGACCTACTTTAAATATTGCCAGCGATAAAGAAGGAATTACAGAATGATATGTGGGTCAATTCATCAAAAATATATAACAATCTTCAGGGTGTATGCACCCAACAGTAGAACTTCAAAAATCATGAAGCAAAAAAACTGATAGAGCTGAAAGGAAAAATGGACAATCCACAATTAAACTCTTTTTTTTTTTTTTTTTTTTTTTTGCGGTACGCGGGCCCCTTACTGTTGTGGCCTCTCCCGTTGCGGAGCACAGGCTCCGGACGCACAGCCTCAGCGGCCATGGCTCACGGGCGCAGCCGCTCCGCGGCATGTGGGATCTTCCCGGACCGGGGAACGAACCCCTGTCCCGTGCTTCGGCAGGCGGACTCTCAACCACTGCGCCACCAGGGAAGCCCTAACTCTTTTGAATAGAACTGAACAACATCATCAACCAACGGATCTAAGTGACATTTAAAGAACACTCCTAAAAGAGCAGCAAAACTATATGCGAAAACTACAAAAGGCTGATGAAAGAAATCAAAGAACTAATAATTGACCTGACATACCATGTTCACAGATTAGATGACTCAATATAGTTAAGATACAAATTCTCCTCAAATTGATCTATGCATTTAATGCAATTCCAATCAAAATCCCAGGAGGATGTCTTACAGATATAAGCAGGCTGATTCTAAAATTTAAATGGAAAGGCAAAATAGTATAACCAAAACAATTTGGAAAAAGAAGATTAATGTTGGAGGGATCACACTATTTGATTTTAAGACATTATAAAGCTATATTAATCAAAACTGTGTAATTTTGGCAAAGGGATAGACATATAGATCAACGGAACAGAAAAGAGCCCAGAAATAGACCCATACAAGTATACTAAACTGAATTTTGACAAAGCTACAAAAGCGTTTCCAAGGAGGAAGAAAAGTGTTTTCAACAAATGGTGCTGGAGCAATTGGATACCTATAGGCAAAAAAAGAAACTTGACTTCAACCTGACTCCTTATACAAAAATTAAAAATGGATCATCAACCTAAACATAAATGTAAAGCTAGAAATTTATAGGAGAAAACATAGGTGAAAACCTTTCTGATGTTGGGTTAGGTAAAGAGTTCTCAGATAAAATACCGAAAGCATGATCCATAAGAGAAAATTGGAAAACATCAAAACTGAAAAATTTTGACAGCGCAAACAGCACTGCCAAGAGAAAGAATGGACAAGCTACAATCTGGGAGAAAATATTTGCAAATTACATGCCATAAAAAGAACTTGATTACAAAATATATAAAGAACTCTTACAATGCAATAATAAGACACAGAACTCCATTTTTAAAATGGGCAAAAATATTTGAACAGGCATTTCTGTGAAGAAGATATACAGACGAAAATAAGCATATGAAAAGATTCCCAACATTATCACCCATTGAGGAAATGCAAATTAAAACCAAATGAGATACCACTACACACCTGGTAGAATGGCTAAAATAAATTAGTATAAATAAATATGTATGTACATACATTGATACATAAATGATAAAGCCAAGAGCTTTAAGAATGAGGAACCACTGTAATTCTCATGCACTGATGGTGAGAATGAAAACTGGTACAGCCACTCTGGGAAACACTTTAGCAGTTTCTTAAGCTAAACATGCATTTTCCACTCTTGTGGTAAGAGTGACCTGACCCAGCCATCCTACTGCTGGGTATATATGCCAGAGAAATAAAAAACTTATCTCCACAAAGAAGACTGTGCACCATGTTTATAGCTGCTCAATCTATAATTGTCAAAAAATTGGAAACAACCCAAATGTCATCAACAGGTGAAGAGATAAACTGTGTTACTGTCATACAATGGAATATTGCTCATTAACAACACAGAACAAACACAATCAATACATACAACAAATTAGGTGGCTCTCCATGGAGTTATGCTAGGTGAATAAACGCCCATCTTAAAAGGTTACACATTGTATGATTCCATTTATGACATTCTGAAAAGACAAAACGCTAGTGATGGAGAACAGATGAGTAGTTATCAGTGGTTGAAGTAGGGGAGGATTTAACTGAGAAAGAGCGCCATGAGGATATTTTCATTCTGTGCCCTAGCTGTAGAGATTGTTTCAAGAATCTACACATGTGCTAAAACTCACAGAATCGCACATCTAAAAAAAGTTCATTTTACTATATGTAAATTTAAAAAATAAAAAAATTAGAAGTCTCTTTTGATCATATGTCAAATGTTCCTGTTTGTAACGTTTTCATGCAAGTGTGTGTGTGTTTTATTGTGTGTTTTGCCTCTGTGTGTAACCCTCTATTTATCTACGTATCCACCAACTGGAGATCCTTTCAGTCTAATGGAAGAAACACATGCTTTAGGGGCAAATCTGACTTTAAATTCTTGCCCCCAAACTTTATCCATATATATACTGAGCACCTACTGTATGCCAGGTATGTGTTAGGTTCTTGGAATTGAAGGATAAATAAAACAGAGGTTTAGATATCAAGGAACTTACAGTCTTGTGGGGGAAACAAACAGTAAGCAGAAAAACACTAGAATAGGTAATTCAAGATGATTATAGACTGTGGTGAGTGCTACCCAGAAAATAAACAGGGTGATGAGCTGCAGCAGAATGAAGGAGGGGCCGAGGGGACATTTGAGATCTGAAGGATGACAATGAACTGCCCACGGAAAGGGCTAGGAGAAGAGGCACTGCTGCTGCAAGAAGAGCAAGGCTAAGGGAGCAGAGGTAGGAAAGGGCTGGTGCATTCTGGGAACAACAAAGATGCTGATGGGGCTGGAGTGTTGTGAGGGGAAAAGAAAGAGATGAAGTAGCCACATCACAGAGGCTCGTAAGCCATGGCATGAAGTCTGGTTGATGTGAAGAGCAATGGGAAGCCACTGGGTTTTGTTGTGTTTTTGTTTTTTTTTAAGCAAGGGAGTGGCCATGGTCTTCTTTATATTATCAGTGTGACCTTTGGAAAGTTCTTTTAACTTTGCATCTCAGTCTCCACATATGCTAAGTGGCGATCATCACACAACAAGCAAAATTTTTGCGAGAATTACATATATTGGTGTCTAGAATTGTGTGGGTTGTACTGGGTGCTCAATAAAATTTGAGTTTCTCTTCTTCCATTGTGTGTGTGTGTGTGTGTGTGTGTGTGTGTGTGTGTGTGTGTCCTTTTATTGCTTTTGTTTGTGTGAACCTCTCAGTTCTGTCTCTTCTTTCTGCCGCTCCATCTTTTGCTTTTCTGTCTGACCTCCAGCACAAGCACAGCCAAAGCCTCTGGTTTCTGCTGTCACTGCCCACTTGCGAGAGTGGGCGGGGCGACAGGCAGCTTTGATTCTGTGTGGTTGAACCATACGAAATGGCTATTTGGTAGATCACAACTGATTAAATTAGGGTGAGCCAATTTCACATGATTCAGCTTCGTAGCACACTTAAATGTGACCATCACCGTTCCGAGGTGTTTCTTCATCTGCTACAAATTAGATGATTTTTGAGATCCATTATTGTCCTAAATTCTGTGATTCTAATCAAACCCATGTTCATCAAAGACATACCCTATCAGGAGGCTCAGAGGCCAGATGGCATGGGTCGATCTACTTGAAGTGTTGAAGGAAAGAAGCTGTTAACCAAGAATCCTGTATTTAGCAAAACTGTCCTTCAAAAATAAGGGAGAAATTAAGACATTCCCAGTTAATAGAGAGTTGAGAGAGTTCTTAACCACCAGAACTGCCTGCAGCGGGGAGTCCTTCAGGCTGGGGTGAGGGACCCTGCACAGTAACTCAAAGCCTTATGAAGAAATAAAGATCTCTGGTAAAAGTAGACAGACGGGCGATTAGAAAAGCTAGTACGATTGTAACTTTGGTTTGTAGCTCCACTTTCTGGTTTCTGTTTGATTTAAGAGACTAATATATAATTAAAAACAACAAAAAGACATACCCTTTCTCACTAGTATAAGTGAGCATCCTTCTCTCTGGCTCACTGTCTTGGTGACCAACAGATTGCTGGGTTCTCTTTATAGTCAAAACATTAATATACAAAAGAGTTTTCCCAAGCACTGCCTTCTGTGTCAGAAGTGTTCAATCCTTGTCATCTTTTTATTAGGCAAACTTCATGATTTCATTGCACGAAACATTATTGCCATCACTTCCTTGAGGATGACCCTAATAGAAGGTACAATAAAATTAGAAAATCAAGACTAAGACAGTCAGCTGATAAGTCCTAGTTTGCATGTTCTCTGTGAGGCACCCAATTTATAATTCCTTGAGGATGATATGTAACATCTGTAAAATGCATTTTGTACAATGCTTCTTACGCTAATCTTCGTTTGAAATAGGAATCCATTCTCTACTGCTTGTTAAACAAAGCCAAGTCATTTTATCTGTCCACAAGCAGGAATAGCATTATGACCCTTACCGGAACACTGTCCTACAAGACGATGTGTGTGCCACATGTTAGATTTCAGCATAGGACATTTTATCCAGCTCTCTGCCTCTCCCTTGACAAAAATAAATAGATAAACATTTAAAAGTTACAAATCCTACAAGCTCATTTCCTGAAAAGCAGATTGCAACTCCTTCCCTTTTCTGCCCTTCTTTGCTGCATCTGCTGACTCCACTTTTGAAACACTGGCTTTCACCAGACTGGTCGGTTACGCAGGTCATATTAATTTCCGTAAGGGTTTTCATTCCCACCTTTAATCTTTCCCCAGATCCTCAGGAGGAGATAAAGCAGATATTGATACAAATAAACATGCAACTTATTTATTCGTATCAGATCTCCTCTCTTCTCAGCAGGAAGTGAATTTCAGCCTCAGTCTCCAATCTCCCAATAGTGATGAATCAAAAGGCTACAGCCAGAAGAACTTGAAAGTATCAAGATGAAGAGAGGCCTTCAGGGTCTGTCTCTCCTCCGCTCGCTCTTTCTACTGAGTCTTTCTTCAGGGTGTTGTCATTAAGATCCTTGGTAAGTGCTGAGAAGCAGCGTGGTGGGAGTTTCTGAAGATCAATGATGTACCACATATGATGGTTTTAAGGCACCCTCTTCTCGACCCAATCAATAACAGCTTTGATGCGATCCCGTGATGCAAAGTTCTTACACACATTGCTGCCAGGTTCCTCCTAATCACATCTCATGTTCCTATTCAAGAGCTCCTACTGCTGAGAACTGCATCGCTCATCTCCCAGTAAAAGGAATTGGTATAGACTGGCTCAAATTGCCCAACAAAACTTCATTGGTTCCACCCTGTCCATAAATCAAGGTACTGATGCCTAAGCCTCTGGAAGACTTTTTTTTTTCCTTTCACAAGAGAGAAGAAATACCTTTATTTTTCTAATACCCCATAGTTGTGGGTGGCGGTGGTGGAATTTACAATTTCTTAATAGAAAAAGAAAACTATTTTGAATTTCAAACTCAGAGACAGAAAGGGAGACAGGTGGAAAATATCAGAGATTGCTATAGCCTGCGGAACGCTAAAATTGGATAAAAAATGAAAAATTCAGGCAGTCTTCTTGGTGTTTAGCTGGTAGGCTATCAACGCCCTAATGGGACAAGAAGTAAAGAAAACAGAGTCATGACCCAGTATGGGGGCAAATAGCCAAGTTCGGGAGTACAAAGACCAGCTAAAGCTGTTGATGCCCAAGCAATGGTCCCGACACAAAGCCTTCCTGCACTAAGCGTACGGGCTCATTCAGCGCCATACATTCTGTTTTTATATTCTGGGGCTCATATCCACGTATCCACCTAAGACTCTTACTTCCTGAGACTCTCTGTTCCTTCAATAAATAATATGCTCCATTTCATTTGATCACATGGTCTGAAATAACTTACTCAACTTATGAATTATTTCAGGTCTGGGCCCTCTGCCTATTCTTACAGACCGAATTCCTGGCCTCTCAGAGTTCATCTTTCCTGCCATAGACAGTAACTGCCCATTTATTCTCTCCCTTCCTAACAGGGACCCAGAAATTCCAGCTTGAGTTATTTGGAGGGCTTCTCCTCTCTCTACTTAAAAATGACTGATTTTAAATGAACATCAGATAAGCCTGTTTAAAGAAGCCTCTCAAATTCTAAAATTCCCTTTGTATGTTCACCATTTTAGAGCTGGCTTATGGCCACTTAGCGATTCACTGCCATGCATCCATGTGCAAGGAAAGACACGAAAGCTGAATAGGAACAAAGAAAATTCATTCTATCTGGCAATGATGTGACATGTTCATGGCAACCATTCTGGAGACTCTGGAGAAAACTGGCAATCCTTCACTCTGGGATAATTTTACTGTCTTCAGTTTCCTAAATAAATCAATGGCCTTCTTTGCTTGACCATTAACATATATAACCCGTGGAAACTGGGGGCAGCATCAGAGCTAGACGGGTAAATTGATTATATTCTCTGAAGAGAAGCATCAGACTCTGGGAAAAAAAGAAAGAGTAGCTGAGACAAGCTTGAAATTTCGTAATCAATACGGATGCTAATATATCACAAAATATTTCTATGCATTTTCTTAATAGATTTCTAAGTTACCCACAACCATTCCTGTTTCACAGGAAAAATCTATATGAAGGCTAAGTGGCTATTGGACATGAGATAATTATTTGGGAATGTATTTATGAAAATAAGATTACTTTTTCAGGGTTTCAGTCCGTGATTTTTCCTTCAAGGTTTGACAACTAACGAACAATAAGGCCAATGAACACCAGCAGTAACATATTTGTCATTCCACTATAATAGCTAAGTGGAAGCAATTTTAGCTAAACACGATCATCTCTTGCAAACAAGATTTGCATTCACAAGAAGTGAAAAAAGGGTTCATGTTTTCCATAATAATGGAAAAGAGATGATTTTTGAGGCCCAAAGACAACAGAAGTTGTTCTGAATTGGGCTTCATCTCATTATTGATATATTTTCATTTGTTGAACTGCAGCAGAGTTATGATCTGCCCTGGTTTCCTGTTGAGAGTTTTATCTTTCAATTTTTACAGTACATGCTTTTTCAAAAGAGTAAACTTCCAGAGCAATTTATTTAAGAAGATACAGCTACTGAATTTCAAGATCACTGAGCAACTGTCATGAATACACTACAGCTCTTCCTAAGAACAAAGCTTTGCCCTTGGCTCTTCACCTCTGATAGTATTTTAAAAAGACTTGGCTCCAGGCTGCTGTGTAGAGTTGGGCAGGTTGTTCACTGCACAAGAGCATCTAGCCAAGGGGCGAGCGGACTGAAATTCAGCCCATGCTCTGCTTGTTCAGTCGTGTGCCCTGGCATTGGGCCGCCTCCACTTGAAAGAAGGAGGGCCTTTTACTAATCTTCACAGAGGCATTTACATGCTAGTGGAGGCCCTTAGTTAGCCTGGCAGCTGACATCGAATAGGAAAACTCCAACATGTTAAGATTCATTTTTGCTCTGCAAAGGGCAGAAGGGAGGGTCTCCACAAGCAAGATGGAGGAATCGGAGATATGGAAGGAAGAATTCCTCAGAGTCAGAAAGATATAGTTATCTGCCTCTGGATAAGTCAAAGCTAACTCCTTCTCACCTCAGTTTCCTCATCAGTCAATCAGGTGTAATAATGCATACGTGGCAAGGTAAAGTGGACCATATAGTGGCTGCTACTTAATGGGCCTGCCTTGCTTGGTGGTAGCTGTTGCCACTGCTACTGTTTTATTGTGCTATGATTAATATCTCTTCCTTCCCCCTACTCCTAGGAAGACTAACTCTCCACCAGGATCAGCTCATTCATACTTAAAGTGTGCAACAAGGAATAACCAAGAGGTAAGGACATAGCTCAGCTCTACTCTGTCTTCTGCCTGCCCCCCACATATAAGGGGGTAGGCAGAGCCTTTAACTTTGCTCCAGAAGCCAGGATGTGCTGCAGGGGAGCTGACTTATTCTCATCCTGGACTAGCGTTCTTAGCAGAGGGCAAGAGCAGTCTATGAATCCTATAATTACAGGAAACATCTGAGGGTCCGTGAGTCCTAGCGAGTCTCTGCTGAGTGAGTCTGTAGCATTCACTCAATTCCGAAAGTGCCTTCAACACAAAGTTTAAGGAGCTCTAGACTGAGGAAAGAGAGAGGGAAGGAATTAAGGAAGATTATTTCTCCCTTTCTTCAGGAAATAGAGTTCTTCTCTGGAATGAATGTGTCAAGAACTGCCTTGTCTAGCTCTTTGCATCCTGTTTATCTCTTTCTATAAGACTTGGCTGTTCACTGAAGGCTGCTGGTTCTTACTAACGCAGGACAATCACTCCTAACTTGAGCTGAAGCAAATACTTGGCATAGTATCAAGGGTCTATCCTCTTGCTTTCTATAGATGCTGTCAGTCTCTCTGCAGGGATCCTTACTCCCAACTATCCACCTTCTCGTGCCAGCTTCTTAGTTCTCGATGCCTACTTCTGTTTTCTTGCGGTATTCCATTCTCCCCAGTTCTAACTTTCACAGTTCCAGATCTGAGTCCCGCCTTAGGGATTGAGTTCCATGCCTGCCGCTGAGACCAATCTCCCCCATGCTTGCCTTCTACCTGTTCTGCTTTTCGATCTCCTGGTCCTAGTTCCCTGCCCTAGTGTCCTGTTCTACTGAGATTGATCGAATCAAGCACAGACTTTTAAAATTAATCATGTTATTCAGCAATACATTCCAATAACTGCATTTCCACTCTGGGATTGAACAAAAGGTCGCTGAGGTCTGCAATTTATGATTCATCTTGGCTTCTTTCCAGACCCTCAACTTGAATCACATTCTTGGTGAGCCAGACAAGAAGGATTCAAATTCCCCTGCAAGAAGCAGTGTAAGTAAGATCAGAAGTTTTAATAAAGCAAATATACCTGCTTGATCTTGGGGCAAGTCCAAAAGTCAAAGAGTCATGAGTTATCTCACCTGTGTTCATTGATCTGACCCCATGTTTACTCTTGCACGGTCTGTGGCCCACTCCACAACTTTGGATTTTCATCTACTCTCTTTTTGCATCCTGTATTTTCAACAACTATCACATCCATCCACACATGGATGTTCTGTTAGCTCCTCCACACTCAAAATGTCCAAACCCTCAATCCACTGTTTTCCCCCAAATGACCTCCAAACTCAGATGCATTTTTAACACTATAGTCATAATGATCTTTCCAACATGCAGCTCTGATGTAGTTGTTGGCTACCTCAGAAAGTTCCATTAACATCCCATTCCCATAGAACAAATTCCAATAGGAGGAATCTATGAGGAATTCTCATAGAACAGATTCCAAACTTCTTCCATTCCTATAGGACAAATTCCAAAGATGACATTCAAGACTATAGTCTATATGAGGGGGAAGGACCATGCTTTAACCCACATTACAGTAACTTGGAAGGGATGCTCTTCTTATTGAATGTTCATTCTGCACCCACTTATAAACATTGATATACCTACATAACTTGACCTGTATAACTTGGTGCCCCTGATGCTATGCCTGACTCAGTGAAGATGCTTAATAAATATTGTTTTATTTCCTCATACCTGTTCTCTTAGGACAAGAAATATTTAACTCTAATATTTCTCCCTATATAATGTTTATTATAAACATATTTATATTACAATATTCTGAGTATTTGATGAATATTTGATGACCACGGCCCAACAACCAGATGGCTTTTTTGTTCTGGCGTCCATTTTCTTACTCTGTCCAACATAACATTGCTCTTTTTGTTTTTCTTTAACTGGATGTGCTTAAGAGTATAGAATAGTGCTGCAGTCTACCATCCATGTTCCTGGTATGCACTGAAATTAGGCATATCACAAACTCTATTAAAATAAGGTAATCCTTTACCTCTGGAAGGTAAATTGGGGATTGGCAGGGAACCAGCAACTGGTAGTCTCAGTAGCACCAATTCTGACGGCCTTGTTGAGTTTCACGTCCCCCTTGGGTCTCGCCCACCTTGGTCAGTATAGGCTGCGCCAACATCTTGGCCGCAAATGTGTGCTATTGTCCATATAAACGCTGTCCTATGCATGAACCCAAATACCTTCCGTCATTATCCCTTAGCAAAGCTGGAACACCGTGGAATAAAAAAAGAAAAAACAGACTTTGCCAAATACGAAAGCAGAACACAAAAACAACAAAGAAAGAATAAGAAGTGTAAACTCGGTCATGAGTATACCATATAGATTTGTAATATTTCATAGCTAGTATTTCACTGTCACTATCCATTGCTCATGCTTGTCAGAACTAGAAGCTAGGGGAAGACGGTCTCCTTGCAAAACACTATATATATTTAGTATCTCCTGGTAGTCTTCCTTCAAGTTGATGCCTGATCAGTTGAGGATTTTTTCTGTCAGAATGTGATTATGAGTATCAAAAGCAGGCATGCCAAGATCTTCTCTAACTGCCTGGGAGAGAATGGAACGCCTGCAGTGTAACAGGACACAGCTGCCAAAATCTTGGAAGCCTTGGCACCTTGATAGAGGAAACAATGAACATTTGTTTACTGCAACCTTCCTGAAATGTACATATGCTCTTCAACTGGGGGCTGGAATGATTAGGCTTCTCCTCTTGTA
Organism: Leucopleurus acutus; assembly: GCF_964270905.1. Lineage (NCBI taxonomy): Eukaryota > Metazoa > Chordata > Mammalia > Artiodactyla > Delphinidae > Leucopleurus > Leucopleurus acutus. The sequence goes on along the minus strand of NC_139160.1, from coordinate 65,595,490 downwards.
ACCCCTCAGCCATTTGTGATCTGCTTATGTTATAGCTCTATGAATACTTGAGCCATTACATCATTAGAATGCTTACTGAGATTTCCTGAATTATTTCAAAAGATGACTTGCTTTCGATATATCATCAAATTTGCTGATCCAGCAAAAGTCGTCCTGCCAATGGATTAATTACCTACTACAGCACTACCCTCCTTTCAGAGACAATAACTGTTGAAACATGTGTAACCTCATCAAGACTACTTTTGATACGGTGCCCTAAACACCCCAAAAGTCCCCTAAAGGATGACCACAGACCTCAGATCCCAATTCAAGCTTGATAAAAGTTAGCACTGTTTCAAACTCTTCTATCGACTTCTCACAATTACTACCCAATAATTAATCAATCCATAATTTAATACCAATCTACTGAGTACTCACAGTGCCATAAAATCTACTATTTTTTTCCTCAACATCTCCTTCTATTTCATCCCCACCAAGAAATTCAAGTACGCTTTGTTCTGCCTCACGGTTTTCTATATATTGCGGCAAACAAATTTTTGCCTTACGAAACCACTCTTCATATGATATATAATATTCAATTAAGAATCACTTGGTTCTTTAAGGCAGGCATGTACATAAAACATGAAAGTGTTAGGTCTCACTTATATTTGCCTAAGTTTCTGGTCATTTAAAAAATGAGAACATGTCTGCATTAAAGTTACACTCAAGAGAAATTACTGGAGAAGTGCTAAATGGTAAAAATCGCAACCAGCATCCACTTTCAATTCAGCTCACCCACGGGAGCTCCAGTCTGGTGTCTATAAATAACTGAACCGCATTGGGCAAGGAAGCCAATATTTAGAGCCAATAGCTGTGCACACACATAGTTCTGGATAATTTATTATTCTGTACAGTAAATGGCTGGCCCATAATTCACAAGCTGAGAGTTAATGAGAATATCTGTCCCTAATACCCATAAGAAAGATAAGGACTGGTATAATGCGGTTTATCCAGGACTTCTGAGCCTTTCAAGGGCAGAAATGAAAGCCTCTGACAGCAAAATGCAACAAGAAATATTGCACTAACCTACATCCTTCCTGTTCTTCCATCAAACCAATCCATGTGTACATGCATTAAGGAGTAATTCATTCTGAATAACTCTTCCCAAATAACTTGATCCCTTTTAATCACTGGTATAATTAACTTAATGATATAATTGTGTAGCTCCCAATAAGAAAGGGGTAGAATAGGGATAGTAATTTATTTCTTCCTCATAACTCAGCTAGCAAAACTAGAATATATATATATATATATACACACACATATATATAATACATATTATATACATTTAAAACTATATATAAAATACATATATTCTCTCTCTATATATATATTCATTCAAAACTATCTATCTAATCTACATGGAGGTATATAGGGGTGAGAAAATTAAACAGGGAAAAAGTCCCCCAAATGACTAACTGTTTATCAGTATAAGTGCTTTTATTACAAACTTTTAGAAAGTAAATATATGCTGGGGGTTTCATCAGAGTGGTAATAAATATTAATAATTACCAATTGGCTAGAGGTTTTAAATGGCCCTGCTAAAGCAATGTGTCAGTAATGCTGTGTTCCTAGGAAACACAGAATGGATGTCTGCATTCATGGCTTCTCCTCTGTTTGGGGTTTTAAAGTCAGGGATGTGCTCAGCGGTCTATCCTAATGGCCTTCTAACTCTTTCTGCTATTTCCTTGAAGGTAGTTGAAATGTAAAGAAGATGTGTTACCACTCTATCCTGAAATGAACCTACCAAATCCCCTGCCTTAAATAAAAGCAGATTGTGTGTGTGTTTGCGTGTGTTGTCTTAGGTGCTAACAGTAAGGGGTTCTCAGTGTGGGCCCTTTGGCCAGGATCAGTGCTCCCCCAAGTGGCTCATGGGCCAGCAGCAATTTCAGCATCACCTCAGAAATTGTTCGAGCTGAAAATTCTCAGGCCCCTCCCACAGCCCACCTATTACATTTCTGGAGCAGAGCCCAGGAATCTGTGTTTACAAGCTCTGCAGGTGATGGGTTCGCTCACTAGAGTTTCTGAAGTATTGGTCTAGAATTTTCCTGTGCTGTGAATGAAGTGGGTATAGGCAAGCAGATATTAGAGACTAAATAACGGGATTGCTGGCATTTTAGATTCTATATAAATGGCTCATAGGCTCAATGGCGTTGCTTGTACGTTCACGGAAGAGTGTGGAGGTTGCTTTTTATGAAGGGCATGTTTCTGGGATCCAAAAAAGTCGTATTAAAAATCTTTTTTCCCCCACCTGTATTGTGGCTTACGTAGCAGGAAAGAATCCATTTTATTCTGAGTTTAAACATGCTTCAGTCAGAATAGAAGAAATGGCGTTTGAGTATTTATGTTAAAATTCTAGCCCCTTGAACAACTGTGTCTGAGGAGAAATGAAGGAAAAGCTAGAGAAGAATGCAAAACTGACATAGTTGGAATTCGGGATCATTTGCTAAGAAAGTCTTGCGTATGTACTCAAATGTTCTGCTTGCAGAAGGCAGGTCCCGAATCACTGTTGGCAATTACTTTGCTACGTGGTCAACTAGCTGAGGGAGTGACGCTAAGCATCTCTCTCTTTCAAAGACAGTGTTCATTCCCCTTTCCCCTTAATCTATTGCCTCTTAAGGCAGTTAAGAGTGGGGTCTGTATGCTGAGCCAGTGTGACCTACCTTCCAAGCATAAGCGAGGTAAACAAAGGGAGGAGGAAGCCACCGCTAGTGATTGGAAAAATAATGAAAGCATTCTTCTTTCCAGGCCCTCAGAAAGACTGTGAGTCTCTAAGGCTCTACTGTGCCTGCCTGAATGAGAAGCGAAAAAAGAAAACAAGGTATAGGATGACCTCCAGGCTGTTTTCCTTTCCAGGCCCTGGCCTCTTTCTTCTTAGCTAAAACAAGAAAGCAAAACTACTATGGCTTCCAATGGGGGCAGAAGAACAAGGAATTTACCTGATTTTCATATTAGCTCCTTCCAAGGACTCAAGGCATCCCTGGCCCTTAACCAGGCCAGGGTGATGGGCATCTCATTCGATAAAGTTGTGTCGATGCTTTTTTTTTTTTTTCACTTTTAATTCAGGGCATGTCCACTTTTTTGACCACTTAATAATTAATTTCTAGGCTGATTGAGATTTGGGCAATATATGAAACTGGCTGGCTTCATGCCTCAGCCTGCATTCCTCAATTCCCAGACTAATTTCTTCATCCTGATCCATTTCACATGGCTTTAGGCACTATTTATCACCAAATACCACCCAGACCTCCCACAAGCAGAAATTCTGTCAAAATCCTATCTGCCACCACCTGCATACACCCAGCTTTATTTCAGGGCTGCAATTCAAGAGGTTCTCAGACAAACACGGAAGCAGTGTACAAGATGTGTAACAGGTTATACAAACAGGCAACATTTTTAATGTTTTTGTATTCCCTCCCGCATTTCCCCCCCAAAGTCATCATTTCTCAATATCACACACAGATTGAGACACATCTGACCTTCATTTTCTTAAACCTTACCGTGGGGTGCATGTGTGTTAGTGTGTGCATATACGCATGTGTGTTAATCACAGTGTGTCACATGTCCTGCAGTAGATGTGAAACAAAAAGGCCATGGAGAGGATTTTGATGTGGGTCTGAGGATTCCAGGCCTGATGGCCTCACTGCAAGTTTCATAACTAATGGTTATTTATTAACTACAACATAGGAAACTAGCTCAAAGAGTCTGATGGATAGATTGCTGAAAAAATGTAGGGTAATAATTATACTCTGCACAAAAATACACTAAAGTTACAAATACTTGAGACACTCCACTCAGAGACTGGCTCAATTCAAAAGCAAGAGACCTGCTGTGCGACATTATGCCTAGGTTAACAACATTGCTTTGTATATTTAATTTGCTAAGAGGGTAGATCTCATGTTAAGTGTTCTTACGACACTAAATAAAAATAAATACATGGATAAATGTATGTTATTCATAACAATCATTTTTTTTTAAAGCAAGCTATCCCCGGAGTGAATTTGTTAAGAACGTTAATCCTTTCTGACAGGACAAAGTTAGTGCTATGTAATTTCTTGTATGAACCAGAAGAAGTCTCAAACAATCTTGTTGAAGGGCAAACATCCTAGCTGGGGATGGTCTTCTAGCTATAAACTATATTTTGGTGACAAAGGGGGGATTGCTTTCATCAGAAAATAAACAGACTGAAGCTAATGCAAGGTTCCTCAGAAGTATTTCTCTGTGACACCCCAAAGGAAGTTTATCCTTAGAGAAAACTGCAGTTCTTTTGCTGGGTTGCAAGTGAAAGGATTCCTTTTAAAGATGCTAGAGAGTCTCCAAGTCCCTCAAACAGTGAGCTGCAATCACATCATCAGTCATCTCCAAGTGTTATCCCACCTAGGCTCCTAAAACTTCTACTTAATGATTTTCTCAGGCACCTCCCTCCCAAGGGAACTTCTGCCTGAGGGAAGGAGGGGGGAAAATAGACATATGCTAAGAATCTTCCTAGTTAAGGGGTTGAAATGACAAGCAAAAGACAATTAGCACAGATAATCAGCACATAGGCAATTGCCTGCCTTCAAGGTTTTCAAATTCCCCCTTTTATGATGATTAACGCTATATTGTCACAGTTACTTTTCCAAGGGATGTAAACAGAAACTCTGTCTTACATGATTTTTTTAATCATTTGCTTTAGTTTATAAACCGAGGTTCATAAGTGTTTCTCACTGGATAATTAAATGTTGCCCTTTCATTGGAAGTCCTGAGGAAAAAAAGGGAAATTCTAGTCTCTACTATTTTAACCCTCTATTTTTCTTTACTACCTCAGGGTGACAAAGAAGAATGGAACAGGGACCAACCTGTGGTTCTGATGGATTGACAACAGGCTCTACTGCCAGTTTATGCTCAGAAGGTATACATGGAAATTTGGAAGAATTTGCCTTGTACAATCAAATAAAAACCAGCTGCTACCCTGATTTCATTAACTGTAATAGCGTTTATTACAGTGTCATTGCTACATCTCAGATGAAGCTTTTATCTCAAAATAGAATGTGTCCTCATCTCTTTCTGAGACCTGTTTCATAGTAAAACAGCTGCCTACACTCAAAAGAAAAAAAAAATAGCTCTTTAAAACTCTGAGGCTATATTTAGTACACAAAGCTTTTGTTGAATACATTACCATATTCTTTGTCAAGCACTTGGTTCCAACATACAAGGTGAATATAAGAGAGGTGCATTTTGCAAAATGGAGAGAGAGAGAGAGAGAGAGAGAGAGAGAGAGATTGGGAGGGAGAGGCTCTGCTCACAGAATCCAAGGCAGTACTGCCAAACCCAAGAAAAGTCCCTGGAAAAATCACAGAACGCTCGTGCCAGAGGGATCTCACCATCTAGAGATGCGTAGGCTGAGGCTGAAGCTGCGGGAGGTAATATGTAGTGCCTGAAGCAAGGCTAGTGCAACTCAGGGACTGAATTTTTAATTTTGTTTAGTTTGAGTTCTGGCTTCAATTTCAATAGGCTCTTATGGCTAGCGGCCACCCTATTGGACGACCCTATCCTGGCTATTCCTATGTCCTTCTCTACAACTAGGTTTAAAGACATGGACGACGGGTTAAAACTCGAAAGAATTAAAAAGACAAAAGTCACTCACAATTCATGAAATCCCCAAAGCTTTCTGAAATCGACCACAAACATGACAGGCATTCCAAGCGGAAGTGGTCCATAAAACAAAGACCCACGAAAACCAAAACACTTGTGAGGACTTACAACCTTCCTCCGGAGCTGAAAGGATGAGAAAGTGTGAAAGTGGCACAAGGGAACAGGCAGGGCACACACTTGTCCCTCTCACTTCTTAACTAGCAAGAATCCTGCCTGAACAGAAGTGGTGTGAAGGAAAGCTTGCAGAGATGCAATCAATGATTAATAAGAGGGGAGCCACTAAGCAAGATGGCAGGGTTGGAAAGACGGAGAAGATCATCCTGCCCATCTCCTCTCCCCATCGTGCGCAAACTCGATGCCAAGAGGATGAGCAGGCAGCGGACACTAATCAAGTATATTGGATTTTTATCACTATGTTAGCAAGTTGGAGTGTGACCTTGGGAATTACACTTAACTGGCTATCTCACTTGCTTCACCTATTTAAAGAAATGATAATGAGGCTTGGTTTCAGGTACCTTGGGAAGCCTAAGATGAAAGTGTAAGATATAATCATCACTTGTTCCTTTTCTATCAGGCCATACTTCTCTCTCCAGTTAATAAGACCAATCACTTTCAAACCACAGTCCTAGTTTCTTGTTATAAAAGCCTTCTTTGAAAACAGTCAGGCTTCACACTTTTTTTAGCTTTTTTTAAAATATAACAATCGGAGCTAAAATTAGTGTTGTTCATGTACTCAATAGAAAAGACTTTAAAATATTTAAGGATGGAGCAAAACCATGTGAGGAAATCCCTAGAATCTAAAGAAGTGGATGTGAGTAAACATTGTTCTTACACTATGAACTATTTTTAATTAAAGGACAAATGGTTGTGATTCTGTAGGTATAACTGCCTGTCGTAATTTCTTTCATTTCTACTGTTTTCCTGCACACCACATTTTCTTTTGGAAATCAGCTTATTTTCTAACTTCAAGGTTATCCAAGAATAACTGTCTTCAAAAAAGCATATCGATGCAATAACGCTTGTAACCCTCTTGTCTAATTTTTTCCCATTTATTTATTTTTTATTTTATCTACTGAGGAAACTATATAGTGCTTGCTATATGTCCAACATTATTCTAAGCACTTTACAAATACTACCTCATTTAATCAAGTTACCACTATTACCTCCAATTTATAGAGGAGAAAAATGATGCAAAAGGAGGTTAAAAATCTTGTCCAAGCCATGCAGCTCCTAAAGGTGGAGCCAGAGTTTGAACCCTGCCAGTCTGGGTCTCTTAACCTTTAGGTCGTGTTACTTCATTTTAGATATATACTTATGTCAAATTTTAAAATAACCTTGGTAAAATTAACTGGCTTGGAAAACTTTTTAGTAAGCCACTTCCCCCCCCCCTGCCCCCCACAATGCTGTTTACCCACACCCTGTTTCCTCACTTACACTTTACTTCCAAAGAATCTAAATGGGCAATGTGCTACATCATCTCACATTTGCAAATCATTTCTCTAGAAAGGAACTAAATCACCACTTGGACAAGGGCGGTATTAGGACAGAACATCTATTCCTGTATCTCGTTTTTTTTGTGTGTGTTGTTGTTGTTTTTTAAGTTTATTGTATTTTTTCTAAAACTTAAAGGACTGAAATGGAGAGAAGGCAGTCTAATGGAAAAGAAAGAGGTGGAGGGATAAGTAAAAGAGAAGAAAGAACGTGGAAGGAATGAGGGGACATAGGAAAGATGCAAAACCTCTCAGCTTTGCCAAGCCTTGTAAAATGTTCAGTTCACACAAGATAAATACAGTAAGTGCTAATTCTTTACAATCAGTGACTTGAGTGGTTAAAGAACAGGTTGGACTTCAAATAAAAATATCTTATTCTCCCAAAAAGAAGCAGTCTTGAAGAAGGCCGTTGAGCCAATGAATAATTCTTTGTTAATTTTATTCACAGGGCGACAAGAACAACCTGAAGAGAGAGAATAAGGTTCCAGTTGGAGTCTCTACGGAACCAGCTTGCAAGAGAGATCAACACGACTGTAAACATCACCTTCTATTGCTAAGTAAACGCAAGGTAAAAGGTTTAGAATTTGTGTCCTAACAACTCTCAATATTTAGAACATTTATAAGTAACTCTTCTCTGATTTGATGGTATATATTTAAATATCTACATATTTCAATTCAAGCAATGTTACTTTAATCTCATATATACACACATCTTATTTTTTCCAGTTTAATTGAGATATAACTGATATACATTACTGTATAAGTTTAAGGTGTATAGCATAACAGTTTAACTTACATATATTGTGAAATGATTACCACGATAAGTTTATTTAGCAACCAGCAACTCATATAGATGCAATAAAAAAGAAAAAAACAAGGAACAAAATTTTTCTTCCTTGTGATGAGAAATCTTAGCGTTTACTATCTTAACAGCTTTCCTATATATCATACAGCAGTGTTAACTATAATCATTGTGTCATACATTAACATCCCTAGTACTTATTTATCTTATAACTGGAAGTCTGTGCCTTTTGACCACCTTCCTCCAATTCCCCAACTCCCCTGCCCCCATCCTTTGCCTCTCTCTGGTAACCACAAACCTGATCTCTCTTTCTATGAGCTTGGTTTTTTGCTGCTGTCATTGGTTTTTGCTTTGTTTTCATTTTAGACTCCAAATATAAGTGATAGTGACTCTGATATATATAAAAAAAGATAATACATCATGGGCACACATGGTTTGTCAGGGAATGGAAGATTTGTTTAGCATATGAAAATGAATCAATATAATCACAATATTCACTAAAGAAAGAGAAAACTTATATTATCTCAGGTGAAGAAAAGAATTGACAGTATTTAGTACCATTCATCATTTAAAAATTCCCAAAATTACAAAGGGGTTTGACAGTAGAAGTCTCTGCAGACAATTCACCACATTAATAGATAAAAGGAGAGAAAAAAGTCATATATCCTCTCAGTACATGAAGAAAAATTCATGATAAAATTGCTTTACTCCTAATAAATATCATGAGTAAGCTGGAAATAAAAAAGACCTTCTTGGACCCAATAAAGAGTAGTTCCAACAACCTAGATCCAAAACATCCTTTAGAGTAAAATGTTAGAAGCAATCACTTTAAAATCAAGAGCAAGAGAAGTATGTCCACTATCTGCTTCTATGCAAGTTGTATTATGGGTCCTTGCTTGCATATTCACACAGGAAAACTAAATTTTAAAATATAATAACTAGAATGGAAAAAACAAGAATGTCATTTCTCACAGATGATATAATTATATACACAGAAAATCCAAATTAATTATTAAATTAATAAGAGAGTTTAGCAATCTGGCTAGAAATAAGATGCATACACAATCGCTATGCCATCAATAACAATTTTAAAAATGTAGTTTTTTTAAGATATCATTTAAAATAGCAACAGAAATATAAAGTACCTAAAAAAATCTAACAAAAGATTTGTAAGACCACTATGGACATATTTTTACAGCTTTACTGAAAGACATTAAAGAAGTCATAACTAAATAAAGAGGTTTAGCATCTTCAGGGGAAGGAAGGCTTCCCATCATAAAAGGTACATTCCTCTCCAAATTTATCTAAAGATCCAAATCCCATCAGGGTTGTTTTTTGTTTGTTTGTTTGTTTTTAAGAAATTTGCCCAGGTGATTGTAACATGTACATTAAAAAGCAAAATGGCAAAGGCTATTGAAAAAGATAAATAGGTGGTGAAGACTTGCCCTACAAGATCAATTTAAGGCTCCAGCAATTAAAACACTGTAGGATAATTACAGGGATAGACTAGGGAAAAAAAAACAACAATAAAACTGAATAGACACAACAGACTTATGACAGAGATGGCAACACAAATCTCTCGGAAAACAAGTGCTTCTTCAAGAATGTGCCCTGGGACAACTGGTGAGTGACATGAGAAAGAGATTAAATTTGAACACTACCTTTCACACCATTCACAAAAATCAATGTGAAATGTTTTAACTATAAAAGGCAAAATTTTGCAGCTTTTTGAAGAAAATATAAGAAAACATCTTTATATTCCTGGAGGTTAGAAACAGTTTTAAAAGGACACGAACAAAAAATTTAAAAATTAATAGGTGCATTGAATTCCATTACATTAAGCTTTCACATCAAGAGATATTATAAAGATGGTGAAAGACAAGGCACAAACTGAGAGAAGATATTTACAACATATATAACTGACAATATATCTAGAATACGTATAGAAATCTTAAATATCAATATGAAAAGACATGATTCAGTAGAAAAATGAGCAAAAGACATGAATAAATATCTCACACAGTGGGAAACACAAATGGTCTAAAAACTTATTTTAACATGCTCAACCAATTATCAATCAAAAAAAACGCAAAATAAGATCATAAGATCCCATTCTGCATTTACTAGATTGGCAAAATAAAAGAGTTACACTACCAAGTTTTGGAAAGTACGTGGAGCAACAGAAAACATTCCTACACCACTGGCAGGAGTGTTAATTGGTGTCAACACATTGGAAAACCAATTTGGCATCATTTTCTACACCTAAACTTGTGCACATCCTGAGAATGTGCAAGTCCAGTACGCAGTGGTACATGCACAGGCATGTTACTTAATAGCAAATACTAGCAAATGCTGCATACAGCTCCGGTATGCATCAGTAGAAAACCAGATGCACAAACAATGAATGTAGCACATGGATCAATAGTAGAAATGTTCATTGAGTGATGAAAGCATCTCTGAAATGACTACATTGACTGTTATACCATTACATAAACTCAAAAGAAAAGCAATATAGTATTTAGGGAAACCTGGCTTTAAAACTTTAAAACACAAGAAGTGATTTTTTTTTTTTTTTTTTTTTTTGCGGTACGCGGGCCTCTCACTGTTGTGGCCTCTCCCGCTGTGGAGCACAGGCTCCGGATGCGCAGGCTTAGCGGCCATGGCTCACGGGCCCAGCCGCTCCGCGGCACGTGGTATCTTCCCGGACCGGGGCACGAACCCGCGTCCCCTGCATCGGCAGGCGGACTCTCAACCACTGCGCCGCCAGGGAGGCCCAAGAAGTGATTTTTTTAAAGTCAGAGTAGTTACATCTGTAGGCTATTCAGGGGCATGAGGGAGCCAGAAGACCACATAAGGAGCTTCATCTGTATTAGTAATAATCCTGTTCTTAAATTTGACGGTCAGTTAATGAGTCTTTGCTTTTAAATTATTTGCTTTAAAATTTTTCTGTTTGCATGAATTCCCTGGCCGTCCAGTGGTTAGGACTCAGCGCTTCCACTGTCGGGGCCTGGTTTCACTCCCTGGTCGGGGAACTAAGATCCCGCAAGCCGCTCGGCGCAGTCAAAAATAAATTCTATTTGCAAGTTATGCAAATGATTATAATCTAAATAATTATATATAATTCAATATGTATCTTAGATTATGTGTGTATATATGCAGTATATGTATGTATTATATGTATTATGTATATACCTCACATTTTTTTAAGAGGGGACTTACAGTATACTCTCTCTCTCTCTCTCTCTCTCTATATATATATATATATATATATACACACACACAATATACAATTATACAATATATATCTCTGTCCTGGAAATCAGCTTTCCTTTTTTTTAAACACCATATTCAAGAGAAATCATTGCATTAGCTATGATTAGTTATATACTTACTCTTTTTGAACTATTGGAAATCCAGTCTCCACTTAAACATGTATCCAAATGTATCAATTTCCATGTGTACACAGGTATATTCATTTTCTAGGGCTGATATAACAAATTACCACAAATTTGTTGGCTTAAAACAACAGAAATTCATTCTCTCACAGCTGTGGTGGTCAGAGCCCCAAATCAAGGTGGTGCTGGGTCTATGCTCTTCCTAGGGACTCTGGGGCAGGTCCTGTCCTTTTCCTCTTCAGCTTCCAGGGGTTCCTTGTCAGCTTTCCTGGGCTACATCACTCCAATCTCCACCTCTATCTCATCCAGCCCTCTCTCTGTGTCTTTTTCATTTCCCTCTGCCTTCCTGGTATAATGACAAAATTGGATTTATGGCCTACCCAGATAGGCTAGGATGACCTCACCTCAACATCTTTAACTTAATCACATCTGCAAAGACCTTATTTCCAAATAAAGTTATAGTCATAGGTTCCAATGGGTATATCTTGTGGGGAGGGGCATCATTCAACCCACGACAGTAGGTATATCCACATACATTTTATTTTAAATATTATTTATAAATCTGAGATAATATTCACAACATATTATGAGGGGGAAAAATGTTATATGATTCCCTTAATACAAATATACATAGACAGATATCTGAAAAAGTTATGGGCCAGATTATGATTCTCTCCAGGTGGTAGATAATAGGCCATTTTAATTTTACATTTTTCTATATTGTTTGAAAAGGTGTTTCAATGAACCTGTGATTTTTTGTAAACAAAAAAGTAAGCTCTTTTCACTTTGGAACTAAAATGCTATTGACATGTTTCTTTTTTATATTTTAAAACCTTCACCTACATTTCAACTTAGGTTGACAGAATTTTAAAGGAAGCTAATGATATTTCACAGTAGGCTATGTCATGGCTGATCTCCTGCCTGTTGGGCAAAGTTTCCAGTCTCTCTTGAATGTCTTCACGGTTAATCACTTTCTCTCAACAGAAGGCACACGGGTCAGACTCAGATCTGAGTTCAAGGCCAGCAGAGCAATTCTTCTTTTAAAAATAGCTTCTTCTTCTTCTTCTTCTTTTTTCTTTTTTTTTGTCAGAGGCATACAAAGCATTTTGAAAGCATTATCTCATTAACAATAACACTCCTGTTGATATAATGAAAGAGTTATAGGAAGGAGGTATGTGGCATGTACCTTTATCTTCACTTCACTGTCAAAGACAGACGGGCTTGTTGAAGATGGGCTGTGGCTTCCCAGTGAGGAAGGGGAGGTCTAGGACTGCACCCGGGGTCATGGTACCATTCCTGTATAGGCTGTAGCTGTAGAATATTGCATCTCTTATAATCCCTGATTTTCCCCAGGGCTGGTACAGAGCTAGGCAGCATGTATAGAAGCAATTTTCAAAAGATGGTAGTTTTATTTGGGCCATGTAACTATCACTGTGTTATTTATATTTTTACCGACTGCCTGCCTTGCAATGCCTGGTAACTGGTACAAGTCTCTTCAATGGTACCAGGGTAATCTAAATATGTAATTGAGGGAATTTGGAACATCTGATTATTGTCTTCTAGTTATTATGGGCAGAACACTTGTGGGAGATTTCTGCAGCTATTAAGAACCCTTTACACAAAATAATATCTTCTTCCATTTAATTCTAGAAGAGTAGACTGAGAGCCAAGAATTTTAAGTTTGATTTGTTCTTATGCCCATGGAGTAGGGTAATTGATAAATCCATTTAGTTATTAACTCTGGATTATGATACCTAGGGATATTTTGAATTAAATGATAAGTAAAATAAAGCTGAAGAGAGCATAGAGGTAAACTTATAAAAGATAAAAGTAGAAATTAGTTAACTAAAAAACTAAGAGACAGTAGAGCTTAGTAAATATAAGTGTGAAATACACAAAGTTTTGACCAATCTGATAAAGCGGGAAATAAAAATAACATTAGAAAAGGGGCATTTCTGCAGACACAAAGATGATCTTAAAAGTTATGTGAGAGTACTAAGTACAAACGTACTCAATGACTTTTGAAAATATACATGAGAGGAGCAATATTTAAAGAAAATATAAATTACCAAAATTGACTCAAAAAGATTTAAAATTCTTCATTGGACAAATGACCAGAGATGAGATAAAAATTTAGTTAAATTTCTATCCCTAATTTAAAGTACCAACCCAGATTATTTTACAAATGAATACCAAAAAAGAAAATAATGGCAATGAAGAATACCGGTCTTATTTAAACTATTCCAAAGCTTAGAAAAGGCTGGGAAGTTTCATGCTCATTCTACAATGATCATATAATATTGACCCAAAACTATAAACTAAACGTGAGAATATTAACAAATTAAATCTAGTGGTGTATTGGAAACTTAATATACACATGCATTTGTACATATATTTGCCTATATGTATAATTATATATAATTGCATATTTATATATAAAACAAGACAGATTATATATATTGTGCTTTTTTCACTTAAAATGTAAAAGAAAAATCTTGACTTCTTATCATCTTCAACAATGGTACTTCATCAGTTGCACAGAATTCCATTAAAATCACCATTTTAAGGCAAAATAAAGAAATAATGTACTCGTGTTAATCACAGAGCATTTTTGCAGTGATACTAGGGAAAAAACAAACACCTGACAGTTACTCATTTTATGCTAGTCTCAGGAACTCCCCAAGTAACTGTGGCATCAACTGTTAATTTTCTATTTTAGTGAGAGATTAACACGGCAGAAAGAGAAGGTGGGCAGTGAGAGGTAATTCTAAAGATCCGGTGAACTAAAAGTAGTTCAATGTCTGGGCTATTTATTTCCTAAACTAAAAGGTAATAAGGGGGTAGGAGAGAGAAGGATTTTGAGGGAGGCTACCAAGTGCCAACTCAAATAAAGGCAATTTGAAAACGGCAAGAACTTACACTGTTACACAGCACCTAGTGCCAGACTCTACCAGTCTCTCTACAAAGGGAAGAAAAAAGCATGATAATTCATTTCGCAGACATTTCTGAGGTTCTACTATGAGCCAGGCAGGGCAATATGCAAGACACAAGCATTTAATGAAGCCTGAAAATGTACATTGTAATGGATGAGACCAGGCAAAAGATTTATGAAAAGAAGGCAGGCATACAAGGAGAGTGTGTAAAGATTGCATGTGAGACCTTTGCAAGCTAGCTCAGCTCTGAGTAGCTAAATATAACAGCATGAGCTATATTGCTCGATTCTGCATAGGATTAGTCACGGTTAATTAATTCACCAGGACCAAGAGCTTTTCCTCTGTATTAATTGAGGACTTTTGCCCCAATTATTTCCTTTTTCATAAGACCTCACACCTCCAGGTCACAGGGGTGCACAACCCTGACCCAAGCAAGCACTGCATCTTTATTTCTCCATCCACAGTTATTGGACCAAGAAAGGATACAAGATCCAAGCAGGGCTGCAGAAAATCTTGTCCTGGGAGTTGTATATGGGCTTTGTAAGACACAAGTTCTCTTTATTCTTCTTTGCTGAACAAGGAAGTTAGAAATCTGGGGATACCCATGGCCATCTTTCATGCCATATGGAGAACACATGTTTGCAACAGCAGAGGATGAAGTAAACATAAGGGTGAGAGAGACAAGCTAAGATGAGAGATAGATCAAGAAAAATGACCTACATGTATGAAGTGAGATTCACCTCCAGCCTTCCCACTTGTATGAGCTAAAATTTAAAGTTAAAATTTCTGACACGTAAAATTAAATGCTTCCTGAATGTATCTTCCTAATATCTGCCCTGCTTCTAAGAGATTTCCATATGTGAGTGATTCTGGTGATACCCCCAGCATCACCATGTTTTGATTATACTGTCTCCATGGCCCTGAATCTTAATCTACTTCAAACACCATTGGGCCCTTGTCATTACTCAGAACTGCCACACTATGAAGGGCTATCCTCTAATAATTAGAGAGATACACATATTCATTAGTATCTGGATTACGAAAAATCAGTAGTGACAGATTGCTTAATATAATTAGGTGCTATAAAGTTTTTAAAAGATTCTTTCCTATTTGGGGTAGTAATATTAAAAAAAAAAAGCTCAAGTGTTCTATCTAATTTCTAGCTAAGCATATGGCACATAAAAGAATAGATCTTGTTAATGATTTTCATGGCCCCTATTTTAAAACACATGGTATTCTTATATATTGATTGGTCTTTAACCAAAATAGACAAAAAGAGAAAACTGTATCATTCCAATCCTGCTGAAAGCTAAATATAATTGATCTTTTTTTCCTTCACATTTCTTTTAGCCTTATGCTGCATTTTTAGAAAGCATATAGAATTAATTGAATGTGATGAGCGACTGAAGTGTTCTGAGATAGCATTAGGATAATAGAGAGGTAAGGAGCTGGGCCACGGTTAATCATAACAACATCCCACTTAAAAACTGGAATGCATCAGCAATCTGCGGTTGCCATATTGATTTTACTTAGCCCTTCTGGATGGAATATCAGGGAGATTTTTCCAATGCAGAATCAAGACAGATGGTAGGGAGGTTGGGGAAAAAAATAGTCTCGCAGTGTAATGGGAGTCAAAGTAAAGCTTTCTGAAAAATATTATTATAATTCCTTGACAAACAACTACATCAAACTAAAAACATCTATTAGTACCATGGCAAGAATCAATGGTGTAAGAACCTTCCAGTCTTCAGCGATGTTCACTAGCTTTTTACTTTTTATCAGTGAAGTTAGACTTTGCAGGGCTATCAGTATGACACTCTTGTAGATGAGCTCCTCAGATCATTTTAAAAACCAAATGACATAATGCCATTAATTAGACTGGAGTTTCAGGGGAAATCTTGACCTGAAAATGGAATTTTCAAAATGACATTTAATTACAGAGCAAGTGTTTAAATGTTATATCTTTAATAAAAAGATCATATTCATGAATCAAACATTAATGTTGATGGCTCATGATTTCCTATGAGATCAATATAGAAGCCCAAATCATGTTACTCTTGTGATGCAAAAAAGATGGAAGTCCACTCTTATGTAGGAAGTGCCCAGTTTTCTTCATGTTATCCAAAGCTTTGGAAGTGACTACTTTAAACTAGTTACCTCTATATAGTTACTATACTTTACCTTCCTCAGGTATATCTTTCACCTACTATCATTTTTTTGATCTTTAGAATTTGAGAGGAACCAAGGTAATTATTATTCTATGTACTTGCAAAAAGAGATAGCCTGGTGAAAAAAAATAGAATTTTGAGGTCAAGGGTTTTAATCCAATCCTACCACATATTAAGTTTTTGACCTTGGACAGTTTACTTAACCTTTTAAACCTTCAATTCCTCAATGCAAAATTGGAATGATATCAAATAATGTTAAACGTTATTAAGAAGATTAAATACATAATTATATAAAAGTGCCTGGATTAGTCCCCTTACTTTCCCTCATTCTTGGCAAGAAAATCCACTCTCTCTTTAAAGTGGGAGTGGGGCTGGATAATTTTCAAGTGGAATTTCTTGCCTCTTCAATGAGTCTAACGCATTGCTTGGGTCTAGGCGTGATATTGGGGACTGACTCCCTACTTTTTTCTAGAGCTGACAATTTATGCTGTAAGGAAAGCCAGTTCAACCAGAAATTGCTGCTCCAACTCATTGCTTGGGCTTCGTCTTTCTGCAGCAGTGGAAAGACCTGAAGATAAAAGTGAGGCACCAGGACCAAGGCCAAAGGAGTAGAAGCCAAGTTTCAAGGGAAGTCTGCTTCTGCATCAGGCCAACTGCCAGGGGGCTGCAAGAGCAATCCTGGAGTCAAAGCAGAAAGTTCCAGGGGTGCGTATCCAATGACCTCAAGTGGTGGTCAAGCCAGAGACCTAACTAACTGAACGCACTGGAATCAGTTCTGAGAGATTAAATATACGCTAACTGTAGCAGACCCGCGCTGGAAACTCTTTGCTCTCCACAGGGAGGTGGCCTTGCCCTCGGCCTCCAAGCCAAAGCCAGTTCACTGAAGGAACTAAGGTGACTTGCACCACTTTTGGTGCATTGCCAAAACATAGCTGTCTCCAGCTCTGCTCTAATACCCGGCTCCTAGGGAGATTTGACTCATCTTTCTGAAAGGCCCTGGAGTCATGCATGTCTCCTGAGACGAGGTCATCACTTTTATGACTCGGCTGGGCACTGCCTTAAATCCTAGCACATGTTGTCACGACCACTGTTTTGCAGTTTATTTGTTCTCTTTTTGCCTTTTGATCTCCTCCTACTTCCCCTAGAGGTAGGAAAGGCAAGTTCAATTAAGTTAATCGAGGACATAATGCTTGAGCTGGAAGGTGCATTAGAAAATATTTATTTAAGTGTCCTCATTTTTACAAAGGCCAGGAGGTCAGGTGACTTGCAGTGGTCATATGATGAGTGGTAGAGACGAGAGTAGAACTCAGATGTTTGGAGTGATGTTTTGTTCTTATGAAACAACGTATCTTCTTTTGGATACAAATCATGGAATTTGTCAGATGCTTAGTAGGCCTTCAACTATAAATGTTGAATAAGTAGTTGTTTAACAGGTAATTGCCATGTAAGACATGTGATCAGTAACTAGATTCCTCTGCGAAGTTGACGTAAAGTAGAAAATCCGATTTATGTGTCTCCATTTTCTCCCTGTTTCTTTAGATTTGAGAATTGTAAAACACAGCACGAGTGAGTGGAAAGAGCTTAAGTAAACCGTGCTGGCAAATGCACGGGCAACAGATTTGGTTTCGATGGGCAAATGTGGTCGTGTTTTCCCCTGTCATCTTGGCTACCTTGCTGCCTCCGAAAGTTCTGCCCTCTGGACTACAGTGCATTTGCTTATGCGAAGTTGATGTTAAAAATCTGGTTCATCAAAAGAGGAAGAAAAGATGATTGTCACAAGGGGAAGGCTTTTTAGAACTGAAGACAAGCTGCTCCTTTCCAACTGAAAATGTCAAACACTTATTCATATGGCTCTTACCAGACTTGATTTATATGAGCAACTGCCAATCCTCAACTTCCCCCTCATGCAAGTGCAAGTAGGAAGGCTGTTCATTCAGCCATTAATATCACGTTAGTTTTGTTTGATATCCTGAATAGAAAATCACTTTTCTCCTCCATGTAGGAGTTATTGATGTACCCTGTCATTCGCTTTAAAACTCTCGTAGTTTCTAAATATGTTTGTTGTTTACCTGCAGTGTTGTAAAAAAAATAGGATTGTTTTTCTTATAGTTTTCTAGAAGTTTGGCTTTAAGAAAATAAATGTTGCTTACAACATGACTTGTAAGTGAAATTCATATTCTCCAAGCCCAGTGAAAATTATACTCTTTATAGGAAGAGAAAAAAGTCAAAAGAAGATAAAATTTAATTTATACCATGTTTCCCAGCAATAATATGGCTTATATACTGAAATCTATGCATTTTCTTAAGGACTCAAATATTTAAAATTTTTTACTTCTTGCATTTCTTAGATGAGATATGACTTTTATAGAAATATTCTTTAAATGAACATTCCCAGAGAGTGAGAGAATTAACAGGAAAAATGACATGTACACGATTGGGATAGATGAAAACAAGGTTTTCAGTGAAAAGAATAAAGAAATAAAAAGAAAAAGGAGCAAGCTTGGCCCTGTAGAATGAGGCACTTATTTCAGAAGGAGAAGAGGGAATCAGAAAGCATGATTTATAGTACCATCGTCCAATAAGTCACAGCCAGGAAAAAGAGTTGCAAGGTACAAAACATTTCCTGTGATATGCCTCTTCGAGCACCAGACTGACAAATCTTCAAAAATTAGTCCCTACCCCCAAATGTATATTACAACAGAGAACTCTCTTGAAATCTCCCGATTCACAACACCCTCATTGTCAAACTAACAAAGACAGGACCACAAGCTGTGTTTTGGTTTTATTTCATACAGCACAAGGACTATGAGCTCCAGAAAAACTGTAAAGAAACATGCCCCCATTTCCCCACTTC
The DNA here is from genome assembly GCF_964270905.1 of Leucopleurus acutus. Taxonomy (NCBI): domain Eukaryota; kingdom Metazoa; phylum Chordata; class Mammalia; order Artiodactyla; family Delphinidae; genus Leucopleurus; species Leucopleurus acutus. The sequence goes on along the minus strand of NC_139160.1, from coordinate 65,576,175 downwards.
AAAAAGAATAGAAAGATCAGTTATTCACTGAGCAGGATTTCCGCTATTATGGGATTTTACTCACAGTATGTAGCGCTCCTACAAGAGAAGAACAGAGGGTGTTTAATGGCCATGCTCTCCAGGGAAAGCTGGGTCATCACAGAAGCTTCCTCTCCCAGTACAAATGCTCAGTCCAAAGACTGCCAAAGAGGCGTCAATATCAGAATCACCCGAGTGACTGTTCGATCTCCTTGATATTTTTTTGTTTTTTTGTTTTTTTTGTGGTACGCGGGCCTCTCACTGTTGTGGCCTCTCCCGTTGCGGAGCACAGGCTCTGGACATGCAGGCTCAGCGGCCATGGCTCACGGGCCCAGCCGCTCCACGGCATGTGGGATCTTCCCGGACCGGGGCACGAACCCGTGTCCCCTGCATCGGCAGGTGGACTCTCAACCACTGCGCCACCAGGGAAGCCCTCCTTGATATTTTTAAAGCACGAATTTTGAGCCTCTCCACTTTTTTCAAACTCACTTTTTCCACATTAAATGACTTTCTTTTGAGACATGCCTGATGCATAACTCAGAACAAAGAATGACTTGAGACAGCATAACTTAACCACTGGCTGGACCATAAGGAAATAAACCACCTCCTACAGGATTAATGAAATCAGACCCGATCATCCAAGGTTGGCAATGAACCATGGGAAGGATTGGAGGTCTCTTTGGACATCTCGTACTCATTACTGCAGCCCTATGAGGAAATGTATTACCACGTAAAAAACCAACCATGCTTCTCTGTAAGTCCTGGAGGATAAGAAAAAGGTTAAGGGGGACACTACGTATTTCCCGAAGAGATTCTCCCTCCACCCCAACATTGGCAATCTGAACTGGGTTTTATCAAGGATATTGAAAGTCATTCCTTCAATTAGCAAGACAGGATGCAATTTCCTACTGAAATCTCTTTCATATTGAGCGTGTCTTCTTCTTTATCTATAGCATTATAATAAGAAAATGAAATGAATATCGCCAACCATAGGAATGTAACTCGATTTTATGAACATAAACTTAGAAATTGGCATTTTCTAGGAAAAAATAACCCAGAATTTAAAACAAGCCTGAATACTCAGCTGAAATATCATGCACCTGAAACTGTGGTATTTAACTATGTGTTAAATTCCTTCAAGATGTGTAGGAGCTGGAAATCTTACAGCTACAGGTAACAGAATTACATGACTGCAGTGGCCTCAAATACATTTATTGTTAACATCCACCTGGTATATCTTTTTTCCTCCTTTCACTTGCAATCTTTCTCTGTCCTTATATTTTCTCTGTGTCATTTTATGTGTGTCACTTATAAACAGAATATAGTGAATTTCGGTTTTCTTTTATTCAAACTAATATCTCTGCATTTTAAACTAGAGAGTTTGTTCCTCTTATATCAACTGAGACTACTGATATATGTGGAATGAGTTCTAATCATCTTATTTTATTGTTCCCATTTGTCCTGATTTTATCTAGGTTTATTTTTTTCTCTTTTCTGCTATATTTTGGAATCAAATTTTAAAATTTCACTCACCTGCTTTCTGCCACTGGCTAGGACGTGACACACTCTTTCCATTCTCTAGTAGCCATTTATATTAACTAGGATTCATTCAGAGTAAGTGAAGCCCTTTGTACTTTTTTTTTTTGCGGTACGCGTGCCTCTCACTGTTGTGGCCTCTCCCGTTGCGGAGCACAGGCTCCGGACACGCAGGCTCAGCGGCCATGGCTCACGGGCCCAGCCGCTCCGCGGCATGTGGGATCCTCCCGGACCGGGGCACGAACCCGTGTCCCCTGCATCGGCAGGCGGACTCTCAACCACTGCGCCACCGGGGAAGCCCTCCCTTTGTACTTTTTAACATTATCATAATTACTGGCTTCATACACCCTCTTTTAGTGGGATGTTGGTATAACTTCAAAGCTGACAAGACCTAATCTTGCTTACAGAGACATGGGATATTTTGTTAAACTTGTGAACCACAGAATCACATGAAGGCAGAGCAGCACAGGAGAAAAGCAAGTATATCCACCGCGCTCCCACACTTGGTCTGTGCTGAATTCATTCACCCACTCAGCCACGTACGTAGTCAAAGAGCAGATCTTTGTTGCATGCCCTCATACTGTTGGTATATTACTTGATAATAAAACCAAATCGCTTTATATGCAAGGAGTTTGTCTTCACTGGCTATACTGTGCATTTCAAAGAAACAAAGACACGGTCTTCTATGCATTTTCCATCTTCTCATTCAGTAGTTCTCAAACCTCAGTGAGCATCAGAGCCACAGGGGAAGTTTGACAGTCATGGGGGAGATCTGGGGGTCTGCATTTTTAACAAGCACTTTCTCAGATGGAGATGAAGCACAGTCACATGGTCTGTCCAGTCAATTCTGCACTTAGTGGTGATCCATAAATGTTTGCCACTGGGAGGTAGATTGTTGCACTAGAATGGGGGGAGGTAGGAGTCTACATTTCTATAAAACAGTAGTTCAGGTATTAGTTGACAAGGTCTTGATAGTGTGGTGTGCAGACTAAAAGAACCTGATTCTTTCAAAACCATCCTTGGCGGAGAAGCTCGCAAAATAGATGGGGCCGTGTGAGATGGCAAGGGAATCTTTGGGATTGCAAAAATGTTGCTCTGTGGCCAGAAAAAAAATGCACATTAAGAGAATTTCAAGACTTTAATAATGCCACGTAATGTCAAATGGCAGCCAATTATACGCTTTTCTAAAGGAAGACATATTTCTGGCGGCAGTGAATTGTTTTTCCAGACCAAAAGTTACTTTGAAAAATAATAAAGGATGGATTTTTCCCCTTGTAAGTGTATATTTCAGTTAAAGGGGAAAATGCTTAATGTTAACAAGGTGACTTTGCTTAGCAGCATCATAATCATAACCACTACTTCTAACTCTTTACATTTACGTGCTAGCTGGTATCTGGCAACGGTTTGATCAAGCATCGTTTCCGTCCCAGTCTTGTTGCCAGAGACACTGGGTGAGTCCATTTTGTGAGCAGCTATCCATCTGCCACCCTAAGGTTGGTCTTTGTCTTCCTCTTAGGAGAGAAGAAGAAATAATTTTGCTGTGGCTCGAGCTAATTTGATTTTGATCTCAAGAGCCCTGGCAAGTTCTCTTAAAAAGTGGGGCAATGAAACGAGAAAGAAGGAACTAGTGATGGAGAATATCACCGACACTCCTCCTTACTGACTTTTATTAAAGTACCATGTAACTAGCCCAGAGCAAAAAGAGCGATGCGTGACCCCAAATGGGGAGGGACTATTTCACACTCCTGGCTCAAAATCTGTTACTCCACCCCAACTTGCAGTTGATATCAGAGCCTTTATCTAGCATTTTACAATTGTTTGTAAATGATCTAGTTTGATTGTTTTAAATATGTAACGTGGCATACAATTCAAAGTTTGAAAATAAATAGATTGTCCATTTGTCCCCCAGAAATCCAATTCCCTTCCACAGAGAAGCCTTTGTCATCATTTGCTTGTGTATGCTTCCAGAACTATGCAATGCCCATATAAGGAATTAATAACCCTTTCAGGAAATATTTACTGAGCACTGAATATATGTCAGGCATTGAATATGTGCATATATAAATGAACAAAAGAGTCAATATTCCTTGCCTTCAAGGAGTCTACATTCTAGTGTGGGGAGACAGGCAATCAAATAAGATAAATGTGCTAATTTTGTAGCCTATTAGAACACGATAATTGCTATGGAGAAAATTCAAACAGGGAATGGGGGAAGAAAGTCTTGGGAAGATGTAGAAATGGGTGGTCAGAATAAAGCTTTATAGAGTGACACTTGAGCAGACCTAAAGGAGGACAGATAGTGAGTTCTGTGGTTATCAGGGAAGAGCATCCAGGAAGAGTGAGTTTGGAAGCAAAGAATGAGAAATGAGATCAAGGTACACAGTGGACTACATCAGGCTGAGATGTGTCACTATAATAAACTTGGCTTTGATTCTGAAGGAAATAGGGAGCGAATGGTGGGGGAGGGGAGTTTGAGTTGATCTGACTTACATTTTAGCAGGATATCCTGGATGCTCTGTTGAGAAGAGCCTGAAGAGAAGCGAGACTTATGAGGGCGCTAAGAAGGACTTGGCAAGAATACAGTCAAAAGATGATGACTGGTGGCTTGGATTAGCAGGCAGCAATGGAGGTGGTGAGGAAAGGTCAGATTCTGGATAGACTTTGAAGGCAGAGTCAACAAGAACAGACTATGGCTTGGAAGTGGGCTGAGACAGGAAGTCGAGAATCAAGAGCGAGTCTAGGGATTTTAGCCGGAACAACTGAGAAAACGGTGGTGTCATTACTGAGATAGGAAGCCTGAAGGCGGAGTAGGCTTTGAGGGGAAAATGAGGAGTTCAGTCTTAGCTACCCTGAGCCCGAGATGCTTATTAGACCTCAAACTGGAGATGCTAGGCAAACAGTTGGATATATGAGTATGAAATCGCAGAACAGACCTGAGCTGGAGATACAAATTTGAAAGTCAAGGGCAAATTGATGGTGTTCAAAGCTGTGAGTTTGGAGGAGACCCCGACAGAAGTGAATGCAGGGAAGAAGGGAACAGGGTGGAGCCTTGGGATTCTCCCACAGTTCGTAGTGAAAACGATAAGGAGGAAAAAGCAAGCTGACTGAGAAGCAGCAGCAACGGAGAGGAGGAAAGCAGTGTAAGATGTCCTGGAAGCCAAGGGAAGGAACATATTTCAAGGAGGAGGCATGACAATTGTACCTAATGCTGCTAAACAATTTATCAAGACCCAGGTCAACGGCAATATTGATGAGAAGAGTTTTAGTGGGATCAAAACAAATTAGAATGGATTTAGGAGTTAGGAGCAGAAGAGAAACTTGAGAAAATGTGTACAGATTAAGTCTCTTGAGGAGATTTGCTGTAAAAGGAAGCCAAGAAGAGAGGTAATAACTAGAGGGAGAAAATGTGATCAAAAGGAGATTTTTTTTTTTAATGGGAGAAATAAAAAGCTTGTTTGAATGCTGATGGGAGTGATCTAATAACAAGGGGAAGTGTGTGCGTGTTTACACATATTCATTCTGTTACACGTGATATTGGGTTGGCCAAAAAGTTCCTTTAAACCCAAACAAACTTTTTGGCCAATCCAATACATAGTTACACACAAATCTGAACTTTTTTTCCCCACTTAATGACAGTATTCCATCAAGTTCAAGTTCTCACTGACCAGAACACACACCATTATTATTTTACCGCTCTGAAAGAAACAAATATTCTGCCATTTAAATATGACAGGCCATTATTTGAAAGACACATCCTGATTCCAGAGATGTTAAAATGGGAAAAAAGAAAAAGCACCTCTCATAAACAATGACATATGATCTGCATTTTGGTGATTTTTTCCATCTCAATTCAAAGAGAAAAGCATCTTTCATGAAAGCCTGAAGAATATTCCTTTTAATCAGTGTACCCTAGCTTATTTAACCAGTTCTTTCTGATGATGACTTACTTATTTTCAATTCTTTGATGTCATAAAAATGCTGCAGTGAGTACCCTAATATATACAGTCTTCTTTACCCTGTCTAGGTGAATCTGTTAAAGAAATTTCTGGAAGTGCAATTGTCATCTTATGGAGAATCCAAATGGCTGTGCATAAGGGTTCTACCAGCCTTCAGCAATGTCTGAGCGTGCTTTCTGACCCACCACCAGCCAACATACGGTGCTGTCAAATATATTAATCTTTGGCAATATTGTGTGGGAGACAGAATAGTGGCCTCCCAAAGATGCCTACATACGAATCTACAGAACCTATGACTATATTCCCTTACATGGCAAAGGCGACTTGGTAATTAATTTAAGGATCTTAAAATGGGGAGATTATCCTGGATTATTTTTGTGGGTCCCACGTAATCACAGGGGTTCTTATAAGTGAAGGAGGGAAGCAGGAGAGCCAGAGAAAGGATGTGAAGACATGTCAGAAAAGCAGAGGCAAGCAATATGATTGGTGGCTTTTTGAAGACGGAAGGGGCCACAGGACAAAGATGAATTCCTCTGGAAACTGGAAAGACAAGGAAACAGGCTCTCCCTTGGAAATGAGAGCTTCATTAAAATAACCTAGAAACTTTCCTCCACTGTTCTATACTCTGAAACAGAACAGCATTGGAGTTATCTATTATTTAACATTTCAGTAGAATGATGCTTTGAAATAATTTGTTATAGAAGTTGGTCTGTATAAAATGTCTATATATTCTATTCTATTTACAAAGTCATCCTCTTCATCCATATTCTTTATTATGTTTGTATAGAGCTGAGCAAAATAGACTGTTATGATTCTTTCAGCTTCTACTGCACTTGTACTCGTCAAATTTTTTTGTGTGTATTTTGCTTTCTCCCTTTTCTCTAAGTCAGCTAATAATTTATCTTTTTTTCTGTTACCTAGCTTTTAGATTTATTTATTAATTCTATAATTTTTCAATTGTCCCATTCATTAAAATCTGTTTTTATCGTTCTTCACTATTCCTTTGCTTTTCTAAGTTGGAAGTTTAAATTATTTTTCTTGTTCATTATTAAATTGTTTAGTGCTATGACTTTCTCTGAGCATGACTTTAGATGTATGCTATAAGTTCTGGCATGTCATGCTTTCATCAATCCTTCTAGATGTATTACAATTTGAGTTTTGATTTCTTTATGTCTCAAGGATTACGAGAAAAATTTGAAATTTCCATATGACTGTTTTTGGTTGTTTTTAAATAGTTATATTTTCAAATTTCTCCGTTTATTGCAATTGATCAAAAAATGGTTCTGATTCTATTCCAGCTTTGGTGAATTTGCTGAAGTTACATTAATGGCCAATATATAAATTTTTGCAAAACTAATTAACTTAATTACATTTCCTGAGCAGCTAAGAAAGAAGTATTCTCTATTTTCAGGGTAGTGTGTCTGATATATGTGTGTGTGTGTATATATATATATATATATATATGTATATATGTATATGTATATATATTCCATCTTATAAACTGTTATTTAGGCTTTCTATACTCTTAATCCCTTAATTATTTTTTGTCCATTTGGTCTATTGATGACTGTAATAAGTAACTTAAAGTCTCCAATTTTGCCTTATATTTCTGGTGATTCTTACAATGATCTCGATGTTATATTATTTGGTGACTGGATAGTCACATTGTTTGAGCTTCATTGTGAGCTATACTCTATATCCTTATTAAGGGCCATTCTTTGTCTAGATTTTCTCCGGATTCAGATTCATCTGATAACAACACTGCAGTCAAGGCTTTCTTTGTGTTCCTATCTGCCTGGGATGTCCTTGTCTATCCTGTGAGTTCCTCCCCTTGTTGGTCACTTGGTTTTGGGAGGCAGCCTTTTAAACAGAATATAGGTGGGTTCTGTGTTGCATGTCTGAGAGTCTTTCTCTTAGATGAGTTTGACCAGTTTAAATTTAATTATATGATAGATATAATTATTTCATCGTTTACAGCGTTTACTTTTTAAAAAATTACTCGGAATATGGTAGGAGAGAATACAGGTTCCATTTATTTAGTGCAGAGAATTTAGGAAGTCTGGAGAAAGGGAGACTCTTAAATGCCAGAAATGAAGGTCTTGGTTTTGTCTACCATTTGTTCCTCAGATACAAGGCAGTGATCTGACTCAACATCCTTTCTGAATACAGTTTTCACATTTTGTATTTAATATCCTTCTTCATACATGTCAACACTTCTTTTATAGTGAATGCTTACAATGTATAAGAATTATTTAATTGGCAATAAGTATAGGTAACACCTATGATGAGTTATCGATGTGTTTCTTGATAACTTTCCATTGATTCTCAGCATTTCTAAACCTGCATGGTTTCCTTCCCATAGCTGTGTCCCACCTCTAACACACAAGACACATCAACCATTCTCTGATGTTTTAAAATAAAAATAAATTTGCCTTTAGAGATCCTGTGTGTTCCTCTGTTTTCTTCTGTAGGTGATTTTCATCATGCATTATCCTGGCCTCTTAAAAAGAATTGTGCAGGTAAATAACACATTAGAACTTATCGGCTAATGAAGTGCACCCAGCTAAGCAGTCTACTGAGTTGTTCAACTGAAAGCCCGATGCCTTTACTTTCTTTGTCAACTTAATATATTATCTTCCTAACTTGACTGAGTAATAAATGGCAAAATCCTACATCCAAAATAGCCCTGCAGCACCTCAAGCTTCAGCTTTTGGGGAGAATGCCAGAGTTTGTCTATAAGAAGATTCTTAACTGCTAATGATTAACACCTCAAAGCCTGGAGGCACTCATGACTCCTCACTGGAAAAAAATACCCAATAGCAGAAGCTGCCCGGGTGTGTGTGAAGGAAGAAAAACAAATTTCTCCAGACACAGTGTCCTGAAGAGAGAATCAAATGGTGGGTGAGCTGTCACTTGATCATCCTCTGTGTTAATGCTGCTGCAGGCGTTGCCCATTTTAGTTTTCCGTTAGCAAATAATCTTATTAAACAGATGGTCATGATAACGCTGACTGATGGACAGGAAGCATGCCCGGTTTAAAATACTCACAATTTATAATCAACTGTGCTTTAACAATGTAAAAATGTCATTTTAAATGCTGTGTATATTTAATCTACTTCTGAGGGAGCAATTACATCTCTACGAAATTCTAATGATTTGAACGTAATGTTCATCAAAGGATTCTCCATTTTCATTCCAGTCCCCTTCTCTTTAACAAATAGTTACTTTCATCTATAAGAACTGCATTCTTGAATACTCAATGATTATGAAATGTCAGTGTCTGGGCAATGAAGGTGGGACCAATGTAGGAGCAATCATAGTTTCACCATTTCTCACTGCTAGATGTCTGAGCAGTCTATTTTAGAACACTGACTTAGAAGTGAAGGATATGATCAAGTTGGGAGAAAAGTCTTTTTCCCTTGCAGCAACAGTACAGAGTATTCCTTCATCCAGCAAATATTTGTGAGTGCCCCCTGTATATTAGATAATGTGCCAGACAGTACCAGGTATGTATTGAAATGACTGGTTGGTCCCTGTCCTCTTAGAGCTTGTGGTCTGAGGGAAGCAGTCAGATCATAAGTAAATAACGGGGTTGCCTCCTTAGGGAGGTTTATTCCTAGGTATTTTATTCTTTTTGTTGCAATGGTAAATGGGAGTGCTTCCTTAATTTCTCTTTCTGATTTTTCATCATTAGAGTATAAGAATGCAAGAGATTTCTGTGCCTTAATTTTGTATCCTGCTACTTTACCAAATTCATTGATTAGCTCTGGTAGTTTTCTGGTGGCATCTTTAGGATTTTCGATGTATAGTATCATGTCATCTTCAAACAGTGACAGTTTTACTTCTTCTTTTTTTCCAATTTGGATTCCTTTTATTTTTTTTTCTTCTCTGATTGCCACGGCTAAAACTTCCAAAACTATGTTGAATAATAGTGGTGAGAGTGGGCACGCTTCCTAATCTTACAGGAAATGGTTTCAGTTTTTCACCATTGAGAATGATGTTGGCTGTGGGTGTGTCATATATAGCTTTTACTATGTTGAGGTAGGTTCCCTCTATGCCCACTTTCTGGAGAGTTTTTGTGTAAATGGGTGTTGAATTTTGTCAAAAGCTTTTTCTGCATCTATTGAGATTATCATATGTTTTTTATCCTACAGTTTGTTAATATGGTGTATCACACTGATTGATTTGCATATAGTGAAGATTCCTTGCATTCCTGGGATGAAAGAAATCAAAGACAATACAAACAGATGGAAAGATATACGATGTTCTTGGATTGCAAGAATCAACATTGTGAAAATGACTATACTACCCAAAGCAATCTACAGATTCAATGCAATCCCTATCAAATCACCAATGGCATTTTTCACAGAACTAGAACAAAAAATTTACACTTTGTATGGAAACACAAAAGAGCCTGAATAGCCAAAGCAAACGTGAGAAAGAAAAATGGAGCGGGAGGAATCAGGCTCCCTGACTGCAGACTATACTACAAAGCTACAGTAACCAAGACAGTATGGTACTGGAACAAAAACAGAAATATAGATCAATGGAACAGGATAGAAAGCCCAGAGATAAACCCATGCACATATGGTTACCCTATCTTTGATAAAGGAGGCAAGAGTATACAATGTAGAAAAGACAGCCTCTTCAATAAGTGGTGCTGGGAAAACTGGACAGCTACATGTGAAAGAATGAAATTAGAACACTCCCTAACACTGTACACAAAAATAAACTCAAAATGGATCAAAGACCTAAAGGTAAGGCCAGACACTATCAAACTCTTAGAGGAAAACATACACAGAACACTCTATGACAAAAATCACAGCAAGATTCTTTTTGACCCACCTCCTAGAGAAATGGAAATAAAAGCAAAAATAAACAACTGGGACCCAATGAAACTTAAAAGTTTTTGCACAGCAAAGGAAACCATAAACAAAACGAAAAGACAACCCTCAGAATGGGAGAAAATATTTGCAAACAAGTCAACAGACAAAGGATTAATCTCCAAAATATACAAGCAGCTCATGCAGCTCAATATCAAAAAAACAAACAACCCAATCCAAAAATGGGTGGAAGATCTAAATAGACACTTCTCCAAAGTAGACATACAGATTGCCAACAAACACATGAAAAGATGCTCAACATCACTAATCATTAGAGAAATGCAAATCAAAACTATAGTGAGGTATCACCTGACACCAGTCAGAATGGCCATCAACAAAAAATGCACAAACAATAAATGCTGGAGAGGGTGTGGAGAAAAGGGAACCCTCTTGCACTGTTGGTGGGAATGTAAATTGATACAGCCACTATGGAGAATAGTATGGAGGTTCCTTAAAAGACTAAAAATAGAACTACCATATGACCCAGCAATCCCACTACTGGGCATATACCCTGAGAAAACCATAATTCAAAACGAGTCATGTACCAAAATGTTCATTGCAGCTCTATTTACAATAGCCAGGACATGGAAGCAACCTAAATGTCCATCAACAGATGAATGGATAAAGAAGATGTGGCACATATATACAATGGAATATTACTCATCCATGAAAAGGAATGAAATTGAGTTACTTGTAATGAGGTGGATGGACCTAGAGTCTGTCATACAGAGTGAAGTAAGTCAGAAAGAGAAAAACAAATAATGTATGCTAATGCACATATAGGGAATCTAAAACGGTATGATGAACCTAGTGGCAGGGCAGAAATAAAGATGCAGACATAAAGAATGGACTCGAGGACACAAGGGGGTGAAGGGGAAGCTGGGATGAAGTGAGAGAGTAGCATTGACATATATACACTACCAAATGTAAAATGGATGGCTGGTGGGAAGCTGCTGCATAGCACAGGGAGATCAGCTCGATTCTTTGTGATGACCTAGAGGGGTGGGATACGGAAGGTGGAAAGGAGGCTCAAGAGGGAGGGGATATGGGGATATAAGTATACATATAGCTGATTCACTTTGTTGTACAGCAACAAATAGAAACCAACACAACATTGTAAAGCAATTATATGCCAATAAAGATATAAAAAAATAAATAAATTTTTTTAAAAAATTGGACTAAAAATAAATAAACAGGGAGTTGGATTTTATCTCAAGTCAGGGAGAAGTCCCTGCAAGGTTTAAGCAATGGAGTGTCAGGATCTGACTTGCACTTTTAAAAGGTTAAATCCAGCTTCAGCGTTAACTAAAGGAAGGCTGAGTTGAACCAAGGAGACTTCAAGTCCTTTGCAGTGACCAGGGGCCCGACAGTGAGGTGGCAGTGGATAAATCTGAGAGAGTGGTAGTGGGACTAGCTATTGTTTGGATGCAGAGGTGAAAGAGGAGGCCTATCACAGGTCTCTTCTAAATTTCATGCTTGTGCTATGCGGCAGAGGGACCATATACTGCAATCAGGGAAAGGGGGTGGGGATAGGTCCAGAGCCCAACATATGCCAAGAGTTTTCCTAGTGCCTTATTATATTCACAAAACCTCATATGGTTAAACATGATCATCCCCATATCCTTGATGAAGACACCGAGGCTGAAAGGGGTCACATTACTTGCTTGAAGCCACTTATCTCATGAGTAATGGAGTCAGAATTCAACCTTATTCTAGCTTCTCCTCTCTTCTCTCTCCTGCCACTCTTGACATAGTTTAGAAGAACTTTAAAGGTATGTTTTCTTCCTTTCTTTCTCTTTTAATTGTGTCCTCTTTTGTCCTATGATAATTCGTTTTCGTCTTACAGTAAATCCAGATTTATTATAAGCTATCTCAAATCTCATTAGAGGAATTCAGTCCAGTTACAAGGACTTCTTTAAAACTGATTAATGGTAAACTGACTATAGAATATATATATATGTATATATACATGTGTATAAATATATACATATATACACATATGTATATATGTGTATAAATATATACATATATACACATATGTATATGGTATTTGGATATCTCCCTTGTTAATTATCTATATCAGTACCTGGATTAAGATAGCATCTAAACTATAAAAAGAAATGGAGCATTCTTAATTATTTAAAAGGACTAGAAAAGTGCTAAAAGCTGTCTTAAAAAATCTGTTAAAAAAAGATTTATGTTCTTTTTTCTTTTTTTTTCCTTGGTAGGGGTGGGGAGACCCAAACACACTGAATAAATCAAAGAGCTGGCCTAGTGACCCAATTTACTTCTACTAATGTTTATCTAGTGCTTATTTTCTGCAAGGTACTCTACTAGATTCTGAAACAGTCACAAAATTAATTTAAAATGACTGGCTATAAGCAATATCTGGAGGATTGGAAAGTGGCTGGTGAATCCTCAAAAAAAAAACCCACAAAAAACACTGATAAAAGGCAACATAATGAACTGCAAAAAGATGACCAGAGGGAGCCAGGGAAGTGAATGTCTGCTGCAGTTTGAGCTACAACTTTATTAATCCTCTGGAAGGCGATGAACATTAATGAAATTTCCAGATGATGCTAAATAGGGAATTGTCAAACACACCAGTGAAAACAGAGAAAGACTATTATGTGCAAAGGCTAATAAGAGCAAGAAATAAAGGTTAGGCATACAGAAAAGATGTCACTGCATGTCATTCTACATTAAGAACCACTGTATTCTACATAAAGAGCAAAGATTCAAATAAATAAATAAATAAATGCTAATTGGATTGAGAATGTACCAGAGGTGACAGAGACAAGCAAAACAATAAAATCCAACGAGAGCAAGGTGTTATATACACAGAAGATGACGAGGAAGCTGGAAAAGCAATTGCTAACCAAATAGACTAAAAATATTTTGGATGTTTTGAATATAGAAAGTATAAACGATTTTTATTTTTTTTATTTATTTTGCGGTACGCAGGCCTCTCACTGTTGTGGCCTCTCCCGCTGCGGAGCACAGGCTCCGGATGCGCAGGCCCAGCGGCCATGGCTCACGGGCCCAGCCGCTCCGCGGCATGTGGGATCTTCCCGGACCGGGGCACGACCCGTGTCCCCTGCATCGGCAGGCAGGTTCTCAACCACTGCACCACCAGGGAAGCCCTAAACGATTTTTAAAAGCCTCAAACAAGCAGTGAAACAAAAGGCAACCCTGAAAAAGTTTACTGTCTGGAGCATCTTAGGCCATGCAGGTTCTGCCTCCAGCCTCTTGCTTTTCCTAGTTCAGGGTGCAGGATGGCCCACACCTTCTCTCTACTCCTTTGAAGGCAGAGCCTCTTTTTGCATCCTATCAGCTGAAATGATGGAAGAATGGCACTACTTTTTTAAGTCAGTGAAGGCTCTGTGTTCAAAGCACCTCTGGAGGGCTTCCCTGGTGGCACAGTGGTTAAGAATTCACCTGCCAATGCAGGGGACACGGGTTCGAGCCCTGGTCCGGGAAGATCTCACATGCCGTGGAGCAACTAAGCCCGTGTGCCACAACTACTGAGCCTGCGCTCTAGAGCCCGCAAGGCACAGCTACTGAAGCCCGTGCGCCTAGAGCCTGTGCTCTGCAGCAAGAGAAGCCACTGCAATGAGAAGCCTGCACACCGCAATGAAGAGTAGCCCCCACTCACCACAACTAGAGAAAGCCCGCACATAGCAACAAAGACCCAATGCAGCCAAAAATAAATAAATAAAATTAAAAAATTAAAAAAAAAAAAAGAAGCACCTCTGGAGGTTGGTATTCTAGCCCAGAGTGTGCATTCTATTTATTACCCTAGAGGAGAGATGCCCTGCCACACCTCACCCCACCATGGACACTGTCATTAACTACTAAAACCTCTTCTTGTTATCTCCTTCTCGTTCTCAGATATAACAATTTTATCTAAGGTTGTCTTTGGATTAGACAGTGAAAGGAGACCTCAAGCCTTGCTCCTCAAGCACCCAATGTGCATTCTCACAGATGAGTCACAGTGCTTAATAAGACATGTATTGCTCACCTAAAGATGAAAACTCGCAAGTTGATATTAAGCAAATTATCTAGCTCTTTTGCTCTCTCTCTTTCCCATTTATACCAAATGAAGGAGGTAACTTCCACTACCACTACTACTCTGTTTTATAGTTTGGTTGTAGGTTGAATGGTACAAAATACTTTTTCTGAAAGCAGAACTAGCTTTCATTTGGCAATAACTATATGCCAGGCTGCTGGCACACATTAGCTCTTTTATGCTCCATAACAATCCTATGACCTGAAGATCACCAGCTCCATTTTTAGAAAGCACTTCTTTTAGCAAGATCCAGAAAAAAATGTGGCTCTTCTTTGAACATGATTATTTTTCATGTATCTGACCAGGAATGGTTGATTAAAATCATGATTGTAGAAAGGTGCAAGTTTCATTAGGTTCCCAGATAAAACTTTTCAACATTTGAGCCTGTCATACTGTGAATATGGTGACAAAAAAGGTGAAATCATGAACTCTATAACACTGAAAAGGACTCACTATTATATTCATATTTAGCATAATTCAATAGCTAGAAAAATACTCAAGCAATGGGTGGCCTCCTCCTTCCAGGAGAAGACAATGTTAAATATTAGAAAAAAGAACATTGTCTTTATAAATATTTAAGGCATTCCCTGAGTTACATTTAATCTCAATTCTAGGGTATCTATTTTATCTACATTTTAGGAATACAGAACGATGCCATGGAAACATGAACAGTGAATTTTAGACATAAGTCTAACACAAATTTGGTAAATAGATATAACATTGGGCTTCCTTATTTTTTCAGTAAATATTTATTGAGCACCAACTGGAAGTAATCTCTCTCACATCGGAATTTATATACTGAAAGTATATCTCAGTTATTTATCTTGTATTTTCGGTATTTATGTCCTTGTCCTTTCTACTTTATTTATTTATTCAACAAGTATTTATTGAGTGGGTAAATTTTGTTAGGCTAAGTGCTATGTGGGACTGTTTTTGCCTTCAAGAAGTTTACAATCAGTGGAGGAGACAGAGAAGAAAATAGACAATTACACAACTGGAGTTATGGAGAGGACAATATATGTAAGGAAACTGTCCAAGACCAAGGAGACAGCCACTCTACAAGATTAGAGAAGACATCATTTGGCTTCTCACTCAGGGCTGGGGATTGTACCTGTTCCAGTAGTCAAACTAGATAAACTCAAAATTCACAGGCTATTGAATAAAGTACTATTTTTCTGGCCCCACCTCAAAAAATTAGATGAAAGACTTAATGAATCTATTTCCAAGTAATGTAACTGAATCCAGGTAGAAAGTTTAAGAATATTTATAGGAATACAAAACTATCCAGTCCAACAAAGTAAAAATGACAATGCCTGGAAGACACTCAAAAATTATCAGACATGCAAAGAAGTAACAAAATACCACCCATAATGAGGAGGAAAATCAATCTAACAGAACCAATACTGAGCCAGATATTAGGATTAGCAGACAAGTATACTAAAACTATATTCAGGATACTATCACTGTATTAACATGTTCAACAACTTAAGTAGAGACATTGAAATTATAAAAATAACCCCAAATGAAAACGATTTACTGGATGAGATTAATCACAACTGATAAAATGTATACTGGATGGGATTAACCACAGATTAGAGACTGCAAAAAAAAAAAAAAAAGAAAGAAAGAAAGATTAGCAAACTGGAAGATATAGTAATGGAAACTATCTAAATAAAACAATCCTTCCTTTTTGTTTTTTTCTTTATTTCAGTGAGAAGAGTACCATTGAGCTATGAGACAACCTCAGGAGGCTTAACATGTATGTAATTACAGAGCCTCAAGGAGAAGGTGGAGAAGGGGGAACAAAAAATATATTTGAAGAAATATGGGCTGAAACTTTAAACACACAGATCCAAGAAGCTTGAGGAGTACCAACCAAAACAAAACAAAACAAAAACAAAAACAGAAACAAAATGAAGAAAATGACACCAAAGCATATCACAATCAAATTGCTCAAAGCAAATGATAAAGAAGAAATCTTAAAAGAAAAAAAAATCACATAAAACATACAGAGGGTAAAGAAAACAATTACCCTAGATTTCTCTTTGTAAACTATGCAAATGAGAATATAATGGAACTGCAACCTTAAGGTACTGAAAGGAAAATAAATAAATAAATAAAAGTGAAATTTTTTTCAGTCATTCTAAAGGTACAATAATTCATCACCAGCAGACTCTCACTCCAAGAAATGTTAAAGGATGTCTTCCAGACATAATGAAAATGATGCTAGAGGGCAATACGGATTAAGAATTAAGACTTAGGAAGTAAATCTGTCTTTATTCTCAGATGACATTATTGTCTACACAGAAAATCTAATAGATTTCCTAATGGATCCAATGGAATCTGAAAGAAAAGCTACAAGAATAATTGAGCTTAGCAAGGTTACCTGATAAAAGTTCAATATTCAAAAATTCATTACTATCCATATATTAGCAACAAACACTGAGGATTTGAAATTTTAAAACATCACCATTTACAATAATATCAAAATATGAAATACTTGGGCAAAAATCTGACCAAAGATGTGCAAGACTAGTACCCTGAAAACTGCCAAGTATTTATCAGAGAAATTAAATGAGAGTTATACCATGTTCATGAATAAGAATAATCAGTATTATTAAGATTTCAATTCTCCCCCAACTGAGCTATAGATTTAAAACAATTCAAATTAAAATTCCAGCAGGAATTTTTGTAGACATTTTAAAGTTTTCTAAAATTCATATGGAAATGCAGTGGACCTAGAATAGCCAAAACAGTTTTAGATTAAAAAAAAGTTTGAAAGAGTAGCATCACTTGAACTAACAATGTATGAATCTCAAAATAATTATGCTCAGAAATAGAAGCCAGACCAAAAAAAAAAAAAAGAAACATCTATAGTTACAGATAGCAGATCAGTATTTTGTCTGGATGAGAGTGGCAGGGAGGGGTGGAGTTAGGACCAATGGAAGAATTTACAAAAGGGCACAAGGAGACTCTTGGAGTGAGGAATATGCTCACTATCTTGATTGTGGTGATGGGTTCATGATGTATACGTATGTCAACATTTATCAAATTGTATACTTTAAATATGTATAGTTTATTGTATGTCAATTACATCTCAATTAAACTGCCTAAAAAGTTACAGATGGAACCAAAGTCTCCTATCTTATGCCATTTCCCTCCCTGCTCCCATATATGTAATCACTACTAAAGTCAATTTCTCATGTACTCAGTGCATTTTTTCTTACTTTTTCCACATTGCTGTGTACCCATACAATGTATACTACTGTTCTGTGTGTTTTAAGCATACATAAATGTTAATATAATGTGCACATTATATTTTATTGGCTTTAATCTCTCCAGAGTGTTGTGAAGGATATATGAGCTTCACTTCTGAAGCTGTACTGCCTTCTGGGAAGAAACCAATATAATCCCGAGAGGAATATAGCAATGAAGAGGAAACTTTTTCTGAAATGGAAAAATGAGACTGAAAAAAAAAAAACAAAACAAAGAAAAGATGTGATGAAAAGTTTTGGAAGAGAAGAGGCAAAGAGAAAGCCGAAAAAAAGTATTTCACGATGAAACACCAAAAGAGTTCTAGAATCGTAAAATCGGAATTAAAGGAATTTAAGATGAAACCATTAAAAAGATCTTTAAGAGGCTGCAGGAAACGAAAGTAGGATAAAGCAGAAATGGCATAGAAAATGCCTTATGTAACAAACTGCTGGTTAAATCAAGATCCCATTGAAGTGTTGGGGAAAGAAAGCACCTGACAGCCCAGGATATGGGGAGGAGGGACCCACAGCTGGGCTGTGAATGCACTGTAGGAATTAACCAGTAAGCCCAAACTGGTAGGTTCCAAAGACCTGCAAAGAGAGTTTATGAGTGCCAGTGAAAAGCGGACTGAGGATACAGCTCAAGAGAACCAACATCTATTGAAAGCTTTATCAGTTAGAGTTAGGTTCAGCTGTAAGTGTCAGAAATTCCACAATAATTCCATATTAAGCAGAAGAGAACAGGGGGACTGGGCACACAGTTAGCAGTCTTTATCACAAACTCCTTTAGGCTAAGTGCTTTTATACACATAGATTTTTAACTTTCATATAAACGCTACAAGATAAATATTATTACTCCCACTTTACAGGTGAATAAAATGAGGAATCAAGAGTTCAAGTAGCGCGTCTGGAGCCTGTGCTCCACAACGGGAGAGGCCACAGCAGTGAGAGGCCCGCATACGGCAAAAAAAAAAAAATTTTAAAAAATTAAAAAAATTAAAAATAAAAAAATAAGAAAGAGTTCAAGTAAATTATAGAAAAGTCACAATAGGATTAAAACCTAGATCTATCTGGCTCCACAGCATCTTTTCACGGTTAAAAATGGGAAATTTAAGAGTCAATCCTGAGGATATGGGGAGGGGGAAGGGTGAGCTTTGACAGGGCGAGAGAGAGGCATGGACGTATATACACTAACAAACGTAAGGCAGATAGCTAGTGGGAAGCAGCTGCATGGCACAGGGATATCGGCTCAGTGCTTTGTGACCACCTAGAGGGGTGGGATAGGGAGGGTGAGAGGGAGGGAGACACAAGAGGGAAGAGATATAGAACATATGTATATGTATAACTGATTCACTTTGCTATTAAGCAGAAACTAACACACCAATGTAAAGCAATTATACCCCAATAAAGATGTTAAAAAAAAAAAAGAGTCAATCCTGAGGGAAAGATTCTTGGGAAAAGCACAAATGTAAATGCAAAAATGAGGCAGAAGACCCAAGTAGAATGATTAAAATTTTATAAGAAACAGGACAATGTATTGATAATTTGGGGAAATTGTTCTATGTGATGTCTACGGAACATTTTTTGTTTTTGTTAGCGAAAACTTGGGCCTTTAACGTATATTTTGTATAGGTTCACAATCTCTTATTTATAAGAAAAAGATATAAAAATGCCGTGTCATGTTCTAAAATAACATGTCTGAGCACCTTGCACTCAGGTGACATGCACCAGAAAAACACCTAAACAGCTCGTTTTTCAACAAGAGGAATTATCATGAGCCTCAGAACACAGGCAATCAGCATGAGAGGGTTTTGAAGAATTTAAAACTTTGCTGCAGTCTGCTTGTTAATTCGCGGCTTCTAGATCCCTACTCTCTGCTCACCACGTGTCTTTCTACAAATGGTATGACTTTTCTTCAGTTTTCGCAGTGGTTATCATTACGTTGTCTTTCACTGAGTGCTTCTGAAGAGATGCAATGAAGACAACAGGAAGATGTGCTAATGTGGATTGTTCTTTTAATGACAACCTTAAACATGCGAGACGAATGACATAAATACTATTTCCTAAGTGAGCAGCGAACTTCCAGATACCACAAGGCATATCCACGTCATCAACTTAGGAGCCAGAGGCCTATCAGGATACAGGGATTATGAACAAAGGGAGAAAATCTTTATTTCCATAGGCTTTCATCAGTAGAAGAGATTTCCTTTTGCAGCAGATATTGCCTTTTTATTTTTATTTTTTTTGCCATTTCAGGATGAGGATAAAAGCAAAGGATAGTGAAATAGCAACAAAACAGGAATAGCAGTGGTTCAGTCAGGTTCGAGAACCATAGCTAACCAGCTATGTTAGCTCACCTAAAAGTCAATTAGCGAGTACACAGAAGACCATGTCACTGAAAATCTTTCTGAGTTCATTCTTTTCCTGACCCCCGTAAACTCCAAGAGGTAAAAGAAAGCTAGTGGCAAACCCTTGGAAGGTAGAAGAATGGACAGTTGCTTCTCCAGGCCAAGCAGAAGCATCCTGCAGGGTTACTCTCTCCTTTCTGCATTTCATTACCACCTACTATTATGAGTAACACAAAAGGAAGGAAGATCACCGTAGACCTTGTGGTGCTTATAACCTATTTTTCCGAGATAAAAGTACAAGAACAAAACAAATTCTATGGAAGGCAGTGCCCGTAAGTGACGGCTGGGTCTTAGAACCACTATACATTGAGAGGAGAGAGAGATTATTTAGGACTTCCCCAGAAGCCAAGTGACTTCTTTTATCGTTGTCTCCAGTGTCCCGGTGACCTAAAGAGGCAGGCAGGCAGGAGGAGGGGTGGGGAGAAACAGGTGATCCAGAACGAATGCTTTGGCATCTGGGGCCCAAAGGACACACACCTCCAGCTTGTCAGCACCTTGTCAGCGAGGATGAGAGAGTGTCTCCTTGAATGCAAGGAGAAATGTGGCTGCCCGTGGAGGTATGAGGTCAGCAGCAGAGAGGGGAGAAGAAATAGAGAGAGAGGATGTTAGGAAGACTGGGATCTCGAGGTAGTGAGGGTTGCGTGGGTGCTCTTGTTCTGGGCTTAACCAAAGACTCTCGAGAACAACTTTGTGGACGTAGGTTCACAGTAATAGGTAACGGCGTAGGTGCTGAATTATTTAACCACATTTTCTTTAGTCCTGCAAGCAAGAGCACCAGTAAACCTGTAGAAAAACTGATCCACCAAAAGAGCCGAGTGCAGATCGCATAATGTAAAACAGTAATCATGCTGGCAATTACTCATTTTAAAGTCTAAGCAAGCTGGCTTTAATAAACCACAAACCATGTATCACCAATATTCTCCTTTTTATTATAATAAAATAGCACTTTCAAGCTTGTAATTGCTTTATAGACCTAGGAATAGAATGTTGATGAGATTATTTCCACAGGGTTCAAATAGTTATGAAAATCCTAATAATTTTAAAAGTCAAAACACAAACATTACCAAAAAAAAGAAAAAAACCTCATAAAATAAAACAGCCTCTCTGTTGCATTTTCTGTTGTCTTTAAACCAAGAATTAACATTGGTCTCACACTTTCTGGCTTCTCCAAGTAGGAGCTTCTTAGTTACCATTTCAAAGAAAAGGTTTCATAGAGAAATTTGGATGGTATATGTCTGGGTTATTTCTAAAGGAACAAGCTTCTTTATAAAGGTGCACCTTTACTAAAGCTTTTTACTGAAAAGCTTTATTACTTAAAGAAAGGTTTATAGGTAAGAGAAAAGAGGGGATAAAAAGCGAAAGACAGAGGAGGTCCAGAGATGGCCGATGAGTGAAGTGGAAATTAATGGCCATAATTGCTAATGTGGGCATTTACCAAATGGGCTGTTATAAGAAACTGCCAGAGACTGGGTGGCTTATAAATAGCAGACAACCATTTTTCATAGATCTGGAGGCTGGAAGTTCAAGACCAGGGTCAGGTGCAGCTACTAAACTCTGCTTATGTCCTCAAATGGTAGAGAGCAGAGAGGAAGCAAGCTCTCATGACTTTTATAAGGGCACTAATCCCATTCATTAGGGCTCCACCCTCATGACCTCATCTAACCCTAAATACCTCCCAAAGGCCCCACCTCCCAATACCATCACACTGGGCCCTGAGTTTCAACATTTGAATTTTAGAGGATGCACAGATATTCGGTCCATAATACCAAATATAGCATTCATTCATTCATTTGTTCACTCACTTAATTCACCTAATTAAAACAGGTTTTAATTAGGGCCTCTTCTGTTACCAGCACTATTTTTTGGAAGTTATATCAGTAGTTATTCAATATTTTTTCAAATTAAATCTCACATTACGTCTTATTATACAAAATAGATTGAAGAGGTATTATATGAAGCTGGATTGTCATGTCATGAACTCAAGTTTATAATCTTTATTTTCTATGGTTAATCACCAAATACTATGGCTATTTTGATAAGCCCCCCAATTTGACATTGGCAGTTATAGCAGTCAGCATCCAATTTATTTTTTGTCCTTCCCTTTTTGTTGTTGTTGGTTCCATTAAAAATCTTGATTCATGCCAGAAAGGAGTCACAGTTGGTAAGAGTTCCTTAACAGCATGACAGCATGTGTCCTGTAATCTCAGGGTACTCTTCAATTAAATAGAGATGAAAGAAAGGCTTTGATCTGAGGTCTGCACAAAAATGACTTAACCTGGTATTTATTTATAGACTCAATAAGTCACTGCTAGGGACATAGTGGTGAGAAACTATCTTTGTCAGTCTTGTGAAATTTAAATCTGGTAGACATTAAACAAAATTAATTACACAAGTCATTATTTAATAATCATTGTAATAAATGCTACAGAGTGCTATCTGAGTATGTGGCTGGGATGCTCACTCTGACTGGGGATCCAGGAAATCTCAGGACTGGATGATTGGTTGGGTGTGGAAGGCTGGAATGAGGGAGGTACCAAGGACTGTTGAGTGGAATCTGAGTCAGGGAACTCCAAGGTGGAGCAGGTTTGTTACCCTCATTTTATTTTGCAGGGCAGGGGGAGCCATACGTGGTGATCTCCAATGTGTTAAAATTTGGATATCTTACCTCTGAGTGTATTTTATTATATTTTTAATATACAACTGCCCCACACACATGTGGAACATAGAAAGCACCTCTCTAGGACCCTCATGCCGCCCTCCCATCAGAGTAGTTTTGAGGACATAACGCCAGGATTAAGTCCAAGTTCACCACCTCTAGCTTGACACCTGGAAAGTTCTGTCCCATTTCTGAGTGTTGATTTCCTCAGCTGTGAAATGAAAGCAATAGGCCTACCTTATGGAGTTGTGAGGAATAAATCAATGTAAATATGAAGGGCCCCTTGAACAGTCCTTAGTAACTAATAGCCATGTAACATATGTCAATATCAATTTCTTTATCTCTCTCTTCTTTATACCCCTGCAAAACAGGAATGAGGATACACACTTACCAGGGTTAATGTAAGGATTAAATGCCATGCTCTATGTGGAAGCATGTGGTACACAGTATACGCTCACAAAGTATCAGGAAGGAAAAAAAAAGCTGGAAAAAGCATGAGAAATACAGTACTTCACACTTGGGACTGGACACTGTTACTCTTCCCAGAACCTACTCCCTCTCAGCACATAACCTATCAGCTATAGAAGAGCCAGTATGTTCCCCATCACCTCCCCAAACACTAGTCCCTGCGATGCATCCTTGGAGATTTGCTTCATGCAAGTGGACGGCAAAAATCATATGATCTGCCACACGAGTATCCCTACTCTACGAAACTACACTTTTTTTCCCCTTTCTGGACTACATCTCATTCAGATTTATGGGTTAAAAAACTGAGCGATGTACACTGTTCACAAATTACTCCTGCAAGTTTACTGACATCCCAGACACAGAGACTAGAGGTCCTCAGGCTGCCCGGCTTCCGCGCAATTTCCCATCAGAGCTCCACACTTCGGACTTCGTGATTTGAGGCTGGACCCCAACGTCCAGCTCGCCCGTATGGAGGTAAGTGACACCAGGTATTCTTCCATCACGGTCTGTGTTAGTTCGCTACTTTAGAGGCTAATGGTTGCTCCTCTATGTGGCCCACTTACCTGCTTTAATGAGGGAGTCAGAGCATATTCTATCTTTATGCATGCTCTTCTCCTTTTGCTTGACTTTTACTGTATGCTGTTTTTTAAAAGTCTGAAAACCCCAGGAACAGAAATAAATGGCATAGATATAGGCATATATTTAGATAGGTGGATGGCTAGATAGGTGCTAGATGGAGAGATGAAAAATAGATTAGGTAGGTAGGTAGATAGCTAGAGAGATAGATAGGAAGGAAGGTGAGAGAGCTGTGGACAGAATTCTAAAGGTGCCCCCACCTCCAAGAGTCTCCAAACCTCGTTTATTCAATCAAGCACTAATCTAGGTGCTGCTTTGAAGGAAATTTTACAGACGTAATGAAAGCCCCAGGTGGGTCTGATCTCATCAATGAAGCTCTTCAAAGCAGAGAGCTTTCTTTAGCTGGTAGCAGAAGTCAGAGTTTTGAAGTTGGAAGATGGGCAGACATGCAGGCAGCCACTAGGAGCAGAGAGCAACCCTGGCTGACAAGCAGCAGGGAAATGGGACCTCATTCCTAAAACCGCTGGAAAGAATTCTGTTGACCATCTGAATGACTTGGAAGCAGATTCTTTCTCAGAGCCTCTAGACAACAGCCCAGCCCAGCTCACATCCTAATTTAGGTCTTGTGAGACCCCAAGTTGATAACCCATCTAAGCACCCATGCTTCTGACCTACAAATCTATGAGCTAAATTTGTGGTAATTTGTTATGCAGTAACATAGAAATAATGCAGATAGGCAGGCAAATAGATATCACTGCCAGCATATTGCATTAATTAAAATATTGGAGAGTTGAAATTATTCAGTGACATGTCATAGGAGGATTATTTGGTGGTGAGTCTAGATCAAGTATACCCTGTTGGTTATTACTAGATCACAGAATTGACATTGTGCCCTTGGTTGCTATTTCTTCCAGAAAGATTTTAAAGTTTAATATAAAACCAAAGATTCAAAAATTCATTTAACATGTCATTTAACAATTATGGGTTATGCTTTCAAGTAGTGAGCTTTAGATTTCTAGTAGGCTACTTTAGTCATCTGTCCAGATTCACTTTTACTTAAAAAAAAACTTTCCTAATGGTATCAGCCCCTCACATGGAATGCTTGATATTATGGGACATTTGAACAATTTTCAGAAACAATAATGGTAGCTAATTCAAGAAATAAAGGCAATTAAAATTCCAAGGAAAAGCAAAAAGCAATAGGAGAAAAGAAATAAAACCATGATTCACTGTTTGGATCTATTTTAAACTGCATAAAATAATCACAATAATATAAATATTCCTTATTGATTTTGATCTTTTAGAATTAGCTCAAAGCATGGAGATTTAATTATGATTGTGAAACAGAATGCAGATGTTATTAATCTGAATAGTGTTAAAGCACAAAAGAAAAAGTCTCAAAGGTGGAAGGGGAGGAAAACAGTAAGAAGAACCCATGTTAGGAAGGAAAGGAGCAAGAAACACCATCTGTAATTGATGGAACACGAAATGTAAGATTTAAGTATACACATTTCTTAAAACTCAATATGAACCAATAAAGGAACTAAACATCTCGATATAAATATGTTTAAAAATTGTGGAGGGAAGGTAGGAAGTGGTATAAGTTAGTACAATCATTAACTTTTATCATGGGAAATAGGTAATGTTTCAACTGGTAGGATTTTCATCTTAACTAGAGATAGAGCAGTAACTGCTAGAGGAAATAGCTAAAGGTAGTTAATAACAGTTGCCTCTGGGAAGTGGCACAAGGAATGGAAGGGAGTCTGGATGAGAACCATTGTGTGTGTTTTGTTGTTGTTGTTTGTTATTTTGTTTTTGGCCACACTGTGTGGCATGCGGGACCTTAGTTCCCCAACCAGGGATTGAACCCACGCCCCCTGCATTGGAAGCGCAGAGTCTTAACCACTGGACTGCCAGGTAAGTCCTGTGTATGTGTTTTAATTAGAAATAGTTCAAGAATTCAAAAAAAGGAATAGATAATAACAGAATAAACATCAAAGTAAACACAGTTTTATCAAATTCAGTATTTTCCCACATTTGCTCCAGATTTTTTCTAATTTAAAAAGTGTTTAATTTTTTAAAAAAGTAAAATATAATCAAAGAACCTGATGTACCTCTCTAATCTGTCATCTACCTTCCCTCCCCAGAGTTAAAAACTAATTGGAGGTGAGTGTTTTATTCCCTTGAATGTTTTGTTTTTCCCTTCATATGAATAAATCCGTAGCATACACAGTACTATTTCACGTGTTTTGAAACTTGAAATTTCCAGTTTGCCATTTTTTTCTCCAACGTTACTTCTTGAAGATGTACCCATGTTTTCCATGCTCTACTGCATTCAAGATGTTTGTTTTTGCTATTTAGTATATTTAGCATAATGTTATTTGCATTTTATGACTGCTCTACAATTTTTAAATTAATCCTTCCATCAACGGACAGTTGGGCTGTTTCCAAATCCTCACCATTATAAGCAATCATGAATATCCTTACACATCCACTTGTGTGTTGATTCACCCATGCAAGGGCTCTTCTAGGCTGTGTAGCTAGCAGTGAGTCCTTAGAGAGCAGGGAAGGCACTCTTTCAACATTATCACATCTAGCCAAATTAATACATCAAAAGTCGTGATGCCAATTAAAATTTCTACCATCAATGCATGAGTGTTCCTGTTGCTTCACAATCTTTCCAACTCTTGGTATTCCCAAAGATTTCAATTTTGCATACTTGATAAAGTAAAATGGCATTGCTTTGCTTCATTCTGCCTTTACCTGGTCATTAGTGAGGGAGAGCATCATTTTTTTTTTAATTGGGATATAGTTGCTTTACAATGTTGTGTTAGCTTCTGTTATACAACGAAGTGAGTCAGCTATATGTATACATGTATCCCCTCCGCTTGGACCTCCCTCCCCCGCCATCCCACCCATCTAGGTCACCCCAGAGCACTGAGCTGAGGTCCCTGTACTATACAGCAGGTTCCCACTAGCTATCTGTTTTACACATGGTAGTGTATATATGTCAATCCCAATCTCCCAATTCATCCCATCCCCCCCTTAAAAGGAGAGCATCTTTTGACATATTTGTTGGACATTTGGGTTTCCTCCTTTGTGATTATCCTACTCTACCCTTTTCCCAATTTTCCATTCCATTGTTTGTTTTTTCTTGGTAATATGTAGAAGTGACCTATAGACTCAGGATGCTAACCCTCTGTTATACCTTACAGATATATTTTTATAGATAGTCTTTCCACTTCATATATGGTGCATTTTATATAGATGTTACACATTTTAATATAGCTTAATTTATCCATCTTTTCCTTTAAAGTTCGTGGGGTTTTGTACCTTAAGAAATCTCTCCCTGAGGCAAGTTCAGGACATTGGACCACCAGAGACTTCTCGGCCCCACCTAATATCAATCAGCGAGAGCTCTCCCAGAGATCTCCGTCTCAATGTTAAGACCCAGCTCCACTCAACGACCAGCAATCTCCAGTACTGGACACCCCATGCCAAACAACTAGCAAGGCAGGAACACAACCCCACCCATTAGCAGAGAGGCTGCCTAAAATCATAATAAGTTCACAGACACCCCAAAACACACCACAGAATGTGGTCCTGCCCACCAGAAAGACAAGATCCAGCCTCATCCATCAGAACACAGGCACCAGTTCCCTGTACCAGGAAGCCTACACAACCCACTGAACCAACCTTACCCACGTGGGGTAGACACCAAAAACAACAGGAACTATGAACCTACAGCCTGCGAAAAGGAGACCCCAAACACAGTAAGTTAAACAAACTGAGAAGACAGAGAAATACGCAGCAGATGAAGGAGCAAGGTGAAAACCCACCAGACCAAACAAATGAAGAGGAAATAGGCAGTCTACCTGAAAAAGAATGCAGAGTAATGATAGTAAAGATGGCCCAAAATCTTGGAAACAGAATGGAGAAAATACAAGAAATGTTTAACAAGGACCTAGAAGAACTAAAGAGCAAACAAACAATGATGAACAACACAATAAATGAAAGTAAAAATTCTCTAGAAGGAATCAATAGCAAAATAACTGAGGCAGAAGAACGGATAAGTGACCTGGAAGATAAAATAGTGGAAATAACTACTACAGAGCAGAATAAAGAAAAAAGAATGAAAAGAATTGAGGACAGTCTCAGAGACATCTGGGACAACATTAAACACACCAACATTCGAATTATAGGGGTCTCAGAAGAAGAAGAGAAAAAGAAAGGGATGGAGAAAATATTTGAAGAGATTATCATAGAAAACTTCCCTAATTTGGGAACGGAAATAGTCAGTCAAGTCCAGGAAGCACAGAGAGTCCCACACAGGATAAATCCAAAGAGAAACACGCCAAGAAACATATTAATCAAACTATCAAAAATTAGATACAAAGAAAAAATATTAAACACAGCAAGAGAAAAGCAACAAATAACATACAAGGGAATTCCCATAAGGTAAACAGCTGATCTTTCAGCAGAAACTCTGCAAGCCAGAAGGGTGTGGCAGGACATATTTAAAGTGATGAAAGGGAAAAACCTACAACCAAGATTACTCTACCCAGCAAGGATGTCATTCAGATTCGATGGAGAAATTAAAACCTTCAGAGACAAGCAAACGCTAAGAGAATCCAGCACCACCAAACAAGCTTTACAACAAGTGCTAAAGGAACTTCCCTAGGCAGGAAACACAAGAGAAGGAAAAGAGCTACAATAACAAACCCAAAACAATTAAATGGATTAAATGCTCCAACCAAAAGACATAGACTGGCTGAATGGATACAAAAACAAGACCTGTATATATGCTGTCTACAAGAGACCCACTTCAGACCTAGGGACACATACAGACTAAAAGTGAGGGGATGGAAAATGATATTCCATACAAATGGAAATCAAAAGAAAGCTGGAGTAGCAATTCTCATATCAGACAAAATAGACTTTAAAATAAAGACTATTAGAAGAGACAAAGAAGGACACTACATAATGATCAAGGGATCAATCCAAGAAGAAGATATAACAATTGTAAATATTTATGCACCCAACCTAAGAGCACCTCAATACATAAGGCAAATACTAACAGCCATAAAAGGGGAAATCGACAGTAACACAATAACAGTAGGGAACTTAAATACCCCACTTTCACCAATGGATAGATCAAGCAAGATGAAAATAAATAGGGAAACAAAAGCTTTAAAAGACACATTAAACAAGATGGACTTAACTGATATTTATAGGACATTCCATACAAAAACAGCAGAATAAACTTTCTTCTCAAGTACTCATGGAACATTCTCCTGGATAGATCATATCTTGGGTCACAAATCAAGTCTTGGGAAATTTAAGAAAATTGAAATCGTATCAGGTATCTTTTCTGACCACAACACTATGAGACTAGATATCAATTACAGGAAAAAAACTGTAAAAAATACAAAAACATGGAGGCTAAGCAATACGCTACTAAATAACCAAGAGATCACTGAAGAAATCAAAGAGGAAATAAAAAAAAACCCTAGAAACAAATGACAATGAAAACACAACAACCCAAAACCTATGGGATGCAGCAAAAGTAGTTCTAAGAGGGAGGTGTATAGAAATACAGTCCTACCTCAAGAAAAAGAAAACTCAAATGAACAACCTAACCTTCCACCTAAAGCAATTAAAGAAAGAAGAATTTAAAAAAACCCAAAGTTAGCAAAGAAGAATTTAAAAAACCCCACAGTTAGCAGAAGGAAAGAAATCATAAAATCAGATCAGAAATAAATGAAAAAGAAATGAAGGAAATGATTGCAAATATCAATAAAACTAAAAGTTGGTTCTTTGAGAAGCTAACAAAATTGATAAACCATTAGCCAGACTCATGAAGAAAAAAAGGGAGATGACTCAAATCAACAGAATTAGAAAGGAAAAAGGAGAAGTAACAACTGACACTGCAGAAATACAAAGGATCATGAGAGATTACTACAAGCAACTATATGCCAATAAAATGGACAACCTGGAAGAAATGGACAAATTCGTAGAAAAGCACAACCTTCCAAGACTGAACCAGGATGAAATAGAAAACATAAAGAAACCAATCACAAACAATGAAATTGAAACTGTGATCAAAAATCTTCCAACAAAAAAAAGCCCAGGACGAGATGGCTTCACAGACAAATTCTATCAAATATTTAGAGAAGAGCTAACACCTATCCTTCTCAAACTCTTCCAAAATATAGTACAGGGAGGAACACACCCAAACTCATTCTATGAGGCCACCATCACCCTGATACCAAAACCAGACAAAGATGTCACAAAGAAAGAAAATTACAGGCCCATATCACTGATGAACAGAGATGCAAAAATCCTCAGCAAAATACTAGCAAACAGAATCCAAGAGCACTTTAAAAGGATCATACACCATGATAACCCCAAGTGGGGTTATCCCGGGAATGCAAGGATTCTTCAATATATGCAAATCAATCAATGTGATACACCATATTAACAAATTGAAGGATAAAAACCATATGATCATTTCAATAGATGCAGAAAAAGCTTTTGACAAAATTCAACACCAATTATAATAAAAACTCTCCATAAAGTAGGTATAGATGGAACTTACCTCAACATAATAAAGGCCATATATGACAAACCCACAGCAAACATCATTCTCAA
The DNA here is from genome assembly GCF_964270905.1 of Leucopleurus acutus. Lineage (NCBI taxonomy): Eukaryota > Metazoa > Chordata > Mammalia > Artiodactyla > Delphinidae > Leucopleurus > Leucopleurus acutus. Next base: position 65,545,700 of record NC_139160.1, on the reverse strand, counting down.
TGGTGAAAAACTGAAACCATTTCCACAAAGATCAGGAACAAGACAAGGTTACCCACTCTCACCACTATTATTCAACAAAGTTTTGGAAGTTTTAGCCACAGCAATCAGAGAAGAAAAGGAAGTAAAAGGAATCCAAATTGGAAAGGAAGAAGTAAAATAGTCACTGTTTGCAGATGACATGACACTATACATAGAGAATCCTAAAGAGGTAACCAGAAAACTACTAGAGCTAATCCATGAATTTGGTAAAGTAGTAGGATACAGAATTATTGCACAGAAATCTCTTGCATTCCTACACACCTATGATGTAAATTCTGAAAGAGAAATTAAGGAAACACTCTCATTTACCATTGCAACAAAAAGAATAAAATTCCTAGGAATAAACCTACCTAAGGAGACAAAAACCTGTACTCAGAAAACTATAAGACACTGATGAAAGAAATTAAAGATGAGACAAATAGATGGAGAGATATACCATGTTCTTGGATTGGAAGAATCAGCATTGTGAAAATGACTATACTACCCAAAGCAATCTACAGATTCAATGCAATCCTTATGAAACTACCAATGGCATTTTTCACAGAACTAGAAGAAAAAATGTCACAATTTGTATGGAAACACAAAAGACCCCGAATAGCCAAAGCAATCTTGAGAAAGAAAAACGTAGCTGGAGGAATCAGGCTCCCTGACTTCTGACTATACTACAAAGCTACAGTAATCTAGACAGTATGGTACTGGCACAAAAACAGAAATATAGGTCGATGGAACAGGATAGAAAGCCCAGAGATAAACCCACGCACATATGGTCACCTTATCTTTGATAAAGGAGGCAAGAGTATACAATGGAGAAAAGACAGCCTCTTCAATAAGTGGTGCTGGGAAAACTGGGCAGCTACATGTGAAAGAATGAAATTAGAACACTTCCTAACACCATACACAAAAATAAACTCAAAATGGATTAAAGACCTAAATGTAAGGCTAGACACTCTAAAACTCTTAGAGGAAAACATACACAGAACACTCTATGACATAAATCATAGCAAGATCCTTTCTGACCCACCTCTCAGAGAAATGGAAATAAAAACAAAAATAAACAAATGGGACCTAATGAAACTTCAAAGCTTTTGCACAGCAAAGTAAACCATAAACAAGACAAAAAGACGACCCTCAGAATGGGAGAAAATATTTGCAAAGGAGTCGATGGACAAAGGATTAATCTCCAAAATATACAAGCAGCTCATGCAGCTCAATATGAAAAAAGCAAACAACCCAATCCAAAAATGTGCAGAAGACCTAAATCAACATTTCTCCAAAGAAGATATACAGATAGCCAACAAACACATGAAAGGATGCTCAACATCACTAATCATTAGAGAAATGCAAATCAAAACTACAATGAGGTATCACTTCACACTGGTCAGAATGGCCATCATCAAAAAATCTACAAAGAATAAATGCTGGAGAGGGTGTGGAGAAAAGGGAACCCTCTTGCACTGTTTGTGGGGATGTAAATTGATACAGTCACTATGGAGAACAGTATGGAGGGTCCTTAAAAAACTAAAAGTAGAACTACCATATGACCCAGCAATCCCACTCCTGGGCATATACCCTGAGAAAACCATAATTCAAAGAGTCATGTACCACAATGTTCATTGCAGCACTATTTACAGTAGCCAGGACATGGAAGCAACCTAAGTGTCCATCAACAGATGAATGGATAAAGAAGATGTGGCACATATATACAATGGAATATTACTCAGCTATAAAAAGAAATGAAATTGAGTTATTTGTAGTGAAGGGGATGGACCTAGAGTCTGTCATACAGAGTGAAGTAAGTCAGAAAGAGAAAAACAAATTCTATATGCTAACACATATATATGGAGTCTAAAAAACCAATATATATATATGGTTCTGATGAATCTAAGGGCAGTATGGAATAAAGACGCAAATGCAGAGAATGGACTTGAGGACACGGGGAGGGGGAAGGGTAAGCTGGGATGAAGTGAGAGAGTGGCATGGACATATATACACTACCAAATGTAAAATAGCTAGTGGGAAGCAGCTGCCTCACATGGAGTGATCAGCTAGGTGCTTTGTTACCACCTAGAGGGGTGGGATAGGGAGGGTGGGAGGGAGATGCAAGAGGGAGGGGATACAGGGATATATGTATACGTATAGCTGATTCACTTTGTTATACGGCAGAAACTGACACAACAATGTAAAGCAATTATACTCCAATAAAGATGTTAAAAAAATTTTTTTAATTAAAAATAAATTTAAAAAGAAATCTCTTCCTACCAAGAGGTCATAATATATTCTCTGAGATTTTCTTCTAAAATTTTAAAAGTTTTTTTCATTTTCACATTTAATTCTTTAGCCCGCGCGGAAGCTATTTGGAGCCTAGCATAAGGTAAGGGTACGATTATCTCCTTGTGGATAACCAGTTATCCCAGCATCATTTGTTGATGTGTCCATTCTTTCTCCACCGGTTTATATGCTACCCCGTCTTACCACATTTCCATACATGTGTAGGAGCTTTCTAAGGAGTTTTGTTCTGTTCCAGGGATCATCTATGTTTCATCATCAGCTCTTCTGAAATATTTATTTTAACCATATATGTATATTAACTTCAAAATAATAAATATTAATAAAATAGAAAATCTAAGGGTTTTTTTACTGTAAAGGTAGAGAATTTTCCCTTTTCTTTTGAGCCTCTATATTTTTTTAAAGTGCTTTCAGTAAAACCATGGATGGCTGCTTCTATCAAAGCACCACTCAAAGCAAATTACTTTTACAAATAGTCACAAAATTGTTGAACGCACGTGCTTTGGAAAATATATTTTATTTAAAACATTGGCTAAATTACTCAGCAGTGTAATCTCCTCTCTCGGTATAAAATAAAATTCATATATGGGAGGTGTTCAGGACCTACTCTTGGAGAGGAGTTATAAACCGTCTCTAATGCATCTTCTGGAGCCATCAAGCCTCGCCAGGTAAATACTGTGTGTTTTAAACCTCCCCGAATCTATATTTACAGTCATATGATAAATGGTAATGGCTCCAAAGAGAAACCTTAAGATCTAACGGGCATTTAAAACAGCCCTTCAATATGTATTTATGCAGGGGATTCAAAGAGACTCAAAAGTGGTTTAGTTCTATTTGATCAATGGCGATCAATGGTTTTGAAAGATGTAGAATGTTTAGAGTCCATATTTAAAACTTCTATAACAAGCAGGCCTACAAGCTTATGGTTATAAATCCTTCTTTGTAGCTTGGGGCAGATGTGGAATTTTGAAAATATCCCAGTAACATCACACCAAAAAAAGGCCAAGAAAATTTAGCACAGAAAAAGATGACATTTCACAATAGTGAAGTTGTAGTACCAAACAAGAAGAGCTGGCTCATCCTTTTTATATCCTCAATTGGATTTTCATTTGATGTTACTCAGTAGGAGTCATTTTGAAGACAATTTCTCCTGAAAATAAGCTTTGAAGCTTTACTGTTTTTAAAAATCTCATTTGATTCAGTTTGCACAGGCCTTGGTTTCTATTTCCATTCTCTTCTCCCTTTAGAATCACTTACTTTTCCATTGTATTGTTTGAATCACACTTACTGAATCCTTTCAATGCACTCGGTGTGTGGGGGAGGAAGAGGATGTCCCAGAAAGAGAATTTGCATCATATTCTTAGAAAGCCTTTATCGGCTAAATAAAGAGTGTCAGGAAAATGTGAGGGACATTCGGAAGCTACCCAACAGTTGCTTATCAACATATCACCTTGATTGACTTGGATGGTAAGCCAACACTTCTCACTCTAGAAAAATGGCTATTTGACATCTGTAAAGCATTAAGGTGCCGTCCTGGCGGCTAGCTCATTCTTTCATTGTCTCACCACACACCACCCCTCAACCCTCACCCTGGAGTAACAGAAACTGTATGCTTTTGCTTGCGTGAGTTTGATATCTCATTGAGTTCAACATACGGAATTCCAATCCAACCCAGCCTATCACCATGGAACTCGAATCCCATAGCTCCAATCACCAGGTGATGCCCATGGAACTCGAATCCCACAGCTCCAAATCATCAAGTGATGCCCAACCCACCTGTTCCCTGCTTTATTGGTATTCCAGGTTCTTACAAGGCCGTCACATCAGGAAGTATCTACAGAAATCCTGGCACCAAGAAAGATATATTTGTACTTCTTAGTGTTCATGCCCTAAAACTCTGTTTAATTCTCTCTACCATTCACCTTAGTTCAATTGGGTTCAATTTAGCCATTTTTCACAAATCTCGGCAGCCCTTACACAGTCCCTAAGCTATAGGTCATGGAAGGAAAATCCGAACTGGTTCACACAATAGACAAGAAATGAACTCAGACCATTCCTGGCCTGTAACTTTCGACAGATATTCCATATTAGGGTAAAGCATCTGTTATCCCAGAAAACCAGAGTTCCACATAAGTTATATATTTTATATTCTACTGGGGCAGAGAATCACAATAAAAAAATCTTAGCTTCACATATAGAATACTAACTGGTCTGCTCAATCTATTACAATTATATTAGATACCATTCTTGATAATAGATATAACTGAGATTATAAAAAATTCAGATTGATCACAATCTGGATTATAAAATCACAAGGTAGGGATATAAATAAGTATGAAGTCATAAAGAAAACCCACAGAGAGAGCGTGGCACAAAATATATTGGGAAACACATGGAAAGTCTGGAATGAGACACGCAACGACACATAAATAGAAAATATGTGGGAAGGCAGCCCCTGAAAAAAGTCCTGTGGATATGCAGGTGCTTAACTGATGCTTTAGATGGTGGCTTCATAAGGAGACATCCTTAGAAGTTAGGAGAAAAAAGATACGATGCAAAGTAGAAACTAAGAGGTTCATGCAAATTAGAAGCTAAGAGGTTCATAGAAGGACATGAAGTAACAAAAGCCAGAGAGAACGAAGACAGGCAAAGGCGTATCTTGTCTAATTTCTCATATTCTATTTTCATACAGAGAATTACTGAATGAACTTATGTATTTCTCACATAAAAATGATTCATCTCAATGTTAAGGAGTTTATTTCTTCTTATTTTATTACTTTATTAATAAATGATACACATATTTGGGAATCATCAGAGTGCCCAGTTGCTTTATTTTCACCATGTAATTATATGACTGACAGGTGCTCTGGCTGGTCAGGCTCTGAGAACTTGAGAGAGTGGGTCATTCAGCCTGGGTTATGAGGGGATATAGGCTGAGGTGTGGCCAACTAGGGGGAAGACAGGTCAGCCTGAGTTTACTGGCCTATGCAGGTAACGGTCAAAGAAAGATGCCCAAGCTGAGAACGGAAAAGCTCAGTTTCTACAGTTTGCTCACCTCCCTTTGGACTGGGCAGTTTACACACAAGGCAGGTTAAGATGTAGGACAGACTCAGGACAAAAGGCAGATTTTTGTTGATGAGACCAGCGAACGACGAAAGTGTGGAATTATTGAGAAGTCTGAGAGAAACGTGCTATTCTGATACCAGCATAGTTCATTCAGGTCCCGCTGGCTACAAACTCCCATTTCATCTTCAAGGGTTGGGACAGGTCTCTAGGCCTGGTTTCCCCAGGGCACAGATAGATTCAGCTTCCATCCAGAATTCTCCAGCAGGTCCTCCTCGCCCCTGGGAGAGACATTTCTCTGCACACAGAGAGCATCTTATGCCTCATCAGGGGTCTCTCAGTCTGAATTTGGGAGGGGCAGTTGCCTGGGAGGCAGTGCCTGCCAGGAGATGGAAAGATGATGCGGGACCCGCTGCAGTGGGGTCAGCCTGGCAAGACGAGGCTGGGGGCTGGGACTGTGCCTGGCTTGGTAGGTATTTGATAGACATGTGTTGTGTAACCAAGGAAAGAATGAGTTATCTGCCTAATCTGTGCATTTCCTTACAGAGAGAATCCCCTCTGTTATTTGCATTCACCTACTAAATGCCAAGACCTCCCAGAGCCCAGTTTTATCACTTTAGTCTCTGGGACCTGAAGCAGCCAGCTCTGGGTGAGCTGTGCCCCCAAAGCCTTGCTGGTGGGTGTGGGGCTCTGGGGAACCCAGAGTCAGCTGCCTTCAGGCAGAACTCTGCTGAGTCAGCCCCCGAATGAACGTGGCCAGTTCAGGCTGGGACCTGCACTATGGTTTAATTTCTAAATTTATTGTTAAATGATACTGCTTAATATTTCATCCTATATCTTTTGGCTGTCTTCTTAGCCTTTTTCAAAATCTTAAGCTGTACATTTAGGAGGCTAATTATATATATAGCAGGAGCATTAGAATAATAGTCATTACAATAGACATTAATAGCACAAAGTGATTATTTACTCTGTACCAGAATTGTTTCAGCTACTGTGCCTCCCTTATATCTTGCAGTGATTGAGAAAGGGCACAGAGTTGCATTTAAGGACAGGGACTGCAGACACAGGTTCAAATATAGCTCTGCCACTTAGAGCCCTTTGTCTGAATTCTAAATTATTTTCTTTACATCTTCTCCAAGTTACAAAATGGTAATCATAATAAGGAAGATGGAGCTATTTCAGTTTACCACTTCACATAGATATTAAAATTAAACAGTATCTTAAAATGCTTCACCTTGAGTCATCTATTTGACATTTATTTATTGCTTACTATCTTAGCTCAGGCTGCTATAACAAAATACCATAGAGTGGGTGGCTTAAACAACAAACATTTATTTCTCACAGTTCTGGAGGCTGGAAGTCTGAGATCGGGGTGCCAGCATGGTCAGGGTCTTGGTGAGGACCCTCGTCTTAGTTTACAAGTAGCCAGCTTCTTGCTGTATGCTTACATAAAATCCATCTCTCTCCTTTCTCTTCTTATAAGGGCACAAATTCCATTCCTGAGGGTTCCACCCTCATGACCTATTTAACTCCCAGAAACCCCATCTCCAAATACCATCACACTGGGGGTTAAGCCCTCAACAAACAAAATTTAGGGGAATCACAAACATCTAGTCTATAGCACTTACCATTGGGAAAATTTCCAGGGATACAAAGACGAATAAGATAAAATGCTTTCACCGAAAGAAACTGTACACATGTGCATGTGTGCTCGTATGTGTGAGTTTGAGAAAGAGAGAAAGTAAGAGGGAGACACACAGAAAGAGGGTGGTGATGAAAAGACAGTTTTTAGGAAAAGGGTGGGGGGATGGGTAGTCAAACATTATTTTTTCTCCTATCCTTTCCTTCATCCTATCAACAACTGAACAGCATCTACTTTGTAAAATTTCCTTTCCATTCCCTTGTGCCTCATTGATAGGCATATCATTTTGTATCTTTGTGGCAATGCTGGAGAACTGCTCCACAAATGAGTTGAAGGAGTGATCACATTCCCCCAGCTCAGTTGGCGTGGTCTGACCAGGACCCTTGGGTCCCACACCACTGGACTATTCTCCCTTGGAGACCCACATCTCTCTGAAGAGAATCAGTCTCTGGGCTGTGTATGAGAGCTGCTTAGTTAAATAAAAGCCTGACCTATGTGTATAGAGAGGACAGGGGCCGTCTGAAGAAGGAAAAGAGAGAGGATAGTGTTATTGGCGATAAGAAAATAAGTGAAGGATATATTAGCAAATTGAACATTACTGCATCATTATTTTTCTGACCTTCCTCAGTGAGACAATTAGCCTAAGAGAGGCCAGAGAAAGACACTGGTGCATTCTCAAATTAGACTGACCAGGCCTTGGGAAGTCAGAATACTATTATTGAAAATTTCATGTTACGTGCTGCGAATATGAGGTCCAGACTTTTACATGGCCTCGTGGTTTTCAGAAACTTAATCCAGTCATGAGCTGGTCTCAGATAATTATGGGCAAAAAATGTAAAGTGACTTCTAAGTGCAATGTTTATTCATTTGCCACAAACATACTGTGAAGTAGGGAACGGGTCAATGATTTCTGACTGCTGTTTTCTTGAACTCATGACACCAGCGCTTAGTGTTTTTCTGCAGGCTGGCTGAAAGGTTCACAAATCCAATATCCCCAGGAGTTATTTCATTAGATTTCCGAACTTTAAAGCCCATCTGGAATGCCCTTGTTCCTTTGCAGCTCTTATCGACTGACGTTGATTATGCCATCAGCAAACCTCACTAACTCAGCTTCTTCATTGAGATCATTAATGGTCAATAGAGGGCCTGAGATGGTTTACTATCAACTGTTTTGCATTCAGAGGACCCTTTATTCAGAGGACTTTCCTTTGTTTTTCACTGCCTGCTTAGGTTGGCTCTCTACAGGGAGAGGAGAAGAGAGTGAAATAAACAAATCCTGGATTCCTCCTATGTGGACGTGAGCCCTGGGATTGTCAGGGCTCCTCATATGAGCTGAACATGCAGATTGCAAAGGAGGAAGCATCCAGGGTGTCTGGCTCCCAGTGCATGTATGTAGAAGCCAGAGGAGGCATGGCCAACATGCAGCACTGCCACAGTCGGCTGCAGTAGTTCTCCAGTGTCAGCTTTTTGGCTCAGGCCTGGCTGGATGCATCCCAATGTCGTGGAAAGGCTTGAAAACTGCAGATTCCTGGGTCCCACCTCTAGAGATACTGATACAGTAGAACTGAAGTGGAGCTCAGGAATCTTTTTTTTTTTTACCTTAAAGCTACTCTGGTGGTTCTAATGCAAAGTGAAGTTTGGGAACTGCTGTTCAGGGAAGCTTTCAGCATCTCTCCACTGCCCAAATGCGGCAAGGGTGGGAGAGAGAAGGAAGATTATCTGTTGGCGCTGCCAGAACTACACGGCCATGTGGGTACTCTGAGCAGGTTAACCATTTGCTACTCCTCTAAACTAACTTAAAGCCCATCTGGAATGCCCTTCATTGGGCATTGCCCCCAAAACTGCCCCAGGAAAACAAATTAAAAAATATTTTGTGTGTGTGGGAGAGACAGACTGTTGCGTAAGGAGTGGCAGGATTCTTGGAAACCGTCTTTGTCGTCCTGAGGCTTCAGCTCTGGTCCTAGACTCATAGCATCCCCCCCCCAGCCCTGGAAAACAAAAGCCCTCCAGTCACATGGACCCACTGTCCTGAGAAGAAACGTACTTGACCACTAGTTGTTATCAAAGCCTGCCTTTTGAGAGCCTCAGTATCACCCCATTTAACTCAGCACCTACATTTCTTAACCTACACAGCATTTTGCCTGCTAAATATAAGATATTTCCTTGCTATTATATTTGCACTGATGTTTTAGCTCCCAGAGATTTTTTTATTCACACCTTTTTGTTTGAAGACCCAGGCCGCTAACAGTTCTGCCTGTCCCTCAGTCCGCTCTGGGTGTAACACACGACCCGAACACAGCTTCCAGGGGCTGCCTGCTCAGTTTCTGGGGGGATGATCCTGGGTGAAGAGAAACGTGCTCATTTCCTTTTTGCTCTTTGGGGACGGATGTACTACAAAGAAGTCAATTTCCTTATTTGTAAAGAGTTAAAAAGACGACTCATTATATTTTGTGGAAAAGTGCCACAAGGAAAGGAACCCATGGATTATTCCAAAAAGAAAAAAGATACCTAGATGAGCCTGGATTTGGCAAACACCTGTACTAAAAGTAGAGAACTAACCAGATATCTATGAATAAAAGAGGAAAAAGAGGCAGGAGCCAGTGAGAAGTTACCGTCATCTTCCTTTGGGTGAAGTAAGCAAGAGTTTAATGGCCCCTCCAGCTGGAGATTTGATGAGATCGTGGTCACCTGGGCAGGTGTGCAGGTGACCCTTTTCTGCCCACCTGTTAAGTTCCTCATGTGCTGCAGGCAAAGGCTTGCTTTGGGGAAAGAATGCACAAAGCTGATCCCCGAGGACGTGAGTCATGGAGAGGATTCTGAAACCCACCTTTGGGTTTCAGATGTGGGCCCGTGGAAGGGTCATCAAGATCTGGGTGCAAGAGAGGAGCTGTGAGAGGCGGGGATGGCCAAGCGGGCTCTAGTGTCTTTTTGTGGCACCCTTATGGAACTTCTGATTCCAGACATGGAAAATTTGCTATATTGCACAGGATTCCATGAGTGATATCACCTGGAGGAATTTGAGTAAAAAAATCACACTGACAGAAGAGTTAACCTGAGTCATTATTTTGGCTGCTTTTGTCTTTCTAAAAGTTATACTTACATTGGTTCATAGGCAATTTTAAAAAATCCTAAGAAGTTAGGGGGAGAGGCGGGATAAACAGGCAAAGCACAGAGGATTTTAGGGCAGTGAGACTATTCTGTATGATACTGTAATAGTGGGTACACGACACTATACATTTGTCCAAACTCATAGAATGTACAACACCAAGGGTGAATGCTCATGTAAACCACGGACTTCAGGGGATAATGACATGATGACGTAGGTTCATCTGTCGTAATAAACGTCCCACCCTGGTGGGTGATGCTGATAGTAGAGAGAGCTATGCATGTGTGTGGGCAGGGGTTACATAGGAAATCTCTGTTCTTTTCACTTAATTTTTTTATGAACCTAAAATTGTTTTTAAAACATAACGTCTATTTTATAATGCCCTAACAGAGTCTTTTAACAAATTTATTTGCATTAACAGTTTCTGAAAAAAGGTCAGACAGCACCCCTACGGGATCCCAGGCAACCTGGACCCTTAACAGCTCCCTTCCCATCTCTGATAGAGACCTCAGGGTGCCTATCAGGTTCAGATATTTAGGAACTCGGGAGAATTTCTCACTCGTCCAGTCCTGTGACTCAAGTCTCCCTGAGGCCTGGTGTCTCAGTTCTCAGTGTCCATCCTGCTTCCTCATACCTGGCTGCTTCTCTGCAAAGCACCACAAGGTTGACTCTTCAGATGGCCTGGGTCTGCTTTCCTACTCAGCCTGCTTGTAAGCCCAGGCCCCAGAGCCTTCACCTCATGAGCACCATCTTAATTCTAATACAGGCATTTAAGTTTACCGCTTCTAGAGAGATCCAATAATTTTTTTTTTTTTTTTTTTTTTTGCGGTACGCGGGCCTCTCACTGTTGTGGCTTCTCCTGTTGTGGAGCACAGGCTCCAGACGCGCAGGCTCAGCGGCCATGGCTCACGGGCCCAGCCGCTCCGCGGCATGTGGGATCTTCCCGGACCGGGGCACGAACCCGTGTCCCCTGCATCGGCAGGCAGACTCTCAACCACTGCGCCACCAGGGAAGCCCTATATCCAATAATTTTAATTTCTCGTCTTTGCTCTCGATCAAATGATAGCATTAATCTATAATTATCTTTCCACTTGAGACGTCCACATCCATTTGCCCCATCTAACTGCTGATGTTTGTCCTTGGCAAGATGACTAGGGCAGGCCAGCTTGGGAATGAGTCCTGTAAACCATCCAGACAAGATCCAGATCATTCCTAGAGAACCAAAAGCCTTCCAGGTTGGGATTTCGTCTCGAAAATACCTGGTGCGGAATCCCATCTGAGCTGTGTGATATTGACCAGAGACAGAGCTTGCTGTCTGCTCCACTGACCTCTCTTTGCTTCAGGGCGGGTTGTGGAGTTGCCTGAGATACTCAGGGCTAATTAGAAGTGCCACCTTAGAGCTACTCAGTCCTGGAGGACAAGAACTGACACCAACACGTTTAAGCCAAGTTGTTTGTTTGTTTGTTTGTTTTAATAACAGAAGACGTCTAGCATCCTTTGTTAAGTGCCCCAGGAGTGAAGTAAGTAATCCCAACAAATGCAGCAAACAGAACGTAAGAGAGAGATGATCAGTAAGTAGTGCTAACGCTGATGTCTATGAATTTGCTGCATTTTCTTTGTTACTGCCATTCAGACACATGAAAATATTTGCAGCAATTTTATGCGGAACAAAAAGCAAGCGCTCGATCAGGCTAAGTGCCTCTGATGAGAACACACCATTATTTTCATTCTTCATTTTTAATTAGGATGCACCAGAAAATTACAGGTTGGTTACTCTTCTCACAACCTTAACAAATGCCGAGGAGCAGAGCTGCTTTCCGGGTTAATGCTAAAAGTTCTCAATGCCGTTTGTTAAATACAGTTCTTAAGCCCAGGAAAAGCCTCAATGATAGGCAATGCCGATGTCAACAGATCATTTAGGAAAGTTAGTGTTTAGTGGAAGCTATCTCATAGGTATACATCGTTTGCTATTTGGAAGCAGAAACTCTTCCTGGTAACAGAATTATGCCCAATATTAGAATTTGATTTTAACATTAATGGAAGCAATTCAGAGAGCAAATATGTCCAATATGCATGAATGTTTTAAACCAGGACTTGGAGATCCTCTAGTTCGACCATTTTATTGGACAAAGAAGTCTCAGGATAGTTGAATGGGGTAGCTCAAAGTTATAGAGCAGAAAACCCACAAAATAGCACCTAATGCTTTATTAAATTTTATAGTTTAAAAACACTTTCCAGTATACCATTCCTACTGTGCAAACTGAGGCTCACAGAATTTGATTGACTCGCCCCGGTCACTTACCCCCTTCATCTCTCAGTCCCTTTGTTCCATGTCCAGCTAGCATGTCTTGTGAACTCAAATATTCATGGTAATTCTTGGGAGGTATTTCAAAGCCCCTTAAAGAGACGTAAATCCAATGATCTTAGTATTTTTTCTCTTGGGACACTTTTCTGAAATTAAAACGCTGAACCCTCCAAAGTTTCTTTGTTCTGTATATATAAGCAAGTGATTTGTTTTGTAGGTTTTCAGTAGAGAATTGGGCAGTAGGTTTGATACTGCCATGCTGATGCCCAAGCTGGTATCAGCAAGAAAGGTGTGGGCGATTCTCATTGCACCCTGATGGTTCCAACATTCGACTTTAAAAGTAAGGTAGGAATATGTCTAATTGGTTAATATTATCGATTTGGCTCATTTGCACAGACATTGACAGTATTTCCTTTAAAAAGTGCCAACTGAACTACATGGGAATATTGTCCCCAAAGGGCCATTCTGGATATGAAAACACCAGAACAGTCTGTCTAAAAGGCCCTAAAGACTCTGAATAAAGGTAGAAAAATCCCTATCAGATGCCTTTTGCATCATCTTACTGGGATGACTGCAGACAGCTTTTGACCAAAGAGGAAGGGACCACATGTTCTTCAATGGTCTCATCTGCAACTATGATTCCTCCCCACAACTAACGTGGAGCAAACAACAAATATTGCCTCTAATTGACTTCACCTAGATATTGAATTCCACAGATTCTGCACAGCCATGCTTACTGTTCCTCTCATCTCCCTCATCACATCCTCTTTCCGTCCCCTGTGAATTCCATTGATCACCTTGATCCAGCCTCTTCCCTTCCATCCATTGTCTATGCTATGTATTGTTTTCTTAATACCCTTTTGCTTATATGTAATTCTTACTTTATTTGTCTTCCTCATTAAATTATAAACAATTGGATCATGGAGACGCCTTTTTAAGTCCACCAAGTACCCAGAATACAGTAACGTGCTTTGAGTATTAAATTTTGACTAACTTTTCTTCCCAGCTCTGTGAGTTCTGTACTGTTGGATTTTATTTTTGTGACCAGAAAAAAAAAACATTAAGGCAAGTTAAATATGTTTATTTAACCACTTCCAATAGTTATTTAAAATCCAGCCTCTTCTAATTTTATTCTTAACTACCATCATTGGATTTGTCTAGACATAATGTAGAATCTCAGGGAGCTACGATGGTATTTGATGAGTCATTCTCTACATCTTCAGACCAGTAATTAACATTTCACCTGTCTCTAATTGCGCAAGTGTCGTAGATGAAATGAAAACAAAGTGAAAGGCTGGCTTTAATAATACGCCATGCCAGTTGTCATAATAGAAATGTTGTGACTTTGGTAACTGAGGCTCCAGAATTTGACAAAAGAAGAATAGTACTTCTTTTGTTAGATGGTAATTTTGATTGATAGATCAACCAGCTATTTAAAACAGCTGATGATTATCCAACATGTTTCTTCTCCCCAAATCAGCTAAAATAAAATTGTTCTGCTTATTATGATGATCAAAACAACCCTGTGAGTAAACAATTCCCCCCTTAAATCGTGACCATGTTATTCCAGGAGGTGAATTTCCATTGCTTGGATTGTTTCTTTGGATGAACTAAATGAGACCTGGATGTCCCAGGGCTCTTGCCATATACAAATAAGGAGTTTACACTCATTAAGTCATTATCTAGCCTAACGATCAAACCCAATGAAATAATAGTGAACCATTCGCTCTATGGGAAGTATATGTCACCTATTTTAGGCCAAAAAGAAACGATTTTGCAAATGACCTTTTCCAGTGTGACAAGCAGTGCCTATGGAGCCAGGAAGAAGCCAAAAGAAGGCTTCTTGTTCTCTACAGTGGATAATTTTTCCTCCTCTCCTACACAGACCCAGATATAGTAGGACGACAAGCAAAATATTCAGGTTCTTTCTTTAGCTTTAGGAATAACAGATTTATTAGTTTAGGTTTCATAGGTTAAGATAAAAATCAGCATCTGCAAACATGTTGACAACGTACATGATGGGCTTGTTCGAATAAAAAGAATTGAAAAGGGACAATGCAAAGCTTTGGACATAACTACAAACAAACAAATAAGAAATAAATGCTGAGGTCCTGAGCAAGGGAGATATGTTTTAAGGATACAGAAAGGAAAAATAGTTTAGGGGCTTAAACTGCCAATAAGTTCGATAGGATTCCACAAAAGCTATTGTCACCCAAAGGGCTAATGCAATCTTAATCCACTGCTCAGGAGAAGCAAAGTATTTAAAAGGAGTTATGTAATAAACCTGCACTATTAATCAATGATTAGTCTGTATCTGGTATTTTGTGTTTGCTTCTACGAATCACATTTTTAAATGTATAAAAATATGTTATGCTGGTCTCTGGAGAATATTAGAGTAGAATATAAAAATACTCCAAAAAAGAATGAGATAACCCATCACTCCACCATCCAAAAATAACCCCTGGCTGGTAGAATTCTGTGATCAAAACTATTTCCCCTTACAGTTTTAGTTTAAAGGCACTATACCATTGTCTTCAAGCATGCATTGCTGCTGAGGAGACCTCTTTCAGAGGTTAGATTTATTTTGTTTAAATTTTCTCTTTTTCTGGAAACTTGAAGGATATTTTCTTTACTGTTGGTGTACTAAAATTTCACATGGATGTGTCTAACTCTGGTGTTATCTCATTTGTCCTAGTCAACACTCAGTGGAAACTTCTAAATGGAAGAATCTTGTCTTCCATTAGCTCTAAAAATGTTCTTGCACTGGCTCTTTCCCAGTTTCTCTGGCTGTATTTTCTCTTCTCTCTGGGTGGACCTTTTACTTGTCATATGTTGGAATGCATGGGTCGATTTTAATGTCTCTAATATTTTAGCTCATACTTTCCTGTTACTATTACTTTTATTATTGTTGCCATATATTTTCCTCTTTTTTACACACATACACACATGTTAATTTCTGAGGGACTTTCTTGGTCCCTTTATCTTGTTCATGTTATCTTCTTCTTGTTTTATGAATGCACCATCTTCTCAAATCTCTCTGAATATAATAGCTGTACATTATCATCTGTTTCTTGAATATTATGGTTTTTTCTGGGGCAGTTTTTCCATTGTGTTTTCTTCCCTTTTCTCTTTTTTTAAATGCTGCATTCTTCTTCAAGTGCCTAAAGATTTTGACTGGCCATTTATATTTAAGGACGAGGAAACAGAGGGGCTGCCTGAGAGGTGTGTCTGCGTCCGTGGACTGCACTTGTTCGTTGTGTTTTGGTTTGATGTGAGCACATCTTGAGCTCACTGTCAGGCTAGGGGCCTCTTCTCAACGCCAAATGATGCAAACTTTACCCTCGTCTGCCAACACCTATGTCCTAATTCTTCCCAGATGTTAGTTCTGCTTCCTTAGAGAAAAACTCTGCAATTTTCCACTCAGCTTTAAAGGTTAGTTGTATGATATAGCACAAGAGCACAAGGAAGAAAGATGTGGGGAAATCAATAGGTGTTCAGTAAATATCTACTTTTCTGCCTCACTTCCCAGTCCTGCCTAAAAACTGTCCCTGGGGTTCTGCCATGCTCCCTCCTTTGCTGTCGCCCTGTCAGTGTATTATACATGCTGCGACTTCTTCCTCTCTGATTTATCAGAAGACATTCTGCCGTGCATTGTCTATCTTCTGGTGTGACAGTCAGCTTTGTGTGTCAATTTGGCTTGACTACGCTTCCCAGTTATTCAATCAAACACTAATAGAGCAGTTGCTTCTGAAGGTGTTTGTAGATGAGATTTAAAGTCCCCAATCAGTTGACTTTAAATAAGGTAGATTATCCCAGATAATCTGGGTGGTCCCAATTCAATTAGTTGAAAGGCCTATGGCAAAGCTGGGGCTTCTTTGAGAAAGAAGGTATTCCACCTGTTGACAGCGGCTCAGCCCCTACCTGAGAGTTCCATCCGCCCTTCCTGGCAGCCTGGCCTGTGGATTTTGCAGCTGCCTAGTGAGCCCGGACAGTCATGTAAGCCAATTCCTTGCACTAAAGCTCTTAATATATACTTCCTACTATTTCTCTGTTTGGACCCTGACGGATACATTTAGCAATTTGTTAAGCTCTTCCAACCATTCAGAGACTCCTCCCTACTGTATAGTTCTGCTGTTACCGATTTATATTTTAATAAATTATTATGAAGAAGGTATGAACATATATTCTCAGTCTACCCCTTGGTGCCATTAACCCCTGAAGATTTAATTCACTCGTTAGTTTTGGATAATTCCGTTTTTCCAAGTTTTCATTATTATTATTATTGGTGTTATTATTAATGTTGTGTTCCATATCATGTGTATGAACCTTGTACCTCTCAATATTTTTCTACACTAAGTTCATATAAGAGAAATTGCTGAATCAAAGAGTAAGCACATTTTAAAATCTTTTTGTTATATATTGCCGAATTGTCCTGCAGGAATTTTATGCCTATTTCCCTATCCCACCTGCAGCGTGTGAGAGTGACTATCAAACTTTCTGAGGGGCCATGGAACTGGAAAACCTTCAAAGGAGATTGTCCATTACAAAGGAGAGAATCAGAAGTTGTCTTATATTCAAAAGAACTAGGCATGATTGACCTAGAGAAGACTCCGACGGTACAGGAGAACCGTCAATATCTTGTCTCAAAGGAGTAAACTAGGATCAATGAGTAGAATCTAAAAAGAGAGAGATTTTTTTTTTTCTGGGCAACATTAGAAAGAACATTAAATTAAAAAATTTAAAAATGATAATAATTTAAAAATAATTTTAAAAAGGACTACAATAGTACCCTTAGATGAAATGGGTTTTCTCATCACCCATCCTGTTCAAGCACCTAGATGGATGCTATCAATCATCACATAGCTGGGACTTTGAACCAAAAGATTTTTAAGGATACTTTTAAGCTGGAGTTTCTAGGTGTCTGTGTTTCTGGGCAGATGCATGTGTGTGTGTGTGTGTGTGTGTGTGTGTGTGCGTGTGCGTGTGCGTGTATGTGTGTCCCTTATTTTGATACACCAAGTTGGTTTTATTTTCATAAGATTTAATACTATGGACAGGGAAAGAAGAATAGCGGCCTGCAGAGGAGAGAAGGATATTACTGCTTAAGCTCGGTTGCTTTTAGAATGTAGGTTACAAACCGTTGCTGAGAACAGCATGAATTTAAGGGTCAAATCGGGGCCTGTGTTACTTTAATTTAAAGAGGAGTCTCTGTGACAGGGCTAGAGCCAATTTCCAAATGCAAGATGTTTAGAGATTGAGAATGTGAATATGAAAGCAGTCACTCTGGCTTCAACCTTCCTGAGGGATGGTCTCACACTAGCTCTGCCTAATTCCCCCCAAATTGTGCTTAGAGCCAATCATCATTTTACCATGAGACTAAATAGCTGAAACAATTTGGATTATGCAGTAACTCCAATACAACTCTGAAGAATCTAGCTAAATTTTTTTAAATGGCAAAAGAAAGTCACATATATCTGACATTAGAGAAGGTTGTTCTATATTCAATAATGAGGATGGGATCTGTTTTCATAATTTTATTTATTTACTTACTTATTTTAAGTTTTTGGCCGCGCTGTGTGGCTTGCGGGATCTTAGTTCCTCAACCAGGGATCGAACCCGGGCCCTCTGCAGTGAAAATGTGGAGTCCTAACCACTGGACCACCAAGGAATTCCCCATATTTTTATTAAAAACAGGTGAAACAGGACAATAGCTTTCTGTCTGTAAGCTATAGAGAAAGCAGCCTTACCTGCATAAAAGCAGATAATAGATGAAGGGTGAATTCCATCTTAGAGAACTAAAATGAAATTGTAAATTGGGACTGTAGATGGACATCTACCTTTGGGAGTCACTGCAACTGAGTATGAAGCTTAATTTTTCCAATGGGGTTTATCATTTGGCCACAAATGCCCTTTTCAAGCAAAAATTCCAAGATGAGCTTGGTAAAATATAGACCAGACCATATTCTTCAAATAGCACATTAAAAAATGCACCAAACAACAACATATTTTCTCTTACACAGTGATTTTTGAGAATAGTAATTGGATTTGTATAATTCTGAATACAAGATATAGATAAATAAAACACAAAAGAATTAACAGGAGACCAAAATTAGTAAAGAAGCAAATGGAAAACTATACATTTTTGTTTACTAATTTGACCAATAATAACTATGCCAGAAAAAGAAAAGATGTGAAAAATGAACATCTGTTATTCCATGAAACATTATTAATATTCATAAAAAATAGATGCTGCTGAGTCATTCAGTATGGAATCTTAATGCAGTTTAATTATTTTCATCTTCAGGATTTGTACAAGCTCCCTGAAAGCAATCTGTGATTAAAGTTCCCAACAGATTCGGGAATCTGTAGCTGCCTTATAGTATCAAGTGTCCTTGAATATACTGTGAAATCAGTGAGGCCCCCAAGGCTACATAATTCTGAAGAAATATGATTTCCCAGAAATATTTGTTGTTTGAATGAGTCTGAAAACTTCAATCTGAGCTGATTACTGAACGATCAATTTTCATTGTTCTAATTATTAGTCTTTCTCTGACTCACAGTAAACGTGATTTAGTTCAGTTAGGGCAGTTGTAGTAAAAGGACACTGTATTTAGGCTTAGGCTCAAGTTTGAATGCCATTTCTCTCAAGTGCAAATTGACCTTGAACATACATTGTTTAACTTCTGCCACTGCTTTTTCTTCTGTAGGGTTGGAATATTAATATGTACCTAATGGTGATTAATTGGGGTAAGAGTTAAATGAGACGAAATAGTGCCTTGATTAAGAATTAGTTAAGAGTTCATTTCTTTAGGGCACACATCCACCAAATTTGCTATTTTTCTTTAAACTCTTCTCTCTGCTGAGTTAGTGTTCAGGTTGTTTTAATGATATAGGATGAGGAAAAAGAAAAAGAAAAGAGAAAAGAACTTTTTAAAAAGCATAAAAAAAAAGAAAGATAAAAGGAAAGAGGAAGAAAAACTCAGCAGAGTTACCTGAGCTGGCTGTCAAACTCTCAAAAGACCAAATTTGCCATCCTACAGAGTCAAAAACTTAAACTATAATACGTTTATTTAAATTCCAACTAATTGTTCCTTTCTTCAGTTCTTTCTATATGACTACCAGTAGTGAGAAAAGATACAACGGGCTTCTTTCATTGGCCAACAAGTTGAGAGATTATGAAGATCAAATGAGCCAGGAGAGGGGCATAGGGAAGCTGGCTACCGGTCTTAGATTTAACAGCCCACTTTAAATCCCTTATCTTCAGTAGCCTGTCACCGGCGCAATCATTTACACATGGCCCTCTGACAACGTATCAATCATGAGCCAGCTGCAAATTAAATATTTTGGCTGAAAACACCCCCTCCTTATGTCAGGACACATTAATTTGAAATAAACATTTTGCTGAGATGTGAAATGAAGCAGATCCAGTAAAGGCGACTAGTCACGTGTTTTGATTTATTACTTTCTGATGTAGGATTTGCTGCTGTGCAGACACAGTAACCGTTGACCAATGTGATGGACTTTCCATGGGACAGGAAGGGAACTGCAAATTACAGGAGGCGTGCTGCATGCCAAGGACAGTGTTAGACACTTTATTTTCCTATTTCCCGATAATAATCTATTAGGTAGGCACTTATTCCCAATTTAGGAGTTGAAACATTTGAAACCTATCACAGCTGAACAGTGACAATAAGAAGAATAAAAGCCTTATTCAGATTTTTTTTCTTATATCTCTTGTGGGCATTCATTTCACAAGGTATAAGACCTTCCCATGTGCTCTGAATGGATTTTCTTGTTTCCCTGTCCCTGAGAGTTTCCATGCAGAGTAATGGTCTCTGCACAGAGGCATTTTGAAAGTGATCCAAACATGCATTTCCACAATTTCAGAAGTCCTTGACAGTGCTTGAAGGGTAATCTCTATCCAGGTAAACGGAGGTAAAGGTTACCAGATGCCAAAGCCACGAGTACTTCTTCGTCACTCCCTCCTGGCCTGGGAGATGACTTTCATTTCAGATGATGCATGAAGGTCCCCAGGCTCACACTAGAGAAGTCTGTGTTGTATTTATAAGATATCCCACTTTCTGGTTTCAAATACCAAGTCGGAAGGGAGCCACGCATGAGCGTCTAGAAAAGCTTTTGTTATGAAAACTCAAAATACCAATCTATCAAACAAAGATGACTGGATTGCGTTTTGAATAGTAAGCCATACACAGTGTACTGGCTGCATATAAATGATAACCTAAGTAATGAAACGAAATGCTCTAGTATTCTTGTACTTTAGCCCAATGCTTGGAGTTCGTCTATTCTTTATTTCCAGTTTTTTTAAAGGCTAATTCTCTCCTTTGAATTTCTATTTCATTTAATTCAAAGGTTCATTCATGATTTTAAAACTAATATTTGAAAATGGGATGGTATGAACTTCCTTTGTAAGGACTGAGTCAAATATCTGAAATCTAGGATGCAACAAAGAGGTGATTTCTGTCCATAGATCCGTCACAGGTTTTCTTCACTGTAATTCAAAACATGAGCAATGAAAGGGCACCCAGGGCCTTTCTCAAAATGGGCCAATTTTCCCTGCTTACACCTTCTCCTCTGTGAATCTTTAAGCTATCAGTTTATGATATGGCTAAATTATTAACATTGAAACAAAACCCAAACTGGAAGCTGCATATTATAATAAAGAAGAAGGTGTCTCTGGCCAGCATGATCTGAAGTTAATAATATATTTCTCGATAAACATCTATTGACAAATACACTCGTGGATGCTAAATAAAGAAGAATAACCAAGGAAGCAGCCTCCTTCTTTCTAGGAGGAAGGTGAACCAAAATTTCTACTGCATTTCTTTCATACTTAGAAAGTAGGTGTATTTATATATTTATTTCTATATGTCAGTCAACCACACAATTACCAAAAAAACCCAAAACAAAAAACCCTACAAATCTTGCTGACTAAGCAACAAATGAATTCATTTTGTTGGAGACCCTTTTACTAGGTATAAACTACAAAATTGTGCCTATTCTTACATCACTGGGGATACGGGGCATACATGTAAATTACACCAGAATATAGTTTAGAATAAAGCTACATTTGCTACAGATCAG
The DNA here is from genome assembly GCF_964270905.1 of Leucopleurus acutus. NCBI lineage: Eukaryota > Metazoa > Chordata > Mammalia > Artiodactyla > Delphinidae > Leucopleurus > Leucopleurus acutus. The sequence goes on along the minus strand of NC_139160.1, from coordinate 65,524,157 downwards.
TATTTTAGGAACTTAGATGAGGAAAAGATATGGGAAATAAAGAAGAGCCTGGATTTTATTGCCCAACAAATTTCAATCTAATTTCCAGTTCCTCCACTTACTAGCTGCCCAAGACAGTAGTGATTCCTACCTTCCAGGGACCCCTCCGAGGACTGGGAGTGATAAGCGTGTGCCTGGGGCTGACTATGTACACTCAGCAAAACCTTACAGACGCCATTTCATTTAACCCTCAGAACAGTTCTAAAGGGTTGTAGAAGGTTGTATTTTGATTATCTCCATTTTACATAAGATAAAACTAGGACTCAGAGAAAGTAAATAACTTGCCCAGTCAGACTCATGAATCGATATCCACTGCTCTATACTGTCTCATCACCAGCTCACTTGCAGGGAGTGCAAGGACCTCACACAGGTGGAGATTACTGGCATTCTCTAAACGGTGGCTCTTTGGACCAGGGTGAGAGGAAAGGCTTCAAGGACAGAATTTCAGCTGGACTTTGAAGCATAAGTAGGGTTCAAATAAACAGGCAGCAATAGGAGGATGCTTAAAATGGGGGGGTCTTGCTAATGAGGACCTACTGTATAGCACAGGGAACTCTACTCAATACTCTGTAATGCCTTATATGGGAAACAAATCTTAAAAAGAGTGGATATATGTATATATATATAACTGATTCACTTTACTGTACAGCATAAACTAATACAACACTGTAAATCAACTATACTGCAATAAAAATTAATTTAAAAAATGAGGGGTCTTGGGTAAATAAGAATTGGCAAAGCATCCTTGGTAGGTCCTACGCTGACCACCGTGGCTAGGCAAAAGATATATGCCAGGGACTAGTGGGGCCCTTTACATGGAGACGGACAACTCATTTAATGAAGATTATACATATATTTTATCACACTAAATAGGTCACTGCAGAAGAGAGTTCATAGACAACTGACAGATTCACAGGTTCAAGAAAAACTCATGAACAAAAGCACACTTAAATTCCGAGGTTGTGAATTTGACAGCTGAGAGGGTTAGAATAAACCTCTCTGTCAAGTGAGCATCTCTTCTCTATTACTCCTTCAGCCATATCCTTCAAGATCTGAAAAGGTGGGGCAGTAATTAAAAACAGAAGGAAGAAAATACCTTCGATCTACCATCCTTTGGATCCGCACCAAACTAATCCTACCTCTTCATGCTACCAACTGAAGGAAGTTACATCAATCACAAAGAACAAAATCCATTAAAAAATAAAAGCAAATTTTATTTGCACATAAAAGCATAGCGTCCAGCTGAGCTCCGCAGCCTAGCTTAGTACCACCAGGGGGAGAACCGAAAGGTTTTTGTTGACAAAATTGGAGCCAGAGAGAGTCAATTCATTTCAGAGGTCTATTATCCAAATGATGCAAATGAGGACTAAGCCGGTGTTTGACTGTCTCATTCATTGTTTTAGCCAATTTTTAATGAGAAATTGCACTGTGTCAGTCACTGTCCCTCACCAGCTTTTTCTTCTTCATCCATTGCCCATCCCCCTAAAGAGACCCTGGGCCTCAATCCTTCCCAGCTTTCCTAACCTTTTACTACTCTGTTTCCAGGGCCACCAATCAACAAGCCTGCCCTCGTCCAGGATAATATTTAGACCCATCCAGCCCATTGTGGGAACTCCCTCTTGGATTGACATACACACTACAAGATCATTTTAGAGATAGAAAGTGTTTCACATTTTTCAGAGATTGGCTGATATGTGAGTTGGAAATATATAATCCTTTCTGCCCTTCATTTCCTGCAAATCTAAAATACCAAAGTGAGCTCAACTGTGAGCATGTTTAGAGACATTCTGCATATTGTAGTCATCCTTAAAATTCACCCTGTCTAGACGTGTTACAAACATAAGTTGCCTAAATTCAAAGTAATTGACTTTCAGCCAACTGTGACCAAATCAAAAAAAAAGAACACGCTGTGTTTTCACCACGAAAACCCACCCCAGACTCAGAACTTTCCACCCCAAAGGAAACTTTTAATAGTCTGCCTTGAAATCACACACATATTCTACAGTGAATAAAAATAATGTGTTCTCTGGGGATGGAGCGTGTAAATTTGTCTCACTGCACAGATTATTTTTTAACAGAATTATTTTGTCTATTTGTTATACTGAAAATATTCACAAAAGGAACATTTTACCATCATGTTTGTAAAAAAAAGAAAAAAGATAAATAAAGCCTCTTCTGGCTGTTTCAGAATAAATTTGGTATTTACTCCATGTTTCTTTAACGAAAAGGAGAAAAGAGCCTGGAGGACAGAAAGCAGTAAGCATGCATACATTAAGTTGCACTTTTATCTCTGGTGAATATTAAATACCAAACCCACATTTTAATATATCTGATTATCACATGCATTGGACTCCACAATGGGGAACAGTGTAAAAAGTACCTATAGACAATAGATACCAAATCAAATGTATCTAAACATATGGCTATGAATCCCATTCCTCAACACCAATGTTATACACAGTCATCTTCTAAGTTGGTTTCCGCGATGGAAAAATTAAGCACTGGAGCTATAATTTTACATAGGGACAATGGTTAGAGGACTGGAACAAACATATGGCATTTTAACTTTCCTTGACTATAAGCATGCTTGCTTTATCAAGGAGCCTTTTCTATTTTACTGTTTAGTTGCACAGATCATGAGCTTCTTGATGGAAGGGGCTGTCTTGTACATTCAGTGTCTAAGGAATGGAAGTTATTAGATGTACTAAATTAAAACAACAACAAAGCAATAAAAATGACTATCAATCCTTCTCAGATGTGCCTAGACAACAGAAGATAGAACATTAAACCTGAATAGGTTCAGTTCCTCGTATTCGTTTGAAAACTACAATAACTCAAGACATGTTTTTAGATGGCTTTGGTCTCTGAGCTGGATGTACTGAGCACCATTTCAGCACTATTTACACAGGTAATAAACTATAATTATTAAAAGGGAAGAAATGCAGTGCTGTGGGCTAAACCACAATCTGGTCTTCACATCAATAAAAATGCCTTTTCACTGTGACAGTTATTTTCTTGGCTCGAAAGGTCATCATTTGCTGGAATAAATAGGCGAAGAGGAAGGTTTTCAAGTTGTGTTTGTAAGGAAAATGAGACCCCAGATTGGAGGAGACGTGTATGGTAATGAGAAAGTGTGATGATGAGTTGTGTGTAACTGCAGGCAAACACTTTCCTCCTTGTATGAAAATTTAATGATGGGTTACTTTTCCAATGGGAAAGTAATAACTTAGGTGAGTAACATTGTACACTCCAAAAATGAAATTATTTTCAGTTTTAAAATATAACCCCAATGCCATATACCTGCAACTTTGTCTGCTACTGTCATTAACCGAGAATCTAAAATGAACGTCTCATTCTCTGAATTCCCTCTGGATCCGGCGGGGAGTTAGGTAACATGACATGGATCACGTCTCTCAGCTCCTTGGAAGTTCTGGGAAATTATTCTGGGCAAATGAGTGAAAACAGGAATGAAATGCAGTAGTTGCCATCTTTCCCATGGTGTGTCTGTGTTTAAGAGGCGATATTTTATGTACTTGGGGTATAATTCTACTTCTTTTCCCTTCGAACCCCATCATGGAGCAAGTAACACTGTAGGATGGGAAGGGGACAAAATTCACCCATGGCACACACCTACGGAGTGGAAGATTTCAACTGCATAATAATACCTCAAATACTGCTGACGTTCAGCATACGTTGATTGAATTAGTGAATGACCGCCACGTTTATTCTCTACGCAGTATCTAACGCAAATACTATGTGCCGGTTGTATGGAACTCACTACATAAAACGATTAGAAACGTACATTTGTGACGATGTAAACTTGTGTAAAGATACAAAATACAATATGGCCTTTGCTCTTCCACAGTCTTATGCCAGATATTTAAGAATTGACATTCTTTCCACAACCACAAGCATCTGTCCTATTTCCATCTCTTTTATGACCAAAAAAACCCCCCAAAAGAATGAGGTAATTAGAAGTAAACTAGCCACATAGAAACCCTATTGACCGAAGTAAAATAATCAATTTCTGGTCTACTTAGTGCCAAAGTGATCGGTTTGACCTGCATTATCTTTTCATTGGATTGTTTTGGAATCACGGCAGAGAGAATAATGGTTAAATGATATTTCTCTATTAAAAATAGAAGACTGTCAGATTAAGAGAACCAGTCCGCTGCCAAATAGATGGATTCCGTGTGCTGTGTGCTGAATGCTCATTTTATGTATTGATCAGTCTTTTTCACCCATATGTTTTTGTTGAAAGCTGAAGAACCAAACAAAAAATGCTGTATAAGTATGTTTTTGTTGCATATGTGCGTAATACACACACATATATGTACATATATATGTATATACACACATATATACGCACACACACAGAGCATTTTTCTATGGTAATTGTCCTGGTAAGCAGCTCCTAAAGGCACCTAGTAACTTCTTGCTTGGTTGGGTCTTCTGCTAGCATCCTTGCTGTCGTGTGCCACTGTGGAGTGCATTGTAATTAGCTGTACATTTCATGTCATGGAGCTGCACTATCAAGTGATAACAGGTTAGGGCTGTCAGTTCAAGCATCAGGAGTATGAAAGGATATTAAGTGCAGAGATGACAACACAATACGAAGATTTCAAATCCAGGAGTCACTCAAAATTTAGGCCTCTATCGATCAACAGGCTACCTTTGCAAGAGCATTTATTTGTAGCATCAACTGGTCCTTTTCACGCCCCTCACCAATATGTGCATACGGAGAACTTTGATCTCTGGCTTGAGTTTTGAAGAAGCCTCTAAAATTATACACACAAGTCTCCCAGTCCTATTTCCACTTATATTTCTGACTGCAAGTAAAAACTTCATTGCAAAAGTATTGGCTGCTATCAAATATTAATGGCAACAGTTAACTCAACTCCTTAAGATAGCTCAAAAATTAGAAATCCATTGGTCCTGCACATGGTGTCTCTGGATATACAGAAATGCAGTTTAAAACAGACCACCTTTTGGAGTATCCATGTAGAAACAAACAAAAAGGTACATTAAGGGAAAAAAAACTACAAAAGAGAGATGAAGAGAAAAGATAATTATTTTACCCAGGTTCCTAGAAATTTTATATCATAGAAAATACAGAACTTTTTACTCTGAACAAAATAGTTTATAGTTATTGGGACAACAAATGTATGTGTGAGTTCAGTGTTTAACCTGTGCTCCCCAGACCTATTGTCTCCAAAACCACACCTGCTTAACTATTTCTAGGTAAGTAAATATTAACGGGCTTGTAGAAAGTGACTTAGCTCTCTGCTTAACCTTTCAGATTCCCCAGCATACAAAGATTGTTTCAATTAGAGAGGTATGCAGAGTAATGTGGCAGAGGAATGCCTATTTCTGTTAAAAACAAACACTAGGGGCTTCCCTGGTGGCGCAGTGGTAGGGGGGCCGCCTGCCGATGCGGGGGGACACAGGTTCGTGCCCTGGTCCGGGAGGATCCCACATGCCGCGGAGCGGCTGGAGGGGCCGCAGCAGTGGGAGGCCCGCGTACCGCAAAACAAACAAACAAACAAACAAACAAAACACTAGGTTTCAAATCCATCCACCCACATTTCAGTTGTTTTCAGAGTCTGTGTGGTCGATAATTCTTACACTACGAAGTTTTTATAACCTGAAGATAGCACTAAGTGTGTTCTGTTATGCTAAACGACTTGGGAATGGTTTACATCTTGTTATTATTATTACTGAAGATTTTTCCCCTACAGAAAAATGTTGACTCTTTCTTATGCAAGCAAATAGTAGTCCAGTAACACCAACAGAAATGACACATATGATACGAGGGTATTTCCCCAAAACTGAAGACTGTTTAACAACAGTGCAATGACTTCGCCAAATAAACCAAAACCTAGAGGTACGAATGGCTACCAATCTTTTTTCCGCAGTGCTTTGGCTAGCACTTGCTTCGAACAAAGTGATGACAATAAAGGAATTATGAACATACTAAGCCAATGATGAAATATCTGCTAGGATTCATGCTCCTACAATGTCTTAATGAACATGCAATAAAAAGGAGAGTGCTTTAGGCAACTGTCTCCATCAGTAAAAATTCTGCTAAGGCACACCAAGGTTTAATTAAAACATCAAGATGCGCGGGAGAAACAATTTGACAGATAAATGTGAATATCATGGCATTGTCACTGAGCTTTTCTAATGAGATTAGATTCTTCTTTAATTGACATTTCCGACTGAGGCACAGATAAAACAGATTTAATGGGAGCAGTTATATATATAGCTGGACTCTAGCTGGATGAACAAGTGTTTGACATTTAAATACTGTAAACGATATATTATACGCTCCCCTCACTAACACACTGTCAATATTAAGAAGGATAAAGAGATATGTTAAATACATAAGGCACAGAGAATAGCACAAGTGATGCAAATAAACCTATGATGACACCGTTGCATCAAACAAACTTGCGTGAAATCAATTTCATTCCGTGCATGTAGGATCTTCTGTAAGAAATGAAAAAGCCTCGCAAAGAATCACTAAAAGTAATTTAATTTTGTGTTTATAAAAAGGAATGGGAGGATATAAAGTTTCTTCTGAAAGTGTATCAAGGATTTTTTTTTTAAAAGAACACTAATCAGGTGCTTTTCTGGAATTGTTTTCATTTCGTACGAACAAAAGACATGGGCAAAATCCATCAACTAATGCAAGGTTGCATCATGATCAAGACAAAAGAAATAAACCCGTCATTTATTTTAAAATGTCAATACAAGAGCTTCTTCCTTTATTGGCCTTTAAGCAGCGTTCCACCATGAATGCACCTGAAGTACTTTAGCTAATGAAGGGAATGTGCTCTTATGAGGTCTCTTTTGTATCAGGCCTAGCATCCAAGTACTGCAGCTCCAGAATCTATGTGTGATCCACTACACTCAGTTCTCCAAGCGTCACTGGTGGCCTCTGGAGTCAAAGTCATTCTCCTCCATTTGCCCAATTTCTAGCTGGAGTTCCTCTGATAACTCAGCATGCATCAAAGCATCACTGTGTTTCTACAAATCCTTAACCATAACTACACAAGAACAAATGATAGACTGAACATAGAAGACGAAAAAAACATTCAGCCACAGGAGGCAAGGTTTTCCTAAGCATAGTGAATAGAAAGAGAATATAAATGATATGAAGGTTGTAAGAAAGTTATTATGCCACCTAAATATTTATGCACAAGCACGATTTCAGTGAGCTTAATACGTATCTGTGAATATGAAGAGGTCATATATTCATGTATAAAGACATACATGTTTGCCTATGGACAGGTATCCTTAACATCCAGGCTAAGCCTTGTGTATTAATTAATGTTCTTGGAGAGGAATGATAATAATTACGTTTATACATTTTAGTTTTTTAGTTCCCCAAATATTTATGAAGCACACACTATGGTCTAGACACACAGATGAACAATACATGTCATTGGTCTCCAGAAGCTCAGTCTATGGAATAGATAAGAATATACCCAAACAAATATAAGAAACAGACCCTTGGTTTTGCTCGGGTAGTCAGCGCAGGCTCTGCGGAGGTGGGGGAGGATGCCAGATGGAACCCTGTACTAATGGATGAGGAGGTATTTTTCACACAAAAGGAGATTTCTTGATGAGGCGTGAGAACAAGGATTATTCAACAAAAGGCCACAAGTTAGCAAGCCTAGACGGAGACGGTGTTTAAAAAGTGGGCTACACAGAATCTCGTGGTACAGGAGGAAAGGAAGAGGGGAGCACATGGAAGAATGAGGGTTGGGGGCTCCTGACCTCGACCCACAGATCAAATAAAGCAGTCTCGTTTCATTCATTTTTCATATCATGCTTGAAATTGGATTTCCTTTGAAGAGTAGTCTGCCGCTAAGAAAATATATTTGAAAATTAATTCATTAAAAGTACATGTCCACAGTGGGATGTACAGGGGGAATACTAAAAAGAATCTAGGTTAATGAAGTGCCTTGCATGAACATCCAAGGGGTTTGGACTTTAATCTTGACAATGAAGAAAATGAATGCTGTAATAGGGTTACTGATAGGATCACTTTTGCTTTTTTTGGAAGGTAAGTGTAGCGGCAACAGGATGGAGAATAGTTCCTAGTGGGGGTAGAATTACAGAAGCTAAGAGACCGACCCATGAGAGTCTACAGCAAAGGAAACTGGGGTGGAGAAAAGGTATTGTCAAGCATTGTGTGGATGAAAGAACAGTCTACAACAATATCCCAGATTTGACAAAGGTGACTGGTTGAAAACAGGTGTCATAATTCCTTATTTCACAAAATATTCTTGCCTTGGACAACATAAAACATACTTTTTGTGCCTAGTTTTATTTCATATAGTCATACATCTAATTGATTCAAACAAAATGTATACAGTCAAGTGTTATTATTCTTGCTGGGGCCAAAATTGTGGAGAACCCTATGAAGTGGAGCCCAGCATCCCAACTAGCTGAAGGACGCAACTACTTTCATGGCACATTTTGACGATTTTAGGGAAAAAAAACTAAAAATGGCAAGTAGTTTCCCCCCATTTTACAGATTTTAAACTGAGGCCCAGAAAACTTAAATGCCTTACCCAAAGTCATATAGCTAGTTAGTGGTGAAGCCAGCATTCCAAATCACAGGTATGTAGCTCCAAATTCATCACACACTCTCTCTACCTTCTCCCTCCCTACATGTTCCCAACTCTTTGCTATTATTTTTTTATGATGCCTGGGATTCCAGTGATGACTTTTATGAAGTACGGAATCTTCTAGAAATTTACATATCCCTGGAGTGGGAAGAAAAATATGCCCAGGCCTGGAGGAGGGGACAGTTGAACCAAGATGATGGGTCATCTCCTGGTGCAAGAGTCTTCTTGACAAGTTGGCCACGACAGCCCATGCAGATATGACCAAGAGCTGTGGTCTAACCTCTTAGGAGGATGGTGGTGCTGGAACCTTCCTCAGCAGTGCTAGCATACTCTCTATACCTCTGCGGAAAGACATTTTACTGCATCTACATAAAGGGAAGTGTCCTCTTCCCTGTGTCTCCAAACTGGTGTGCACTAAAGGGGTCTTATTTCATCACAGGGTAGGGGTCCTTAAGCGTTCCACTGCCTGGCTTCTAATAGCATTTAGTCCAAACCCACTCTCCCTACCCTCTCACAAACCTTAAAAATGTGCAGGAGATTTGCCAGGTTATACTCATCCATATCGTAGGGCTCTAACGTGGTGCAATATCTCTTGGGTTCAAGGAGGGGTTGCTGACCCAATGTGGTGAAGAGATGACAAGATTCAGGGATGCCATCAAAAAGTGCAGAAATCACTCAGAGGTCAAGGGTTGTGTGGCAGCCTGCTTGGGTCAGTTGTCCTTCAGAAAGATGCTAAGATGGGCCTAGGGCCTTTCATAGAAATTTTTCCCATCCGTAAACACTGGCATCTCACAGGCAGCAAATCCATGCTGGAGGTCTGTGCTGGGGTGGGCTCAGGGTGTCTTTCTTCACAACCCAGGGCTGTATTCTATTTCTCTTTCTTGTACTCCTTCCCCATGTTTTTACCACCTCTGCTTTCAAGCTAAGAATAGGGCCTTTGGGGTCTCAGGAACCCCATTTCTTATTATGCCCAAACTATCCCCATGAATTCTAATGCTCTCTAGGCCAGGACCTAGTCTCTTGGACCTTTTGATCCCGTTATTGGATCCCAGTAAATACCAGATCCTTAAATGTTTGATGAATGAATGTCTGACACCTACCTCAAAGAAAGAAATGGCAAAAAAACAATCTGCTGCGTACAGCACGGTTGCCACAGTAACCAGTGGTTGACCTCCATGAAAGAAGGGGTCTGTGGAGGCAGAAAACTAGGGGAGAGCAACATTTCAAGTGTGCTACTCACAGGAGAACAAAAAGAAATCACGCTACAGAGACTAGTGAGCTGCATAAGCTAAAGGATTAACTGCCTTTGGCTGTGTCTTGCAGCGACTGCTGGGACAGGCTGGGGTCTGAAGGTTGCAGTGGGCGTGGGTGGTAGGCGGGATGAAGAATGGGGGAGTAAATAAAGGTGCCCAAATATACACGTGTGAATGTGTCTGCGCAATTGTTTTCCGTTAAGCATTTGTGTGGTTGCTGGGGGGCAGGGTGATAAGGAGTCCCAGGTCCTATCTCCTGGGGTGAGGTAGGCAGAGATGCTGCTGTGGGCCTTGAACAAACCTGCTCAGAGCTTTTTAAGGAGATGCTCATGTTTCTCATCATTCATTGATTAATTAGTTACCTAGTTCAGCCATCAGTCAACTTTTGACCCTTATGTTAAGATGCTGGAATGTGAGCATCTTGTAGATAATATTAAGCTGCTCAGAACCCAGAGATAAGTGCTGGTCCTACCCAATAGTCTAATATGGGAACAGGTTGATACCTGAAGATGATGTTGCCTCGTGGAAGTGAAATAAGCACGGAGGAACCTGCCAGATGGATGAGGGTCCTGCATTAACTCCCTTTGTCCTAACAGGAGTGACTTCTTTGTCCTATGACCAGTTGAGAAAATACTTTTCCGATCTTCTCTGCACTCAGGGTGAATTTTGGGTTGACATTTTAATAAATTGTTTTATAAATAATAAAAGCACCCATTTGAAATTCTGCTTTCTTTGTTCCTTCTTCCTAATGCTGTGCAGGCTGTATGAATAGCTGAATTGATAAGAAAAATAAATAAATGACGAAGTGCATAGTGTGGTAATTAGTAGGTGCACAGTTAATGAGGTAAATCAGAATCTGAATCAAAATGACTTGATTCAGAATTATTGTTGATTCTTCACATTGCTTTTGAGTTCAGAAGACCAATCTTGCTTTTATCTGGTTTTCAATATTAGCCAGAAAGCTATAATAATGTATTATAAATAGGAGTATTACCAAATATTGTAGGCCCAAGTCCTAAAAAATATTTCTCTACATTAAAGAACTCAGTATGAAACAATAAATAAATAAACGTTTTGACCAAGTACAATATTCACTTAAATTTGAAATGAGATTTATGTGAGTCTAGTATGACTCAAGTTCCCGAGGAGAGGAAAGAGATGTAATCAAATATTTACAACACAATGTCATCAGACGTATAAGAGAATTAAGTGCAAAGTGATATGGGCCCAGATTTGCTAATAATATCCCTAAAATAAATCTCTTTTAAAAAGAAATATAGCGTGGGGAATGAAAATGATATGTAACCTTCTCTTTCACTTTAATTTTTCTTGAACAACAACAAAATATGTTTGATACATACGCGCGTACACACACACACACACACACACACACACACACACGCACACACACGTATATGCCTAAGTGAAATTTAAAATGCTGAGAAACACTCATGACCATCGTAGGAAGACCAGCCCCCTCACGTCCTATTTAATAGAGAGGCTTTCAATCCATCTAGATGCCACAGCTGCTGGCAAAAGTAGGGGGAGACACAAAGCCAGCCAAATGTAGTCAACAGAAATCAGACTCATTCACCTCCCCTTTAAATGGTATTTCTCATTTTACATTTTATTTCATCTTTATTTATAGAGAACAGGCATACTATCACAATGCAAACCAACCCAAACAACTGCTTTAATACAGAAAACTCTGACCTCAAGACAAGAACATAGATAGATGTTCTTGTACTTTACCTCCATATAATGTAATTTAAGACTCAATTAATGTGATGAGTAATTTTTTCCTTTAATTTGAAAATGTATCCGACCATCCATAGAGATGACCCATGCTCTACCTCAGAGATCTCCTGCACATATCACGATGCAGTATTTGACAAAAGGCAAATAGAAAGCCACCCGGTCTCTACTGACAATGATCATGACCCCTCTTCCATTTCTAGTTCACTTGGAGAGATTTTCTAACTAAAAATATCTGCTGATCACCACCCCCAAGGAGAGGGTGCTGGAAGAACCAAAATAACTTTCTGGGGAACAAATCACAGCCATCTAAATTACTCCTCTGGCAGAGTAATGGATCTTACAGATGAAAGGGGAACAGAAGGTGTCATTTATCTTGACTTCACAAGACTTGTCAAATTTTCTTGGTCTTTCCTGAAGAACACAATCATAAATAATTTAGAAAATTATGACTTAGACCTCAAAAACTTTGAGCTAGACAACCACAACCTGGGAATGGGGACTTTCAAAAACATAGTTGTCTGCATCTCTTAGGGGAGGAATGGGAAACATGAAGCAATTTATCAGGGAAATGTATTTAGCCTGGCACTACCTACAATTGATAGGAGGGACTCCTGTCTTGGATAATTCAACTTCATTTAATTCAGTAAGCATACATTTGTTTAATGGAGCTGTGATGAAGCTGAACATCGCACCGGGCATGTCAGTTATAGCGTCTGCACCTTAAGAGTTGGTTTCTGGTTCAAGCAGCTCTGCCCCCATAGACCCTGTTAAGAGTTGAATTCTGTCCCCCGAAAAGTTCAGAATTTGAATGCCTAACCCCCAGTAGCTAAGAATGTGACTATACTTTGGAGATAAGAGTCTTTAAAGAAGTAATTAAAGTATAATGAGTTGCACTCTAATCCAATATTACTGTTGTCCTTCTAGGAAATTAGAACACAGACACAAACAGAGGGAAGATGATGTGAAAACAAAAGGAGAAGATGGCCATCTACAAGCCAAGGAGAGAGGCCTGGAATAGATCCATTTCCTTATAGTTCTCTGAAGGAACTAACCTTACCAACACCTTGGTCTTAGATTTCTAGCCTCTACAATTGTGAGGAAATAAATTTCTGTCATTTAAGCCACCCAGTCTGTGGTACTTTATTACAGCAGCCCTAGCAAATTAATACAAAGGAAGACCTATACTCAGTGAGGAAGACCTATACTCTGTGAAATAACCCAAATGCCCTTTTCTTAGAATGAAATAAAAATGTATCTTTTAGTATTGGAAATTGAGTATAGAGAATATATATAATATTTATTTATAATAGCCTATATATATATATAATATAATGATGAATTATTCCCCCTCAAAATTAGAAAATATTGTTCTTGATGTTCTCAAATCTGGATTTAGCTTTAGATTCAGGAAGATCTAAATTTATAGAATTACATTTATACTTAAATTTTCAATTTATACCAGTGTGTGTGTATGTGTGTTGATCTTTTGTTTGCATTCTTGTCCAAGCACTGGCTTCCCAAAGATCAGGAGTGGAAACTGAACTCCTGCAGGAAAGGCATGCAAGTCTGAACTTCTCTCCATCTTACCTTGGAAGAAAGGCTGGGCACGGTGCAGCCAAAGCTGGAATAGATTACGCGGATGCTACATTTACTGTTATTTTGCACTAAGGTTAAACATGGTAAGCTGAATCCATGCATTTATATTTGCCTTCTCCTGAATCATGACTTTTTAAATTAAAAAAGAAAAAAAGGGCATAAATTCACAAGGATATTTCTCTTGAGAATGGAAGAGGAGAGAGAATCAAGTAAGAGACGTCAAGAAAAATGTGTAAAGCAGAGCTGAAATAGAAGTCTACAGTGCGTGGGGCTCGGGGAGGGATGGAGATGGGGGCTGGACCGAGAAGAAATGAGCCAGTGAGCACTTCTGAACCCAGGCTCAGAAAACTGGAAGCCATGTGCTTTCAAGGCTCTCCCCCATCTTGAAGAAGGACTGTTTACTTCTGCTGAGGTGAAATCAGAGTGTGAACTCAGGAACAGTGAGTCCACTTGAGGACCGTGGAAGACAGGCCGAATGGAGGGACTCAGAGAAAGTCTGCTCATGAGTGGTGAGAAGCCTGGGTCCTTTCCCCACTCGGCTCCCACAATGCTAGCAGCCTGGCTCAACCCCCTCAGGAGGACGTTAGAGGGTTTCTCTCTAAGAAAAAGGACCACCTATATGAAAAAAAAAAGAGAGAAATTGACACTTGGAAGTCACCCAGCCAAAAAAGCTGACACACTTGGGGATCATCTTATAAAATTTTATTCCCTCACTACTAAGTATGAGCAAATATCCAGACATTTGGAAAACATCTTCCCATGTGAAAGAGGGAGGTAAAAGCAGACCATTATTTTTAAAGCACTTGGAAGGAAAAGAGATGATACAAGACGTTTAAAAACAACAAATGAAAAAATTCTAAGGGATGAGAAAATATCGTGATCATGAAACAAGAACTGGATGCTATAAAGAGGAGGAACATGATACTAGATATTAAAATTTTAATATCAGACATGTAAAATATTAATAGGAGAATCAGAAGACACAAGTTGAAGAAATCTCTCAGGAACCGGAAGAAAAAGTTTAAGAAACAGAAAACACAAGAGAAAATATAAGTAACTCGGAGGATTCACCTAGAAGGACTTAGGAGTGTCAACAATTGAGAAGTAGGGATTCTTGAAAAAAATAGGTAGGATATAGGAGAAATACATTCAAAGAATCAATAAAGAAAATATTCCTGTAATAAAGGACATGAGTTTCTAGATGAAATTGCCCACAAAGTGCCTACAAAGCAAGATAATTGACAAAAACTAACACCAAAACTCATCAGAAGTGAATTCCTGTTGTTCAAATCACCCAGTCTGTGGTTCTTTGTTATGGCAACTCTAACAGACTAATACGCTTGGGAACTGCGTCATGTCACTTGTTCTATCAAGGGCATGAATCCAGGACACATCCTTGCAGCTAGGCAGAGATTCAGTTGAAGGGAATTGCCACTGTCAGTCATCTTGGGAAGAAGGTAAATCCTGGTGCAGGCAATGAGCAGCCCTTGAAACACATAAGGGAGAAGAGACTTCTTCTGATTTGAGTTCTAAAGGATTTGGGAGACGGGGGGAATGATGGCATTCGGGCCTGGACTCTTACGTTCTGAAAACACTTGCAGTATTCCTAGTAACAAAGTGAGCCACCTGCTGTCAATCCATGTGGAAGCAGAAAGGGAGTTGACCCAGTAGAAATTCTCAGATTTGGAGAGAGGGGGTCCCTTCTTTTCAAAGTTACAAGCTACTCTCTGGTGGTGTACTTTCATTTTCCCTAAGCATTCAGTAAACTGCTCCTGAAGTTCATAGCTGTTCTTGTTGCAAACAGATCTGCTCCCAGGGATAGTAGGCCGAGCCAAGGGACAGTCAAAGAGTGGTCGACCCCCAAGGAAGACAGCTGTACTCAGCAGAAAGCACTTATAAGATCTTTGGCTGCATAAACGACACAACATTTTCCATTTCTGTTAGCTGCGCTTTACCCACTTGGTACAACGGATTTTCAAGCGTCAGTGGATTATTCAAAGGCTTGAGAAAATATTTGATTACTTGAAACAAAAATCTGATTCAAATGTAGAAACAGAGCAGTTCAATATTTTACTTAATGAGCCAAATCTCTAAACCTCCTCCTTCTGTACCCATATATGCGACTTCTACCCAGCAACCACAGACAGCTCTCCCTAGATGGATCTAGGATCAATACTCCACTTGTGTACTGGATACCATTCCCTGTCTGGAAGTTCCTTTCTCTCTAGGATCACCATTTCTCTCACTTCTCTCTTCTACGGAATTATTTCCACTAGTATAGTCTTGTTGTAAGACCGCATTGCTTAAAAAAATGTACTCTTGATATCACAGTCCCCTCTGCTGTCACCCAGCTCTCTGTTCCCCTTTATATTAAACTCCCGGAAAAAGATGTCTATATTCACTCATTTGGCTTTTCATCCACCATTCTCTCTTGAATTTACCTCAAATAGACCTTGTCCCTATTACACCACTAAAAATGACTTTGCCAGGGTCAACAAGGACGTCTTTTTGCTCAACCTCTAGGCAGCATTAAACACAGCTGGCGGCTCCCATGTTTTTAAAGCGTTTTCTTTATTTGGTTTCCAGGACACCACATTCTCCCAATATTTTCCATTTCATCTCTGACCTCACTTCTTCTGAGTCTTCTTTGCTGGCTCATTCCCCTCTTTTCAGACCTCAAAATGCCAGAGTGCCCCAAGGGCTCAGTTCTTTCTATATTAACTTCACTTGCTACATTTACTCCTTAGTTGATCTCATACAATCCCATAGCTTTGGAAATAATCCCTAAAGTGATGGCTCTCAAATTTAAATCTCTAGCCTCAATTTGTCTTCCCAACCCCACAATGGCGTACTCTATGATATTTAAGGCTCAAATTTCTATCCCTCCTCTCAGCCCCACTCCACTCCCCTATCTTAAGTTACTGCAGCACCATTGGCTGAGTCAATAGAACGGCTGTGATGATAATTTCCTACTACTTTTGTCTTAAAACGAAAGGTCTTTATTATGTACTTCTCTTATTAGAGAATTTTTAATATTTTAAAAATAATATCACTTTCAGGGCAGGATCCAGAACAAAACAGTGATATGAATATCATTTTTTTAAGTGTTTTTAAAGTGACACTTAAAAAAGTTTTTAAACTTTTTTAAACTTTTTAAAGTGTTTTTAAAGTGACAAATTAAGTGTTTTTAAAGTGACACATTTTTTTAAGTCACAAAAGGTTACTTCTATCCAAGTAGAGCAAAGTTGGAGAGCGATCAAATCATGCATATCCTCTGGTTACCGACTCTTCAGAGACGGAATAAGAAGATACAGGCTTAAACTACCGAGACTAAGAGAGGCATGAGAGAGGGCTTTCTGGATGTGATCCCAGATGGGTCCTGGCTAGAAATGGGCCACTAGAAAAGGGAGACACGTTATCCCTCCAAGTCCCCATCTGGAGCTTTCTTGGCCTAGGCAAACTCAGTAGCCATACAGGGTTTACACCCAAGGAGGTTTTCACATATGTATGCCTCCAGCATAGCTTATTTTATTTTATTTTAATGTATAATGCCCTTCAAGTTTCCTTTGAAGTCTACTGCAAATAACAGGTTTTAGCACATCAGGTGATATATTGCTTCCTGAAGCATTTAAATTAATTTTCTATTACCAATGCAAATGTGTACCTTCCAATTTACCCACTGCACAATAAAACCTAATTTAAAGCAATTAATGTTCATTAATGGCCCCATCTGCATGCTTATCGCTTTATCCTTAAATACTTGAGACACGGTATCCGTATTTTATAGCTCACTTCTTATCAGCAAGAATTCTTATCCTCGAGGGTAAATGTAAGACTAATGTGCCAGTATCTCATATCTTTATAAGAAAACCACATTGCCTTTTTTTTTTCCCCTGGAAAAAGCTAGATGAACAAGGTAAATATGCATTATACCAAATGTAGCTAATAAAAAAAAAAAAAAAAGAGGGTTTGTAATGGTGTGCTTAGCTCCCTCCACTATGTTTTCTTTTTTTTCCCTAGAACTGGTGTGGCACAGCAGTACAGGAAGTGCTCTCCGGCCAGTCCTGACAGGATTTTGCCAGGAATGGGTGGAATGCAGCAGCAGCGCCATGAGGTTTTCCTGCCTCGCCCCCTTCAGTAGATCAATGCCTTGTAGGGAAAGGGCAGGTAGGGGGATCTTCTGACATCACAGGGCATTCTGAGCATGCGCGTTAGCAGCAGCCAGGTCTTGCTTTACCGCTTGTTAGTTGCTTTAGTTGTGTAACTGGAGGACACTAGCTAAACTCTCTGAACATCTGTTTTCTCAGCCTGACTGATCAGGTTTTTCTCAGGACTGAATAAGAGAGTATGCTAAAAGATAAAATCATATCGTGATTAAGAGGGTAGTCTCCACTGGTCCAGACTTCCTGAGTTCAGCTACCGGCTTTACCTCTCTCCTGCCTCGGTTTTCTCATCTACAAAATGGGCAACATAACAGTATCTATCTTAAAGGGTTCCTGTAAAAATTAAGATGAGTTAATACCTATAAATAGCTTAAAACAGAGCTTGGCAAATAGTAAAGTCTTGGTGAACATTGGGAAAAAACAAAAACTGTAGATACTTTGGAAACCACAGCTATTTTTATTAAAGGCTTTTCCCTAAAGTCACAGTCTGTGGTGCTAAAATGTGACTTCTGGGCTTAGAGACAAGAATCCTGGCACAAGGAAACATGCAGGTGGCTGGTCTCACACCCCACCCCGTCTTAGAGGAAGGCAGAGTAAGTACCTCTTCTGTGACACTATTATGTCTTAAAGTCCTGACAGCCAATTGCATATGTAATTCTTGAAAGAGAGAGAGAAGGCAAAAACAGAAAAAAAGTTAAAAGTAAATAATATGTTTACACCATTGTAAGAAAAAAAGCAGATGAGTTCGGATGGGATTATTTTTTAATCCTGTTGCTTAACCAAGATAACCCATCTGATTTCTCTACTCCTAAAAAAAAAAAAAGAAAGAAAAGTTAATAAACGTTTCCACACATGTGATTTCAATGCAGTTTACATTTACGAGTCATTATCATTTTGGTGGAAGGCAAAAAAATGATGTTCAGCTTCTACTGGAGGGGCAGATGGAGATGGAGTTTAGGAAGTTGACACACTAGCTGACAGAGATGAGTAAAATTTACGTTCCAACCCACCTAATGGCAAGCAATTATCTCTGAACTAGGATAACAAATGTGCTTTTTTATCCTCAAAAAGTTGACATGCATTATAGAAATTTCCAGAAGGCATATTTTCTGTAAAGAGTCAACTGCTTCTGTATTCAGCATTCAGTACAAGAGTTTAATTGGATGCTGACCCTTTCAGAAGATTTTATGACAAGTTAAAGTTAGATATTAAGAGAATAGAAAAATCTACCTGAAGTTGTCTGCTACTTTCTATTATCTATTCCTCTGTTTAAATATTGCCTTACAAATGTACTTTTACTTCATATTCAATACGATTGACAGATTTTGCCTTTACCAAAATACAAATTGCTTTATGCACAACTATTTTATGAGTATCATAAATAAAAGTGGGAATTCGGTGTTTATCGTGGTTTAAAAGACCATCTTAGCATGAGAAAGACATTTTTGATTCCATGATTAGTTGACATCCTACATAACAAAAAACTTGGCAAATACAGTGGTGTAAGTTATCATAGGTGACATTATAGAATTAAAATGTATTGATATAAACGTTAAGACAATTTAAATGTCTTATAGTGTGAATTTTGACTCCTAAGTTTATTCTACATAAAAAAGCAACCAAAGTAGATGCAGTGTCCTATCTACAAATTACATACCTTGAAACAGGATGAAATGACTTTCATTTACTTATTTTCATGAAGGCATAAAATATAGCTACTACATGATGAAAAGTAAAATTTTGAAAATTAAGTTACACAGAAAGACCAGAAATATGCATCCACAGACTGTGAGAAATGGAAATGACCATAGTTATTATCTAGTTCAAATCCCTTATATTAGAAATAAGGAAGCTGAAGCTAAAAATATTGCCGTAACATTATAACTGTGGTGATGGTAAAGAAAAAATGAAAATATCTTCAGCCCTTTGAAAATTAACCATAGCTCTATTTTAACAGTATTAAAATCTTAATGTAGCAAATATACTGGAAAGAAAGGCATACCAGAAAAAAAAATCAGCATGAATGTGATCTAGTCCAATGAATTGATGATAGTCCTGTCAGATCAAAGGAAAGTGTGAAAGAAAGGAATAGGAAGAAAAGAAATAACAGTGAGTACCTGCTCTATAACAATATCACATTAACATAACTTATTCAAAAGACTGAGTTTAAAATGTCTTAACACTTACTAGTCAGTGTCCTTGAGTGATTCAAGCCCTATCAATCTCTGATCCCACATTTCAAAGCGAAGGAAATAATACCTAGAACGATGTGAGGACTACATAAGAGATGTCTGTTAAGCATTAAATTATCCATGCAGAATAGAAAGACCATCCTGTACTCTTGGATTCTCAAAATGGTTCTATCACTTAATGCTCATAACCATACCATGGCATAAAGTTAGTGGCAGAACTGGGATTCAAATCAGGCCTGTCTAGTCCCAAAGCCAAGCAATACTCATGTATTTGGCCTCAAGATATCTGTACATTTCTCTGCTGGGAATTCTTTCTCCACTCCCCTCTCCTAAATCTTCAACTGCCTGTTAAATCCTATTCATCCTTTACAATTCATTTTAAATATAACTTTTTCAGTAAACTTTGCCTGGAGCTTCTATTACATGTTCTCTTAGTATTCTCTCATTTTCCCTTGGTTGTATTAATTAATAATTAAAGTTGTTAATTCATCTTCCAATTATTTTTAACTACTGTTTCTCTACTAGACCGTCAGCTCAAGCAGGGGCCATTTCTTTCTCTCCGATCATCATGTCTCCCATCCCTAGGAGGGTACCTGACACAATGCAGGCATTCAATAAAAATTTGTTGGATACATCAATTAATGATAAGTGAAGACTGAAAAAGAGTTTTGGGTTGGCAAATAGTTTTGTTTGGTTTTATTTATGGCCGTGCTTCACGGCTTGCAGAATCTCAGTTCCCTGATCAGGGACTGAACCCAGGCCACAGCGATGAAAGCCCGGAATCCTAACCACTAGGCCGCCAGAGATCTCCCTGGTTTTATTTGTTAATGACAGAATGTTAATAAGATCCCTGAGGATTTCAAAGAACTTGATCCAGGGCACGGAAGCAAGAGCTGCCCGAGAAAAGGAGGAGGAACAGTTCTGACACTGTGATAGGAAAGACAACTGTAAGATCATTGTAGATGCAGAAATATTTTCAAAGGAGATCCCTTCATAGACATTCTACTCGGTAGAGGGTGGTATTTACATGTGAGAATGAGTGACTGAAAGGAGATGGGGTTCTGAAGAGCTTAGTGAAGAGAATGGAAGAAGGTGATAAATGAGAGTCCAGAGCTGCCAGAAAGCATCAAGCATCAGCCAAAGTTAGATTATGAAGGCTTAGCCTTGCCAATCTACGCGGACTCGGGTGGCATTTCCTGCTGCATGGCTCAGCAACTAGGGTCCTGAAGACAGATGGTTAGACTCAGTGTAAAGATGATGATGATGGTGATGACAACATTGATTCACTGTTAACTCCGTCAAGCACTGTGTAAAGCAGTTTCTATGAATTGCTTCATTTCTTACACACACAAAGAATGCTGTGTATATCCATTTGTTTACAAGTGAGAATGCTGAGACTTCTTTTTTACACAGTTTTATTAAGGTATTTTTACATGCTATAAAATTCACCCATTGCATATGGAGAATTAAATGATTTTTTATACATTTACACAGCTGGCAATTATCACCACAAGGCAGTTTTAGACCATTTCCATAACTCCAAAAAATTCCCTTGAGCCTGTCTGCACTCAATCCTGCTTTAACCCCCAAACACAGGCAACCACTGATGCACTATCTGTCTCAATAAATTTGCCTTTTCTGGACATCTTATATAAACGGAATCAAAGAATACAGAGAGTTGTTTTTTTGTGTGGCTTCTTTCACTTAGGATAATGATTTTGTGGTTCATTCATGCTGTAGTATGTACTGGTATTTTGTTCCTTTTTTATTGCTGAAGAGCAATTATATGGCTACACCCCATTTTGAAATTCACAGGCTTTTTAATTGTTTCCAGTTTTGGACCATTATGAGTAATACTGCTG
Source organism: Leucopleurus acutus (assembly GCF_964270905.1). Classification (NCBI taxonomy): domain Eukaryota; kingdom Metazoa; phylum Chordata; class Mammalia; order Artiodactyla; family Delphinidae; genus Leucopleurus; species Leucopleurus acutus. The sequence continues at coordinate 65,502,655 of NC_139160.1, read as the reverse complement.
TGAACATTCACTTACAATTCTTTGTGTGAACATATATTTTTACTTCTCTTGTGTAGATTCCCAGGAGTGGAATTTGGAATTACAACGCTGTGTGATAAGGTTACATAAGTTTTTAGGAAACTGTGAAAATGTTGTTCAAAGTAGATGTACCGTTGTGTATCCCCACCAGAAAGGCATGTGTCAAATGTGCTTTCTGTGTCTATTGAGATGGTCACGTGGTTTCTGCTGTTGATTCTATTTATGTGGTTATTACATTGGTTGATATTCAGATGTAAAACCAACTTTGCATTCCTACGATAAATCCCACATGCTCATGGTACATAATCCTTTTTATATGCTGCTGAATTTGTTTTGTTAATATTTGTTAAGGAGTTTGCATGTATCTTTTTTTTTTTTTTTTTTTTTTTTTTGCGGTACGCGGGTCTCTCACTGTTGTGGCCTCTCCCGTTGCGGAGCACAAGCTCCGGACGCGCAGGCTCAGCGGCCATGGCTCACGGGCCCAGCCGCTCCGGGGCATGTGGGATCCTCCCGGACCGGGGCAAGAACCCGTGTCCCCTGCATCGGCAGGCGGACTCTCAACCACTGCGCCACCAGGGAAGCCCAGTGTGCATCTAACTTTACAAGGGATGTTGGTCTGTCGTTTTCTTGTGATGTTTTTGTACGGCTTTGGTATCAGGGTAATTCTGGCCCCCCCCAAAAAATGAGAAGTGTTCCCTCTTCATCCATTTTCTCAGTTTATAAAAACTGATATTTCTTCTTTAAATATTTGATAGAATGCACTAATTAAGACATGAGAGAACATGGGCTTTTGTTTGTGGGAAGATTTTAAATTACTAATTAGATTTCTTGTTCTGGTCTCAAGATTTTCTATTTCTTCTTGAGTCCATTTTGGTAATTTGTAAACACAATTTTCTGCTCTAATCGTTATTATTTCCTTCCTTCTGATTACTTTGGATTTGGTTTGCTCTTTTCTAGTTTTTTAAAGGTGAAACCTTAGGTTATTGGGATTGGAAACTCTTTTTTGGTGTCATAAGCATTTAGAGTTATAAATTTCCCTCTATGCATTGCTTTAGTTGCATTCCATAATTTTCATCTGTTTTTTTTTTAGTTTTCATTCAGCTCAGAACAACTTTTGATCCCCTTTTGGTTTCTTCTTTGACCCATGGGTTATTTAGAAGTGTATTTGTACCCAAATATTCGGCACAGATTCCCTTCTATTGTGGATCTCCAATTTAATTTTTTTGTGGTCAGAAAACAACAATTGCATGATTTTAGTTTTTAAAAAATGTACTGAGAATTATTGCAGAGCTCATCCTATAGTCTATTCTGAAGAATATTTCATTCTAAAAATGTGTATTCTGCAGTCCTTGAGTGAAATGTGCAATAATGTCAATTAAGTAACATTGGTTGATAATGTTGTTCAGTCTTTTATACCCTTGCTGATTTTCTGTTGAGTTACTTGTTGTATCAATTATTGAAGTGGAGTGTTGAAATCCCCAACTATTACTTCTTTAATTGTCTATTTCTCCTTTCAATTCTGTTAGTTTCTGCTTCAAGCATTTGGGTTTCTGTTATAAGGTGCATATACATTTATAATTGTTATATCTTTCTAATGTACTGACCCTTTTAACATTATGAAATATCTCCCTTTGTTTCTAATAATATTAATATATGAAGGTTTATTTTGCTTTATATTAATATAACTACTCCAGATCCATTATTGTTACTGTTTCATGGTATATCTTTTTCCAGCCTTTACTTTAAAGCTATTTGTGTTTTTGCATCTAAGTTGCATCTCTTCTAGACAGCATATAGACATCACAAAATGCCAAAGAAAACTTGATTTATTTCTCCTTAATTAGCACCTTAGGGGTTTAAATTACGAAGCTAATAAAGACACCATCTACCCTAACCGAGCAATTGTAAGACTAGGTAATGAGATACAGAAATTTCAACACTGTATTCTTAGGAAAGTTTGCATACATTTTCTTTTAGGTAACGCTGAAATTTGGAATTAAATGTTTAACTCTTCTGGGAGACCAGAGATGGATGATTTTGAGTTTCTAGTCACTTTTTGTCTTCTTTCACTGTGGTTTTGATGACTTCAGATACCCTATTAGTTCTAAGGATACAAGGAAAACTTAAAAACATTTCACTATTTATACTAATATTCCTTCACTGAAATTGAAGGAGAATGCAACTTTTTCTTATTGCTTACAATATTATCAACCAGGTAAGTGACTGATGGCAATAGAGCAGGTCTTTCACTTTTATCCTTAACAATTTCATGACTCTTCATAACCTGCCAGTTATGACTCATTGCTTCTTTACAGCCAACATCACATGTAGATACTTTGTCTTCTTGCTCCCAGTAACACACACTCTTCTCCCAAAGTCTGTGCTTTCAAAATACACGTAATAATATATTGTATTCTCTGTGAATCCAATTGCATCCAATTTCTATCATTCAAGTTTTGGAAAATAACACTGTTTCCATGTCACTTGGGTTATTATTTCCATGGGCTGACATACAACAGCAGGACACTGAGTTGACTATCATGTCCCAGGGCTGGGACTAGCACACTGAATAAATCCATTTTTCTCTGAACCTCAGGAGGGTGGGACTGAGAGCTGTCCAATGAGCTGAGTGTGAGGAGAAATATCTTGGAATGAGCAGAGGCAGACACATCTCTGTTGAGCTCCACCTTGTGCAAGCTGAAGATGTCAAGGTCATCACGTCTCCTACAGACCATTCTAGAATGTCTAAGAGGACCATCCTTCTGCAGTGTCATTGCTGAAATTGCTAGTGTCCAAGCAATGCATAATTATTATTATTATTATTTTTTTTTTGCGGTACGCGGGCCTGTCACTGTCGTGGCCTCTCCCATTGCGGAGCACAGGCTCCGGATGCGCAGGCTCAGCGGCCATGGCTCACGGGCCCAGCCGCTCCGCGGCATGTGGGATCCTCCCAGACCGGGGCACGAACCCGTGTCCCCTGCATCGGCAGGTGAACTCTCAACCACTGCGCCACCTGGGAAACCCAACACATAATTATTTGACTCCGACCATCCTAAATGTATGGACTGTTTTATTCTCATCATTTTCCTAGGTCTTTGAATTTATGTCTGAGACACCTTCATTCGTTTTTGCAGTCTAGGCTGCCAAGTCTACCTACCATGCCTCATCAGGTGGATGAAAAGGAGCACAAAGTTCCTCTTGAAACTTCAAAATCATTTATTTGATTAACCCAACAATTACAGATTTAGGAGGGCTCCAATTCTGGAGATAGGGCAAGTACTTAATACTTAAAAGGTTACAATTTAAAGTTCCTGAAGACTGGAGATCTCTCCTGAATTAGAGGCTTGTCCCAGATAAGGTCTGTTTTCTAATGAACAGGCTAAAATGATTTTATGTCTGTCAACTAAGCTAACATGATTTTGTTTGTCGAACATTTATTATTTATCAATAACAAAAACGTTTTTATAACAATTTACATTTTTGAAAGCACTTCCATGTCCATTAATAGGCTTTATTCTTATAATAATTCTGGAGGTAAGTGTTATTATACCCAAATTACAGCTGAGACCTAGTCTGCACAGTTAATAAGGGGCAGAATCTTGATTGGAATTCAGTTCTTCTGATGCTGTATTAATATACTTCACACTATACAACAGAGGTTCTCTTCATTAAAAATTTAATTCCCTTGCTGCACTTGTATGGAACAAGGGTACATAATGGTTCAGTACATGTAAGAAAAAAAATTTAATAATTGAGTTCAAAAGCCATAAGGGATTAAGTAAATTTCAGTGCATCTATAAATTAAATCCTGTCCATTGAAAGGTACTGTGTTGAATATCATTATCATGAGAATATAACCATAATATACAAGCAGAAAAAATTTACAAAAGACTGTGTGTAAACAGAATAGATAGTCCAGAAACAGACGCACACATAGAGTAAACTGCCTTATGACAAAGATGCCAAATATTCAGGAGGAAAAGAATTTATTTTCAATAAATGGTTATGGAGCAACTGGATATCTCTATGAGAAAAAAAAAAGAACTTTCTGTCAGTATTTCACATCATACTTAAAAATTAACATGAAATGGACCTTGAACCTAAGTATGAAAGAAAAAACTCACAAAATTTCTAGAAGAAAACAAAGAATATTTTCATACTTTAGGGTTGTAAATTATTTCTTAATTAGTACAAAAATTAATATACATCAAAGAAAAAATGAGAAATTGTATTGCATTAAATTTAAGGACTAATTTCTCAAAAGACACCAGGAAGAGAATGAAGAAAATAATCCAAGAATGAGAGGAGAGTTATACAGTTGGTCCTTGGTATCCACAGGGGATCTGTACCAGGACCCTCCGCAGATATCAGAGTCGGCAGATGCTCAAGTCCGTTAAACAGCCAAAGAACAGTCAGCGCTCCGTATCTCATGGATGTGGAGGGCCAACTCTAATACATCTATCCAACAAAAAAGCTTATACATAGTATATCTCAGAAATCCCTTCACACTAATAAGGAAAAGACAAACAAACCAATTTCTAAAACTGAACAAAAGATTTAAACAGGCACATTCAATAGAATCGTCAGTGTAATGCAAATTAAAATAACTATGCAATACCACTACATCCTCTTTAGAATAGCTAAACCCAAAAGACTGATAATACCACTTGTTGTCAAGAATGTGGAATAACTGGAACATTCATATCTTGCTGAAGGAAAACTAAACTGGTACAACAACTTCAGAAAACTGTTGCCATTATCTACTAAAGCAACATATACCTTTACCCTATGATCCAACGATCACACCCCTAGGCATACACCCAAGAGAAACAAGTGCATGTATCTATCAAAAGACATATGCAAGAATATCCACAGAAGCCTTATTCATAATGGCCAGAAACTGGAAACAACCCAAATAATATCAATAGAAGAAGAGATAAGTAAATCGTGGTATGGAATAGAACAGTAGACAGGATTACAATTTAACAAGTTAATGATGGATGAAATAATAAGCATAAATCTCACAGACATTTTGTTGAGGAGCCAGATGCCAAAAAAGGTTCATACGGTCTGATTCCATTTATATGAACAGGAGGAACAGGCATACTGTTGATAATGTTGATATGGATGTGGGTGACAGTTATATGTAACTACACGCTTCAGCTTCAATGTACCTCCTTATGGCCAGTGCCTCTTAATTTTTATTCTGTAAAAGTCTGACTTCAGCTACTAGCTAAGGTGTGCTGTTTTTCCTTCCCAACTGCTTTGATGGTAATTTTGAACAGAACTTTCCCATCTTCCTCCCTTCACTTCTTTTTTTCACATCTACAGACAGGTAAGAGTCTAAAAGATTACACTGAATACTTTTGGTGTTGGCGTGACCATTGCCAGGCGGCTTCTTCATGAAAGCTCTTTCTGCAAAAGTCACCAATAGTATCTTTAAACCTCCAGCACTCACAGCAAAGCACTTTTCAAACTTCTAAGACATTTCTTTTGAAATAATGATAACAGGATACATCTGGGCACACTGTTCCTGTATTAACATCTTAAAAGTGAGAGTTCTAGATAATGTCTTTTTCTTTTTCTTTTTAACATAATCCTTATTATGTTTGTAACTTTGCTTTGCAATAACTAAAAATAAGGGAAGAACATGTATTTTTGTTTGTGCTGAATAAACATTAGAGCTGGTTGGAGCCTACTTTTCTTCTTTTCTTGGCCACACTAATGCAATTAGTGTGGCCACTTGAGGTATGTCTCAAAAAAACACAGAGACACATGCATTTTTCTCTCCCGCTCTGTCTCTCTCTCACACTCACTCACACACACACACACACACACACACACACACACACACACACACACACACACACTTGAAGGAAGTCAGAATAATCCATTTTGCCATGAAACAGCTAGGTTTGGACAACTGGCACCCAGCGGAAAGGCATCCCAAATGTGGCTTTAAAGCAACCATGAGACTGTTTTAGGCATAATATACACAGAACCAATCTGTTTGCTCTGAAATTTAAGGTTTAGAACTCACATAAAGCTTGAAGCACAGACATCAGTCCTAGTTTCTCAGTACCTCCAGTTTGTGGGAGAATCTAACCAGGATTTGTGATTGAAATAAAATGACATTTCCCTTAATAAAGGAAAGGGTATGTGACATAATTGGGATACTGTAAAACATCCTGAGAAATCATGGATGGAAAGCACTATTGGGGAATAAATCACTAATTGCATTAGTGTTCTGCTCTGCTCAACTTAGCATATAACTTTAAACTACACCTGGCATCTAGGTCCATGACCGTAATTGACTTTCCTTGCATTTAAAAAATATTCACATGAATTATTTTTAACAATGCTTTTTTCAGAGGTTCAAAGATAATCTTCATAATTCCCTTAGTTTATGAATAAAGACACAGAAATATTAATAAACTATGCTCAGCCCACTCCTTTGTTCTTGAGATGCAGGATCTCCTCTCAGAAGATGTAGAGAGACCTGAGCAGCCCAACAGAAGGTTGACAAGTACACAAGGTTAGGAGACACATCTCTACTCTTTATCACACTGTGGTCTGACTGTCTCGCCGTTTTTCCCCAGCCATCCCCACCCAACTTCCAGGGACAAAATGCACATCTGGTCAGTATGGAAGGAGCATGAGCTGTGGGTTTTGGGTATAGTTTCATTTTACCCTTTATCACCAATGTCCGGCTTTCCACAGCACTAGCTGTAGTAATATTCTTCAGCAAACAATCAGAATTTTCTTCCTGGAGAAGGCTCATCACAGGTATACCAGAGGGTCTTTGAACAATCTTGTAAATGAAAGGAGTAGTTCTTTTATACAGGCTTCCAATAAGACTGACTATTTGGGCATAGATACGAATGAAAAAACCTAAGCAAAAATCAGCTGTCCTCCCATTAACAGCTCCTTCACAAGTTTTGAGTAAGAATTCAAAATGATGATGTCTTCTATGGCATTCATCCTCCTGGAGATGAGCCATAATCGTGTGCATTCCAAGTACTTTGGTATTCCCCGTTGAACTTGACTTTGAAGCACCTTTTCCAACACATGTGAAATGTCCCCTGATTTAGCCTCCTTAAGAAAAGTTTACCACCCACCTACTATCGGGGGGTGGGGGGGGTCACAGTTTCTCAAGTCCCTGCCATTATAAGTGAGTTAGATTGAGGAATTCAGTTGCACTGAAAAGCATGAAGTAAAGAACTAAGATGGTCATTTTGCTCTCCCCTGACAGATATTGGCAGAGAGAAAATATAAACGTTAACAATGTCCTAAGGGCTCAGGTGATCTTTTCCCTCCACTGATACACACCTCAAAAAATAACAAAAATTGCTAGTAAGCCGGCCAAGACAGCCAAGAAGTTCCCTGAACTCCTGACGGGGAAAAATTGGTACTGACCTTGTCAAATTGAATAACCACTTCAAACAGGTTAACTCTAGTTTTTTTTCTAATAACGATAGCTTTCAGAATAGGCACATCTAGGATGTGTAAAAGATAAAGATGAGATGTCTGTTCTTACACTAATGATTAAAAATAAACCATAGAGAGTCTGGTTCACTACAGACTTCATTAGCTTCCATTAGGATGTTTATTTTTTGCAGGTGGTACTTCTAAAAACAAAAATTTCAAAAGATTTTATACATTGCCTACTATCCAACCTCTGTTTCTTTGGGAGGGAGTGGAAGACAAGAATCAAATCCACAGTGAACAGACAATTGTGTTTTCTAATCCTCTTGGTTCAAGACCAGTATGAATAAAAATGTGAAGCTCCCCTGCCTTTGCATTCACCTCAGAAAAGATTTTAGCAAACACAAGACACCAAATAGCACTGGCATTAAAAAAACTGTTTAAAGCATTTCTATTTTCTTGCAGAGCAAACAGTCAGCCATCAGAGTTTGGTCATCAATTCATTGACAACTACTATGATGTAACTGGAATTTTGGAGCACCATAAGAAAATCCTCCCCATTTCCTTTATCAGTGCTGCATTTTTTAATGGCATTTCTAAAAAACAGGCAAATAGGAGGATGAAGATAGCCCAGCAACGCCTTTTTACATTTACAGTTTTAGAGTAATTATGAGCGCTATTGCTGACGGCAGCAATATTTTCAGAACCCGTATCCCCACAAAGTTCCTCAAAGACTGGATGCATAATTCGCATCCAAAGTTACTAAGTATCTGTTTGACTGCATTTAGTCTTCCCTTCAAAGAAACACAGAAAACAATTTGCTCTAAGGCACTGTACAGTCAAGAACAAACAGGTGAGATGCTTTCAAATCTTAAGGCTGTACACCAACAATTCAATACAAAGTGACGATGGTTACTTTCATCATCAGCTCCTTTTACTGTGTGTACCAAGTACATCGAAGCAGAGTCACACCTTAAAAATAAAGAGTGAGAAAGCAACAAACAGACAAACAGAAGGGGGAAGGAAAGGAGGGAAGGGAGGGAGAGAAAAGGGTAGACAAGAGATGGAATAGAACGGGAAAGGCAAGGAAGCAAAAAGTGTGTTTGAGCATCTCTTCCATAGGTACTCAAACCATAGATGGAGACTTGATGACGTGAAGACTGATTGGCAGGGAGTGAATTATCTGTGTTTGAAAGAGGGGGATTTGATTCAGACTCAGAGAAGTGGGTTTCTCACACAGAAGAGCATCCGGTATGCCCCAGCCCTACCTTTCCCAACACTCCAGAAGGTCTAATCTCTTCCTGGAGAGACAGCTGCTCCCAAGATGAAAAGACAGTAACGAATAAGGGGGCTGACCCAAGAGGCACAGTGACCTCCCCATTGGGGAGGTCAATGGGACACTCTCACAGCTCACAGCATGTTTCCTGCGCCAAGAGGAGTCCAAGGGGCCTGTGCCGACATGTGTCACTGCTTTCACACACGTGGCCCATGTCTTGCACTCGATGGCCATGACACCGTCTTGCCTGTACTTCCTGCTAGTTAACGAGAGAGCTTCCTCGATACGTTTAGCCCAAGGGAAGGTGATGGTATGAAGCTTCTGTTATTGGATTGCATACCAAATTTTATATATATATATTGGACTGCATACCAAATATATAATTTTATCCATTTTATATAATTATATACATACAGTATATACACACACATGCAAATATGCATGTATATATCTATTATATATATACATCAGTTATATACATACAAATGTGTTTACATATATATAAATATAGATATATAGAGAGAGAGACTATAATATATGACTGCATTATATATACTAGTAGAATTTAATTATATATATGAAATTAAATATATATATGTATTCCTGAGACTATACACCAGGTATTAAGCTTCTACATATCTGATGTGTGTCATGACAGTAATATATGGAGCCAAATATGTATGCATTCTGGGCTTCCCTGGTGGCGCAGTGGTTGAGAGTCCGCCTGCCGATGCAGGGGACACGGGTTCGTGCCCCGGTCCGGGAAGATCCCACATGCCGTGGAGCAGCTGGACCCGTGAGCCATGGCCGCTGAGCCTGCGCGTCCGGAGCCTGAGCTCCGTAACGGGAGAGGCCACAACAGTGAGAGGCCCGCGTACCGTAAAAAAAAAAAAAAAAAATGTATGCATTCATTCATTCCACAAAAATTTACTAAAGACTTTGTTATGAACAAAGAATCGGACCACATGCTGCTGGGGAAAGAGAGCCAAGGAGAATCTGGTTTCCATAGTCCAAATGAGTTCCAAGCTGCATAAAGGAAAAGACACATAGACAACTCATTGCATACCGAACAGTATGAAGCAAGTGCCCTAGCAGAGAGAAAACCAGATGCTGAGAAGACCTGAAGGAAGGAGGGCTTATTATTATATGGTCTGAGGGTAGAAGGAGACGAGGAACTGTTTCTTGAAGGAGATGCCTTTTAGCTAATGTTAATAGCTGGAGAAGGTGTAAGGATTCTGCAAGCCATTAGAGAAATGTGAGCCAGGCCCGCCAGAAGGGAGGAATAACACGCTGAGGAATCACAGGGAGGTTCACCCACCTGGAGAGGAGGGTGCAGCAAGGAAGCCATGCCAGGGACAGCAAGAGGGACAAGGTGGCCTATGAGGTGGACACTGTGCGGAGTCTAGGTCAGAAGACGGGCAATTACTAATTCAGTCTGAGATGATAATGGGGAAGACAGGGCATTTTAACTAAGTATTGAAAGATAAATATGACTTCTACAGTCAGAAGTGGGATGAAGGGGCTTCCCTGGTGGCGCAGTGCTTAAGAATCCAGCTGCCAATGCAGGGGACATGGGTTAGATCCCTGGTCCAGGAAGATCCCACATGCTGCAGAGCAACTAAGCCCGTGTGCCACGACTACTGAGTCCACGTGCCACAACTACTGAAGCCCGCGTGCCTAGAGCCCGTGCTCTGCAACAAGCGAAACCACCACAATGAGAAGCCCACACACCGCAACGAAGAGTAGCGCCCGCTCGCTGCAACTAGAGAAAGCCCGCGCAGCAACAAAGATCCAACGCAGCCAAAAACAAACAAACAAATAAATAAAAGAAGTGGGATGGAAAAGAACACTCCAGAAAAACAAGATGGCGTTAGGAAAGGACTGGGGATAAGAACATATAATGTGGACTTAGGGAATGGTGAACGTACACTTAGGATAAAACACTTTTGTTCATTCCTGACACATGCTAGGAGTTCAATAAATATGTGTTGAATGAATAAATAAATGATTGATCATAGGGAACTAAGGGAGAAAGAGGTTTCAAAATATGGGCTGGAGTTGAACCTTGAATTCCAGACTAAAATGTTGGGACTTAATCCAGTCGCCAATGGGAGGCGCTCAAGGAATTTCAAAGGAAAGAGTGACAGGGTCAGTACTGTGAGTCCAGAACCGAGATAAAGGATGGACTAGAGAGCGGGTAGCAGAGAGAACTGCCTGTCCCTGTATCGCAGACTCAAGATAACAGGGATTTAGGTAATGGTAGGAATTGAACGGATAGAGAGAGAATGAATTTAAGACACATCAGAAAGGTGGAGCTATCTACCGCTATTACATAGCTTTCTCAGACGTACCCACTCACAACAGCACGGCTTTGCAGGCCAATATATACACACCACAAGCCCTTCAGGCTTATTTTGGCCATGGTTTGGGCCTTTACAGTTTGCTTCCCCTCCAGCATCATTCTTGTATTTCAGTCTTCTGCCCCATTAGTTCAATTGCCTGTTTCCACACAAGCATCCACATCGCTCTTGGACTTATAGTAAGTTCTACTGCCCTGATTTGCGATTCAGCGTTCATTCTTGTACCTGTTTTGTTCCTGGTTGTTTCAGGTATTCCTCACCCCAGCCTCAGCCTTTGGAGCAAACCCCTAACGGTGACCCACTTGTTCAGAACGTTAAAATAAAAGGTTCCTTAAAATAAAATGTCATCAGGATATCTAAATACTCCAACACATATACCATTGGACTTTCCAAATGGTCAATGTGGTTTCCAAGATGTGCTCAAAAACATTTTTTTTAAGGTCATTTGACATTTGGTACAAGGCATTGCACCAACAGCCAATAGGCCTATTACACTGGTTAATACTAAGAAAAGGCACTAGAAAAAAGGTGGTACCGAGATACTTTATTTTTTGTGTGTGTGCAATCAACTTCATTAAAGAAGAACAGAATCAAAAGATGATGGCTAATTCTTAATTATTTAGAAACAAATCATGCTATAGATAACTAGACATATGTTATAACAATCAGACATGATACGACTTTTTTAAAGCTTTATTTAGCTTTGAGGTACAGCATATGTATGCTAATCCCATTTCTAAAAATTTTCAGGACAATCTCACTATCCTCATAAATGTGTTTGTAATTGTCAAGCCATGTACTCTAATTTTTTTCATCTGAAAAACATGAACACTGTTAGCAGATTTGCTTTGGGCGAAACTAAATTTAGATTCCAGCCCCAGTGTCTGCCGGAGGGTGGAGAGCAGCTTACCCAAATCTAAGAATTCCACTATCTAGGGGAAAACGCACCAGAAGCCTAACCCGCGTGCTCTTTGGGTCTACACTCTTAGGAAAGTTCATCTAGTCCCTGCTTGCTATAATGCTAAATGTTTTCTCAAATTGCTGTTGAATGTTTGCCCTAGTTCTTAGCAGCTGCTCTGATTCAAAAGGGCTCTATGTTCTCAGGACATTGAAATTATGACTTGAAAAGAAAAAGAAAAAAAAAAGCCCGTTATTGCATTTTTCCTGGTTTGAAAAATCAAGTTGAAGACAGTGACCCTCTTCCAAAAAGCAAGAGCATTGCCTCACGGTTTGGGGTCCTTGAGCAACGTCCCTCAAGGCCTATACATGAAACGAGGACGATACGGAGACCCGAGCGTTCACATAATGGATCCACTTTCATCCGCGTAAAGGGATAAGAAAGTCTCAAATTATTAACAGTCCAGTGCTTTTACAGCTCCCACCTACCACACACTTACTGCTTTCAGATTTCTCCTAATTGAATTACTGAGAGCAGACCAAATGACCTTAGTTGTCCAAGCAGTATTTATCACATTTTAAATGAATTTCATTATTAAAAGAAAACATTCTCTTAATTCATTTTCCATCTTAGAGTAATTATATCCGTGGTGTCCTAAGTTTTCTGTGACTTTTCTTTTCAAGAAACAACGATTAACTTTCCACAGAGTCAGTGACCTTGTTTGGATGACTCTGTCCCCTCAGGTGACCTTGAGGCAAAAATACAGAAGCATCAATTGGCAAGTTCGTGAGCATTCAGCAAATGAAAAGGGTAAGAGCTCTTCATTTCCCAGCACTGGTATTCATCATGGAAAGACACATAAAAAGAAGGGCAAATTCCAATGACACGTAGCCAGTAAATTGGAGACTCTTGTCACAGTAAATGCCAATTCAGCAGTTTATAATCACAATGCATAACATGCTACATTACTTATTTTTTAACCCTCTAAATTGGGCATTTTATTACTGTTCTCTGTGTCACCCTTTGTATCATCGAAAATCCTAAGTTTCTTCTGCTATGAGATCATCTTTCCGAGTCTGTTGAATTTCATCTTGGTTATTAGTAACAAGTCCTCTTCGCAATGGCATTCAATCAAGAATCACAGATTTTGAAGAAATCTGAAAGGTCACTTGGTTCCACGTAGACCATTGTACAAAATAAACTAGAAGGGAAGTAAACTGTAAAACTGTTTCTGAACTATTTGCAAATCCAACAAACCACAGAACTTCTCTTAACAATTTGCCTGGCATTTCATCCCTTTTAAGCAGGTAAATGGAGTCCAAATTCTCTTGCCTGCATTGGAGTTAATTTCAAAACCAACAATCAAGGTGAACCATCATTCCCAAATATATTTATTTATGAGCTAAAGGAGAGTAGTTCAATACAGATTGCACTGGTGTCAACAGAGTGTCCACAGTAAGTGACATTCTCTATTAGATGTGCTTGAATTTTTTCACATGGTAAGAATACTATAACCAAAGTGCAGTTAATAAGGTTAAACACATTTCTGGAGATTTCCACACATGTTCAGGTATTCTCACCTCAATATTACATTTCACCTAAGTGGAATATGTGAGGTAGAGCAGGAACATGGAACAAACACTGGACAAGAGGTATCACGGGTATGGAGTTAAGGTCCAGCTCTCTGACTCATGAATTCCATTAGACAGTCACCCAAACTCCCTGGGCCTTAGTTTCCTCATTCATGAAACTATTTCTGAAGTCATATGATTCTACAGGTCTATGTCAAATACCAGATTAACAGCAGGCTTTTGATGTTTTCTCCTAAACCAAAACAAAGCAACGCAAAAACAAAACAAAAAACAGAAAAGGCAACAAGAACACACCTGGCATTAGTTTATACCTAGGTGGTGTTGAATTTCCATCTTTGCAGTATTACTCCCCCAAGCACAGTGAAGAGTATTTAGCATTTAGTAGCGGAGTTATTAACCTATGTTCAGATGTGTCACGATGATGCTTGAATCCTCTTAAACAATATATTTCTTTAAAAAAAAAGTCTCAGGTTTCTGAATCTCTTCACAGTTTATCTCCAGTGACTGAAGCACATATATTAGAATTGAACAGTTAGTATTTCTGGTATAGGACTGATCCAGGTTATAAGGCAGAATCTTTCCTCTACCTAAAACAGAATCTTCTTTGAGATCATCCTTCAAATGATTGCCATTTATGGAAGTATGTCATCTCTGCAGAAAGAGCCATAGAGGAAAACCAATGCCAGAGATTTCTTTTCTGAAGCATGTTTTGTCTATCTGCTATATCAACAAGCAAACAAGGTGTCTGAAAATTTTGTTTTCTTGAGTAAGATGCTCCTGTGACATTACTGACCCTAAGGTACAGCCATGGGTTTCTGCTATTGATTTTAGCATCCTATTTAGAGTATGCTATACACCTGTTACAAAGCCAGTCCTCACAACATCCCACCAAGAATGTCAATCAGCTTTCCATGCTGCTTCTGCTCTTTGCACACCACCCCCCTGAGGCAGTGCCCTAAATCATCCCACATAAGCCCTGGCAGATCTCCAGGCCCACGGGCAATGGTGGACTCCAAACTAGAGCCAGTAAAATAATTAACGTCTCCTGCCCATATGATGCTATTTCAGGCATCTCAAGGCCTTCCCTGCCTTAAAATCAAAATTCCACTTTTCTCACTGATGCTTCAAATTCCTTTAAAAGAATAAAGAGATGCTTTGACTCAGTACATCAAAGGAAGAGGAAACATCTGACCTGAAATCCATATAATTGATTAATCTGACAAAATTGATTAATATAAAATCCTTTTCTGAGGACAGACATTGATGAGGAACCTTACTGTAAGGCAGGTGAAATGGGAAAAGTGCAGCAAAAAGAGACGGAAGACACCAAATATTTTGCTTACTTTTTGCTTCATAATCATTTGTAACATAATAATAATGATATTCATCCCATGAGGTTGTTGAGCTAATAACTGATAACAATAAACACTATGTATCGAGTCTTTCAATAGTGAGAGGTAGCATCAGTGTAAATGCTGGTAAGGACATCCGAAAAGCCTCTCCTCTTTATGAAATCAATGAGAACACTGCCAAAAATTGTCAAAGTTGACATTTTTATAACTCCGAAAACTAGCCAAACTCTTGCAGCAATTCATAGAGCATTTTTTTAAAAAAAGGATAAATTTCATTAAGAAGAGCAAGCTTCCCGGTGTTTTAACTTGCCCTATTCCCCCCCCCACCCCCCAGATCTGCAGTACCCTTGAAAACCAAGAGCCACAACCGCAGCTGAAGCCAGCAGTCTGGCCGCCTTTGGAAGGGGCAGAATGGGGTTGGAGCATCTTCAAAGCCCCGTTCCTAGAGAATCGGCCATTGTTTGACCCGGAAAGATCCCACTTGCAAGACTGTCTTTAAATGAGCTGACTTGAAGCTCACCCTATGCAAAAAAGCCTTTTCCCAGGGGTGTTGGAAATAAATCGGGGGCAATTGTTTAGCACTGCAACTCCCTGAAGCAGTGGGTAACAGCTAATACAATAGGCTAAACAAACGCTTAAAAGGAAAAGATGGGGAGTGAGATGCCCATAGGAGGCTCTGAAAATCCCTAGTGTATTCCCGGTAATCTAGAAGCCCGGGCGTGTGTGTCCGGCTGTGCATCCGGCCAGGACTGTGTGCGTGCTCAGGTGGCCCTAAAACACATTAACCTCTTGCTAAACCTGAGGTTCTATGCAAGCAGAAAATGAAGGCTAAGAAGCAACAGCCCAGCTGAGTGCTGAAGGTATTCTCCAGTTACACACACACAGCCCTTGGCAAAGACTGGGGGACTTATTAATTACAGGCTTTTAAGGAAGTCTTTGTTGAATAATTAGCTGACCATTAAGATAATTGAGCAGACTTCAGTGGCCACACAAAAAAAGAATACAGAATTTACAGAATTTGTTCAGAAAAGTCACTAAACAAACATCAAATAACAACAGCAACAAACCCTGTGGAGGATGGAGAATCTGATTTCCAGAGTTGCCGTATTATATTAACTAAAATGTTTAGTTTTCAACAAAAAGTAGGAGACATACAAAGAAACAAGGAAAGATGGACCGTACACACAATCAATAGAAAAACTGTTCCTGAGGCAGGCCAAACGCTGGCACTTACAATAATGAATTTAAATGAGCTATTCTAAATATGGTCAAGGACGGGCCCGGAGCCAACATCGGCACCCGGGCGGTCCCAGCGTCCCGCCCCCGCCCCCGGCCGCGACACAGTTTCCACAAACAGACACACACGGAGCCCGCGCGGGGGCGAGGCGCCACGGCTTCCCCGCCGGGTCCCCCGGAGGCCGGTCCCCCTCAAGCCGAGCGCGCGAATGGGCGCCCGCTGCGCTTTCCCTCCCGAAAGCGGGCTGCGGGGGCCCAAGCGTGGTCCCTGAGACACGAACACGCGCACCACACCGCCACGGGGGATGAGAGGCCGGGCGCCCTGCATTTCTGGAATCACCGGGACGCCTGTGTAAATTTCCGTTTGGTCTGACATTTTCCAAAGGTCACTCAAGATCAGGGGACAGAATGCCTAGTGTCCAAGGGTCCAGCCAGCCTACCCACTGAAATTAGGGGACAGGATGCCTCCGTTCCAAGGGGCCTGCCAGCCCACCCACTGAAAAAAAAAATTAAAACCAACTAACTAACTAAATAAATAAGGTCAAGGAACTAAAGAGGTTATAAAAAGGAACCAAATAGAAATTCTGGAGATTAAAAGTACAATAAGTGGGGCTTCCCTGGTGGCGCAGTGGTTGAGAGTCCGCCTGACGATGCGGGGGACGCGGGTTCGTGCCCGGTTCCGGGAAGATCCCACATGCCGCGGAGCGAGTGGGCCCGTGAGCCATGGCCGCTGAGCCTGCGCGTCCGGAGCCTGCGCTCCGCAACGGGAGAGGACACAACAGTGAGAGGCCCGCGTACCGCCAAAAAAAAAAAAAAACCAGTACAATAAGTGAAATGAAAAATTCACTACAAGAGTTCAACAGCAGATTTGAGCAGGCAGAATTAAAAATGAGTGAACTTGAAGACAGACCAATTGAGATTACCTAGTCTAGGGAACAGAAAGCAAAAAGACTGAAGGAAAATAAACATAGCCTAAGAGCATCAAGCAGACTAGTATGTTTATAATGGGAGTCCCAGCGGGAGAGAAGAGTACAGGAGAAAAGGAATTGGAAGAATTCACGGCTGAAACTTCCCAAATTTAAGGAAAACTATCAACCTACATATCCACTAGGCCAAATAAAGGCCAAGTAAGATAAACTCAAAAAGATCCACAGCTGGACACTTCATAATCAAACAGCTGAAGCCCAAGGCCAAGAGAGGCTCTTGAAAATAGCAAGAGAGAAGTGGCTCATCATATGCAAGAAATCCTCCAGAAGACTAACCAATAAGCTGATTTCTCATCAGAAGCCACGGAGGCCAGAATGCAGTGATATGACATAATCAAAATGTTGGAAGAAAAAGAATGTCAACTACGAATTCTAAATCCAGCAAAACTATCCTTCAAAACTAAAATAGAGGGGCTTCCCTGGTGGCGCAGCGGTTAAGAATCCGCCTGCCAATGCAAGGGACACGGGTTCGAGCCCTGGTCCGGGAAGATCCCACATGCCGCGGAGCAACTAAGCCCGTGTGCCAAAACTACTGAGCCTGAGCTCTGGAGCCTTCAAGCCACAGCTACTGAAGCCCGCGTGCCTAGAGCCCATGCTCTGCAACACAAGAAGCCACCGCAATAAGCCCGCGCACAGCAACGAAGACCCAACGTAGCCATAAATAAATAAATAATTAAAAAAAAAAAACTAAAGTAGAAATTAAGATATTCACAGATGAAAACTGTGAAGAATTTATTGCTTGCTGAGAGCATTTATTTGCTTGCTTTTCTGCCCTACAAGAAATACTACAGGAAGCCCTTCAGGCTGAAATAAAAAGATGCTAGATAGTAACTCGAATCCACATAAAGACATAAAAAAGCACTAGTAAAGGTACCTATATAGGTAAATACAAAAGATGGTATAAACTTTTGGCTTTTTGGCTTGTAACTCATTTTTCCTCCTATTTTATTTAAAAGACAACTGTGTAAAGTAATACTGGTAAATATGTGTTGATGGGCACACAATGGATAAGGATATCATTTCTATAAAAATAATAGCACAAGTCAGGGTGAAGAAATGGACTATAGGAAAAAAGATTTGTATACTATTGATATTATATTGGTATAAATCCAAAGTAGATTATTATATATTAAAGTGTTAATTATAATCCCCAGGGCGATCACTAAGACAATCACTCAAAGAAAATATAATAAAAGAAATAACAAAGGAATTAAAATAATACACTAGAAAATATCTGTGTAATACAAAAGAAGGTTGTAATGAGAAAAACATTAAAGACATTACACATATAGAAAACAAATAGCAAAATGACAGATGTAAATCATACCTTATCAGTAATTTTATTTAACATAAGTGAATTGAACATTCCAATTAAGAGAAAGAGATTGGCAGAATAGATAAGAAAAAAAAGATCCCATTATATGCTGCCTGCAAAAGACACACTTTTAAAGACACAAATAGATTGGAAGTATAAAAGATATATCATGCAAACAGTAAAAGAGAACTTCAGTGGTTATACTAACATTAGACGAAATAGACCTTAAAACAAAAATTGTTACTAGAAACAAATAAGAACATTTTATAATGATAAAAGGGTAAATCCATCAAAAAGATATGGTCATTATAAACATATATGTTAGGTATAAACATATACCTAACAACAGAGTCCCAAAATACATGTACCAAAAACTGGCAGAATTGAAGAGAGAAATAGACAATTTAATAATAGGTGGAAATTTCAATAACTCATTTTCAATAATGGATAAAACAACTGGTAGACGATCTCAAGAAAATGCAAATCTTGAACAACACTGTAAACCTATAGACCTAACAGACATTTTTTAAACACTCTACTCAACACCAGAAGAATACATATTCTTCTCAAGCGCACATGGAACATTCTCCAGGATATGCCATATGTTAGGCCAAAAAACAAGCCTCAATAATTGTACATGTATATTACTAAAATGTAATGAATTAAAAATCAATGGCCAGAGAATCTTTTAAGTGATTTACAAGCATTATTTTATTTAATTCTCAAAAGTATCCTATGACGTATGATATGATTAGGTATAAGAAGTATGGTTAGGTATGGTGAATATCCACTTATTGCAGATGAAGAAACTATAGTAAAGAGGGTTATATACCTTGCCTAAGATTGAACAGTTAATAGGAAACAAAGGTAGGAGCTACAATTAATGTTCTTCTCATGTTTGAGGTTTCAGGGTAAACGTTTCCACACAATCTGTACAAGGTCCCTTCTATAATTCACTCTGACAGCATCCTATTCTCTTTCTTCATAAAACTTTTCACAATGTGAAATTATAATTCTGGGTCTGGAGACAGACAAGTGGATAATATAAGTAGTGTGAGTAACCTGTTCTTGTTTGCCTGAGACTTTCCTGGGGTTGACACTGATAGTCCCAAGCACTGGAATTCTCTTAGTCCTGAGAAAATCCGGGTGGTTGGTCACACTAAGAAATAAATAAGCTACAAGTGTTAGCTCACTGATGCCACACAACTAGGTGTTCCCTTCGTAAGTCATAAGAGCTATCACCCAGGAGATAAGTGTGCTGCAGCCAACCTTCTTTCCCCCAACAGCCCTAAGTGTCTTATAAACCACAGGAGGGTCTCTGTTTACCCACTACAAGGCACCCTTCTCAGTCACCATGGAAACACCATACAGAAACTAAACAAAGATGAGATTTTTAACCCAGCCTTTGAAAAAAAAAAAAGAGGCTCTCCAAGAAAGCACTACCATTTTGGAAGGAAGGGAGATTGCATTATTGTTTCTTTACTTGTTTATTCTGCTTCTTTCCAGAAGCTATTTACTCCATAAGAGCAGGGGACTCACATTTTCACTCACCATCAAACATTCAGCATCTAGCAAATGCCTGACATCTGGTGCATATTCAATAAATATTTGAGCCAGTGATCATGTAACTTCTAAGTCTTGCTCTTAATCACCATCTATTACCTGCCTTGATTTAATACTTTAATTTTCCTGCCTTAATAGAAATACAAACTAACAGTATGAACTATTCACAACATCGCAGGCATGATGTTATCCTAGTAAATTGACAGAATAAGCTTTTGAGGTAATTATCCCCATTTTCCAGATGAAGGAACTGAGGATAAGAGAGATGAAAGAACTTGTCCAAGACCTCAAAGTTAATCTGTATTTGTTCCACAAATGTGTGCTATAATTTCTCAATTCTATCATCCTTCTGGCAAGAAATATTTCTGTACCCACACAATGGAAAACAGAATATCAGGTGTTTGATATATGCTTCTTTTTTTTTTTTTTTTTTTTGCTGTACGCGGGCCTCTCCTGTTGCGGAGCACAGGCTCCGGACGCGCAGGCTCAGCGGCCATGGCTCACGGGCCCAGCCGCTCCGCGGCATGTGGGATCTTCCCGGACCGGGTCACGAACCCGTGTCCCCTGCATTGGCAGGCGGACTCTCAGCCACTGCGCCACCAGGGGAGCCCTATGCTTCTTATAGAGACCACTTCTCCATGCCTCCAATATTGTTTATCATACCAATCTGGTAAGCCAAATATTTTTCATATCTGACATAAAAACAGTCCCAGCCGGGCCCCTCTTCTATCAATAAAGTGCAAATTGACACAAAGTTATGTAAGGCTACAGTAGTTGTAATAATAACCTCTGAATTCATTAAGCACTGGCAAATATTGAGTCCACCATCATATCTTGCCAAGATTTTTTTCTTCTTCTAGTTTTTAGGAGGCAACCAAAAAATGCAATTTCATTCATTATTTTACTTCTTATTTTATTTTATTGTCCATAACCAATATGGCTCTAAAACCTCTCCTTTTTTCTTCTTTTTTAAAGAGAATCCTCCAGTGTACATGCATGCTATTTAAACTAAGCTCCCTAAAGCAGAATACAATTTATCTTCAAACAGCAGAGAAGAAGGAGGGCAGAAATCTTCAAATATATATAAATTCATAGCCAGCTTCTATCGAACTCCTGCCCTTGTCAACTTGTTTAGAACACAATTTTCCAAATGCCACTGCTTTCTGGGATTCAGGAGAGGGTAAGAGAGCTCTTTCATTTCACTAGATTTGTGTCAACTCCATCCTGAGTTTCTAGCAATAGGGCCTCTCAGAAAAATATGCTGAGCTTCCCTTCAGGTCTGGGATGCTGTGATTCTGGCATCGCAGAGCACCGAAAGTAAATAAAATGGCTCACGTTGTGTTCCAGGCACAAGGGGGCCCAAGAGATAGGATGAGAAATCCAGCTGATGTGCCCAAGACCCTACCTCCAATTGCATGCTGCTGTTTTCTCAATATTCAGAGCTGCAGCCGTGGCCAAATTGCACACTTGGAGCCAAATTCTCCCCTCAGTTCTGCGTACGCAACTTCATCCAAAGTCACTAGGTGTAGAGCGCGTATCTGAAAGTGACATTTGGCGATAGCGCCATGGAGTTCTCTTATCTGCCACGTACTAACTATGCAATAAGCGCGTTTCTACCAATTTCTGCACAAACGTGAGCCTGTTTGCTACTCTCAGATGGCAGTGCTTGCTGTACCATTTCCTCACTTTTTAAAGATTTTTGTGTTTTGCCAGTCAGGAACACATTTTGCAAGTCCCTGGCAAACACAAGTGTACTTTCTTCTTGGCTTCAACACTTGAGGAAGCCAGATGAAAGGAACAGCTCGCAGGGAAAGCTTTGGATTTCATCAGTCCATCGATGAAGTAGTCCTCTGCCTCTCAGTCAGGTTTCTAAGGGATCGTGTTTCCTTAACTGAAGAAGTAAAAGTGCAGAAGAGGATAAGTGAAGAAAAGAGTTAAAGGTTTGCCTCATTTGAGGAGTATTTTTAGATCCTTCCCTCTACGCTCCCCCGCCCAGGCTAAGTTGGCGGGTTCCACATCCCATGTGCATCTCATATTTTATTGTGTGTGTGTGTGTGGATTTGCTAGGTATTGTCTGATGCTCTCTGAGTCAGAGCCAATATCATGTTTATCTCCATATTTCTAGCCTAGAGCAAGGAGTCTGGCAGTCAGGTCAAGACACATTTATTGTCCACCTACTCTGTGCTAGGCACCGAGCCTCCTCCAGAGATAGAATGTCCTCCCCTTGAGGAACTTAGAGTCTAGTCGGGACATGCATGCATCAGCATAACATTTATGCACAAGGTAACCAGAGGTTACATCGAGTATGACCAAGATGCCAAAGGGAACACAGCAGATGGGTTCGTAATCCTGGTGGTATAGTCAAGAGGACCGCTGGGAGAAGACTTTGCCAGAGCTGGGCCCTGAAAAGAAACAGGAATTAAGTCAAGAGCTAGCAGGGAGGGGAGGGAGTTCCAGGCACGGGCAGCAGCATGAACAGAGGCAAGAGGGCATAGAACGCTATGCAGTTTGCCCTGCAAACTTCAAGGCCCAGGCTGGGAATAGCAGGCCATTAAGACCAGAGAGGTGGGCAGTATCCAGGTAACCAAGGATTGTTTTTAACCTTATCATTTTTGAGAAAGTAGACATTGAAAGAGTTCAACCCTAAGGGAAACAGGCTCATATCTATGCTTTAAACTGTTCAAACTGGGAAATTAATAAAGGGGCTGGCTTTTCTTTGTGAAAGATTGAAAACAAAGAGCCCAGCTGGGAGGCAATTTTAATCATCTTGGTGAAAGACCATGGGAGCCTGTATTAGGGCTGAGAGTAAGGCTACGCAAGAACTATTGAAAAGGCAGAATGGGAAGGACATTGTCCTGGGTTAGAGGCAGGAAGTGAGTGGCTTGAGATACTCATTAGACCTTGAGATATATGAGCTTGAAGCTCAGGGAAGTGTCAGGGATTAAGATTAAACTATGTGACTCCTAATTTTATAGGAGCTGAAATTACCCTTGAAAGTAGATGAGATTTCCCATGAAGAACTCTTGGTAAAAGAGAGACCCAGTAGCTGGGAATCTTTGGGGAAAAACTATCATTTAAGGGGTGAGCTGGGAAGTGGGTGCCCCTGAAAGTGATAAGGGGACATTTCAGAGACCTGCATGTGAGGCAAAGAGAGTGTGAGGCCCTGAAGGCTCAGGGACTTGCAAAATGTATAGAGATTTTCATAGAAAAGGCAGAAAACAGTGTCAATGCCCCATTGTGGTGAAGTCAATATAGAGTCATGTCCAATAGCTTTGGCAATAAGGAAGTCTTTGAAGACCTTTTCTGTGTCAGAGACACACATGCATATTGTTTAATAAATACATGAATGAATAAATGAATGAATGGATAAAACCAAGTTTTCAGAGACTCTCTTCCCTTAGAATATAAAAAGTGAGACTTAATTTTTAGGTGAAGGTTGATTTTCAAAGGATCCCAAATCTCTAGCCTTAAAAACTCTTAATTAGTATTGGTGACACAAAAGAAGTCATTCTGTTTCAAGCCTTTTCTAATTGACTTTTCTTCTCCATACCCTTTGCTGTGCATTTTAATAATGATAGATGGTAAAAGTATGAGATTAGATCACTCCCTCATACCATACACAAAAATAAGCTCAAAATGGATTAAAGACCTAAATGTAAGGCCAGAAACTATCAAACTCTTAGAGGAAAACATAGGCAGAACACTCTATGACATTAATCACAGCAAAATCCTTTTTGACCCACCTCCTAGAGAAATGGAAATAAAAACAAAAATAAATAAATATTTGCAAATGAAGCAACTGACAAAGGATTAATCTCCAAAATTTACAAGCAGCTCATGCAGCTCAATAACAAAAAAACAAACAACCCAATCCAAAAATGGTCAGAAGACCTAAATAGACATTTCTCCAAAGAAGATATACAGACTGCCAACAAACACGTGAAAGAATGCTCAACATCACTAATCATTAGAGAAATGCAAATCAAAACTAGAATGAGATATCATCTCACACCAGTCAGAATGGCCATCATCAAAAAATCTAGAAACAATAAATGCTGGAGAGGGTGTGGAGAAAAGGGAACACTCTTGCACTGCTGGTGGGAATGTGAATTGGTACAGCCACTATGGAGAACAGTATGGAGGTTCCTTAAAAAACTACAAATAGAACTACCATATGACCCAGCAATCCCACTCCTGGGCATATACCCTGAGAAAACCATAATTCAAAAAGAATCATGTACCAAAATGTTCATTGCAGCTCTATTTACAATAGCCCGGAGATGGAAACAACCTAAGTGCCCATCATCAGATGAATGGATATAGAAGATGTGGCACATATATACAATGGAATATTACTCAGCCATAAAAAGAAACAAAATTGAGCTATTTGTAATGAGGTGGATAGACCTAGAGTCTGTCATACAGAGTGAAGTAAGTCAGAAAGAAAAAGACAAATACCGTGTGCTAACACATATATATGGAATTTAAGAAAAAAAAATGTCATGAAGAACCTAGGGGTAAGACAGGAATAAAGACCTATTGGAGAACGGACTTGAGGATATGGGGAGGGGGAAGGGTAAGCTGTGACAGGGCGAGAGAGAGTCATGGACATATATACACTAACAAACGTAAGGTAGATAGCTAGTGGGAAGCAGCCGCATGGCACAGGGATATCGGCTTGGTGCTTTGTGACCACCTGGAGGGGTGGGATAGGGAGGGTGAGAGGGAGGGAGATGCAAGAGGGAAGAGATATGGGAACATATGTATATGTATAACTGATTCACTTTGTTATAAAGCAGAAACTAACACACCATTGTAAAGCAATTATACCCCAATAAAGATGTTAAAAAAAGTTTTATACAATTAAACTGTTCTAATACAAAAGAAAAAAAATGATAAATGAAGGAAGTCTTAAGGTGGAAATGCAGAATCCAAGGATACTCTCCCTTCATCACTTGCCACGAATAGGACCCACCTCCACATTACACGTGCACTTGGGGTCACAGGTCATCAGAGGTGTTTGGAAGCATGGAAAACTAGATGCCACAGGGTCAGAATTTTAACACCAGTCCTTTCTTGGAGCAGCCCATGTCTTGACTTGAAGTAATAGACTAATGGGCTTCAAAACTTTCTTCCACTTTAAAGTTTTTTTCTAGAGTCTTCACCCTCAAATGTTTTGGAGCATCCTAGATTCACTCAGTAAGTGCTCAACAAAGATTTTGGTTGTTAATTCAGTCCTTTGAGACGAAAAGTTTTATCCTTTAGCAAACAGAACTGTTTGCTGTTTGTTCCAGAACCAAGCTGAGATTTACTTTGCTTTCCGCAGTTGCTCTTCATTTCTGCTTTCCCTGTTTGTACATATGCCTTCACTTTATATGCCTGCCTCTCTCTCTGGACGTCTGAGAAACCCTGGTCCCTGCCAATGCGCACACCCATGCTGACGGATCCATGGAATGGTACCAAAACCCACTCCTCCATATTTTGACTCACTGCAGAGAGGAGGCATACTGCCAACTTTGTATCTTCCTGTGTTCGAAGAGTGACAGGAAAGCAAGATGAAGGAGTAAGAAAAGAAATAGAAGTGTGGTTACAGCTGATTAAAGTGTGGTTCCCAGCACAGTGAGAGGAGAAACACAAACAAATGACCTGGCTGATTTCACCATAAACATGCACATCTCCTTCACGTATTCCCAGATTTTTACATCTACTGATGTCTTGCCTGGTGTATTCAGACGATGCACCATATGGACAGAGGCAATGTTTTCCTTAATCCTTAGTGTAGTGTACAGCCTGAACTATCAAAGTTCCACCACCAACACTAACAATAAAAAGAAATGGTATTGCCACTGCAAAACAGTGATTCGCTTTCAGTATGGAAGCTGCTAAGGGCAAAACTCCTGTGTACGTTATGTACCGTTCTCAGAGCTCAGCGGGCAGTGACTAAATGGCAAAACAAGGGAGCCCATCTTCTTTCACTGATATCATACATCTCAGCCCTTAATGATCACCTAAGTTCCCTGTGCTTCCGAGGGCTGGTGCTTCGGAACGGCTTTGCAAAGGTATTTTAAAAGATTTAATTGCAGGAAACAAGCAGGGTTTTGAAGTTCAGAAATCACGTTTTATTAGCTAATATTCTGGGGCCCCAAAGAAACAACTGTCCACCAGTTGATATTCTAGAAAGAAAAGAACTCTCTGTTAGGTTCAGTCAATGGGACAGTCCCTCACTCCTGTCTCCATAAACCTGAGCTCTAACTTGCATGGATTTTCAGATACATCTCCACTGAATTTGTCAAATGGCAGCCCTTTCCACTCTGGTTTGGCATGCAGAGTCCCTTGGTTTTCTTTCAAGGAGATTTTCAGGAGTCCCAGAGTAGTGATTCTGACATCCTACCATTGCAAGAAATGCTTAAGAAATATATAAAATCTCTACCAATGCGAATTAAAATTAATTGCCTTTTTGAGAAATTTGCAATATTATCTGGATATATCTAGAAAAAAACCTTGAGTTGATGTTTAAGAAATAAGTCGAACAACCCAAGAATACTGATGTTAGTTGCATTTTAGGAATTTTGCAACATGTCTGGGATATCAGTAGATAACTGTAAGATGTTACAGACTGGAGCTGAGAACCAGTCCTTAATGATGACAAAATCTCCCAATAGAATTACTGGTAGTAGGGGTTGATGCAGAGAAAAAGAAAAATGGAGTAAGTAGCTATTTCTTTTTCCAAATAAACAACATTGTTTACTCTTAGAACTTTCTTGTTTACCTCATTAAATTGTAAGACTGTTGGATAAAGTCAGTGTCTTATGTTATCAGTCTTTGAGAATGAAATTTACAGCATTCATAGCTGTTATTTCATGATAAAAACATTTATTATTGCTATGCCCTTTGATCTAAATAGGGCCATGGGCTGCTAAACCGTTATTTTTAGAAATAGAGAGGAATTAAAAGATGACACCCAGGCACAAAGGAAAGGAAAGGTCCATAATCTATGTGAGAATGAAAGCACTCTGAAGAAATGTTCGAGAAAAGATGAGCTGTTTTGTATATGCCTGACCCTGCCCTTGAAACTAAAGGAGGCTGCCTGACATATTGCCTCCACCTCACAGCTCCTTTGATTACAGCCCAATTCTGTAGACCTTTATTTCCTCAGAGGAAATTAGCAACAAGCTCTATCTCATATGCATTTGCACTCTCACATTTAGAATGTTTCTGCCTTGAATTTACATTTAAGAGTACTAAAAACCATTGATTTTTAATTATAATGGTGAGCTGCATTTCTAAAAAAATGTAAAACTCAATAACATGAATGTCATTCATATCCCTTATTCCAATGGGCACTATTAAAAAAAAAAAAGCCCATTTAGAGAGGACTTCCCATTTCTAAAAGTATGGCAGGCTGAATTTTCTGTTTACCTTTGAAAGCTCCCAAAATGAATGAAAAAATCATTTTTAAAGCATAGCTTTTTTTTTTTTTAACATCCTTATTGGAGTATAATTGCTTTACAAGAGTGTGTTAGTTTCTGCTTTATAACGAAGTGAATCAGTTATACATATACACATATCCCCATATCTCCTCCCTCTTGCGTCTCCCTCAGCCATCTTGGAAGTCTTGAGGAAAAAAGGAACCCCAGATGAACTGAATCCCCAAAATGAAGTAAAAGCCAGACCCCAGAGAGGTAAGGTAGCATCAAAGCCTCGATTGTCTTGAGGGTATTGGCCAAATCTTGTGACCTTGACTCTCTTTTTGGATGGATTGTCAGGGCATAGCAGGTAAGAGATAAGAGTCAAGGTCTGCAAAGAAAATATTTAATAGAGTTCTAAACAAAGCTGAGATTCCAAAGTGGAAGAGTAAATAATAAACAATCCTCATCCCAGGAAAGGAGAGTAAGGGAACTTAAAAGACAGTGCCTGCCATAACTTGACACTCGGTATGAGAAAAAATAAATCTCCCTGAGAATTCATCATCACAAGTCAATCCTTATGGGCACTATGGAGTTTGTGACCCACATTTATGCTTTCTGTATGTATTAGAAAACCACAAGCGTAGAAAATAATTAAATATGCATCCAGGTTGGTAGTAAGCTTGGACAGCTTCTCTAGAGGAATTCAACATCAAGTTGGAGCTCTAATAGTTCTCACAGATAATTCTAAGGAAAACAAGGCAATCACAATAAAAAAAAGATCACCACACACAAGAAAAAGCACACCAAGAATGAGAGATGGCAGAATCATCTACAAATTTCTCAGATACTGAACACAAAATATTCTTACTATAAAAGAATTATGTTTAATATGATCTAAGAAATAAAAGATTCAGAAGCATGGAAAACAAGATATTTTAAAAAACAAATCAATGTTTAAAAGAATCCATTGGATTAAAGTTTTTAAATGAAATTTAAAACTCAGTAAGATAAATTAGCAAATTCAACACAGCTGAAGAGAGAGAATGAATAAACTTAAAGATAAATCTGAAGTAATCAAACCAGAGAGAAAATTATTAAAAGTAGAAAAATGTTGAAAAGATATAGAGAAGATAGGCTGAGAAGGTTTGGAGTACATCTAAATGGAGTTTCAGAGGGACCTAATGAATAAAATTGGGATAAGGAACTATTCAAAAAAATAATAACTAATACTCTCAACAATTTTTGGAAGATACTGAGCTCATATCCAAAAAGCTCAATGATTTCCAAGCAGACTAAATAAAAAGAGATTCACACCTTGTCATACTGAAAGTAAAATTATATAACAATAAAAATAAAGACCAGGGCTTCCCTGGTGGCGCAGTGGTTGAGAGTCCACTTGCCGATGCAGGGGACACGGGTTCGTGCCCCGGTCCAGGAGGATCCCACATGCCGCGGAGCGGCTGGGCCCATGAGCCATGGCTGCTGAGCCTGTGCTCCGCAACGGGAGAGGCCACAACAGTGAGAGCCCCGCGTACAGCAAAAAAAATAAAATAATAAAAAATAAAGACCAGATATTTAAAGGAAGCAGAGGAAAAAAAGAATATCATTTATAAAGGAACAATTATACTGATGACTGACTTCTCAGCACAGCAATAGATACCAGAAGATATAATGCAATACATTGAGACGAAACAACTGTCACTCTAGAATTTCACATGCAGCACAGCTAAACTTCAAGAAGAAAGACAAGGGCATTTTAGAAAAGTAAAATCTGTAAGTATTCATCATATACATGCTATCCCTAACTGAAACTCTAACGGATATGTTTCAGGAAGGAAGAAAATTAGTCCAGATGGAAGGTCTAAAATACAAGATAGGATTCTGAGCAAAGATATTAGTAAATATATGATAAAGACAAACATTGATATACAGAACAGGTTATTGGTGAAGGTTAAAAAATATAGAAATAATAAGTGGAAAAGAACAGTATGTAAGTTGAGAGGGTGGTGATAAAACCTAAGACATTCAAAGGTTTTTGTACCATTTGAGATGAGAGTAAGGTTATTATTAATTTTAAACTGTGCTAATTAAGCATGTTAAAATATCTACAGTAGCCACTAAAAAAAAAGCACAGAGAGTAAACATCAAAAATAAGTACAGAGATAAAGTTCAAAAGGAAGCAAGATATTAGGGAAAAATGTTCAATAAATCAAGACGTAAATTGAACAAGAAAAGGTAAAATAAAATTCCAAAGAAATAACCTAGCCAGTACTTTTTTAAGATTATTAGAGTAAGCATACACATGATCATTATATAAATACACACACACACACACACACACACACATTCTAACAGTTGAGGATGCAAAAGGATTAGTTATGTCAAATACTAACTGAAAACATCACAGAGAATAGATTTTAAGGTGGAAAAAGTATGAGCAGAGATAAATAAGGTCTCTTCCTAATGATGAAAAGTTTAACTTACCAGTCAGTTATAACAATTTTAGACTTATGTGAAACATACTAATGTATCTTGAATTACATACATTGAAAATTTACAGGTACATAAGGAGAAATTGAAAAATTCACAGGATATTGGAATCCTTTAATACCATCTCTCATAAATTGTTAGCTCCAGTAAACAAAAAAATACCGGTAAGGAGATGAAGGTTTGTACAGCATAAACTTGATTTAAATGGACATATATAATATAGAACACTGCGCCAAACAACTTCAGAATATACCATCCTTTTAAGAACACATGAGCTATTTTTGAAAATCGTCCACATAAGAGCCCATAAAATGGGACATCCTTGGTGGCGCAGTGGTTAAGAATCCGCCTGCCAATGCAGGGGACATGGGTTCAAGCCCTGGTCTGGGAAGATCCCACATGCCGCAGAGCAACTAAGCCCGTGCACCACAACTGCTGAGCCTGTGCTCGAGAGCCTGCAAGCCACAACTACTGAAGCCCGCGTGCCTAGAGCCCATGCTCCGCAACAAGAGAAGCCACCGCAATGAGAAGCCTGCGCACCGCAACGATGAGTAGCCCCAGCTCACCACAACTAGAGAAAAGCCTGCGTGCAACAACAAGACCCAACGCAGACAAGAATAAATTTTTAAATAATTAATTAATTTTAAAAAAATGCTTTAAAGAAAGAGGCCATAAAATACATCTCAATATATTTCAAAAGTTGGTATCATATAGATCATATTCTATAACATAAATTAAGTTAAAAATCAAAAACAAAAAGATGTCTAGAACAAGAACTGTATTTGGAAATAAAACACAGGCTTCTGAAAAACACATGGATCAAAGAAGAAATCATGATGGAACATTTTAAATACATTGCTGAATAATAATTAAAGTATACACACACACACACACACACACACACACTGGAATACTCCTCAGCCATAGAAAAGAATGAAATTTTGCCATTTGCAACAACATAGATGGACTTGGAGGGCATCATGCTTAGTGGAATGTCAGACAGAGAAAGACAAATACTGTATGATATCACTCATATGTAAAATCTAAAAAATAAAATAAACTAGTGAATATAACAAAAGAGAAGCAGACTCACAGATATAGAGAACAAGCTAGTGGTTATCAGTGGGGAGGGGAAGCGGGGAGGTGCAATACAGGGGTAGGGGATAAAGAGGTACAAATTTTTATGTATAAAATAAGCTACAAAGATATTGTACAAAACAGGGTATACGCCAAGATTTTATAATAACTATAAATGGAGTCTAACTTTTAAAAATTGTGAATCACTATATTGTATGAAACTTTCATACAGTACTGCTGGGAAGGTAAACTGGTATAGTCATTTCAGTAAATGACTTGTTATACCTTGTGAAGCTGGACATGTGCATGCCTTAAAGCCAGCAATTCTATTCCTTAATATAGACCCAAAGAACCTTCTGTACACACGCACCAAAATACTGGTACAAAAATGTCCACAGACCCATTGTTTGATAGACCAAACTGGAAACAACCTAACATAAATTAACAACAGAAAACCAGAAATTGTGTTAAAGTCATTCAATAGTATATGTTTGCATAAATAAATAATACAGCAGCTGCCTGCACCAGCATGGGTGAATACTAAAAGCAATACTGACGAAACAAAAGCAAATCAGAAAAATATTGTATAATTCCATTTATATAAAATCCAAAACCAAGCAAAACTAAAAGAAATGTATTGCCTATGGTTACATATATGTGTGGAGGTGTAAAGAAACCCAATGGTATTAATAAATACAAAAATCAGCAGCGTTACCTCTGAAAGAAGTATGAGTTCTGAGATGTGATAAGTAGAGAGGGCTTCTAAGGAACTGATACTATATTATTATTATTTTTCCCTATTGTAGTTTTTTTTAACATCTTTATTGGAGTATAATTGCTTTAAAATGTTGTGTTAGTTTCTGCTGTATAACAAAGTGAATCAGCTATACGTATACATGTATCCCCATATCCCCTCCTTCTTGCGTCTCCCTCCCACCCTCCTTATCCCACCCCTCTGGGTGGTCACAAAGCACCGAGCTGATCTCCCTGTGCAATGCGGCTGCTTCCCACTAGCTACCTATTTTACATTTGGTAGTGTATATATGTCAATGCTACTCTCTCACTTGGTCCCAGCTTACCCTTCCCCCTCCCCGGGTCCTCAAGTCCATTCTCTATGTCTGTGTCTTTATTCCAAGCTAGGTAATGGTACACAGTTTTTTATCTCCTTATTATTCTTTAAGCGGTATATATATGTATATATGTGTGTGTGGGTGTATACATATATCCATATACATTATCATGTATGTCTATATATTACGTTCTTTTTATATCTGATCATTTCAACAGTCAAAAAAAATATTTCATCAATAATAACACATCACAAAAAAAGCCAACTCTTCTGTTTTTCAGGTACCTAACAAAATTTGACCTAAGATAAATACTTAGTGGAGGTGTGGTCTTTCCGATTTAAAAAAATGATAATTATGTGATCTCCACAAGCCCCGGGCTGTTTCCTGTCATGGAACAAATAGCACTAAATAAATGTTTGTTGAATTGAACTAAATGAAAATGTGTATAATACAAGGGGCAAATGTGTGACATCAGCTATTTTGAATTGTCCATCTCAGCCGTTCTTTGTAACAGAGCTCCAATTTTCACTGTATACTTATCCCTCAACCACACAGTCTATATGCTCCTGGGGAAAGTGACCCCACTCTTAGCAACCAAGGTGGACTCTGATTGGCTTAAGTTATTTAGCATCTTCCAATTCTTGACAACAGTGGTTCAAAACAGTTAACAAAGTATGAGCCAATGAGAGACAAGAAATGAGATACAAGAAAATATTTATGAGAGGTTCGGGGTGTGTGTGTGTGTGTGTGTGTGTGATTTGGGGGTGGGGTGAGGAGTCCTCCTAGGTCTTCTGAAAGATACTCAGAGAGGCACTCGCTGTGTTTATTGAACATATGAACAAGACTGGCAACCCATCCCTGCCCCGAGAAGCTGCTAGAGCCACCTATGTGGCATCTGAGGAGCTAGCCTTAAATGAAGCCCCAGGTAGGTCAGGGCCAGCCCTTCTGGTAATATGGTTGACTAGGTAACCTAGACCACTTGCTACAGAACACTTAGAAATGCCAAATAAAATACAACAAACGTCCTTTTAAGTGCATGGCTGAGCCCAAAAGAAAGTAAGGGAAATCTCTCAGCCAGGCCAGTTGATGAGAGCAGAGTCACCTTCCCCAGCATATGTAGGCTGCACAGGTGAGAAATGAAAATCCAAATGAAAAATAAAGTGGGAACTGAAGACCAGAGCAGGAAGGGTAGACTGGACAAGGGGCAGAGATTGGTTGCCACTTTCTATAACCAAGAAGCTTGCATTTTATAGCCCACGTGGGGACAGGAGATGGTGGCTTAGGTCTGCAAAAAGTCAGAGAGCTGCAACTGGGACCATATGTAAAGTTTAAGGCCTAACCCTCAGAAAAATGGTGGATTAAATATATATATGTCCTCGCCCCCTGTAAAAAAAAAATACACACACACACACACACTCACACACACACACATACCAGCAGCACAGGGTGATATACTGGTGAATGAAAGTTTATACAGGGTTTGTAAAAGTTTCCTCCGAGAATATATACTCACAAGTGTGCTCTCACATAGATTTGGAGTCTGCATCTTTCCTACACCATGATACAGGAACCTACAACCCTAAAATTTAACATACAATATTCCTGCCAGTAATTCTCCTGAGATTCATGCCTCCCACCTCCACCCTAATGCTTAACCCAGGAGGCACGAGATTCCAACAAATAAACTCCTAAGAAAAATAAGTTCACCACCCAAAATTACCAAATAACCCCCCCAAAATTCATCATGTAGAAGTCAACAGATATATAGAAACAGATGTCTGAAAATAGATTTCAGATAATAGGACTACAAGATATAGAATAAAAATTTAGTATATTTTAAATTATTGAGGACATAAAAAGAGAACTTAAAAATATCTTAAAATTATGAGCATTATCACAAAGCCAGGGAGATTTGAAAAATTACCACCGGAATTTCCAGGAGTAAAATAATTGAAATATAAAACCCAAAAGACAGATTAACAGCTAAATAAGACCTAGATGAAGACAAAATCAGTGAACTAAAATATAGAGATAATAAAATGATTAATAAAGCAGGACTAAAAAAAGTATAAAATATGAAAGCCATGAAAGATAGAATATGAAGGACAACATTTATTCAAGTTCCAAAAGAGCTATATATTTAAGATGTGGGCAGACAATATAGAGACCAATGGGAAGAGAGAGAAATAAGATATTTGGTGATTTTTAAAAGATGCTTGATCAAACCTTGCCTGAAGCCCTTTCCATTCCTCAGCTTTTATATTGTTAGCCTATACATTTTTTAAATTATTTAATCCCATTTATGTTGAGCATTTTGTTCTTTGCAAGCTAAGTTTTCCTAGCTGATATTGGAAGTAAGAAAATAAAGATTAGACTAAGAAAGTTTTTTTAAAAAGTACCTGACCATTAAGCATCTGGAAAAATAGACTCAGACAAATCCAGCTAAAAGTTAACAGGGAACAACACTTCTCCCATATTGCAGCTGTAAAGTATCATAACGATCACCTCTTCGGGTGACTACTGCTTTTTTACAAAGATGCTTTGGTTTCTAAAATCATTAACTATCAAAAACTTTGTTTGTTAGAAATTATATCAGTAAAAATGAAACATCCCACTCTTGCCTAGAGGATTTAAGCCACTCTGACACAGAGGCAGCCTCAATTTCCAACCCAAGTGCAGAGCTTCTAATAAGGGGTTTCTGGATACCATATTCCACATTTATCTTAACTTTGTAGTTCCCAAGGAAACAGGACCTTAGATCCACTTCACAGTCCAGAGTTGATGTTAAACCCTTTGCACACAGCCCAGCTTTTCTCTGAGCCTATCCAAACACTGCTTTATTTAAATTTAACCTAAACTCCATTATCCTTCAAAATCCTGGGCTTCCCTCGTGGCGCCGTGGTTAAGAATCTGCCTGCCAATGCAGGGGACACGGGTTCGAGTCCTGGTCCGGAAAGATCCCACATGCCGCAGAGCAGCTGGGCCCCTGCGCCACAACTACTGAGCCTGTGCTCTAGAGCCTGCGAGCCACAACTACTGAAGCCCACGTGCCTGGAGCCCATGCTCTGCAGCGGAGAGGCCACCGCAGTGAGAAGCCCACGCACCGCAACGAGGAGTAGCCCCTGCTCACTGCAGCTAGAGCAAGCCCGTGCACAGCAACAAAGACCCAAGGCAGCCAAAAATAAATAAATAAATTTATTTTAAAAAATCCTATAATAACCTCTGTCTTTTCCTTTATTTGGTGAGATGCCCCACAGTTCCCCTGGCATGCAGTCTCCCTCATTGCAATGGTGCAATAGAACTGACTTTGCTGAATAAAAGGTCATTTCTGGTGACCTTAGGCTGATTAAGCTAGGACAGGAGACAGGGTGAAGCAAACCAAATAAACCAAAATATAAAATTATATTTTTAGCATTTGCCTGAAGATAGTCATATAGAGAGGAACGGAAAAGAGAGGAACAGAAAAGGTAAATGCTGGTTAGAATCATTTGGTTGGACTGAAACTAGAGAGGGTTTTCACTGATGATAGCTTCTTGGAGAAGGCCAGCCTTGAAGAGAGAGAGAGAAAGAAGTTGCTTCATGTTCCATTAAGAACATGGAACTAGTGGCAGAAATGCTTAGAGAAAAAAAGCCCCTTTGCTTCTCTTTGCAGCTGCACATACCCTTCCAGACTGGGACACTTCCTTGTTCCATGCGGGCGGCCCACGGGGCTCCCAGAAAATTGAGTGCAGCCTAAAACAAGTGCCAAAGCACACTCTGGGATCCAGCTGCCTCCCAGGTCTAGGGCTGAGCTCCTGGGCTGTATTTTCATCAGTGAACTGGCAGTCATAAATGTCAAGCCCTGATCAGCATAATCCCCTTAGCTCTTCCAGCTTAGTTCACAGCAAGGAAAGGTGGCATCAAGATTTCCTATTTTGGAAAAAAAAAAAAATTGCTGAACTTGGGCTGGCCTAATATTAGCAGTGCTAACGTTCTACATGGCTTTTATCTCCAGTAAGTTCGAGATTACTTAAGCATTTGTGGGACTCAGATTTCTTTGTAATCAAGACAAAGCACAACATTTTGGTACCTTCTCTGATCGCTAAGGATGGCTGTTTTTCAGGTGGAGGAACTAAGGAGAACATATCTGGTGTAACGCTGCAGTCAAAATAAATTAAAAAGTGGGGGGCTTCCCTGGTGGCACAGTGGTTGAGAGTCCGCCTGCCGATGCAGGGGACACGGGTTCGTGCCCTGGTCCGGGAGGATCCCACATGCCGCGGAGCGGCTTGGCCCGTGAGCCATGGCCTCTGAGCCTGCGCATCCGGAGCCTGTGCTCCCTCAACAGTGAGAGGCCCGCGTACTGCAAATAATAATAATAATAATAATAATAAAAGTGAAGCATCATGAAGATGTAGCTCTCTGGTAGCCTCTGTTTCAAGAAACCCCTGCTACCCCTCTTGCCTTCTTCAGGTCCTATGGCTTCAACCTTGAAAAATAAAGGTCACCCCCATCCCCACAATGCCTAGGTAGGCAGCTCAGAGTGCCTGGAACTCAGAGTATTTGTACAAGTAAACACAGAGGAAAACTACACAAAGACCAAACACAACTGCATTTTTAAGAGCTTGAAAACTGTTCTACCACTAAGTAGATCAAATTTAGATTACTGTAGCCTCCTGGGCTCTCCCAGTTCATGTGTATACTTTTCTTGTTTTCTTTTTTATACTAAGTATTTTATTGCTGCCAGTGTATATAAAACAATTACCCTTGTGAAACAGAAATTCATGAATATTCAGAGACGTAGATGTTAAGGACTGACAAAAGTACAAGTTTGTATAGTATGGCACGTGTTATAGAGACAGGCTTTTGTACTGGCTTCAAATTCAGCTTCCCTTTGAATATTCACCGGTTTATGAAAAGTGGTTTAGAAAATCTTGCAAAGATTCATTTTATTACAAAAAGGAACAGACTTTCTGGGGTCTGAAAGGATTTGAAGATACTCCAGTCAGCAGCGGGTTATGTTGAGCATTCTGCAGACAGAATTCTTTCAAATCTGCAGCTGCCTGGGAAACCTTCACAGGGTTGAGCCCAGCCTCCAGCCGGGCCTGTTGGATCACTTTCTTCATAGCAGCGATGCTGGAAGGACCAGACATGGCGCACGCGACGGCTGGGCAGATCGGCACGCCCACGTGTATGCTTTCCTAAGCAATTTTTAATGCCAAATATGTTGATTTTCTTGACTAAAATCATACTGAAGAAAAAGCATTGTAAAGTGTGTGTGCGCGTGTGTGTGTGCATGTGTGTGCGTGTGTGTTGGAGGAGAAGCGTGTTGATTCTAAACTGAACACTGAGAGATTGTTTGAGGACACAACTTTATTTTATAGCAATAGTTTTTGGCATTTTAAATAACTCGATAGGTCACGCATGGATACCCTCTATCCCCAATGGAAAGCATCATCACCAAATTCCATCAGCTTTGCAGAAGCTGCAAAGCTCACCTCACCTGCCAATCTCTACAGGCGTCAGCCTTGCATGAAAACATGACAGCCGGCATCTCAGAAAGGAAAGAGACCTGCCAAGTCACCTACCTTGTATATTTCACAGACAGGAAATCTGAAAAGGTTTCAAGTCCCAAAAGTTTGGTTATTTGTACTGATCCTGCCACTGATATGTTGCCGGGGCCTGCCACCTGTCAATTTTGTCCAACCTACCCAAAGAAGGAAGCTGGAAGGGTGCGTGTGCCATTCCTGTAGAATATGGGATATTAAAATAAAAAATATTCCAGCTCTTTGATTTCCTTTGATTTTGTGGGTAATACAATAACCAGAATGAGATAGCTGAAACCAATAAAATCTGATTTATAGCATTAAAGGCAATCTTTATAGCACTTATTTATGGTACATTACATCTAAAATCCAATTTCACAGGCTGCTGTTTGAAACTTTCTGTTCAATCATACATACACTACATACACTGTACCTCAGTGCCATAGAGTTAGATTATATAAATGTCTGTACCCCCAGAGGTATTAAAATTCGGTTACCATGGTGGTGAGTGAGCTTGACAGTAATTTTCCTAACCAACTCTTCAACCAAAAAGATCCAGTCAGCACTTGATAAATACTGAAATTGCTAGCACTCCTATCATTAAACCAAAAAAAAAAAAAAAAAAGAAAAGAAAAAAAATCACTGCTCAGATAACTCTATATTCTGGAATGAAATTAATTGAAAAGAAGTCGCATAGAAATGCGATAATTGGTGATACTGAAGGATACTTGTGTTAACGTTGT
The DNA here is from genome assembly GCF_964270905.1 of Leucopleurus acutus. Classification (NCBI taxonomy): domain Eukaryota; kingdom Metazoa; phylum Chordata; class Mammalia; order Artiodactyla; family Delphinidae; genus Leucopleurus; species Leucopleurus acutus. The sequence continues at coordinate 65,464,323 of NC_139160.1, read as the reverse complement.
GGGGTATATTTTCAAGCCAATGAGCGAAAAGTACTTTCTTGCATGACATCATCGGTATTAAGAAAAGACACATGGCTAGGTCTCTACATGCTACTTTGGAAATATAACCTGAAGTGTCTACATTCATACACTTGAATGTGGAAGGCTATATCCTGTTCAATTACTATAATCATTGTCAAAGAGAGGGCAAAGTATACATGCTGACTTTCAGAGAACTGTCATTTGAATCTTAAGCAACTTCCCATTGATTTAAAAAGGGTTTTATCTTTAAAAAAATTCAACTCTCCAAACACTTTGCTTGCCACGCATTAGATAAACGTAAAGGGAGGCTGGGATCCTCGCCTGATCTGATGAGCAAGGGAACTCCTGCTCTGTGAGCGATCACATCCCTCAGCACTGAAGTTTTGTTTCCTAAATATATTTCAGCCTCATTGTCATCCAGAAATGTGTACCATGCACCCATCACCTGGCTTATGTACTATGCTGATAAGTCATTCGCGAATAAAATTCAGGACTCAAATATATCAATAAATGACAAAAAGTGGCAGAAACAGTGAATAGATTCAATACCCAAATAACTGCCCAGCACTGTCCTATTCCAGGAGTGCTGGGATACTGTGGGGCTTGAAGCTAATATAATTTGAAGTCCTCCTTAAAAAAAAAGAATACCAACTTCAAAACTTAATATTATTTATAAGGGACTTGTACAAGTGAAAGCCAGACACTTAAGCCTCATTGGCGACAAAGTAAAAGTATTTCTGGATCTTGTTTTTCCCATATCATTTCTGATCCTCACACAAGCCCAGCAAGGACAGCATTATTCTTCAGATGAGGACCTGAGGCTCAGATGCGTTGCCCCAGAGGAGTCTGGTAGGGATCCGTTCATTGGGATGCAAGCTCAAGTCTGTCTCTCTTGAAACCCATGCATACTGCTGCGTTTCAGTTTAAGTTAATTGAGGTTTGGGTTGTTATCACCTGTAGTTCCCCGAGATGGGGTGGTGTTCTTGTTTTAGCCCCCAGAGAATTCTCTACAGCAAGGGAAGGCTTAAGCGTGAATCAGAGTCACCTGGAAGTCTTGTGCAGTCACAGATTGTGAGCCCCACCTCCAGGGTTTCTCAATCAGTAGGTCGGGGTGGGGTCTGAGAATTTCCCAGGTGATGTTGATGCTGTTCAGCCAGCACCAGGCATTTAGCTGCTGACCTTGAGAAACTGAGCTAATTCCAGCATTCTGCCCATCTATCTTCTTCCTCCAGTGAAACCACAGTTACCGTAGTTCAGGGGTGCTTAATCAGCTCCGCTAAAATGGAGCTAAACCCCACCCCTTCATGAAAGATTTCAGCTGGACTAACAGTAGCTGGAATACAAAATAGGCTGAGAAGGAAAAATGTTAGTGAAGAATTACGTTGGAAGAAAAGATAGTATTAAAATGCAATTCAACAATGAGAAACTCAGTATATTTAAATTAGCCTCACTATAGCACAATTTAAAACTGTTACGTAATGGTAGTTAATGAAAACTCATATAAATACCCTAATTTTTCTGTAAACGAATAGAAAAATAGAATCAATGAATATGGGGAGAAGCCAAGGAAAGAGAATCACCAGGTGGGGGGGGCGGAGCTAAGGGATTAAGGGCATGAAACGTCATTTGAAATTGAGTTAGTAGGGTTTAATCAAGGTATTTAAATGCATTCTACAATAGAGTACAACTTACATTCTGTATTTAAGTGATATTCAATATAATGATGATGGACTTTTATTACAGGAAAGCTATTCAGTGATGCTTATGAAATGACTGTAGACAAATTATCTCTATGACATACTACAAAAGTCATATCCAGAAATTAGTTTAAGATGTGAGCACTAAGTATATTGAGGTTTGAAAGACTTTAGTTCACTCTGAACTCTGAATGACTCGAATGTATTTACAGAGAGAAAAGATGATCCTTTTGCCATTAGTATCTCGTGGATTATTCTGCAGTAAACAACCTGTGTATTTGCTCTTTGGTTGGAAGCCTAGGGGGCTCTTTGTTTATTCAACAAAGAATTATTGACACTTACTAGGTACCAAAGATACACAAATTAATAAGATACTTATTCAAAGAATTAGCCAACTACATTATCCTCTTTCTATTCTACTTGAAGAAAGGAAATAGAATTAATACAACTATCTAGTAATTCATCTCAGAGAAAGAAAAATAATTTGAGCTTTGGGTTCATGGACTTCTTCTTCTGATAGGTGTGCAATCTATAAGAATGGATGGTCAGAGATTCCATAGTTTTCTCACATAGTGATCTTTGTATTGGATAAAAGACTAGTTTTTAAGAAATAATGTGAATATCGGCCCCTTGTTAGAAGATTTTCTGCTTCCAGGAGCAGAGGTTCTTGGGCAGGGTTTGTGTGCAGTAGAGTTTACACAGGAATTGTTCAAAGAGTGGGAATTGATGGCGATTCTGATAATGAGAAGAAATTAAGAGTTTTTCCAAATAGGATCACAGATTTTTAGAAAAGGAACCAGTGATTTTCTGAGGAGCTGGTAATAAAATTTGCCTTTGATCTAAAATGATATAAAAGAAAGTTCTGCATTTTCCTAGAAAATGTACCATCAGTGGCAATAAATCTTAGCTCTAACCTCCTGTCAATTATCTACCTTATGGATCAGTGCACAAGAAAACAATGAATTCCCAACAATGATCATGGGATACAGCTACCTTCACATAAGAGAGATTTCATAAGAAAATAAATATATGCTCTATAATATCAACATTTAATACCACTCTTGCTTTCTAAAAATGACTTCTATAAACTTATTTTTCACTCCACATTTCATAGGCAGATGGTTGAAAAAAATACTCTTTAGCAAAAAAAAAAAAAAACACCCAAACAAGAAAGCCAGTTTTTCTTCCCAGTGTCAACTGTATTTCTATTAATTTACAATATCTGAAAATAATTATTTTAATTCTCTTTAACGTTGTTAGCAGAAAAACAACAATTTTCGTGTAGTATAATTAGGGAAATAAAAAATTCCTATTAGAAGCAGATCACTTAAATGATGCAATTGCCTTACCAAGTAAATTTCAGGTCACATATATCAAATGGTGCTACGGCCAACATGGAACCAGCTTTTGGTACATTCCATCTGAGGAGATGCTGCCCATTTGCAGAATGCCTAGGATAACACGTCCAAATGCACTTCACAGGTGTCACAAGGTCTTAAAACTTTCACGCTTCACCGAAATCTTCTAACCGATTCCTCTAATGGTTGTGTTTATTCTGCTTCATTTACTTTCAAGTTCACATCAAGTCTCAGAACTCTGAACTAGGAGAGACCATGGAGATGATTTAGTCTCTTCCCTTCCAAATCATCTTCACGTGTGATTAACTGAGACCCCAAAAAATCTAGTGAGATGTCCAGTGTCTACGCCTGGGTGATGAAAGGGCCAAGATTGATCGAAACTCTGGTCACATGACTCACCGTCCATCGACATTGCTCTCACTGTGCCATTCGATCAATGATCTTCACGGAGCCCTGACACCTTCTTTGGAATTACATGTTCTCAATGCAATCTGAGTGCAATGCATTTGAAGAGCCAGTAAAAAGAGAAGCAGGAATTTGTACGTGGAATTCTTGAAGTAGCTACCCTTTGTCTAACCCACAGAACTATTACTAGGATCAATTAATATAATGTAGGTAAAGTGATAAAGTGACAGGCTTTGTACATCAGAAAGCATGATACCGATAAAAGGAATTTTCAAGATCATAAAACCTAAGACGTTATTCTGTGAAAGTTTTGTAAAGAAAAACCTAGATGTCTTGCCCAAGATGTATGGAATACCACAAAATATCTATGCCAAATTGTACCCACAAATAAAATAACTGGATACATTTTAAAGATATATTATAAACAAATGTTAAGAATAATCTTATTACAAAAATGTATCTGAGATGGAAACAAATCTGAAAGTCAGCAAAAATTTAACCAGTGTTTGTAGAACTTTGGTTGCTTTCTAAAACTGTAACAAAATGTCAATTCTCAGAGGAAGAAGTTAAAAATAAAACCATAATCTCACATTTTCATAATTAAAAGGAAATGCATTTTCAACTGCCTATAACATGATAACATCATTTCCTGTCAGCAATTTTTATACATATGCAGTTCTGAGCCTTCAAAATTCTTAAAGCTATTTATAGCGCTAATAAGAAATTGGATTCTCACAAATTAACAGACCTTTTTCCCCGTGAAAGACCAAATTGAACAAGGATTTACAACATGGGAAGTTTCTATTATTCATGCTTTTTTTCTGTCTGGGAAGCCTGTAACCCACTATCATCACCAATACCCACCCCGGACGTCACTCCCAGACCTGAGACAGCTTTGCAAATACTCGCTAGCCTCGTAAGACACCTAACTTCCTCTCCTCCATCGAGCCTTCCTTGTCACCTCTCTGTCTTTGCCTAGTTCTCCAAACACATAACTCTATGTTCCTGCTGTCCCCTGCTAATAATAATCTTTGTACTTACTTACTAGTCTATCACAGTTCCCCGGACTTTGAACTCCATAGATGTAGGAGTACCTTACGGATCTGTGTACTCACAGCACAGCACAGTGCCCGGCACTTGTGATGATCAAGATAAGCTTGATTACTTTGATAAAGCTAACCTTCCTCATCAAACATCTTTTTATTGACTGTTTCCCACAGTGAAATTAAAAAGAGGAACTTTTAGAGACAAGCTTTCTTTTGATTATTTTGCTCAACTCAGTACATGACCATAGAAAAGCAGTCAAGTATTGAATATTTAGTATTTACTGCTGAGTTTACAATAACAGTGTTCTAATAGAAAATGGCATCATGCAGGCAGATTAAAAAAAATCCAGAAAGCCCACACAAAAAAAGTTAAGTGTGTTCTCAAAATAAATAGTATACGGTGTTTGAACAGAAACAAACTTTCTGATTTTTATCTTTCTGTACTTCCACTGGTTTCTGAACACAGGAGAGATTCTGTACTACCACCTCAACGTAATGTGGTCAAAGTTTATTTATTCATTGAATACTGAGCCAGGCCACGTCCTAGGTACCAGCTCAACAGCAGACAAAACAAAGTCCCTGCTTTCAAAAGACAGCACAACTTAGTAGTGGTGAGGGATGCAGACCACCTGGGTTTGAGTTCAAGCTCCATCACATATGAGCTGTGACATCTTCTGTAAGTTACTTAACCTCTCTGGGCTGCAATTTCCTAGTCTATAAAAATGGGAACAATATTACCTACGTCATGGGTTGTTATGAGTATTCAATGAGTTAATATTTGTAAAGTTCTTTAAAGAGCGCCTGGAATGTATGATATAAGTAAATGCTTGACAACATTTCAAGGTGCTTCAATTCTACCCAAAAGAGACGGACACAAAACACATACATATGTAATCGGTCACGTGGTGATTACTGCTGTGAAGACAGTAAGAGGGGCCAGGGAACAGAGGATGGAGGTCCTTGCTCGCTCATACAAGGTGGTCTCCCCAGAAGGCCTCTCTGATAATGTGACTTTTGAGCAGAAACCTTAATAAGTGAGGAAGGAGCTCTGGAAATCTTGGAGGAGTGTCACAGGCAGAGGAACCAACTGAACTAGCTCTGAGGAGGAAGACAGCTTGGAGCATTGACAGAACCACAGGAGCCTAAGGAGAGGTGCTGAAGCAAAGCCAGTGAGGAGGAGAATGGCCAGGGGCCAGGTCAGAGCAGGAACAGAGAGAGGAGCCCCGTAGGGCCTTGAAGGAGCTCACATTTTAACGAAAAACGACTGGAGGATTTAGAATGGAAGGGTAATGCTACTGGATTTTTTTTTTTTTTTTTTTTGGTACGCGGGCCTCTCACTGTTGTGGCCTCTCCCGTTGCGGAGCACAGGCTCCGGACGCGCAGGCTCAGTGGCCATTGGCCTGCCAATCAGAGGAACCAAAAACAGCAGCCCGGGCAACAGTGAAGGTCCAGAAACCCACAAAGATGGGGGGAGTCAGAGAACCAAGTGGGCACTTTATTAACCTGGCAAAGGGGCAGCTGGGCAGGCCGAGCAGCCCCCTGCCAGACCCTTCGCTGTGCTCGGGGGCCACTGATAGAGGCAGAGCCGCAGGGCCCAAGCCCTGGATACTAGGAGTCCAAGCTGGGCAAGGGCAAGGCTACGGGTGGGGCTGGAGTTGCCGAAAGCAGGCATCAAGTACCAGCCTGCCGCCCCTTCTGAGGCTGGGGGTGGGTCTGAAATGAGTCCCCTCTCCCGTTCCCCACTCCTTGTACAGCTCACGCTCTTCCTGGAGTCAGGAAGCCATGAGTCCCACATCAGCTGTGGTCTGGAAGGTGATGCCGTCCCCCTGGCAACGGGGAGGCCAGGAAGGGCCAGAGCCAGACAATGATCCAGCGGGGCCCCAGGGCCGCCTGCAGGTTGCGGGAGGGGCCCACGTCGTAAGAGTGCCGCCCCGAGCCCACTCCCACGTGGTCTGGCCCCTCAGCAGCAACATCCCACGGAAGAGCAGTCCAGCCGCGCACAGCGGTGCACACGCCAGACACGTGTCGGTCACGAAGGCCAGCGCGAACGGCGCCGCAGACACCGCCTGCGAGGCAGCGGGCGGAGGGCGGTGGTGTGCAGGGGTGTGTGGGCTCGCAGCAGGGCTGACGGGTCAGGGCCCGGCAGCGCACAGACGTGCAGCGGGACGCCTGCGGCGTGAAGCAGCAGACACACGCAGGTCCGGTAGTTGCGGAAGCGCACGCGGTGGCCCAGCGGGCGGCCGTGGTGGTCCCGGTGCAGGATGCAGCGGCGCCAGGCGGAGCAATGCCCGCTGCGTAGTGGCCTCCGGCTTTGGCACTGGTAGCAGTAAGCCCAGCCCTGGCCCTGACCACGGCCGGCCAGCATCACAGCCTGGATGCTGGGGTCCGAGAGCAGGAAGAGCCCCCCACGTTGCCCAGTAGGTTGAGCAGCTGGAAGGCTGCCGGCACAAGCTGCAAGGTCCGGGCCAAGAGTCCCAGCGGTGGCGGCCCGGGACCCAGCACCAGCACGTAGGCCAGTTCCTGGCCCGAGAGGCAGCCGCGCGGACGCCGCCTCCGCGCTCCCCACCGCCCAGGACTGCCCCATGGCCTGGACCCACTAGCGGTGGATCCCGGGTACCCCGCCGCTTCCCGCTGCTGGATTTTTGTGGTAAACGGATCACCATAGCTGCTGTGTAGAGAAGAAACTCTAAGACGAGGAGTTAAGAGTAAACACAGGAGGATCAGTGAGGAAACAGCAGGCTAGGTGAGTGATGACGTATCTTGATGAAGATGGAGCGGAACATAAGATGTGGCCAGGTTCGTGTTATTTTCTAGGTTAGTCCCCAGCATTTCCTGACTGAGGGATGTTGGGTGAGAGAGAGAGGAGTCCAGGATGACTCCAAGATTTGGGGTCCAAGCTTCTGCAGGGATGAAGCTGCCACCGACTGAGATGCGCAAACTAAGGGGAAGCGTGATCCGTCATAGGTCAGCTCATTTTCCTCCTCAGAAATCCTCAGTGGCCGCCGCTTACTTTGTAAAGTAAGTCCCCTGGGCCTTCCATTCAAGGTCCTGTTGACACCACATGCATTTCGTCCATGCTCTTTCTACTCCAGCCAAGCTCGACCCATTGTCTGGTCCCCAAACCTTCACAATTGGATGCCTTTTTCATGATACTCCCTTTCCTGGAAGTACTTCCTCTTCTTGTATGCCTAAGAAAAGGTCACTTAATCCTTCCGTGATTAACTTGGATTTCCAGTTCTCTGATGAAGGCTTCTCTGGTATTTCTTGGCAGGTGGCTTTGGGCTTTGTACTTTTGTCACACATATTCCATTTCACCTTAAGCTATTTTATATAGTTGTTTGTTTCATCAAATAGACCGAAACCTCTTGGAAGGTAGAGATCATATCTTATTTATGTCAGTGGGTCTACAGTTCCTAACACACTGCTTGCATTAGATAAAAATATTTCTGTCCAAATGAAATTAACATGTGTATCACTTCAAATCTTTTGATCCGAAAACAATCAAGTGCTCTCTTTACAATATGTTAATCTTATAATTTTATTTTTCATTTCATCAAATGAAATGTCTATGTAAAAATTTCCCTTCATTTATAAAACATTGATAGGTAAATCAGAAAAAGAAAAGAAAGTTATAATGAAAGGGAGAATTGATGTGTCTCCGTTTTTTTGCTTTTGTTTTGAAGCCTAATACGTTTCTTTGGTTGATTATGAAGGTAATACCCTTGAGCTTTACATGATAAGGTTGAAAATGTCTCTATGATATCCCAGTATATAGTTCGGGCAATATGCCTTAAGATTTTCTTTTTCCCTTTTTTTTTTTTTTTTAGCACAGCTACAAGCTTCTCTGGGGAACCGGCTATAACACAAAGATTTGGTACTATCTGTCTCTTCCATTTCAGAAAACTAGAAATTATGTGCTTTGAGATACAAGGCAGTAAAATATTGATCGTATAGGACATTTCAGTAGAGTAGAAGGTATTCTAATTAACATGATAATCAACACAGGCTTTTTCATGGAACAGATTGTATAATCGAAAATTTTTATGGATTTTGATAAACATACGTCACTCTCAGAGGGATTTCAAGCTTCTTGTGTTATTTCTCCTTCCTGGACACCATGGTACACAATTAAGGCAAAGGAACAAAGGAAGTTAACTTATAAATCAGCTATCAGTGACTGACTGCGTAAGGGAATAACGCCAGTCCCTGGCATTTCTGAGAGCTATATCATATTGGGGGTGCTGGAAATCACTAATGCCCTGAGAGATTCTCTAGTATTTTTGATATTCATGCGTAAGCCTCATTCTCCATCCAAAATTTTTGCTTAAAAATAAATAATTCTACCTGGGACAGGAAGAGCTCAAGCTTTAGTATATGACATAGTTACCTTTTTTTTTTTTCCTTTGGAACACAAATTCTGCCACTTATGGAACTGAATATATGTAAAATCTTAATTTTCACAATAACCTAGAGGTCATTAACTTTATCCCCAAAGGCACAAACTGAAGCTTGGAGAGATTAAGTCATTTCCCCCAAGGCTACAGAAGCCATTAACTGTAGGAACTGGGGTTTGAAACCCAGGCTATCTGATGCCGGAATCCATGCCCAGAGTCATTCCTTTATGTTACTGTCTGTGTCCTGAGATCCGCCTCTGAGCCTGTGTGCCCTGTACTGTGTTCTCACTAGGGATACGTTGGTGAAGAACAGCAGAAAATCTGCTATCATGCAGCTTACCTACGAGCTCTGTAGCAGAGCAAGGAAAAGAACTTCTATAGTGTATGCTTTCTTGAAGATTTAAGGAGAAGGCTGTATTGCCCTTCCTAGAACACTTTCTATCAACATATTTTATTAGAAACATTAAAGTGTTGTATATTTCAAATTAAAGTATGTTTGAATGGAATTATTTCCACTAACCTCATGGGAAAATTTTCATAGAACATAATGATTTTTCCTCTGTTATATTCCCTCTTTGTCATTGAAGAAAATGTCCCTATGATCTTGAAAATACATAACTGTGTCAGACATGACCTACTGAGGAATCTACTGGCACACACTGGGAGGCAGTGTCAGCTGAGTTCTGCTCCTGGCATCGCCATGATGGACTCAGTTCTCTACCATAGATGCACATCATACGCATTTGCATTGTATTGGATTGTTGTCAATAAACACCCATCTATTATTTATGCTTTGTGGGTCATAGAAACATTTTGCACTGTCATCTCTCTGACCACAGGTTCTCAGAAACATTCATAGTCTATTTTGAAACTAAACTTTACAAGGACATTAAAAATGAAAAATAAAAATCCTCCAAGGCATAACCACAGAGAAGTCCTCTCTTTACAGTTCGGTGCTATCTGTCCAAACGTTTCTATATTCATATTCCTCCAAACAGAAATCCTTGACTTCTTATATTGAATCATTTAAAACACGGACTCATTTAATTTTTGTTTCTCTTTTGCCCGGTCTTTACATTTTAATGGAACCTTCTCTTGAAAAACTTCATAATATATCATTTACTTTATGCATCGGGATACAATAGTGCCAATTTTACTAGATACTCTGGTTAGTAATATGGGGAAAAAGTGGCTGTGGGAGATCATATGAACAATATGTGAGGCCCAAGAGACTTACGAAAATATAAGTATGTAATATTTCATAGACAGGTCTAAGGAGTAAATAAAAAGCTACGGCTTTAATCCATTCTGCTCAGGAGAGAGAAGCTATAAGTGAAATATGGTGGGACTAAAACGTGTGCTTCTAAGATGGTTCATCTACTTTAGACCTGGTGATTGGTATGTTGTCAGAATTTAGTCATTATTTCAAAATAATATTAATGTAGAAGAGGCTCCTATAATCCACAGGAACATCGTTACTAATTATTTTCCATTCCCTCTGTACAAAATACCCCTTATCTTTAAAGGGAATAATATGTCTCTACTGATAGGTAAGAATACACTCAGGTCCCCAAACCTATAAGAACTGGAGTAGAGGCTTTTAAAAATCTGTTGATAAATTATTTAAAACTGATTGAGCTAGAAAACCACCAGAAGAGAAAATATTTGGTAAATGATGTAGAAATGTTAAAAATCGTCAATACTGGATTATTTTAAAGCTCTTTCCCTGTTCTTCTCCACCTTTCACCTCATCCATCAATTCTCCAAATGTCAGCTTGCACCCTCTGGCCAAATCCTGTTTCAGGGAATTTACTTGTGGACGTGGCACAGCAGGCATTAAAGATGCCATTAAGCTGACATCGGCTCCTGGACACGTGAACCTTAAGTGGCCTGAAAGCATATAATGTGTGCCATGCCAACTAAAGAGAAATCAAAAGAAAAAAGCAAAAACAAACAAAACAAAACAAAACCCAGAAACAAATTTAAAATATACTTAAATGAAATTGTAATCTAAGTGTGTGCCTTTGCGTGCACTCACACATACATATATACACAGTCGTATGCTCCACTTGCTTTAGATTCGTAGCACTGAGTACAGAATTGGAAAGCCATAAGCTCCATTCCGATAGTGACATATGTTTTACATTATTTTTAAAGAAGTAATCCTTACACTCTTTTTGCCAAAGTGTTGTATTATCATTGATGCTATTTCCATCTCAGCAACCTTTGGCTATACAGAGAAAGGTTCTCTCTATGTTCTATTCAAATAAGCTCAAACACACATATCTTATAAAACAATGATATGCATCACCCAATATGAACTGTGATCTCAAAGAACTGAAATTCTTTCCCCAGCACCCTGACCCAAAAGATGCTCTCAGTTAGCTCCATCTCTAAAACGCACTTGAAATTAATGGAAAGTTGAATTACACACACTGCCTCTATTTTTAAAAAATATTTTTACAAAGTAGCAAATTGTTTCCACTCAGTAAAAATGATGGATTATTGTATAGTTTGAAAAAATTAACAAACAGATGGAATATCAACCCGTTATTCATTAAAATATTTCACTGGGTTAATTCAGCAAATAAAAATGGAGAAGAGAGCAGATGGCCATTTATAGTTCTCTTGATTTCTTAAACTACTTCTTTACAGCCAGAACTGCTCCTATATTTAACTTGAAATGCACAGCTCTCACCATATGCACAGTAAGCAAGCATTCATGTGACCTCATAAACTTTTCATATAACACAGCAATGATTTTTATGATTTAGTTAAAGGAACACTATACACTTACAAAGTAAGTTATTCCCATAGCCCCAATATTCTGGGGATAATGTGAATTTCCTAGACTCAGTAGATACTTACCATCATTATCTGGTCTGAAGTAGGTTCAAGTAGGCACAGGGGTAAAATTTCACAAAAGGAAGTGATCAGCTTCGTTACAGACGCTGAAGTATGCCAAGCGTGCATAAAATTATTACAGAGTAGGCAGTGTTTCTCTTAAGGCAATACTTTTTTTTCCCATCGTATCCTACTCCTGTAAGTTACTGCCTTTTAAAAAAAATTCTGTCCTCACGTAGAGCAAATGGGACTCTCACATATGTAAGTGGAATCGACCACTCTGGAAAACTGCTTGACTGTATCTATTACAGCTGAACATATACATACTCTATGGCCCAACAATTCCACTCCTAGGTATACGCCCCACAGAAATGCATAAATATACTCACAAAAGACACTGATATGAATATTCACAGATGCACTATTTGTAAAAGCTCAAACCAGGAAGCAATCCAGACAGAATCAAGAAATAAGTTGTGACATATTTATACAATGGTATAATAAAGACAATGGAATTCAACAAACTTCCGCTATAAAAGCAACGGGAGTGGATATTACAAACATCAAGCTGAGCAAAAGAAGGCAAACACAATAGCATATACTCTGCAATTCCATTTATGCAAACGCCAAAGCTTGACAAAATCACTGTGGTGACAGAAATCAGCATGGTGGTCGCTTTGGGGGAAAAGTGGGGAACAGTGACTGAGTCAGGCAGGGGCCGGTTTGGGGTGCTGGCCGCGTTCTTTTTCCTGAACTGGGTGGTTGTTACATGGGTAGTTTCCTATTGTGAAAAGGTACTGCATTGCACACTTATGATGTGTGAACTTCTTAATATGTATGCTAGACTTCAATTTTTTTTAAGTTTACTTTAGAAGATAAACACTATGAATAAAGAAAAAAGTCCTCTGTAGCAGTGCCAAGTGTAGTACAGAAATGATCCCATAATTAATAGCGAGAATTATATTTCATCAGAGTTAACCCAAGTGACATAATGCAAAAATATTCTCTAAATATTATTTTCATAAAGTTCTCCAACCTCCACATTCGAAGTCCTTGGTAGCCTCCCACTGATACCTTTCCCCATTACAGAAGACGTGTGTTTCTCCCAAGCACTGGACCTTCCTCCTTCCTGTGAAACCCCTTTCCCCAATCCCCCTCCACCTGTGCCCCATGACAATCCTCCCAGCTCTGCAGGTGAGGCACGGATGGCTCAAGCCTGAGTTTCTCTCAGACACAAAGTTCTCATTCTGGCAGGACAATTCTTTGTTTTATGGGATTGACCCAGGCACTGTCACAAGGTTAGCTTCCCTGAATCTGAACCCAAGATGCCTGTAGCCTGTAGGGCCTGTAATTCTTATTACATATAGCATGGAGTTCACGATTGGGCTTCTCTCTAAGACATCAGAGACGAGAGACCTGGCATGATGTCCTTTTCATTGTTATTCCACCTAAGCCCAACAGTGCCTGGGTGTGTTACCTTTTCAATAAAGGTCATTTGAAGGTATTTGGCATGTATTCAATAACTGTTTATTGAGCACCTTGATGTGCCAGGCACACCAAGGTCTCTATGAGAAGCAGCTAGGTTGCCCCTCCCCCCAGGACCCACCTGACCCCTTGCAGCCAAGCAGCTACCCCGCTGGGGTGAGGGTGAGGGACTGGACCAAAAATGGGGTTAAGTGAAAATCTACACGTGCTGCTGGGGGAGGGCGGTAGTGGGTAGAGTTGCCAAATAAAATACAGGATATCAAGCTAAACCTGGCTTTCAAATCAACAAAGAATGATTTAATTTTTTTTGTATAACAAGTCCCCTGCAATATTTGGCACATACTAATATAAAAAATTATTTGTTGTTTCTCTGAAATCCAAATTTAACTGGGCATCCTTTATTTTTATTTGTAAAAGCTGGCAACTCTATGCATGCATGAATGGACAGATATCTGCATAGGTAAACACAGAATCATATGTACTTGGGAAATGAGCCAACCTGCTATATTTCTCAAATGCAAAAATACAAGGTTGTGCCTGAATGGTTTCTATATGTGAAAGAGGCATGTGTTCAAATATATATTGGTTATACAGGAGATCAATTAAGTACCTAATCAATTTTGACATTTATATCTCTCTCTCATTAGTTTAAAATCTCCAACCAGCTTCAGGTTATCCCTCTAGTATCTTACTAAAAGAAGGAACATATATTATAAATTGGTTCTCATTGCTCCCTAAGCTGTTTTCTGTCCCCATCAACCAGGAACCCCAAGTTCAAAATCTTGGGATAGGCTTCTTGCATGACTTTTATCTTCAAATGTGAACTAATAAAATATACACGTTCTGTCACTTCTTTTACATTTATCTTAAACTAGATTCTCCTTAGGAGTATCAAAGAAAAGGGGGATTGGAACCAGGCAGAACCCTGCAGCACCCCCCAACCACGAAGTCCTCTCCGTGTCCCCTGCCTCTTGTTTACAGAGAAGCTGAAGTTTCCCAGGGTTCCCTGAGTCACAAAGTGCAGGGTCAAGCAGCTAACGATTAGCACAATAGAGTCACAGGCTCAGTGTCTGATGCACATTCCGGAGTTGTTTTACAGATACTGTAACTGCCACCAGAGGGAAAATGCTAACTGCATGATGACCAGGCTGCAGCCATGACATAAGGTGCTCCATCTTGATCAGTACTGAGTCTATGGCTAGCACAATTCCAAGAACAGCCTTAAGAGAATGGCATTAGCACTATTGCTCATAATAATCTATATCTTTGTGGGCATCAAAATAATTGTAGCTTGTTCTGCTGGTATATGTAAATGGGCAACTAAACTGTCAGCAAAGATATGTTACAGACCCACGTAGACATCTTCCACTCTAAGAATACAGCTCCCTATACAGCATGAAGAAGTTACAGAAGACGGACCTTCGCCCATAATCCCATAGAAACAGAAAGATGTTCTGACAAGTGGGGATTTGTAAGCAGCTTTTGTCGGAAAGAGCTCTCCACAGGGGGGGCCCTTTTGTCTTGTTAGTAACCTTAAACAAGTCACACCCATGCTCCACTGATCTCCAGCCCTAGCACACCTTTCAAGTCTTTTGATCACACAATACCTTGCCTAACCTGTTGGTTCTTCCCATAGATCAAAGAAGTAGAAATGAAGAATAAGTAATCAACAGATGACCAGATCTCCTCCCTAGCTTCCCTTGCAGTAATCTCGCGAACAAACCGTGTGAACAAGACAGCATCTAAGGAAAGGCCAGGAGGAGTCGGGAGTCGACAAGTCTGCGCACAGTGGGGTATGTCAAGGACTCTGACCCCCGATCTCAATGGTTAACTGCGATTACTTCCCTTTTTCCCTTTAAAAACTTTCATGGCCGAGCAGAATCTTCAGAGGTGGTTTTTGAGGGACACTGAGTCCACCATCTCCCCCGATTGTTGGCATTCTGATTAAAAGCAACTTTCCTTTCTACCGAAAACTGCCTGTCGGTTATTGATTTTCGAGTGGCGAGCACCGGACCTGAGTTCAGTAACACTCTCAGGTTTAAACCTTCCAGTCTTCCTTATCATTGTAAAGAATTGTAAATTGGTCGTTCTTAGGCTGTGTCAGGCTAGCAGATATTTTTAACTTGGCTCACATAGTAGTAACAAAGAATCAATATTTAAGGTTAAGATTTCTTTAAAATCTGGGTGTCTGGCTGCATCTGAAAGATCTGAAGATCTGGCCGCACTGGATCTGCATTTACCCTTGGCTATAACAGCTGGAGTTGAATAGAAACTTTCTTCTTTACACAGAACATGTAAGTCCTCACCTGCTTAGGTGACTTGGTTGGCATCTAACAGTGTGACCAAAATCGCGTTACATGCAAACGCCTCTGTAGCAAACATCAGAGACCTTTCAAAGCTCTTTTCCTGTTCCCCACTTCAGTCCTAGGTCCCAGTTAGGCCAACAGCCCCAAAAGTCTCATTTTTGTTTCCCGCTCCTTCACCACATTTTCTCTTCTTCAGTGTAGATTGTTTTTTCTTTAATTTGACTTCCTATTTAAATTGTTTCTGTACATCTCACCAACATTGTTCATTACCTTGGTTTTCTTTCTGAAAGTTAACATGCATATATTCTGTAGGTGTTTTGGGGCACTTGTCTTATCTCACCAAGACTCCTGTGTCAGCTCCCTAAGGACAAGAGCCTTCCTTGATACCTCTTTTAGTAATTCTGGGCATCCCCAAAGCACTCAAAAATTAGTGGTTGCATGAAATGACTACACTGCAATCTAATCAGCATATAAAGAGAAAAGTGGACCTGAACTTATTCCTTTTTTGAACAGTATACTAGTACGGTTTGAAACTGTTTATTTTTCCTGAAATCTACTAGTTTTAAAAAATAGCATGTAAGAAATAGAAACTAAGCAAGCTCTTTTAAAGTTCTGTTTAAGGTAATTTAATAAAGCCCCCCAATTAAACCACACTATCTCATTTTATTCCATAAATATATTTGATTCTATGACCAATAAAGACTAAAAATTTCATTCATTTTGTTCTTACTTCTCATGAGATTATTAAAACTCAAAGACCCAATTTTCCATCATTTTAAGGAGGCTGATTATTTAAATGTTAAAGACCTGAAGTATTCTCTGTGTATGTATCTATTAAAACATAAGGGAATAGATGAGAAGCCTAAATTCTAAGAAAAATTTTCTAACTATACGAGCAGATACCAAAATCTATTTAAACAGCTTTGTAAAAAACAGTGAGTTTTAAATAATTTACTTTAGTCACATACCTTAAAAAAGAATAAGATTTAAAGAGAGAGGTCCAAAAAGCTAACATTTCCTCAATCAAAAAAAATTCTTTCCACACAATAATTACCTTTAAAGAAAATTTTAGGAAGGTTCAAAGGAAAAAAATGATTAGTAAGAAATCCACTCACAGTAGGAATTAGCAAACAATCTGTGTTTTCCTAAATCACCTCCTCTTGACGTGTTGTCAGGACCACGGGGCATGACAAATTTTAAGTGGGCTTTTGCTGCCGAGAACT
This sequence comes from Leucopleurus acutus, assembly GCF_964270905.1. Classification (NCBI taxonomy): domain Eukaryota; kingdom Metazoa; phylum Chordata; class Mammalia; order Artiodactyla; family Delphinidae; genus Leucopleurus; species Leucopleurus acutus. The sequence goes on along the minus strand of NC_139160.1, from coordinate 65,447,544 downwards.
AATCCATAAGGTACAACCATTTCATACACACACACACACTGCAAAGTGGTGAATAAAGTAGCAAACATGGATTAACTGCTTCCATTATAGCTAGTTAGTGAAGACGAAAATAATATTATAGACAAATCTTTTAGAAAAGGCTCATATGCCAATATGCTTTGCAAAATATGGATTGCATCGTTCATAAACGTATATATATATATATATATATATATATATATACATACACACACACACACATATATTTCTTGGAAGATGCTTATGCACTAATAAATAAGAAAAAAAATCATTTCCCAGTCAAATTGAATCTTTGGAGGCAGTAAAAAAGAATTTGGAAGGAAAAAATATATAAGGACATTAGTTTCTAATTCAATTATATCATATAGTGAATCAAAATTGAAAAAAATGTGAAAAATCACTCGACAGAGAAAATTCATTATCAACTCAAATATAAGATAGCAGTCCTCAATTATCCAAGGGAGATTATATTGTTCCTAACCCAGCACCTGACTTACTGATAACAGAGCATTTGCATAGAATCATATCATATTACATTAGCACTTGGCATCTTAATGAGTGCCTAAGACCTGTCACTCAAGAAATACCACCAGGGAAACCCCCTACAGTGCCTCGTGCAAGGTTGCTTAATTTGTCAGTGACAGAGGAAGGGCTAAAACGTGGGCTTCTTGCTTTAGAAAAAATACTGATGTTTTTTGAATTAGCTGAGGTTAATGATTTGCCCCGCTGAGATCTTGCTTATTGTTTGTTGATTTTCTTGTTTGTTTGTTTAAACGAGAAACTAAATATTCTATCTGTTATATGAAAATTTGAGAGGTGTAAAAGGCTCTTTGGTGAGGGATATGAAAGCACTATTCCCATCAAGAGTAAACCGAGAGGGCTTCCCTGGTGGCGCCGTGGTTGGGAGTCCGCCTGCCGATGCAGGGGACACCGGTTCGTGCCCCGGTCTGGGAGGATCCCACGTGCCGCGGAGCGGCTGGGCCCGTGAGCCGTGGCCGCTGAGCCTGCGCGTCCGGAGCCTGTGCTCCGCAACGGGAGAGGCCGCAACAGTGAGAGGCCCGCGTACCGCAAAAAAAAAAAAAAGTAAACCGGGAGATAGGACTGGAAAGTGACCCTGAGAGATTCTCACGTTCAACCTTATATCTATGAGCAAAGTGAGGTCCAGAGAGGTGATGCAGCTTTCTCTGTGTTACACAGAGGAAGGAATCGGACTGAACTCAGTATACCCATATAGTCTAGGGTTCTTTCCTCTGCACCTTGACCTTGAGTTGTGTCTTCAGGGTAAGGCGTCACTATAACATTGAAAAGGAATTCATCGAGCAAGATAATCACATTAAATGTAAATGCGAACACCACAGCTGAACATCTGAAATAGATGACGTTTTTTATTATATGCTGATTTGTTCAACATATCTATTATTGCTCCTTGTAATTATAATGGATAAACAGTCATTGCCTTGGGGTGTTGCTCATGTGTCTGTAATGTTCATCACAGGCCAACAGGGACCCAGGCACGACCGACAGCTCACAGACTGTAGAATTAAAAGCTGTGTCAAGCACTGGCTGAACCGGTGCACTAAAGCTTCATCGATTCGGACCATTTCGGGGAGAATGGGGTACAAGGCGGGGACAAGCGAATTGGTAAAACATAAAGTCAGAAATTAACTATTTTTGAAGAAATACATAACGATTATTTTTAAGTAAGTGAAAGCAACCACTTAAATACTGTCCAATGTAAGCCCTGTAGGGCTTATTTTAATAACGAATAACTCATCTGTAATTAGCAGATAAATTGTTTACATGCAAATGGCATCAGAAAGCATTTGAAAACACTTCTGCACATCAAAAATGTGCCATCTATTTATTCCAAAGTTTGCACGGAAAACATTTGACTACAGAGAGTAGAGAGCTAAATTTTAGTCTAGTTCTAGTTAAACGATCGAGAATTCTCATAGTGATAATGCTCTTACTGAAGTGATAATGATAGTATAATGATTCATCTCCAACTCCTCATAGGGAGTCCATATGTATTTTCTAATTTGTGCCCAACAGACTTCTGTGATGTGAGGGTAAACAGAGGTGAAGGAACTTGCCCAAGATACAGTAGCAACTAAGTTCCACATCCTGGACCAGAACCCAGGGGTCCTCTGACCCCTGCTAAGTACTCTTTCACTCTTCCACATGCTCTCCAGGAAGAGTACAGCATTCTGGGTTAGGCTAGATGAGCTCTAATGTCATTTTTCTTTCATTCTCAGGGTCTATATTTCTTTACGTGCAGTGACCTCAAAGAGGAAAGTATACGTTACACATATGTGCGACTGGGGCTTAAATATACTGGATTCCAGGGACTCTGCATTTCCCTTCAGTGGGTTGTTTCAGTATTTCATGGATCAGTATGTGTGTTCAATACCTTAAATCCTTGATGATATGAGATGAGCGTAAATACTCAAACTATCTTTGGTTTCTCCAACTCTTTTTCCTAAACACTAGGTTTAATTTATAAATGAAACTGAGTCAAATATCCCTTAGTCATTCTAATGGCAAGAAAAATGACAGCTCCTTTTCTACCATTAACATTACCAAGACCTAAACTCATGGATAATCTTCTCAGGCAACAATTACTGTGAGCCTCACTTTGGTGGGGAGAGCAGGGACACCAAAAGAAAGAATCCTGGAGATTAATTTGTTAAATGGTGAAATACATGCATAATAAACGACTCTATGCTATAAACTTATTAATAAAGAGGAAGCTGAAATAAACATGCACTTATGTTCAACTGTAGAGTCTCTTTCACCTTACCCTACCTGTATGGCAATATCATGTTTATTATTGGCCTTACATTGCTATAAATACGAGCTTCAACACGGCTCAGTTGGGAGCTTCTTAGTGGTGAAATGTCACCTCTTAGTCTTTGTATATAATAGAAGGGAGATCTTTTGTGACTGACGTGTGTGCACATGTATAACTGCCCAGTGACAGCAGATTAGGTTGACCAGATGACTTATGACTGATCCACATGTAGAGCTGAGCAATGTACATGGAGAGGAGGAAAGAAGCCTTGAGCTTTAAATAATGCTGGGAACGGATTAAGTGAGCATTCCTGCCATCACTCTGTCAGCCCTTTATCATTTAGAATATTCAGTTAGATTTCTCACCATGCATATCCTCCACCCCCAGACCTCCTGAACTACTTACTCATGGTTACTTCAACAACAATTTTCTGGCTAGTATTCCTTTGCAAATTATGTTCTCTTGGTTGAAATAGTCCCTTTCTCCCTTCGCTTCTCCACCTACAGAATTCTACTCATCTTTTAAATACCCAGCTTATATGTCACTTTCTCAGAGAAGACCTAAGTAAATGTACAGTGGTCCCTCGCTATCTGCAGGGACCCCCGGGGATACCAAAATCTACAGGTGCTCAAATCCTTTGTATAAAATGGCATAGTATTTTCATATAACCTATGAACATCCTCCTATGTACTTTAAATCATCTCTAGAGTACTTATAATACCTAATACAATGTAAACGCTTCGTAAATACAATGTAAATGCTCTGTAAACAGTTTCCAGCTTGTGGCAAATTTAAATTCTCCTTTTTGGAACTTTTTGAAATTTTTTTTCAAATACTTAAAATTGAAGTTGGTTGAATCCACAGATACGGAACCCACGGATACGCAAGGCCAACTGTACACGCGTCCACATTCAAAAGTACTTTGGTCAAGCCATTCCTATATCACCGGCCATAATATGCTGTCATTACTTGATGAGCTACCTCACCCATTAGATTGCACACTCTTCATGGCCAGGGCTGCTGTGTTATTCCTTGTTATATTTCTGCCACTCCTTGGTCCCCTGCCCCTTACACCTGCCAATATGCTCCCCAGTTTCTTGCATACTGTGGGCATAGATTAAGTTCTATAAATGTTTATTGACTGAACTAGTGTGGGAGTGGCCAGTGGATAGTCAGGATCTAATGGGTCGTTAGATTTGTGGGTGAGGAAAACCCTCCTAAACATAATGTGTTGACCCAAAGGCTCGACTCCCTGACCTTTCATTTAGGCTGCGAACCAGAGTGCATGAATCTTTGTTCATCCTTTTAACGTGCTATCCACTTAGATTTCAGCCCTACATTAATCTGGGATATTAATTCCACCAGCACTTCTGATGGAAGCTATAATTTATAGCACTGAAAAACCTTTCTGTAGCTTAATATCCAGAGGTGTAAGAATACAAGTGACATTAAACATTAACTAGGCAAAGAGCTATGAGTGCAGAAACCGTGCTGTGTGAAAACTCAGAGCCAAAATGCAGGCTAAAACATTTCACAGTTAAAATAGGATGAAATGAGTAAGTGTCACAGGTCCTCCTGCATTAATCAGAAAAGCATGTAAAACAAACCAGAGGCATATTTATTGCTTAAAAAAGCCTCAAATCCCTGAAGTTCCTATAGTTATTAATTATGTATAAACAACACTGGAAGTGTTGACATTGTATATTCCTATAAAATGAAACATAAAATAATAATGCCTCAATCTTATACAATCCTTTCAAGTTAATGATAAGTTGAGAAGGATTCTATGAAGTTTTAGGTGGGCAAGCACTCATGACCACCCAGAAATGGAATCTGTTGTGTTAATACCTAGGTCTCCACTCTTAATAACACACGCTCTCTCTCTGACACTAACACCATATAGAGAGAGTACGAGGTAGCCGATCCAGCCCTGAGATCTAATTTCAATACGCCACAAACTTGCTGAGTGACCCTGAGCAACGTTTGTATTTCCTTGGGCCTAAAGTTCCCCATTTAAAGAAAAGGGCTAGAAGCGTGTACCATTATGTCATTTCAATTTGAATATTCAATCATTCCTATTTCTAAGGTTTATTTGATGTGTTATCCCTGCTCTTACTCTTCTGTTAGAGGAAAATGTCAGTGGCTTGATAAAACATGTGCAATTTCTAGCATATTTGATAGCTGCAAAGTTAGCTTATTCTAAAATGCTATCCATTGTGATGCTTCCAGCCTCAAGTAATATAATAGAAAGTCCAACATCGTGCAAAAGTCTTATTTCATAAATAGGATATCTAGAGTGTGGATGGGCTCAGGGCTGGGTGAAAGGTATCATCAAGGACCCAGGTTTTTCCCATCTTTCTGCTCTGACTTCCTGGGTGCCAGTCTCCTCTTCAGATTTGTAGCAAGGTGCTTGTCCTAGGGTACAACAGAGAATATGAAGACCAGACCTATAACGTCAAATCTCTCAGCAAAGCATCTTCTCCTCTCTGTCATATTATTAAAGTAGTTTGGGAAGTAGCTGTTGAACACCAGTACGATGCTAGGAATTGTTCGTGATACAATAAAAAGAAGTATAAAGGAAAAGCCATTCAGTCTTTCATTGTGGGATCATGACATTCAGAAAATGAAGTACAGTTGCACCACTATTTGGATACCAAAATCGAGGATGCTCAAGTAACTTACATAAAATGGCATAGCGTTCACATATAAGCTATGCACATCCTCCCTATGCTTTAAATCATCTCTAGGTTACTTATAATACCTAATACAATTGCTATGTATATAGCTGCCATTGCATGGCAAATTCAAGTTTTGCTTTTTGAAACTTTCTGGAATTTTTTTTGTGTGTGTGTGCGTATTTGCCATCTGAGGTTGGTTGAATTCATGGACGCAGAACACGCAGATACGGTGAATCAACTGTAAATCTGTTTTAGAACCTTAAACCAGGACAGAAATACTCTTTCCATGAGGTTAACCCAGCCCTAGCAGAATCTCCAGGTGTGGTTAGACAGTGTGACCTTATTCTTACTTCTGAAGAAAACAAATTCCTTACTTGTAAATTCCATACTTAAGGATGATTTTTCAAAGGAATTTATCATAGACTACACTGACCTTACTTTTTTTTGGCAGTACGCGGGCCTCTCACTGTTGCGGCCTCTCCTGCTGCGGAGCACAGGCTCCGGATGAGCAGGCTCAGCGGTCATGGCTCACGGGCCCAGCCGCTCCGCGGCATGTGGGATCTTCCCGGACCAGGGCACGAACCCGTGTCCCCTGCATCGGCAGGCGGACTCTCAACAACTGCGCCACCAGGGAAGCCCCTGACCTTACTTTTGAAGTGACTAAAGCTTGGCAAAGCAGAATGCATTTCAGATTGCAGTGGACTGCAGCCAAGGGTTATTTGAGATATTTAGACTAAGGTTTTCAGCAAGATAAGTATAGTGTAACAGTAAAACATAATCATAGCTGCTATAAATTAAAATATATGGCATATGGTATGTACAATGCATTCCTAAATCCACTGTTCTCAGATATACCCTGTTTTTGTACTGGTAATATTATACTATGGTCTAAAATTGGACTATGTGATGAAATAGTAATCATAGTATCCAGGTACTTGAATTTAGAGATTCACAGAGTCAAATGGTAGAAGCTGTTAAAAGCACTGTAGTATGAATATATTACAGAATACCTAATTGCGTCCCTATTTTATATTTCCGACAATATTGTGGTAATGCCTTCTGCAGCCTATGAGTGACAGTTTCTCTGTGCTGGAGACCTGGTAGTGGAACTCCTTCTGGGTCACAGAGTATATGCACATTCTTCATTTTCATGAATGCTGCCAAACTGCTTCCAAAATGGTTGCACATATTCCCACCAGCTGCATATGAGAGTTTCTGTTTCACTACGTTCTCATAAACACATGATATAAGACATTTTAATTTTTACCAATCTGGTGGGTGAGAAATGGCATCTCATTTTTCTCCTCATTTGCACTTCTCAGATTCCCAATGAGATTAAACTTAAACACTTTCTTCCATGTTCATTAGCCCCGATAAGCCTTTCTTCTTCTGAAAAATGCCTATTTGTTCTGTTTGCTCATTTTTCTACTGGGATGTTTTCTATTTCATATCAACATACGTTTTTTCTATATATGTTGGTTCTTGTGGGTTAATGCTTCTTTTACTCCTTTACTCTCATTTTCTTTTTCTCGCTCTTTCTTTCTTTCTCTCTCTTTCTTTCTCTCTCTCTCTCTCTCTTTCCTTCCTTCCTTTTCTCTCTCCCTCCCTTCCTTCCTTCCTTTTTGGCTGCATTGCGTCTTCGTTGCTGCATGCGGGCTTTCTCTAGTTGCAACGAGCGGGGGCTACTCCATTGCGGTGCGCAGGCTTCTCATTGCGGTGGCTTCTCTTGCTGTGGAGCACGAGCTCTAGGAGCATGGGCTTCAGTAGTTGTGGTGCACGGGCTCAGTAGTTGTGGCTCACGGGCTTAGTTGCTCCGCGGCATGTGGGATCTTCCTGGACCAGGGCTCCTTCTCATGTCCCCTGCATTGGCAGGAGGATTCTTACCCACTGAGCCACCAGGGAAGTCCATCTCATTTTCTTTTTCCCAACTTTATTGAAATATGAGTCACAAATAAAACTTGCATATATGTTTAGGTTGTACAACGTGATTTTTAAAGGGGTACGACATGATGATTTTATATATATATATATATATATATATATATATATATATATATATATATATATATATATATATATATGTAGTGAAACGACTACCACAATCAAATTAATTCACACATCTATCGTCTCACAAAGGAGTACTGATATTCCTTTGCCATACTGATTGCATTTCCTCTGGATATATACCCAGAAGTGAGATTGCTGAAATATGGTAATAGTTCGATTTTTTTTAAATTGTGAGGGGAAACTTCATACTGTGTTTCATGATGGCTGTACCAATTTACATTTTTACCAATGATATACAAGGGTGCCCTTTCCTCTACACCCTGACCAATACTCGTTATCTCTTGTCTTTTTGATGATAAGCATTCTAACAGGTGAGAGACGATTATCTCATTCTGGTTTTGATTTGCATTTCACTGATGGTTGGTGATGCTGAGCACCTTTTCATATACCCACTGACCATATGTATGGCTCTTTTGGAAAAACATCTGTTCAGGTCCTTGCCCATTTTTTAGTCAGGTTACTTGTTTTACTGCGATTGATTTATAGGAGATCCTTATATATTATGGATGTTAACCTTTTATCAGATGTATGGATTGTATATATTTCCCCCCCACCCCGGCTTCTGCAGGTTGTACTTTTACTCTGTTGACTGTTTCCTTTGCTGTGCAGAAACTTTTTAGTTTGAAGTAGTCTCACTTATTTATTGGTGCTTTTGTTGCCTGCGCTTTTATAGTCAGAGCCAAAACAATCATTGCCAATGTCAAGATTTTCCCCTATGTTTTCTTCCAGGAGTTTTACATTTTCAGGTCTTAATTTAAATTCCTTTGCATGTGATTGATGAGTTGTCTCAATATCATTTTGAAGAGACTATTCTTTCCACATTGTGTATCTTGGCACCACTGACCAAGATTAGTTGCACATGTATGTGTGGGTTTATTTCCGGGCCCTCTATTCTGTTCCATTGGTTTACGTGCCTATTCCCATACCAGAACCCTGCTGTTCTGATTTCTGTAGTTTTGTAATAAAGAAATAAAAGATATCCAAATAAGAAAGGAGGAAGTTAAATAGATAGGATAAATCTCACATACAGAAAACCCTAAATACCCCAACAAAAAACTGTTAGAACTAATAAACGAATTCAGTAAGGTTGCAAGATACAAAATCAATATACGAAAATCAGTTGTTTCTATACACTAACAAGGAACGATCTGAAAAATAAATTAAGAAAGCAATCCCATTTACAATAGCAACAAAAATCACTTAGGAATAAATTTAACCAAGGAGGTGAAAAATCTATACACTGAAAACTATAGGACATTGATAAAAACAAGTGAAGAAGACACAAATAAATGGAACGATATCTCATGTTCATGGATTGGAAGAATTAAAATTGTTAAAATGTCCATCTACTGAGGGCAATCTACAGATTCAATACAATCTCTGTCAAAATTCCAATGGCCTTTTTCACAGAAATGGAAAAATAATCCTAATATTCCTATGGAACCACAATAGACACCAACTAGCCAAAGCAATCCTGAGAAAGAACAAAGCTGGAGGCGTCATACTTCATGATTCCCTTTATTCTCATTTTGTAAGTGTTTTGGAAGAGGAAAGAGATAAACGTATGTGGCCAACCCACGATGTCAACCAGAGTCCTGAGCTCTCCGCACTTCAGACTCTTCACTCTGTCATACGTGCTGGTTTAGGCACTGTAGCTGCAGCTTGCAATGTCACCATGGCCTCTGACCTTGTCCTTCTAATATGACACCCACCACAGCACTTCTAATTTCTCCTCTCATCAAAGAGACAGGTGGAGAGAATGCTTTTATTCTGCAAGTACACATGAAAAATGGGTATTTTCCCATGGATTTTAGTAGAAAGTTTAATTACTATGAGTTCTTTAAATAATTTGGGTTTTGTGTTTGTTCTATTCTTGATATGTTTGAGCATGATCCCAGAAGTTAATTGAGTAATTATTTAGGGTCATGAGGAATAGCTTGATTATTTTAAAACTCGGGATGGGGATGAGGGAAGATTCGGTGTAATGAGATAGTCTGTTATTTCTGTGAATTTAATTAAGAGCTCTTTATTTTAGATTTGCCTAGATCTTTTCGTGGAGAAAGCATCCCCACACAAATTCTCATGACCTTGTGCTTTCTTTTCCTTTTATTTTCATGTGTATTTGCTATGGTTTTAAAGAGTCACTCCTAGTCAAATAGGGAATTTCTTCTGGTTTCATGACTAAATGGTGCTTAAGCAGTATGCCAACAAGACATTCATTATGCAAGGTACTAAGGCAAAGCACCCAATGATCTGTGAAGGAAACAGAACTTCATCTTTGGTTTTTTAAAAGTACTTTCCAAGACAGATTAGAGCAGTTCACCATAAAGGGAAAAAAAAAAATCTCAAGTAATTTTATAAGACAAAAGAATAGTAAGTATGTACTTTCTTCACTTAAAAACACATAAACTGCACGCAGTCTGAGGTTTTTCCCAAAGAGTTCCTGAATAGGTAGAAGAAAAGTTCTACAAAATGCATCAGCCAGAAGTACTGTGCTAAACTCTCCAATCACTCATGCTCTAAAGAAACTTTCAAAATGCAGTTCACACCTCTTGCTGAACTTTTTAGTTCATTTTCAATTGCAAGGAACAACAAAGTAGTTTCTTTTTCCTATTTCTGGGCGGTGAAAAATGAGTAAGGTCATAAACTGGATATGTACCATTATCATTTATATCTGAGGAAGCTACAGCCAATTATATTATTTTTTGTGTTATCTGCAGGGCAATAAATAGAGGCAGGAGAAAAGTCAAGATGTTGTTTGCACACAGGCTGGCCGTACAGATATGGCACAGACCTCACACTTGGGACCAAAGCAACGGGAAGGGAGCGAGTGGGGGGCATGCGTTAACGTCTCCTTGGGCTTACTTCTCTTACAGAAGCCCATCATCTCAGGAAGAGGCTGTATCATAAAGGAAGGTGATGAGTTCTGGCATCAGGCATGGCTGCCCAAAACACGGCATTAGCAAGTCACTTAACATTACAAGAAAAAAAGGTATGAAAATACATACTTCGGAGGGACTCCATGAAGACATGGCCACACGATGTACTGCACCTAACAGATGCACAATTAAGTTCTTTCAAATCCCTCCTTGCATATTCCATCCCAATCATTAAACTGGTGTCATTACCATGCTGGGATGCTACACTAAAGAGCAGGGCACACTTTCGAAACCGTTGAGCAGCTACATAAAGTGACATGATTCTGTGGGACTATTACAGGTCCCCTATACCTGTACACCCCCTAGAGCATCTGCCAGTCAGGTCTGTGGATTATTACCTGTTCTCCTTTCCCTTTCTTATATACTTCAGTTTCTTCCTCCCAAATGTAACTTGAAGTGGTTTTTTTTTTTTCCCCACTGCTTTAAGACTTCTTCAAGCATAAAAGTAAATATTTGAAAATGAAGCAGCTTTAAAGAAATTTTTTTTAAGACTAATGGGTGTTCATTCTAAAGGGGCAGGGATCAAAAATAATAATAACTTTCAAAGCCAAACAAATGCTGTTGCTCTGTCACTATCTGAGACACCTGGGGTTTGATTTCTTTTCAAGTTTTTTTTTCAGTCCTTTATAATACATGTAAGTGTGATAGGTTCACCCTTTAATCAGGAACGGATCTGAAACAATGTGATAGAAAGAAATCCCTTGCCTAAGCCATGGCCAGACCTGTGTCACGGGATCCTTTTTATTAAAAGCTCTATGTAAGATCATCACAAGTTTGATTTATTAAAAAAATTCAATTGAGATCAAAAGAAAACATTTTATTGGTTGAATTGCCGACTAGCTTTCCAACCTGAGGCTCCTTTTTCATTTCGTCTAGTTGAATCATGGCTCAGTACAGCTCCTGCTTTCTCTTTCTTAACCAGGAAACCTGAGAGTTTCTGTCTGGATCTCAGAGCTCCACTTTTGTGGCTTTCTCTCTCTGCTCCCCTCCTGACCATCTGTGAACCAAAAACAAGGTACCTCTTGCAGTTTCCAGAACTATAAGATCTCTGGAACTATAAGACTTCCTTGCTGGTGCAGTAGTTAAGACTCTGTGCTCCCAATGCACGGGGCCCAGGTTTGATCCCTGGTCAGGGAACTAGATCCCACATGCGTGCCGCAACTAAGAGTTCGCATGCCACAACTAAGGAGCCTGCCTGCCGCAACTAAGGAGCCCACCTGCCGCAACTAAGGAGCCCGCCTGCCCCGACAAAGACCCAGTGCAACCAAATAAATAAATAAATAAATATTTTAAAAAAAAGAGTCCTGGGTACAAGATCAATATGCAAAACAATTAGCAACAAAATCACGAAAAAAGATATTTAAAAAAAAACAAACAAAAATAACCTATAAGATCTCTTCTGCCTGAATACCACCTACTGCATGGAGAGCGCCTAGCTCCTTCCCTCTGGGTGAAAGATGCTGGGCCCAGTCACACTGTCCTCCTGCCTGTTGTGTGTATACAATGCTACACAAGCCACAGAGGCCCTTGTCTGTAAAACATGTATCTGGAATAATATTGGGAGGAAAGTAAATAATTTTTTCCAAACGAAATAAAAGTTACTTTACTGAAATTCATTGGCTACAAAAGTTTTCTTTTTTTTCCTGTTATAATTCTGAAAGAAAGAGATTCAACTCACCTGGTCAGACCTTTGACTCTATATTTTTAAAAAATCTGAATGTCAAGAACAGTGTAATAAAGATTGTTTAGAAATTGTGTGGGAAATAAATCTAAATTTCCTGGTTAAATATTATCTGTAATGTTCAGCATCGTACTTATAAAAAGCTACCATTTATTAGGTACTTGCTAAGGGCTCAACGCTAAGGGTTTACTTAATACAAATAATCTCATTTAATTCTCACAAGGTCACATTGTTCTCAGAGGCGATTAAGTAACATGCCCAAACAGGTATAGCCTAGTACTAAGTGCACTGCACATCTTTGAACCCAAGCAAGAACACTCAGGAGCCCACACTCAAACTCTCATACCAACATCTACAACATCTACAATGAACAATGTATCTGTCCTTCATTTACTAGATTAGATAAACTTCAGGGTTGTTTCCAGCTATAAGCCTATGGAGGGCCTGCGCCGAAACTCTCCTAGATCTCAACCCTGGAATATGCACGAAGGAATCTTGAATACATGCTTTTTGATTAGGATGATAATAATTAAAAATAAAATTATATGAATGATCTGACTAGACCTGACTAGACCAATTTAATAAAATCTACAATACTGACTAGACCAATTTAATAAAATCTACATCACCATTCCACTAAAGATACATTTTAGAGTCTTGATGATTTAATAGAAGATTGCTACACTGCAATTCCCAGCTGTACGAAACCTATTCTCAAGCATGATCATTATAATCTCGTGCTTTATTAAACATCTGAAAGGAATGGCATAATGGTCCTTCAAGGACAGCTCCATTAGGGGAAAAAAAAATAGAATAATCTACAGTATAATGTGTTTAAAATGCTTTTTAAAATATTGTTGTCATTAAGGTGATCAGCACCTGGGTTATTCTCATTGAAACAGCCTGAGGTCTGCTGATTAAAGAGAGAGCTATACCCCCTTTTCCTGGCTCATTAAATGAACCAAAGATATAATCCCCACACCTCTTCCTATAGTCTAGTTTCATTAGGACGAAAATCCGCAAAACACAGATATCAGTGCAATAAACTAGGTTGAGAAAAGAGGAATGGGATGATACATAGTTTTATTGACCAATAAAATTTAATTGACTGTCTATATTCTCACTTAGAAATTGGTCAAAATGGCCCCCAAATTCAGTTTGATACTAACAGAGCTTCCTTTTCAAGTCAGAACATGCTTTTCCAAAAGCACAAGCCTACCATTCTTCATCTTCCCTTGGCCAAAATTATATCAGGTCTTCAGAATGCATCTTGTCCAAGAGTTAATTAATATTCCCCAGTCTACATCTTAAATTGCATGTGGAACCTACTGGTCTGAAAAATGATAATAAGATTAATAAAACTTACATATCTATTATAACATAAAGTCTACAATTTTCATGTCTGTTTCCATTTTTAAATGCTCACATCGACAATATTGATTCCCATTTTCCAGATGAGGAGAATGAGGCTCAAAAAGATTACATGACTTGGGCTTCCCTGATGGCGCAGTGGTTGAGAGTCCGCCTGCCGATGCAGGGGACACGGGTTCGTGCCCCGGTCCGGGAAGATCCCACATGCCGCGAAGCGGCCGGGCTGGTGAGCCATGGCCGCTGAGCCTGCGCGTCCGGAGCCTGTGCTCCACAGAGGGAGAGGCCACAACAGTGAGAGGCCCGCGTACCGAAGAAGAAGAAAAAGAAGATTACATGACTTGCCTGAGCTGACATTGATCTTAAACGGCTAAAAGAGGATTCCAAGCCAGAACTTCCAACTGGCCCTGGGCTCTTTATAGGACTTGGTCTTTTTAAGTTAAAAATTTCCCCTTACCTGGCCCTTGCCATACAGCACAAATTCTCCAGAACATTATTATACTCTTTGTAAATGAATCTGTAAATGGTTTGTGAAAAATGAACCTCTTACGCTCATCAGGCAGCAGACAGTGATAACTGTTACCTGCCTGCTGGGGAGCTGAAGGCAAGTTAGTAAATCTCTCTGAAACTTAACTTTCTCTTCTTAATATCAAAATAATAACATACTTGCCTTTGAGAGAAATCAACAAAAGAGCATGTCAGAGGAACTCGGAACTCGGCACAGAGTGAGTTCCCAAGTCCTACTTAATATGCATCTCAGGTTGAGCATTATCAAAACCTACGTGATAATTAAAGCTGTGAATGTAGTTTCTTTCTTTTCAAAGATGGAACTGTTGGAGGTTAAGTAAGTGGAGAGTAGACTTGATGGTTTGGTCATTTGTAAAATAGGAAATAAAAGAGCATTGGGAGGAGATTGACATAGGAAAAGAGCAAAAAGGTAAAGGCTGAGGGAAGTAAAAAAGAAGAATTTAAAGAAAAATGATACTTACACATATATGCACATATCAGCCTCTGGATAATAACTGAATGACCCAAAGCAGGTATAGCATTCATATCCTTATTAAATCTTCTCACTAAACCTATGATATTATTATTATTATTATTGTCCCCATTTTACAGAAGAGTCAATTGAGGGACAGAGAGGTTAGGTATCTTACCCAAGGTCACACAGCTGAGATTCAAACCCTGGCTCTCTGACTCCAAAGTCTGCACTCTTATTCCATACTGTTCTGCTCCTGGTCTGAGCTGGGAGTCAAAAGCAGCAGAGGGGTAGAGTAGATGCTGAAAATACTCAATTACTCAACTACAGGACATCTGTGTTGAAGGCAGAAACCACCTGAGTGTGCTCTGGTTTGGACAGACCTGGCCCAGTGCAGCAGGTCACTAGGGGCTTGGGATGATGAGACACAAAGCAGACACTGTTGTTTGTGCACTTGCCAAGACCGTTGAGGGATCACTTAAATTGAGAGGTTGTGGCTGAAAGACAGTAAACTTCCCCAGCAATCCATTCTAAACGTTGAGCTTGTGAGGACTGTCCTTTCGCTGAAAGCTCAGGGAGGGCTGGGCTTCCCCCTCAGTGTGGCATCCTCAGGGCTCTTCTTAGGCTCCTCCCTTCCCTCCTTACTCATAAACACAGCCACTTGAGCTCATCCGTCAGCGGCTCCTTTGCCACACAGACCCTATCCGCTGACGCCCTTCAGTACCAGCTCTGCAGTCAGAGGCAGCCCAGGCCAGGCTGTACCATTGCTAGTTGTGTGACCTTTAACCTCCTTGATATTTAACCTCCTTGAGCACATCTCCATCTACAAAAAAAATGGTACAACAGGATCTAACTCCCAGGGTAGGTGCAAAGGTACAACAAAATTATGCCTGTAAAAGTAATCTGGTGTTCTATAAATATGTACTGAATATGGTTGTCAGTAGCAAATATTACTTAATGAACGGCGGGACTGACTGTTTCTCGACCCTCACTGTGGGTGAATCCATCTCAACTTTAAGGATGATCTACAAATCACCTGGATTAAGTAGTTTAAGGAATTGGATGTGACATCAGATATAGGGCCACCTCTTTCCAGCACGCCCAACAATGGTGCTTTGCTGTAGCTGCTGCTGCCGACATACCCGCCTATAGCCAAGGTACCCTGAGCCATTATTATATATCATTAATGTCACTTTTAGCACTGGAAAACTGCTTTTCTGCCATTTTTATGAGTAATGACTCACCCGTGCCTGGGACACAGTTACTATTGTTAGCTCTTCTCTCATAGAAGTAGATGGTTTGGAACACACAAAAGAGTTGGTATCAGAATCAGGATAAAAGCTGCCTCACTTGCATTGCAGAGTCCAATCCTCATTGCCCAGGATTAAAATACACTTATATTTTCAAAGCAAATAATTTTCTCAATTAGCCCAAAAGTACACCCAAGTAGAATTTTTTTTTTTTTTTTAAACTGGAGTAATTCCAGTTGACAAATTTAGGGATAATGAATTCTGGCCAAATCTGAGAATGATTATGGAAATTTAAAGGATGCCAGTTTAGATATCAATTTCTAGGAATGGATACCTAAGAATAATGGTAAAACTTAAATAAAATATTGCTTATGATGGAAAGGAACTTTATTTTAAAGCTAAGGAAATGGAGGCCATAACTCAAACGACCTAGTTACACACCTAGTTAGTATAAGAACTAGCGTTAAAACCAAAGTCTCGGGCTTCCCTGGTGGTGCAGTGGTTGAGAGTCCGCCTGCCGATGCAGGGGACACGGGTTCGTGCCCCAGTCCGGGAAGATCCCACATGCCTGGGAGCGGCTAGGCCTGTGAGCCATGGCCGCTGAGCCTGAGAGTCCGGAGCCTGTGCTCCGCAACGGGAGAGGCCACAACAGTGAGAGGTCTGCGTACCGCAAAAAAAAAAAAAAAAAAAAAAAAAAAGTCTCTTTCCTCCAAGTCCAGTGTTATTTTTTTAAAAGCATTATAAATATACGGGCATGAAAACCTAAGGCATTCCTATTACTTTATGAGCAACCAGGGCCCTCCTAGTCTAATACTGGGAAAGCCCAGATGTATTTCTCTCTAAATTTAAGAATAGCCTAGAGAGGGCATATGGTCCAGTAGTGGTTGATCGTATGGTCACGATCCATTTCCAATGTAGGAAGAATGGTCTAGTTGCAAAGGGTAAAGGCATAGAGCCACCTTGACCTTCAGACCCTTCCCGAAATTTTCCATTTCTCCTTAATTATATACATTAGGAGATCAAGATACAATAATCTATGGTACTAACTTAAGGTGGCTGAGATACTGGGCAAATAAATTGTTTGAAGCAATTTTACTGCTAAAAAATTGAGAATTTATTGTCTCTGTCTGGCATTTATTGTCATTGACATCTGTGAAGATTTTCAGACAAGAATGTATTGTCTTCCACATCCCACTTCAGTTCAGTGCACTGTATTCCATTCAGGACTTTTTTTAAGAACATCTGTTTAAAATGATTTTATTAATTCCTTTTGGTGTATTTTTTGACACGTCTACAAATTACAGATCATAAATTTTCTAATAACAAATCGTTCATAGACCTCTAGGCAGAACCTAACATGAGAATCTAAATATAGAATTGGTATTCACCTATGCACCCAAGTAACTCTTACATAATGGAAGCCATGTTTGCTATCACTGAGATCATCAGTAGACAAACTCCAGTAACACGGAATATAGTGCAGTGGGACAGTTTCTCTTAGGTCTAGTGAACTGTGCAGAAAGGCTATAATTTTACTCTCATTATAGTCTCTATCTTATCTCATTGTTTTCTTAAAAAATATCATATTTAGGAATTCCCTGGTGGTCCAGTGGTTAAGACTTTGCCTTCCAATGCAGTGGGCGCAGGTTCGATCCCCGGTTGGGGAGCGAAGAACCCACATGCCTCGCAGCCAAAAAGCCAAAACATAAAACGGAAGTAATATTGTAACAAATTTAATAAAGACTTTAAAAATGGTCCACATCAAAAACCTCTAAGAAAGATATCATATTTGACTTGAAGCTTAAGGTATATGTTTCCTGGGAAGTTTGCACTCAGACCATTATTCCTTCATTGTGAATTATTGGATCACTGGCCCACTTTCCACTGGTGTTCAGAAGAGCAGAAGGAGAATTAGGTGTAATACTGTTTGTTTACAAATATCTACACAGCATCTCACTTTATTCTGCAGAACTTTTCGACCATCACCCGCCATTAAATCCCACAGTGCCTTTCCCAGCTCATGACTGGAAGTAACCACGGGAGGCTGGGACTCCAGTGCTGGGCTATGAGCCTGCAAAAGGGCATGGCTGCTGCTGAAAGAGCGAGGGCTTGCATGCCTAGCAGCTGACGAGCAAGGGCTTCGCTGCCACCCTACAGGGTTCCTTCCTCGACCCAAGGCCCACATATAAGGAGACTGTGCCCAGACTCTTCCCCAGAGAACCCAAATAAAAAAGTAATTTGTGCAGTGAATGCTGGTTTTGTTGTCGCAGAAACAGGGAACTTCGGTCAGCTATTTTTTAACTATTTACATTCTGAAAATGGATATTAATGGATGTATGTACTTGTTTGGCTATGATACTCTTATTCATCTTAATTGTTGACTTTTACTGTTCTGTCTATACCCCCATTGCAGTTAATTACCCAAACACGTTTGTCATTTTAAAAAAGTTTTTTTTTAATCAAGAGCAAGCTATGATACCTTCTCCACGAAACTCTTATCTCTTGGCTTGGTGACACTTGTACTTTCCTGTTCTCATCTATTCTGAATTGTCCTTTCTCTGTTTCTTTCTCTTCTCCCTCATTTTTCTTCTGTCCCTTAGATGAGTATGAATGCAAGGTTCCGACCTCTCTTCTGTCTTAATCCCTAACACATCCCCTGAGCTGTGGCACTACATTCTAATTACTGAACATGTTCACATCTATTTCCAGCTAACTGCCTAATCAGGCTATTTGTATTTCAGTTCTCGGCATTCATTCCATAGCCTAGTCAAGTGCACACACACACACACACACACACACACACACACACACACACACACACACAGGACCAACTCCTCCTTCTAATTTCCCTAATGCTATTTATTGTACCAATATTCTCTGAGTCTATCAGATTCAAACCTGTAGCCATTCTTGATTCTTTTCTCTCCATCATGAAATTATTCCCATCACGGGTGCTTCGTGTTGGAATCAGGGTTGCACAAGCTTTCTGACATGGCTTTCTTCTTTGAGTCAACATTTAATTTACTTTGGATGAAACCATGCACCTCTTTGGTTGTATTAATCTCATGCATAAAATACTCTGGAACTACCCCATGAAGCTTCAATGTAATTTAGTGCAATTACAGGCAGACCTCATTTTATTGCACTTCACTTTACTGTGCTTCGCAGAAACTGAGTGTCTTACAAATTGACGTTTTTGTGGCAACCCTGCGTCAAGCAAGTTTACTGGCATCAGTTTTCCAACAGCATTTGCTCACTTCCTCTCTCTTCTGTCACATTTTGGTAATTCTTGCAAGATTTCAAGCTTTTTCATTGTCATTTGTCCCAGTGATCTGTGATCAGTGATCTCTGATGTTACTATGGTAATTGTTTGGGGGTGCGTGTAAGACGGCAAACTTAATCGAGAAATGTGTGCTCCACGGACTGGCCGTTCCCCCATCTCCCTCCCTCTCCTGGAGCCTCCCTATTCCCTGAGACAGAACAATATTGAAATCAGGCCAGTTAATAACCCTACAATGGCCTCCATGTGTCCTAGTGAAAGGAAGAATCAATCAATTCAGCAAACTTCACTGTTGTCTTATTTTAATAAATCGCCCCCCGCTGTCAGCAACCACTGCCCTCATCAGTCAGCATCTGTCAGGATGGAGGTGAGACCCTCTGACAACCAGAAGATTACGTCTTGCTGAAGGCTCAGATGTTGGTTAGCATTCTTTAGCAATATTGTTAATTAAGGTATGTATATATTTTTAGACATGATGCTATTGCACACTTAACAGACTGAAGGAGAGTGTAAACATAACTTTTCTATGCACTGGAAAACCCCAAGATTCGTGTGGCTCGCTTTATTGCCATATTCTGTAATATTCACGCCATGTGGTGGTCTGGAACCGAACCCACAATATCTCTGAGGTCTGCCTGTAATCTGACACTTAAGACTCTATCAAATGTAGGCACGAGGCATGTCTGTGCAAGCTTACCTTCCCATTCTAACCTTTTGTGTCCTGTTCTCCTAAATGCCCAAGCCTTCCTATCTGAACACCTGCTCTTTCCTTAGGCTTATCTCTTTCCTCTACAGCTACTGAAATGTTACCCTCTTCCAAGGCTCAGCTCAAACGAGATTTCCTCTGAGACGCCTTCTGTACCTACTCCTGGGAACCCCTTTTTCTGTCCCTGAACAGCTGCAGCACTGTAGACCACTCCTACTACATCTATTCCCTGACTTGTCCCATTTGCATCTGTGTCATAACTCACGACCTTTCCGTCAGCATCTTGACACTGCACCTATCTGACCACTGTAGCTCCCAGGGCATCCAGCACGTGGCCTTGTACACGTAAGGAAAGCATATGTTGAACCTTGAACGATGGGTATTCGAGCTCCCAGAAAGAGGGAAGAGATGCTATAAACCAAGGAATAGAGGGATCACAACGTAGAACTGACCAGCAATAAGGAAAATAAACTGTGTGTGTGGGAGCTGCATGGATCTCTTCAAATGCACTTTGAGTTTCATGAAGTCCGGTACCTTCAGTGACCCAAATGTCCACACCCCACGGAGGACTCTCAGATCCCTAATGTCAGGCGATCCTTTCCCAGCCCCTTCCTCACTCCTGTCCCTGTGCCTGGACACCTCAAACCCCTCCCAGATTCCAAGGGCCTTTGCTGCAAGTTTTGCTCTGAATCTTTATCCCAGCCATTAAACCTGGGCTTACCTCTCCTTCCACCTAACATTCCAGGTTGGCAGCTGGATTCTTTGCATTATGCTGTGGCTACACCTTGTTAATCTTTCCTGTCCCCTGAGTTTTGGATTTTAGTTTGGGTTTCTCAGTACTGTCCTCATGCCTCCTCCGACATAAACTCCTACGTTGGAACCTCAGCCAGGAGCCGCCTACCTGTTGAAGGAGCTTTTGATACCAAGTGCCCACCTCCTGCAAAGCCCCTGCCAAGCTCCAGCCACTGGTCCACGTGCCCCTACTGGTCCTTACGGTGAACTCTCCCTTGCACTGGCTCTTGCTGCCCTGGATATTTACTTTGGCAGCCCCACTGGATCTGCTCCAAGAGTACGCAACTGGATATCCATCCACAGTGCCCAGAGCAGCCAGGTGAGAAGGTCTGAATTAGGCCCCTGGACCCTTGCTCTCTGGCCCTTTCTGCTCTAGCTGACCTGGATCTGACCACAGATGTGACAAGTTGGCAGGAGGCCAGCTGCAGAGGACCTAGAAACACAGAGCACAAACACCATGCCACCGTCAGAGCAGTCGGGATCGGCTGTTGCCTCTCTAGCCGCTTCTGCCCTTGGGTGACCCTGTAAGGTTGTGGTCACAAATATATAAAGGAATCTGTTTCAGAGAAGCGGAGCATTTTTAAGAGGCAAGACATTGAAAATATCATCCTAAGCTGCTATACTTCTGTAATAGGTACATAGCACGCGTCTGAGCAATAAATACTAGCACTTTGAATTGCTCCAAAACCATTGAAATAAACCAAATTTCATTTTTAATGCATGCAATAAACTTTTTCCCTAGGATATCAGTGAAGAGCGCTCCAACTAAAAGAAAAAAATAACAACTGACTTGTTCTGTACATTCCTACGGCTCAGAATAAATAGATCAACTAACTTTAATGCTGGCAGGTTTACAGTTCTCACAGAGAAGGGAAATTAAAGCCAAACTGAAGATAAAAAGTAAGTATTTTTTATATTTATGAAGTCTTAAAATTACAGAGCTGAACATATAAGGTCAATACAGAGCTGGCAGAGAGCTGCAGTTAGACAGCTCCCACGTTAGCTTTCTTTCCTAAAGTGAGAAAGTGTGATCTAGGGGGTGGAGATGTGGGCTGAGCGGAGACCAACGACGAGCTTTGGTTCCAGGGCTGCAGGCAAACTCTTCATCTTGAATAAACGTTTACAGGTAAATCCCCAACTCTCGGCTCTGGCTAAATCCCTTCCCAAAGATATGTCAAAATATGAATTGTGAAATGTAACACTCTCTACAGTATTTGCAAATTATCATCACGTCTTTATTTTGCAATTATTTTGTGTTTATATTCCTAGGTATTTGCATTTCCTCACCCACGCGCGGTAAGCTCCACAGGACAAGATTTCTGAGTGCCGAGAATAAAGCCTGACACGTGGCCGTGTCTCAAAAATCTGTTGAATGAATACATTTTTATTCTTACTATGATCCCCTCAAAAGACCTTACTAACCTTAGCACCTATTCAATGTCCCCAAAAAGAAAAAATCTGCTTGTTCACTAAATATATAAGGGCCATAGATAGAAACACTGTAATTTAAGGTGTCACTTTCAAAGGTAACATTTTATTTTATCACTTTGAAAGCCTGTCTCTAAAGCATGAGAAAGAATATTAATCTTCCTTTTGTTTATCTCTCTGATCACTAGACGTTTATTAACATTTAATTGTCTTGAATTTGAATTTGTTTTCCAGGAAGCTTCGAAGAAATAGCACACTCTGAGTAAATCCTTGTAAGATATTAGTTTTTGATCTTAAAGGACAGTTAATTTAGCTTGTTTACATGACAGATTTGGACAGAGTTAAAGGTTAAATTCTACCTTGGAAGTCTAAATATAACTGACAGTTGATATTAATAATTTTATAATTAATGAAACTATGATTAGAATTGTCTAAATATCTTGTGCTAGTAAAAAGTGTCATGATTCTGACTCATCCTCCTGGGATATGACCTGACTTTTGAATTTTCATTACCCCTAGAATTATCAGCTTCAAAACAGCATTTATGAAAAGAAATTAACATAAACCTTTAAATGAGGTTTTTCTGAAAAGCTACTTGCACGTATAAAATTGAAAGTCAACAATGAAATTACTTAAATTAATCATTCCTGCATTTACTCAGCACATAATTATTGAGTGCCTGGAGTGTGTTGTTTACTCTGCTAAGTTCTAAGGAATGCAAAACTAAAACCAAAGCCAAAACCAAAACCAATCCATAAGATACTATCCTTATTCTTGAGGAGTCTAGCGGAGGAGTCACTTTTTGTTGATTTCATAAGCATTGGTATTTACAAATACAACATGGCTTGGGTTCACATTAGGCTGGAAGCTCCATGAGGGCAGGAGCTAGTCTGTGCTGCTCACCATTGAATCTCTAATGTCAGGAGTATCAATAAGTATGTATTTCTTTGTGGCGCTTTCCAAGGTGCTGATGCATTAGAAAGACAGATGTGAAAACAGAGAACAACATACACTGTGACAAGTGAGATAATAAAAGAATGCACAGGGAGCTTTATTGCTTAATGGAATACCTTAGTTGGCCTCCAGAGGGCAAAGAAATACACACTGTTGGGCTGAAGCCCCATTGGGATGAAGCATTATCATGCCAGGCATGAGAGGGTGCTCCCGGCAGACAGACCCGCAAGTACCAAGGCATGGGAGCGGGAAAGAACTCGGCATACTCTAAATCCACAAATGTTTTGTTACAGCTAACAAGGAAATTTGAAGAGTACTGTGGACATAATCAGAATTTTTCTCAGGTTTCCTTATAAACTGTTACCTAAGCAAAAACAATGCTTTTGCAAGTAATCAAAATGAAAAATTACTATTGATTTATTATAATTATTAAATCAAAGGATAAAGAATCTTTCACTATATCATTTACAAAGTTGAAGAGTTTTCTTTTCCAATATTAGTATTTTTGATGACTTTCACAAAAAGAGTTCAACAAGTTTTATATAAGTCTGGAATTAAATCAGAGTTGCAGCTGTTCCTGATGCAATGAGGATTTAATATTCTAATCTTCTATACTCTGAATAAGCCAGCAGGGAAACCTCAAACCCCACACCACCCTTTCCCCCAGTCTGATGAACTATCTCAACTGTATATTGAAAAACACAAATAAATTATTACATGCATCCAACCAACAAATAAATGATGATTCCTGGAGGCTGGAGAGTTTCTTTATTTTGTGTGCACACCCAGGAATAACTTCTCCTGAATGCCTTAGGAGAATAAAGCCAAAAACGCAAGTGAGGCTGGTCACCCTTGGAGAAATGGAGAAGGAAAAACAGCTCTTGTCCTTTGGGATAGGGCTTCGGGGATGAGGGAGGGTAGGGACAAGACATAGTGCCATTCACAGGAGGGCAACCAGGGTGCTAGTGCATCTGAAACTCAGCTGTATGAGGAATGACTGAAGGTCTAGGGTATTTAGGTTGAAGAACTGCATAGTGAAGGGAATAATGAACTGTCTTCAAACGTGGTAGGGAAAGTGTGATGGTTAATTTTATGTCTCAGCTTCACTGGGCCATAGGATGCTCAGATATTTACCTGCTCAAACATTATTCTGGGTGTTTCTGTAAAGGTATTTTGGATGAGATGAGCATTTAAATCAGTAGACTGAGTAAAGCAGATTGCCCTCTCTTGTGTGGGTGGGCCTCATCCAATCAGTTGAAGGCCTGAATAGAACACAATACTGACCATCCCCCAATTAAGAGAGAATTCTCCAGCCTGACAGCCTTCAGACTGAAAAATATGCTCTTCCTGAATCTACAGCAGCTTCCAGCCTTTGGACTTGAGCTGGGATACCAGCTCTGCAGATCTTGGACATGCCAGCATCCACAATCATGTGAACCAATTCCTTATAATAAGTCTAGATATATATAGAGAGAGATGGGGAGGGGGGGAGAGAGATAAATGTATCTCCTCCTGGTTCTGTTTCTCTGGAGAACTCTGACTAATATAGAAAGTAATAATGAAGGAGGAACAGCATGAGAAAACATGAAAAGTTAAGTTAGTATAAGACATTTTGGGGTGACAGTGGAGAGGACAGTTTATATAAGCAGAGTTCTCATAGCGGCACTGTGGAGAAGAAGATGGAACAGTTAAATTGGAACCATAAGCTTGATTCCTGCAGGTGTCCACATCACTGGATGTCTTTGAGGGGGTGGGGATATAATTAGCACAATGTTTCAGGAAGATGTGTCTGGATACAAGGCAGAACCTCCTGGAAGAGGAAGCGTCTGGAGGTCCTGGGTCTAGTCACATGCTGAGGAAGAGTAAGCTTCTCTACAGAAACCTAGTTTTCAATCAAAAGAACTGGAAAACATTTTCAGTTAAAAACTGGGTTGGCCAGGGAGGGAAGGGGGAGCCACAGTGCAATGAAAACAAAATCATTGAACAAAATGTAAGAAGACTGGGTTTTGTCCTTCTCTAAACACTACAATTTTGTGATTTTTTGTACTTTTTTTTGCCATTTCTCCTAAATAAAGCTTCACAGTGGAAGAGAATTGTCATGACTTCCTTGGGTGCTTCAACTTTCAAAAAAATTTCTAGGATAAAAAAAGGATTCACAGGCCTTAAAACACCCCATGGTCTTTTAAACCAAAAGCAAACGACAGAGCAAGCAACACTAAGACCTAAAACTGGAACCTTCCCCATTGCAGCAGATCAACACAACTGCTCATAGGAAACACTGGCCAAATCCCGAAAAACCCAGACTACAAATGAAGACAAGGCAGAAACAATCATGGCGGCAGATAACGCAGTGAGACTGTATAAAGGGTAGAGTTGATTAAAATGCCTAAGTTGAGGGCTTCCCTGGTGGCGCAGTGGTTGAAAGTCCGCCTGCCGATGCAGGGCACGTGGGTTCGTATCCCGGTCTGGGAGGGTCCCACATGCCGCGAAGTGGCTGCGCATGTGAGCCTTGGCCACTGGGCCTGCGCGTCCGGAGCCTGTGCTCCGCAACGGGAGAGGCCACAACAGTGAGAGGCCCGTGTACCGCCAAAAAAAAAAAAAAAAAAAAAAGAATGCCTAACTCTCTTTCTCTCTCTCTCTCTCTGGGCCTTTCACTTTTTTGACGACAAGGGAACCACTAAGGTTAATCTTAAGGAAAACTATTCTATTATATTTAAGTTTCAAAAGCAATACTAAGAAAGTAATAAATATCTCATTCATATAGTACCTTTAGTTTGTCTCTAATGAAAGATATCTACTGATGGTAGGCTCTGTTTCCAGTGACTTTTAAGGAATAAAAAATACTAGATAGAGGGGCTGGGCAAACCCCACAACGAGGAAAGAGACCCTAGAATTGCTGGTGGATTTACTATGAGCTGATTTTGGCACCAAGTTGATATCCTGATGTTACTAGCTGCCTGAGCCGTACGGGACCTTGCCTGAACCTTCACCCATGCCCTAAACCCCCAGCTGTTCCCTCCAGGTTGAATTTCTTCTAGAGGATGTTTACTGTACCCCTACTGATAGGAGCTCTCCCCAGTATCTCCCCATCTCCACTCTGCTCCCACAGAGCTTGTTAGTAACAGCAAGCTTTCATCTGTTTATTTCCATAAAATAGCCCAACCGTTGCCAGGGACAACAATGCCACAGACTTTAAGAACCCAGACCACTGGAACTTTTCACTTCTGGAACTTACCATTTTCTCTCTGGCATCAGCCTTGGGCTACCCAGATCATATTCTCCTCCTACTATTACCTGTAAAGGAATTTGCTGGCCCTCTAGGAATTTTCCTTACTTGGTCTCAGGCCAATGCTGAAATATGTATTCTAGGGTAAATGCCCACTGTGACTTGAGAGTTTATTTTAAATTGAATCCTTAATATGCAAATATGAGATTCACCTGGGGCACCATAAGAATGAAATCTATCGTCCATCCTGTCTTGCGCTCTTACATTAAAGGGAAGAAGAGTAATTTTTAACACACCCCTACGATGGTTTTATGCAAATTCTTCAAGCTAGGCAAATTATTTTTGTGTTAGAATTTTTCAACGCCATAAAAACAGGAGTTAATTTACGTGGCATTTTAAAGCGATGTTAGGCACATTGTAAAGCTATTTCATCTCATTTATAAAGAAGAGTGAACATAAAAACAGGCCATGGCATAATTAATCGTGAAATGATTTATGGCATCAACTGTTTCTCCATTCATAGTTATGCATTTTCTGTAGCTGGTACAAGCTCCTCCCCTCTAGACCCCAATCCCTGCCCTTACCCCAGGAGAGGAACGGTATCAGGCAAAATGCACAATATGGGGCTTAAACTCTCTAACACACCTGCACACATGCACACACACCTGCATGCACACCATATCCTATAATAATTTTTCAAACTTTGCTGCACACTAGAATTTCCTGGAGAGCTCTAAAAATAGTGATACCTGGGTTCCACTCCCAGAAGGTCTGCTTTAATTGGCTTGGTGAGCAGCCTGGGGCATTGAGATTTTTAAAAGTTCCCAGGTGAGGCTAATGTAAAGTCCAGATTGAGATTTACTACATTAAAGAACTTTAAGAGTATTAGGCAAATCTACAATATGGAATTTAAATCCCCCCACGTGAAATAACTTGAAGAGTAAACTCAAAGGTTGTTCCACTTCTAATTCACCCTGGAATTTATTATAGCAAGTTCAACAAATATTTCATGAGCACCTACTATGTGCCAGGCGCTGCAGAAGGCCCTGGAGATACAAGAACAAATAAGACAGACATTCCCTGTCTTCACAGAGTATAGGGTTCAGCAGATGTTTGTGGGCAGCGTTTTCTACTTCCTGTATTCCAGCCAATACCTGTTCTTGATATTTAAACTGTATCAGGTGATCCAAGTAGGTATTGGATTTTTCTACTTGGAACTTCTGTTTTTAAATTTCTTATGAATACAGATGAAAACTCATGAACTCACATATCTTTATAACAGCAATAAGAACACAGGTCATAACATGATTTTGAAACCAATGAGCACTTCAAAGAATCACCCGAAAGATAAACAGGAAACATTATCTCTTTATGAAGATTTGATCCTCTATTGTGACGTTTGTAAGAGAAGCACAACTGTACTTCCCACTCTTGATAATAATGGTCTGATCTCCATCAGAAGTACAGTACTGAGTTGCATCACTCTTCTCCTTCCTGTGATTATTGATGTGGGTTTGAACATAATTTTAAATAAGCTCTAAAATATTTCCTAAACTTTTCAAAAGAGTAGTTTGGGCTATAAAGGGAGCACAGGACAGTAGATATGCCAGCATCATTTGTAGAATGTCGTTTTATTTCTCTTGACTATGTTCAGCTGAGAAGTCAGCTCACAGTGGCTGGATGAGGTAACTTGAAATAACTGCTGCATTCTTACATGGGAGAACATGAGCACAATGGGCTGAGTTATCAAATTCATAATCCAAACACAGAGCAGAAATTTGAGCAGGAATTGATTCAAAAGTAAAACAAATTTTAGTCCTGCATAGAACCCACCACAACTTTCTACACAGGCTGCATAAATAATGCCAGCAAGACTTCGAAAGCAGTATCCAGAGATGTTCTCAAACATTTCCATTACGTATTCACCAGACAAGGAGTGCATTTTCCATTTTGTAATTATCAAAGATTCGTATGATTCTCTCTAGAATACCAATTTTGAAAGAAGTTTCTTCACTGTTATAATTTCCAGATATTCCTCTTAGTACAAGCTTCATTGCAAAGCAATACATGTGTGAATTTCTAACAAGGTTCATTTTTCAATAGTATAATGAGCCGAAGTCACTCCCTGGTAGACTGCTGTGCCTTCCAGGCCATTAGGGGCCCACTTATCGCATTGCATCAGACATCCACTAGCGAAGACGGCATCGCAGCATTTGATGCAAACGTCATGCATGCGCAAGAAAGCAGAAAGATGAGGGACTCAAAGCTGGAAAATATTCATATTTTCATTTTGTGGGTCAAGAATGAAGACTAACAGAAGATAGTCTTGAAGATCATAACTAAAACAAAATAAAGATACCTAACAGTGATTTCTACCTGCTCAAGCCCCTGCTTGATCATTTTCAGGGACAAAGCACTCACCACTTCATTTGGAAGCTTATTCCACGGTTAGACTGTTGCAGTGAAGAATTCCATCTACCCACCATCAGTGCTCTGGTATAACACAGTTTCTATCTACCCGTTCTGCCACATGCTAGCCATATAAATATTTAAAGAAACTTACCATGTTTATTATAAGCCTTTTCTTTCTGAATTCAGTTCCAGAAACAGTTCCCTGTACTATACAGCTTCAGATGTCCTTCCATTGGATTCAACCTACTTTGAATGCTCTGTGGTTTGTAGTAATCCCTGTCAGTGAGTTAGTCTCCAAATTAGATACAATATTCCAGATTTGAGTTTACCAGGGCAGATGTCTATGAGAATATATCCTCCCCTGTTCTGCCCTTTTGTTGCTATGCCATGCTGTGGACATGGGGTAAGTTCACGGTCTGCTGAAGCTCTCAGGGTCTCTTTTAACATTAACTGTTGTCAAGTCATGTTGGGTCTCCCCAACCCTGAACTAATACAGATAAGGTTTTGAATTCAGTACTTTATATTTATTCCCGTCATATATCATAACCGTGGTTGAAATACGTCATTCCATTCTGTTAAGAAAACGTTTTGATTCTGTCATCTATTCTTGGCCTTGGCCTGTTCAACATTTTTTTTTCTAAATAACTTCTATGAAGACATGTTTTAAAATGTATTTGCCATCCTTCATACTTTGTGTCTTACACAAAACTCAGAAGTGTGTTTTCCATGTGTAACTGAAACACAATTTACCC
This sequence comes from Leucopleurus acutus, assembly GCF_964270905.1. NCBI lineage: Eukaryota > Metazoa > Chordata > Mammalia > Artiodactyla > Delphinidae > Leucopleurus > Leucopleurus acutus. The sequence goes on along the minus strand of NC_139160.1, from coordinate 65,418,223 downwards.
ACACTTTCCTAAAATGTTACTTAGACAGAAAAAGAATAGATCCTGAAATTGGTTCCTCTTATACAATGATTATAGGAGAACGTCCTGGTCAAGAAATTGGCTTGGCTCTAAATTTAAGGGAAACTATATTAATTGCAAAGTTTTTGCTCGATATAGCTAAGAGCAAAGAGTTGGCCCACAGGGAATAGGTGGGCCATTTTTTTATATCATTATAGATTTCAGTACAAAGAACAAACATCTGCAAATCAGTAATGGTCTTTCATGGGCAGAGGCAACTGTAAAGGTTATGCTTCTTTTTCTCAACATGTGTTTTGTCTTGTCGCTGAGACAAGGTTCTTGAGTTTGGGTGTCACTACCCAATGGATGAATACCAAAATGAGTAGACCTATTATACCACAGGCTGGCAAGCAGACTTTGAACCAACCAGACCTGGGAGAGGAGGGTAGCTAAGGTCTTCCAGGGAGTTATTCTAGACTGAATAAATCAGGTACTGAGTAATGCACTGCTACGTCCCAGATTGTCTTGAGGGAAGATGGGAAGAGAGACAGAATCCTGTCTGTGAGTAGGGGTTGCATTCCCCATAGGGGGTCAAACTATGGATGTGTGAAGATATGAATATGGGCATGTAAAGAATTAAAAACCATTGTGTCTTTTCCGTCATAGCACTAGTTTCTAACTGAAAGCATCATGTTTATTTGATATTTTTTGAGTAGGGTTACCCATCACATTTTTTTCACTTGTGTCCTGGCACCTAGAACAGTGCCTGGAGAGCCTCTCGATGACTATGTGAGGCTACAGGGACATATTGAAAGACAGACCCGGACAGGGCGGGACTTGAAATTAGCAAAGCAAGAACCTAGACCGTGTCCCAAGAGAAAATCCCTATTAAAGATTAACCTTATTAGTCCTTTTCCCTTTAGTGCACACCTGAAGAGGTCACATGAGCAGTAAAGGGATAGAGAGGTAGAGGTCAATGTAGTCACCTCCATGTTTACCACTCTGCTAAGTTCATAGGAAGGAAGATAGAGCAAACATAGGGGACCGTGGTCAGGAAGTGAGAAAGGGACCAGGAATGAAGTGAATGCCCCTGATTGCATTAGCAATATGACACCAAGCTCCCCTTTACCACATACGCCCGAAAAAGTTGACTCTTGAAAGAGTGGGAAGCAGTTACTTTGTTTAATTATGTATTTGCATAATCATGAATAAAAACACCAAATGGGACTCAGATTACCTTGCAGATGACATGAATCTAGTACTTTGCATATAGGTGTTCAATAAGAGTCCATCTGACTCTGTTATCATGACATCCAATTTCTCCCTACTCACCACGAGCACATCCATACCAGTAGAAAAGCAGCTGGATATTGTAATAAAATAAAGATATACTGTATCTATGCTTTATGATTTTTTTCTCCTTCTGCCAGTCCAGTAATCCTAACCACAAATGGGAGAAAGTAACTTTGTCATGTCTTGTTCTTAATGAGCCAGGAACCATCTTTTTCTTATGTAATTGTTCAACGTAATTTGTTAAGTATTTGTTCCAGAGGTTTTGTGCCCCTGGGGATCCTTGAATCAAAAAGGTTTTAGATCTATAAATATGCATAGCGAATCCACAGGAGGTAAAAAATATTTTGATCCAATAAGACTGAGAAAAAAAGTAAAAACAAACCAAAAAAACTATCAGGAAATGCACACCATGTCAAATTTTATTCCTATAGTGTTATACTGGATTTCAACTGACATAAGAAGAACACTTTGTAAATTGTGGAAATGCCTCGAAATCAAATAATACAATGAGTTACAGTCTACCAAGAAAATCACTTCATGAATAATTTAGCACTGACGATGATACCTTATGTGCCGGGCCCCTGGGTGACTATTTTGGGCATCACAGTCGCAAGCCATGACTAATGGACAAACATTCCTAGAGGTTCCATGAGGTCACACAGCATCAGCTGATTGGAAGACGCACCTCCCGTCTGGCCCTGGGCAGACATCCTATCATCCCATTTTCAGAGTTTTTTCAGTAAAGTTATTATTCCCATTACATTTTGCATTTTCACAGCCCCTGTAATCATAGCTCCCAGGCACTATCCATTGCTAGTTTATTATAGTCATTTCAATTTTGCTAGTTAACTCTCAGGTCTCCTTACGTGCGAAGCCCTAAAATCGGTAGGAAGAACTGAAACTCTTAGGCACTCAAACCAGGGTACTTTCTCAGGAACCAGGAGTCCTGGGTTCTAATGCTGGATTTTCCACACATTGTCTCTGTGGCTAAGAGAAGTCACTTCTGATTTCTAGACCGCAGTCTTCTCATGGGTAAACTATCAGGCTTGGACTAAACAGCCTCTGATACCCTCTTCAGCTCTAAGATTTTCTGGTTTTGTACATCAGCGCTCTCAGGAAGATGTATCTGACACGTATCTATGCATAGACATGGATTAGTCTGTTCCTGGGGTCACTCTTACTCTATACTCCTTAAGTGCATTATCCATCCTGGTGCTTGCCAGCCTACAGCTCCCTGTGGAGGGCTCCATGTCAAATCTAATTCCTTAAGGTCCTCAGAACCAGAAATAAATAGGAATGCCTAGGGCTAATTTAGATGTCCCAAGCTAAGCAAAGAGAAGTGATTCCTTCATGAGACCTATTTTAGAACAAAAATGGTTTGCAGAGGGAAGTGAGGGAACGGCATTACGTCACAAGAGCATCTCAGTAACTGATGGCATAACTTAAAATGCCAATTTAAGAGGCTATCCTCAGAGAGGGATCCAATAACCAAAATTAAACACCGTTGACGAGGTCCCTTTGGCGGAGGAGGAATTGGGGATGCTGGGTTAGATAGTAGGGATCAGATAATGTCCCTAAATACTTCTTGACCTTTACGTGCTTATAATTTAGCAGCTAAAATGAATCAAACATTTAAGTGAAGGGACAAGTTAAAAAAGAAAAAGAGAGAAATGTATGAACTGACAGCACATGATAAATAGTTGGGAAAACTTGAGTAAGTTTTATACCCAAGTACTGTGACGACCTTAGGATGGGCATTCAAAGAAAGTTAGAATTCGTTTTGGAAAGTGGCTTAGAAGAATAACTACAAGTCATACATTGGAAAGTACCTGGGAAGAAATGCACTAAAGTTGAATTCACCAAAGAGTCCATTGTGTATTAAGGTTTAGAGCACTGCTCACCACACAGCAAGACTCAACTTGCCAGAAGATTTCTGAACTCTGCCTGGCCAGCCTAAAGTTAGTTTTCAATGTTATATCCCCATAAAGGAATTCTCCACAACCACTGGGTTTTAGCCAACAGCAACTACTGTTGTATGGCCCATCAGTGACCTATACTCAACACTCTGCTCCTGTTATCCATCAGAGAGACCCAGGGAGTGAAGGAATAAAGCAGATTCTCATACGGAGAAGGTCCAGTCCCTGGGCTACAGGAAGATAGCAAGCACATTTATGGTGTAGGCCGCAAGGGAGAGGGTAGGAGTAGGAGGTGTGTAATGCAAACTCACAGCACTAGTTAAGGATATTCAACCAGGGAACCAGTAGAACAAGCAGACATGTCAAGATGCAACAGGGAGCCACTGTGGCTTTCTGAACCCAGGAGCAGTTACATGAGGGAACTCAACATCTCTTATTAATCAGTTGATTATCCATCGTAGGCTTTCCCTTTTCAATTCCAGGAATACATTAAAATGGCAGGAAAACAATGAAGAGCCAGCTGGAGATAAACAGACTTTAAAATGAGCACCCAAACCTAGTTGGGCAAATACCTTCGTTGGTGTGGATTTTATAGTCTTTGTAGTCATATGATAGATACAAATTTGGGCTCAGATTAAAGTTTATAGAGAAAACTAGTAAAACAATACAATGAATGCTAGAACAGGACATAAACTGATAGGGACATTTTTAAGTGTATAATTTCCCTATTTCCCAACGAGTCTGCCCAAAGTATAAAGAACCTATGTTGTGTCAACCACTCTTTTTTCCAGATGGTCTGGGCATCATTCTCTGTTGAGAAAGACCTTCTGAGAAACCTCAGAGGAATAAGCCACTCTCATGCCTTGATGATATCACAACCTACAGAGACATTGGGGAAGGCAAAATGTTAAGAATATGCAAAAAACACAGAACAAGAGACCTGCCCAAACAGGACTCACAGACCAGCTGGAGATGCAGGATCTCCTCTGCCCCAAGTCCTCTGTAACCTACCTTCACCAAGAAACAGTGAACTGGTTTAAAAAAAATCTTCTGAAAATGTGGAGCTGGTAAAAATTTAGAGGTAAGATTTTTGGTAATATAAGTCTTTAGCTTTTGTATGGTCTAAATATTGCTAAAAAATCAATTTCCACGTACTCAAATATTTCACTAAGACATCTCATAATATTTTAAAACAAAACTATTTTCCTCTTCAATTGTTACTAAGTTCATAATGCAAATGATCTCTATAATTAATATGTAAGGCATGGAGAGAGGCATGACCACTGTCTTTTTTTTTTTTCTTCAAAGTGTGATTAGAATTACCTCATAAATTATTCACATATTCTGCTAGAATAATAAAACGGCATCTCTTTCTACATAAATCACATCACTTATTTGGAGTGTGTAGTAAAATTAGCTCAAAATGTTGTTTTGATAACACAACAGCATCCTACCAGTCATTAGATAAAGAGAAGGCACCTCGAGCTATGATCAGCATTTGGTTCTTCCTATTTTGAAGTCCACAGTGTGAGCATCACACTTGCATTAGCAACTGTTTCATCTGCATCTGTTATACTTGGAGCGTAACCTTTAAGGTATGCCAGGCCTTCAGCAGAATTGTGAGGTTGAGGGGAAGAGTCTCTTTATCTCACTCCCTCCACTTTTTCTGGTACCCTCTTTCCCATTTGAAAGCATCACTACCCACACACACTTCCCACCATGCCATACCTGGATCTTAAAATAAACCTCTACAACTGGAAGCAAACCTCTCTCTCTCTCTTGCTCATTTATCAAATATACCTGACATCCAACCTACTATCAAAAATGGATCAGTTCTACCTAGAGATCATCATACTAAGTCAGTCAGAAAGAGAAAGACAAATACTGTATGATATCACTTATGTGTGGAATCTAAAATATGACATAAATGAACTTATCCACAAAGCAGAAACAGACTCACAGACACAGAACAGACCCGTGGTTGCCAAGGTGGAGGCGGGTGGGGAAGGGATGGATTGGGAGTTTGGGGTTAGCAGATGCAAACTAGTATATATAGGATGGATAAACAACAAGGTCCTACTGCAGAGCACAGGGAACTACATTCAATATCCTGTGATAAACCATAATGGAAAAGAATATAAAAAAGAATATGTATGTACATGTGTGTATATGTGTCTGTATATCTATGTATATATATATATGTAAAGCTGAATCATTTTGCTGTATAGCACAAACTAACACAACATTATAAATCAACTATACTTCAATGAAATAAATTTTTTTAAATGTATCAGTCCTAGCATTGGTTTATTTATTAGTGCCCTGCCTTGAGACACATTAATGAAATTAACTGATCCAGGCTAAGATGATTTTTCTCTGTTGTATTATAATGAACACTTAACGATGTGAATAGCATCCTACCGGTCATTAGATACGTCAGTGATATGAGGTGTATAAAACATGCTCCCTGTCCTAAGAAAAGCTTATGATTTTATGATCTATAGGGAAGGAAACACACATGTATAAGTAATGGAATGAATGGTTTGAGTGAGGGACCAGCACAGAGAAATAAATGCTCAATACAGGATGAACATGGAACAGGGGATGGGAAGCTCTTTTCATCACGGTTAGTAATAGAGAGCGTTACTCAGGTCTCAGAGGCAAGACAGAAGTGCTTTAGTCTCACTTCCAGGGTATAAGCTTCTCAACGGCTCCTCACATCATACACAGAGCAAAGGGCCTACAGATGTTTCAAGAATAATTTTTCAAGTGAGAAGAGGCTAAAAGGGACGACCATCAAGTATAGGTAAATGGAAGAGTCTCTCCCCAGAAGTAGGCCATTAGCATCCTTCTAAAACCACACGACTTAGGTAGCACCCACATGGGATGGACATTTTTTACATAATCATTCATGGAGAAAGTATTGCTCATCACAGACTCTTTGAGAGGCCCTAGGACCACATTTTACCTGGCTGCTTCAGATTTTCCTAAAAGGAGGATGGCAAGTACCAACGTGTCCCTTGGAGACCATAGTTTTCTACTTTGCTCCGCCAACCAAAGACAGCATGGCAGGCACCTTTTTGCCTCTCCTCCCCCAGGCACAGATAGAGGAGAGCCACAAGTTTCAGCTGTCTAGAAAGACACTAATGCCCTCAGAGAAGAAAGCCCTTTATATTTGATCATTCAGGATCTGTACAGTTTTTCTCTAAGCATCCCTGTGTGTGTCACGCATGTGGATAGGGAGCATCTTGTTTTTATGTTGTGTCTCTAATAAATTATAAGTGTAACAGCGGGAGCTTTTTCAATACTCTTTGTAAATGCAGCCAGAGGCTATTAAGTGATTGGTGTATCAAATAAATATAATTAGTAAATAGCAAGATAACATGTTTGTAAACTGCCTTTGGAAATATGTGATTAGACCAAAGACAACAATTTCTGCCAAAGCTTCTAAGTGTTTCCAAGAGATACCAGAAAAAAATGCCTTAACAATTTCATAACAACTTTGAAAATTTTCTATGTAAATCTGCTAAGAAGGTAGACAGTACATTTACTTAGTCCAAATGATTTCTGAATGCTTCATGTTGAAAATTTAAGTGCAGGGGTATACTTAAGTGCACCATAATTTTTTCAGGGGAGTTAAGATGTGCTTGATTATTGACTTTAAGTTTTTAAATTGGCATTTGATGAGGTTAAAAAGAGTTATAAATATACCTCCACATGCAGAGTGCTCTCAGGCTGTAGAGTTATTCTCAATTACTAACACTTCAAATTATTCCAGCAAGTCAATCAATTTGGAGTGAGGGGAACTCATCTGCCTTTCTCTCTTATCAGCTTTTTGAAAGGGAGTTTGCTCCCTGCCAGCAATGGGTTCTCACTGTTGGGCAAATGGAAACTGAAGAGTCATCCAGACCCATTTCTTCTTCCTCAGAGAAACGCAGAGAGATGCTCACGTTTGTCCCTCACTCATCTTCCCTTATCGCATCCCTGGTTTCTGCTGCAAACCCTGCCTCTTGCCCCCAATCCACATTCACTACTCTTTCAAGAACCTCATTTCTCTATGTGACTTCCTGGTAAAGGACCTAAAACAGATCTCTGTGCATACATATCAGGCCACAAATGTAAACCCTACCTCTCTTTCAAAGCTCTCCACAATTGAGCTCCACCCAAATCTATACAATTTAATTTTCTACTAACCCCCAATCAAACCTTCTACTCAAGTCAGGCTGGTCTCCTTAATATCCCCCGGGGCCCACCCACTCCCAGGTACATCTCCATTCCTCATGTCATTCAGGACTCTCTGCTGCAGTGACTTGCCCTCTAAGACCAAGATCCTTTCCTACTAACGCAGATTTCTCCATACACAGCTGAGCAGGCAATATGTTGAAATTCTGTGCGCTTATGGTCTGTTCCGCATTTCCCTGGTATGTTGTTCCTGTATATGTCTTTTCTTTTTTTGTCTTCCCAGGCACTTAGAAATCTCTTCTAGGAAAAGAGCAGATTTTACAAGTCTCTTACCTCCTCTACAACACCAAGACTGAGCTGAGCAAAGAGCATGTAAATAATAACTGTGATGAGGTTCACTTTGACCATGACGGCAGCTAATGTATATTGAGTCTTTGCTTATGTGGCAGGCCCTGTGCTACCCAATGGTAATAAATGATTGCATTTAAATCTCATAACAACCACGTGGGATAGATATGGTTAAAAACTTCATTTAGGGCTTCCCTGGTGGCGCAGTGGTTGGGGGTCCGCCTGCCGATGCAGGGGACACGGGTTCATGCCCCGGTCCGGGAAGATCCCACATGCCGCGGAGTGGCTGGGCCCGTGAGCCATGGCCGCTGAGCCTGCGCGTCCGGAGCCTGTGCTCCGCAACGGGAGAGGCCACAACAGTGAGAGGCCCGCGTACCGCAAACAAACAAACAAAAAAACCCACTTCATTTAAAACATGAGAAAACAGAGGCACATAAAGGTCAGTTTGATTAGCTAGTCAGTTAATTAAACTGAATTTCAGAGAGGCAGGTATACACAATTATTCCTGAGACACTGAGTAATACAATCAGCATACACACCTGGATCAAGTTCAGAACTATACGGCTCCTAATCAGAGCACTCTGCTGAGTTTCATAAGCATTTATTTACTATTTACTCATTCATTCAATATACATTAATCAAGCCACCTCCATGTGCCATATGCTAATTTCTAAGTTCTGGTGATTTAAAAAAAATCGATAAAATATAGTTCCTGCCCCCAAACAGCTCACAGTTTTGGCATTCCACAAAACTACATTTCTAGTCTTATTTCCCATGGGTTGCAGCCTGGGGGAGAATACTGTTAAATGCTAGAGAAGGAGCATTTTAAAAAGCAATCAGGGGCTTCCCTGGTGGCACAGTGGTTGAGAGTCCGCCTGCTGATGCAGCGGACGTGGGTTCGTGTCCTGATCCGGGAGGATCCCACATGCCACAGAGCGGCTGGGCCTGTGAGCCACGGCCGCTGAGCCTGCGGGTCCCGGGTCTGTGCTCCGCAACGGGAGAGACCACAACAGTGAGAGGGCTGCGTACCATAAAAAAAAAAAAAAAAAAAAAAAAAAAAAAAGCAATCAAGGTCCAATAGTCATTTTAGGGCCTAGATGATCAGCGCCTGGTGGGGTAAAGAATAATGAGAAAGGAAAGAGGTATATAAGGAAAAGACACATTGGGTAAGTGACTGGGAGAACTGTAATAGAAACTTCTAGAAAAGCAAAGACCAAGTAAAGATTTCTAGAAAAATTATCTCTGGACCCCTGGGGCAGTGCACTAAAGCCCATATTTATCTGTCCATAGCAGGGTGTGAATGTGTGCAAAGACCTCAAGGCCATATCAAATGAGACTGCGCTTCTTTCCAGGCTGGGGGCCTCTGGGGATTACTTTAATACCGAGCACTTAGTCACCACGTTTGATGGCTTCGGCAGCCTCATTTATCAAGGATCTATAGTTAAATTTAATTTTCCTGTGAGTGGAGGACAGCCATGGCAGCTAGACTCCTTGTCGCTGATCTGTCCCGGGTGATGCCTTCTGAAGTGGAAATGATGGATTCCACAAGTTCTGGCTGTGATTAAATTTGCTTTGACAAAGCATCATGGAAATCTGATTTTCAGTAGACTTCTGCATTTCACCTAGTGCTGAGTAAACAGATACAGAACATAATGCTTACATGGCTGTCAGGCCGATAGCTAATTCATTGTGCCCATCTAATCAGGCTGTTCATTAAATTATTATTTTTCAATAACATGCAGGATCATTTTTGAAGCTCTTGAGGAATGGGAAGCTTGTTTTTAAGTAAATAAACTTGGAGGTCTTGACACCGTCCAGGGATTTTCCGAGGAAGGACCGAATAACTCATCAGTTTCCATGGCCCCTCGTCCCCTGAAGAATCAAAGCACCATTTAAGAAGTTTTTAGTTTCACTTCACTTAGCTCCCATTCCAAATGCAAACAACATCATCCAATTACAACAGAAAAAGAAGCTACAAACATGGACACTTTAGCTCCCCAGTTTATCTTTAAAGGAGAATGAAGCAGAAAATCACATTAAGTATGCATCTTATGTTAGAGCTTTTAACCTCCCGCCTAGCAGCGCTGCGGTGCAGACCACCTCCTAGAAGAGCCTTCTACTTTGGGGGAAACACTGAGGAGAGCTGTCTCATCAGGCCAGTAAAAGTGGAAGAAAGTGTGATTGTTAATCCTTGTTTTTGCCTCCAATCAGTGGGGTAAGTATAAAATCTGGGTTTCTTGGAGTATTCAGAAAGGTTCTCTTTTTATCCTAGCACAACTTTTTCCCCTCCAGCCCTGTTCCCACTCAGACCTCTGCACTTTTAGTACTTTTTGACCTACTAAAATTCAGGCCAAGCATTTTCTCCCTCTTCCGTGAGTCCTTCTTAGAACATTGGGGCCTCCATTAACACCCTCCTTTTAAAATGACTCCTTGGGGCTTCCCTGGTGACGCAGTGGTTAAGAATCTGCCTGCCAATGCAGGGGACACGGGTTCAAGCCCTGGACGGGAATATCCCACATGCCGCGGAGCAACTAAGCCCATGTGCCACAACTACTGAGCCTGCGCTCTAGAGCCTGCAAGCCACAACTAATGAGCCCACGTGTCACAACTTCTGAGCCCGTGAGCCACAACTACTGAAGCCCATGCGCCTAGAGACCGTGCTCTGCAACAAGAGAAGCCACTGCAATGAGAAGCCTGTGCACCGCAACGAAGAGTAGCCCCTGCTCGCTGCAACTAGAGAAAGCCCGCACACAGCAATGAAGACCCAATGCAGCCAAAGTAAATAAATAAGATAAATAAGTTTTAAATAAATAAACGAATGAATAAAATAAAATGACTCCTTGCCAACCACTCCCATCTTCCTGAAATATATTTGCCGCTGGAACCCACAGACCTCATACCTTTCACATTACTAAAGGGCTGAAAGCGTGCAGCACACTTGCAAATCCACACTAGCTGAAAGGACTTGAGCAAGTTTCCTAAGTTCTCTAAGCGCTACATATCTCACTGGAAAAATAGTGTGTATATTCAAGTGCAGTGGCAAGGGTTAAATGGAATAGTATATATGTAGAAGACCTCATTATTTCCCTTAGTAGTTACTCCTTGGGACCCATCAAATAGGAATTCCCCTCTCTCAGAAGTCCTGGGGAACTAGCTATCAGCCTCACAGTCATTGTTGCCTTTCCACAGAGAAGGGGGGACTGCAGTGTGAGGTCTGGATGTTCTCTGGATTCAGCTGGGGCAGGTCCTACCTCATAAGGCTGGGGTTTCTGCAACAGACTGCAGTCACCTATCTGACTCATGGGCTTTGGGAGGCAGGAACTTTTAATGCAGGTGAGAAGGAGAAGAGATGAAACACTGGCCTTGCGTCCAAGTTGTGCTTTTCCACCCAGCTTTACCTGTAATAAAACTGACATCCATAAGTTGCGTTTATTTCTCAAAGGGGAAAGGACTCAGGAGAGAGGCAGCACGAACTATGAGGTACACACATTGCCCCGACGATGAAGATGGGTACACAGCAGCTACTCCCTTCCCAGTGGCTTTAGTAATAAACAGGTCGTTCTAGGCTATACAGAATTATGGTCTTGCTTCTTCTCTCATTGAGCCCTCATGACACGCCAGGTAGGCAGGGGGGGCAAATAAAATCTTCATTTCCCATGTGAGGAGACTGAGTTTCCTAGATGTCTGGTGATTTGCCTACATTCACAAAAGTAGTAGAACAAGAACCAACAAGCTTCATAATGCATGGAGGAACGGAATCCAGGCAGCAGTCCTCTGGGTTCTGAAGGTCCCTTGGATCTCTCAGTGTAAGCTTTCTTCACAGTTTCCACGACCGCGGGCCACTGTGTCACTTTCCTTTCTCAAAAGCATTCTGTTGCCAAAATACTTGCACCCTCTAGGAAGCTGGCATTTCCATACCGCTTACGGTAAAGATGGCCATGGACTAGCTGAGAATCCTCTCTTTGCCAGAAGGATGGTTCTAGCTGCGACAGCACTAACAGATCACAGCCCACCCTCTGCCCTGCTGACCTGCACTGGGAGAGCAATAAATATAAGAAACAGTTCAGGCTTTGATGTAATTATCATGAATTGAAATTTATGCTGATTAACACCCAGTCAACACTGAGGTGTTCCCACAACACTCTTCTAAAGTTTGGGCTTGTAATGATCTCACAGCAACTACTTGGAAAACAATCAAATCCCACTTTGGGACTTCCCTGGCGGTCCAGTGGTTAAGACTTTGCCTTCCAGTGCAGGGGTTGCGGGTTCAATCCCTGGTTGGGGAGCTAAGATCCCACAGGCCTCGCGGTCAAAATACCAAAACATAAAACAGAAGCAATATTGTAACAAATTCAATAAAGACTTTAAAAAAATGATGCATATCCAAAAAAATCTTTAAAAAGAAAATCTACAGTTTCTCTGAAAGGCAATGAAGGGACATCTGTAAAACCATGTGGTTTTTTTCGTTTTCTTTCTTTTTTTTTACTACGTGTATTTGTTTTTCATGAGTATTTTTTAAGTGAAGTATAGTTGATTTACAATGTTGTGTTAGTTTCTGGTATACAGCAAAGTGATTCAGTTGTATACACACACACACACATATATATATAGATTATATATATATATTCTCTTTCATATTCTTTTCCATTATAGTTTATTACACGATATTGAGTATAGTTCCCTGTGCTATTCAGTAGATCCTTGTTGTTTACCTATTCTAGATATATAGTAGTTTGTATCTGCTAATCCCAAACTCCTAATTTATCCCTCTCCCCGCCCTTTCCCCTTTGGTAACCATAAGACTGTTTTTTATATCTGTGAGTCAGTTTCTGTTTTGTAAATAAGTTCTTTTGTATCATATCTTAGATTCCACATATAAGTGATATCATGATACTTGTCTCTCTCTTTCTGACTTACTTCACTTAGTATGATAATCTCTAGGTCCATCCATGTTGCTGCAAATGGCATTATTGCATTCTTTCTTATGGCTGAGTAGTATTCCATTGTATACATTAACATATACCACAGCTTCTTTATCAATTCATCTGTCGATGGACATTTACATTGATTCCATGTCTTGGCTATTGTAAATAGTGCTGCTATGAACATTAGGGTGCATATATCTTTTCCCATTATAGTTCTGTCCAGATATATGCCCAGGAGTGGGATTGATGGACCATATGGCAACTCTGTTTTTAGTTTTTTAAGGAACCTCCAAACTGTTCTCCACCAATTTACATTCCCACCAACAGTGTAGGAGGACTCCATTTTCTCCACACCTTCTCCAGCATTAATTATTTGTAGACTTTTTGATGATGGTCATTCTCACTGGTATGAGGTGATACCTCATTTGTGGTTTTGATTAGTGATGTTGAGCATCTTTTTGTGTGCCTGTTGGCCATCTGTATGTCTTCTTTGGAGAAATGTCTATTTAGGTCTTCTGCTCATTTTTCAATGTGGGTTGTTTGTTTTGTTGTTGAGTTGTATGAGCTGTTTGTATATCTCAGAAATTAAACCCTCGTCAGTCGCATCATTTGCAAATATTTTCTTCCAGTCCGTAGATTACCTTTTCGTTTTGTTTATGGTTTCCTTTGACGTGCAAAAGCTTGTAAGTTTGATTAGGTCCTATTTCTTTATTTTTGCTTTTATTTCTATTGCCTAGGGAGACTGACCTAAGAAAACATTGCTACTAGCAAACAAAATCCAACAGCATATTAAAAGGATCATACACTATGATCAAGTGAGGTTCATCCCAGGAATGCAAGGATTCTTCAATATACGTAAATCAATCAACGTGATACACCATATTAACAAACTGAAGGAGAAAAACCATATGATCGTCTCAATAGATGCAGCAAAAGCGTTCGACAAAATTCAACACCCATTTATGATAAAAACCCTCCAGAAAGTAGGCATAGAGGGAACTTTCCTCAACATAATACAGGCCATATATGACAAACCCACAGCCAGCATCATCCTCAATGGTGAAAAACTGAAAGCATTTCCACTAAGATCAGGAACAAGACAAGGTTGCCCACTCTCACCACTATAATTCAACATAGTTTTGGAAGTTTTAGCCACAGCAGAGAAGAAAGAGAAATAAAAGGAATCCAAATCAGAAAAGAAGAAGTAAAGCTGTCACTGTTTGCAGATGACATGATACTATACATAGATAACGCTAAACATGCTACCAGAAAACTACTAGAGCCAATCAATCAATCTGGTAAAGTAGCAGGATACAAAATTAATGCACAGAAATCTCTTGCATTCCTATACACTAATGATAAAAAATCTGAAAGAGAAATTAAGAAAACACTCCCATTTACCATTGTAACAAAAAGAATAAAATATCTAGAAATAAACCTACCTAAGGAGACAAAAGACCTGTATGCAGAAAATTTTAAGACACTGATGAAAGAAATTAAAGATGATACAAATAGATGGAGAGATATACCATGTTCTTGGATTGGAAGAATCAACATTGTGACAATGACTCTACTACCCAAAGCAATCTACAGATTCAATGCTATCCCTATCAAACTACCACTGGCATTTTTCATAGAACTAGAACAAAAAATTGCACAATTTGTATGGAACCACAAAAGACCCCGAATAGCTAAAACAATCTTGGGAAAGAAAAACGGAACTGGAGGAATCAGGCTCCCTGACTTCAGACTATACTACAAAGCTACAGTAGTCAAGACAGTATGGTACTGGCACAAAAACAGAAAGATAGATCAACGGAACAGGATAGAAAGCCCAGAGATAAACCCACGCACATGTGGTCACCTTATCTTTGATAAAGGAGGCAAGAATATACAGTGGAGAAAAGACACCCTCTTCAATAAGTGGTGCTGGGAAAACTGGAGAGGTACATGTAAAAGTATGAAATTAGAACACTCCCTAACACCATACACAAAAATAAACTCAAAATGGATTAAAGACCTTAATGTAAGGCCAGACACTATCAAACTCTTAGAGGAAAACATAGGCAGAACACTCTATGACATAAATCACAGCAAGATCCCTTCTGACCCACCTCCTAGAGAAGTGGAAATAAAAAGAAAAATAAACAAATGGGATCTAATGAAACTTCAAAGCTTTTGCACAGCAAAGGAAACCAGAAACAAGACGAAAAGACAACCCTCAGAATGGGAGAAAATATTTGCATATGAAGCAAGTGACAAAGGATTAATCTCCAAAACATACAATCAACTCATGCAGCTCAATATCAAAAAAACAAACAACCCAATCCAAAAATGGGCAGAAGACCTAAAGAGACATTTCTCCAAAGAAGATATACAGATTGCCAACAAACATATGAAAGAATGCTCAACATCATTAATCATTAGAGAAATGCAAATCAAAACTACAATGAGATATCATCTCACACCAGTCAGAATGGCCATCATCAAAATATCTACAAACAATAAATGCTGGAGAGGGTGTGGAGAAAAGGGAACCCTCTTACACTGCTGGTGGGAATGTGAATTGATACAGCCACTATGGAGAACAGTACGGAGATTCCTTAAAAAACTAAAAATAGAACTACCATACGACCCAGCAATCCCACTACTGGGCATATACCCTGAGAAAACCATAATTCAAAAAGAGTCATGTACCAAAATGTTCGTTGCAGCTCTATTTACAATAGGCAGGACATGGAAGCAACCTAAGTGTCCATCAACAGATGAATGGATAAAGAAGATGTGGCACATATATTCAATGGAATATTACTCAGCCATAAAAAGGAATGAAACTGAGTTATTTGTAGTGAGGTGGATGGACATAGAGACCATCATACAGAGTGAAGTAAGTCAGAAAGAGAAAAACAAATACCGTATGCTAACACATATATATGGAATCTTAAAAAGAAAAAGAAAATGTTCAGAAGAACCTAGGGGCAAGACGGGAATAAAGATGCAGACCTAGTAGAGAATGGACTTGAGGATATGGGGAGGGGGAAGGGTAAGCTGTGACAAAGTGAGAGAGTGGCATGGACATATATACACTACCAAACGTAAAATAGATAGCTAGTGGGAAGCAGCCTCATAGCAGAGGGAGATCAGCTTGGTGCTTTGTGACCACCTAGAGAGGTGGGATAGGGAGGGTGGGAGGGAGGGAGATGCAAGAGGGAAGATATATGGGGACATATGTATATGTATAACTGATTCACTTTGTTATAAAGCAGAAACTGACACACCACTGTAAAGCAATTACCTACTCTAATAAAGATGATTAAAAAAAAAACATTGCTACAATTTATGTCAGAGAATGTTTTGCCTCTGTTCTCTTCTAGGAGCTTTATGGTGTCATGTCTTATATTTCAGACATTTGTAAAACATGGTTTAATCTAAGGAAAATCTTATTTTTCCAAATATCAGTTTGTCACCAAGCCAGGATAATTTGAAGCTCTCAGAGCCCAGCTGTGTGGACAAGATTGGGGGAAGGGGAGCTTGCAAACTTTTACTTTGTCTCAAATAAATTTACTGTTCATCAGAATAATAACTAGAACAATGATGAGGCCAGAGAGGAGGGAGAATGTGAAAAGAGATATGGCTAGCAGTAGAGATTGGAGAGTTTCTGATTAGCATTGAATGCCACTGTGAAGACGTGCCATTTAAAAACCACATGGAGTGACCTAAACACTTGCTACTCATTGTGGTCCATGGACCAGCAGCATAGTGTTCATGTGAAAGTTGTTAGAAATGCAGAATCATCAGGTCTACTCAATCAGAATCTGCGTTTTCATAAGACCCCAGGTGATTCTAACGCACATTAAAATTTGAGAAGCACTCACTGGTTATGGCTTTCTGGATTTTAAAATACAGATTGACAGCATCAGTTTGGTCTTTCAAGTCATGGGGGACCAACAAAAGTAGGGGGATAAATTATTAATAAGGAAAGACCACACCAGGGCAGCCAATTGGGATTCTACTGTGATAGAGCAAGTGAGTGATGATAAAGACCAAACTGATGTTGGAAATAGAATGGAGGGAATAGATTTATTCAGAAGACATATCAGAAATACAAAGAATGGATTTGGAGACTGATCAGATGAAGCACACCTGTGTAAGGGAAGAATTAAGATGAAGTTCTAAGGCTTCCATCTTGGGTCATTTGTCAAATAAGGACTTGTTCACTAGGCACAGAGAAGACATGCATTTCATATGAGTTGGATGACTGCATGCACTACCTATGGATTTCAAATCATGTTCCACAAACACCTGGGGATCTGAAGAGGTGTTTCAGGAACCATCACGGTGGGGAGAAAGAAATGTGGGCAGTTCTCCAAGTCCTTGCTCCCAAAATTTATCTGTGAAACACACAACAACAACAACATATCTATCATGTTTTTCATAATTATCTTATGAATCTTTGAACCATGTAATTTGAGGATCAGTACCAACTCTAATGTCTGGGCTATTACCCTCTGTATTCTTGGATTCATGTTATTTTTTGAGGTATTGAGACAAATAAAACTTAGACACGCTCGGCCTTACTATTGGCAACCTCCAGAATAACAGAGGGGAGAAGTAAACATCGTTTAACTTGGCAAGTTCCTCTTTTTAACTTGATAACTAAAAGGTAAGGGTGATTCTATCTGAATTTATACTAAAGAAATAATTTGCTAGAAGAAAGCAATTGTTAATATATTCAATGTGATCTATCTATAATATTAAAAAAATAAAATCACCTCAATGTTTTACAAGCAAAAATCATGAAAGTTATGAACATCAGGCCTCTACAAGTGGAAAAAAGTTTATAATAAAATGATAACCAAATAATGAAGAATATAAAATGTAAGATTACTATGGTTGCAATTATATGAATTCATGTATGCATATGTTTAAAAGGTAGAAAGGCATATGGATAAGTAAGGATGAGGTAGAGTATTATAGACATCTGAATCATCATTAAATGTCACAGGTTCTACCTTCAAAGTATACTCTGAATCCAATGTATTCTTACCACATCTACCATCACTACTCTGATCCAAGACTCCATCTCTCCCAACTGGCCTCCATACCCCCTCTTTCAATCTATTCTGATCTCTAGTAGCTACAATAATATTTTGCATATAAATTAGATCTTACACTTAGAATACAATCCAAATTTCTAACTCTGGATCAGCTGTTCTCAAATTGGCCTCAGGAGCTCAAAATTTATCATTAGCAGCAATTAAATTCCTAATATTGAGTATCTCAAGGAGCTTTTGAGGTAATATCTACTGATATCTATTGTATTTTACATTAAAAGTAAGGAATATTAAAAATATTAATTTACTAATATGTTTATAAATAGCAATAATAAATCCATTACATGTTAATATAAATAATGCATTTTTATGGAAACAAAGATACTAACCCACCTCCCAAAAAAATCAGTGAGAGGAATGGCATTGTTTTATATTTTGCATCTTTTTAATGGCTGGCTTAAAAAAGACAGTTAATTCTCATTTTTGCTTCTGGGTTGATATATTATTTTGGTTGAAGGACATGAGAAAATCTGGCTTCCCACAAATATGTAGTTGGAAAAGGGAGAAATATTTTAATGTCATTTTCAGATAATTCTGGACATTTGTCTTTGGTACCACATGCAAACTTGATGAGTGGTAGTATCTTCATGTTTAGTTACAACATAGAATCTGAAGCTTTACCAGTGAACTTTTGTAAGGTATCATGGTAAAATACATTGGTCTATCTTGCACTTTGAATGAATCTTCTTCTCAGGTATGATTTTTGACATTACACATTGGTCACTGGAAACTATCAGTTTATTGAGTTATGTAGACCATCCAAATGTTGACATATTTCATTACATAATATTTTAAAAGTCCCATTTGTTAATATTACTACCAATCTCATCAGTAAAGTCTTAAAAGACTTCAAGTATTGGGTACCTGCCTTGGAGACTGATACAGGTTTTCCAAAAGTTCTAATTTTCTCCTGAGAGCTCAAAGTTTATCATTAGCACATATGGTCTTTGTTTCTTTTCAAGTGATAGACTCACTTTCAAAGTGATAGGTTCATACTTGAGAAAATGTCTGCCAAATACCCAAGTCAGAATAACCGTAAGTTGAAGACATTATATCAAGCAAAAAATGATGTTCCATGAGAAACATCGCCAGTTCAGCTCACCATCAATTGCACCAGTGCTTTTCCTTGGGACAACCATCATATTTGGATCTGTGGCAAAATTCTTTAAAGTGTACTTCCCATTTCATGACAAAGAATGTTAAAGAGATGTGTGCTCACAGCTCAATATAATTAATAATTGCAGTGCTTTAGCAAGCTCATTCTTAAGTGAACTCGATACTATGTGCACTGGTCTTGAATGGCAATGAAGTATACTAGTACAGTATACTAGTACAGTTTAGTGCTCCCGTCTTGATAGACACGAGGGCACCACCCATTGCCTTTCCTTCAGGAGTGCAAATATTTAAACAGTTAAATAGTTTTGACCTTGCAGAGGTCCCTGAAAGGTCTTGGGATCCCCAAGGGTCTATGAATCACACTTTGGGAACAATGCAGCCTACCTTTCCAAGGTATCTCTTAACCACTCTCCCAACCTTACTTGGCCCAGCCACACAGGCTTTCTTGCTATTTCTTAAACACTCTGAGCTTGTTTCTGCCTCAGAGCTTCTACATTTGCTATTTCCTCTGCCGGTGAGGCTCCCACTGTGGTTGACCCAGCTGGTTCTTCCTCCTCACATCCGGTTTCTGTTTCAGTGATAGCTCCTCCAAGATGTTTTTCCTGATGCTCCTGTCCATGTTAGGCTCCATCTTCCCCAACAGAGCCTCAGGAAAGTCTCTTACACTGTCCAAGTTCTTCATACCACTCAACACTAAGTAGAATTCCATTATGCAATTACTTGCTTACTTGCTGTCTGTGTGTCTCCCCAACTAAATTATAAGCTCCATGAGAGCCAGGATTTTGTTTTATTCACCACTACAGCCCTAATGCCCAGAAAAGTGTTTAACATATCATACTCAACAAATACTTACTTGATTAATAAATTAATTTACATTTTAAAAAAATCCCTTAAATGCTCTTCCTGTGTTATTTTTCAGTGAATAAAGGAAAGTCTTCTGAGTCATTGCTGTCTAACAAAAATATAATATGAGTCACAGATATAATTTTATATGTTCTGGAAGCCACATTAAAAAAGTCAAAAGAAACAGATGAAAATAATTTAATAATCTATTTTGTTTAACCTAATAGATTAAAATTATTATGATTTAAACATGTAATCAATATACAGTTATTAATATGCTATACTTTATTTTTCTTACTAAATCTTTCAAATCTGCATCTATTTTACATTTATAGACCATTTCCACTCAGATTAGCTACACTTTAAATGCTCAGTAACCATTTGTGACTACAGGCTACTGTATTGGAGAACACAACCTAAGGAAAGACGGAGAGAAACCAAGTCAAAGAACTTTCTTTCTCCCAAGCCTAACAGAATGAAGAAAAATATTATAAACAGTAGCAAATAATAATAATAATTACCAGAAGCAATCAAATAAAGGAAGAGTCCAAGTTCATACTATGAGTTTTGCAAAATGGTGGCCATGAATGAGGCAAAACTTTTGTCATCGCTCCACACTTCTAACCATCCCCACCTCAATCCCCAGAAATGGAACTAGGCAAAGAAGATGGATTACCAACTTGTTGGGAATTTTCACTAATGCCTCCTGATTTGGAAAGAATTGAATGGAAGAGGTGAGCAGGCAGTCCTTAACTATCACTGCGGGATCTCAGCAGAAATAAAATAAATCCTCCACAGCATCACACTGATTCGAGGGCAGAATTCTAAGTCTCCACACAGCATCCAGAGCGACCTTTCTAAAATGCAGTCCTGATCATGACACTCACCTATTTTAAATCCTTCAGTTGTGTACCTCATTCTTTGGAGAAGTTCCAGACTCGTCAGCACATCTCTCAAGCTCATCGTGGTTGAGCTCCTGGGTCTCCCCGGTTCTTCATCCACTTTCATCTTAACCTTCCCATCTGCATGACACACATTCACTACACCAAACAAGTGGCAGTTCTGCAAATCAGGAACGTCTGTGCCTTTCGCTGAGCTACTCCATTTGCCCAGAATATATTCTACCTTCCCTTTCCCTGGCTAACTCCAAAACCCCTGCAAATTCAACTCAGCAACTTACCAACAACCCTTCCTCATCCCCAAGGTTAACTAATCATGGGTCCCTGTGTTTACACGGTGGCCTAGGAAGCCTCTGGATTAGTGCACACACAGCACTATAATTGTGGCTCTGCGTGTACATCTTGCTGACTGAAGCACAAAATCCTTGAGCTCAGGAATGACGTGTCTCATTGCTTTGTCACCAGAGCCTAACACAATGCCTGGTTCATGGTTTACACAATACATAGGTGTAGAAAAAGTGAATTAATATGTTTAGACTTGCTGTCATTTACTGGTTCTCATCACACTTATAATAGGTACATTACAAAAGAAAATTGAGGGCTTCCCTGGTGGCACAGTGGTTGAGAGTCCGCCTGCCGATGCAGGGGACACGGGTTCGTGCCCCGGTCCGGGAAGATCCCACATGTCGTGGAGAGGCTAGGCCTGTGAGCCTGCGCGTCCGGAGCCTGTGCTCCGCAACGGGAGAGGCCACAACAGTGAGGGGCCCGCGTACAGCAAAAAAAAAAAAGAAAATTGATAATGAAACAAAAACATTCTAACGAGGCAGAATAATAATTCCAGTTGAAGTTCTTTCAGAGTCACAGATTATATATGAAATCATTGATAGCAAAACAGATTATTAAAGACCCCAAATTGAGTTTGGTGTGTGTGTGTGTGTGTGTGTGTGTGTGTGTGTGTGTGTGTGTGTGTGTGTGTGTGTGTAGGAGTGAGAGAGAGAGTATGTGTGTGTTTAGTGCTGAAACATTAGGAACATGTTCAAAGCTTCTGTGTCAGTATATTTTCAGTAGCTGGTGTGCTCTGTTGCCTGTAGAGGCAAGAGTCAATATTCCTGGTGAATCCCCAGGTTTAGAGTCCACTGGTGACTGGGAGGGGTGGGGAGTGAAACAGAAAATGATATGGGTAATTGAAAAAACACATTAGTTCCCTAATATCACATCTCCACCCTAGCAGGTACTGACAGTGAGAAGCTCAGAATTCACCTCAAGGCAAAACAAGCTAAAGACCTCCTTTTTGACAGAAATTAATTTGCCTGTGGAAAACCAGTATGGGTTGAGAGAGCGATTGAGGGTCAATTTGCTAGCCTGTTTCATACCCAAACACTCTCAATTAAATTGATGCTCAAGAAACATAATTCAGACAACAAAAGACAACTTTCAAAAGTGTCTTTTGAAAGTGAATATTCATTCAAAAAATGAATATTATTCTTGTAGATATTTAAGAAGATATTGCCACCATAAAATAAAAACAGAATGCTATGAGACAGAAACATATGTGAAAAGAAAAAGAATATAATTATCTTTTATAATTATCAAAATAAAAATCCAAATAAAGAATTACAAATTATTTTTCTAGGAAATCTTCCAGAACAAAGAAGAAAAGCACACAGAAAACATGAGATAAAATTTAAGAGAGAAAAAGATTCAATCTAGGAGAGTCAATATTGAACCAATGGGAGTTCCAAGAAGAGAGAACACCCAAAAGGGAGGGAAGTATATAATCAAATAAAGAATAGAAGAAAAAATTTAAGACCAGAATGAAAATAAAAAGATTCTGCACCTTGGCACATGCTTGTGAAATTTCAGAACAATCAAGACTAGCAGAAAATCCTGAGTATCTAGAGGAAAATGAAACATGAAGATTATCTACAAAGTGCTGAGTGCTACACTTTCCACTATCAACACTAGATGCTAAAAGGCAATGGAATGGGGCAACCAAAACCCTGGAGGGACATTCCATTATCCTAGAGAACGATGCCAATACAAACTGTCAGTTAAGGATGTGGATAAAACACTCACATGCTTGGGCACTCAAGAACTCAGAAAATCTCCCTCCCAGGTACCTTTTCGTAAGAAGTTATTAGAGTATATGCTCCCACAAAGTGACCTGCATTGCGCGCCCGATTAAAAATCACAACCCTCAGTAAACATAAATGAGCTATCAAGCTACAAAAAGACATGGAGGGGCTTCCCTGGTGGCGCAGTGGTTGAGAGTCCGCCTGCCGATGCAGGGGACACGGGTTCCTGCCCCGTCCGGGGGAACCCACATGCCACGGAGCGGGTGGGCCCGTGAACCATGGCCGCTGAGCCTGCACATCCGGAGCCTGTGCTCCGCAAGGGGAGAGGCCACAGCAGTGAGAGCCTCGCGTACTGCAAAAAAAAAAAAAAAAAGAAAAAAAAAAAGACATGGAGGAAACTTAAATGCATATTTCTACCTGAAAGAAGCCAGTCTGAAAAGGCTACCTGCTGTATGATTCCAACCATATGACATTCTGGAAAAGGCAAAACTGCAGAGATGGTAAAAAGATCAGTAGTCTCTGTGGGATTGGGGCAAGGGAGAAAGGGTAAATAGGTAGAGTACAGGGAATTTTTTGGGTGAAACTGTGTGATACCATAATACTGAGTATGGGACACCGTATGTTTATCAAAATCCACAGAACGTTCAACAAGAAGAGTGAACTTCAATGTAAACTAAGGACTTCAGTTAATAATAATATATAAATATCCATTCATCGACTGTAACACTAACTAATGCAAGATAAAACAGTAAGTCCCCTACGTATGAACGAGTTCTGTTCCGAGAGCATGTTCATAAGTCTAATTTGTTTCGTAAGTCCAACAAAGTTAGCCTAGGTACCCAACTAACACAATCGGCTATATAGGACTAACAGTTTTATATACTTTTCACACAAATAATACACAAAAAACAAACACAAGAAATAAAGAAGATATTTTTAATCTTACAGTAAAAGTACAATAGTACAGTGCAACAGCTGGCACCCAGGGGCTGGCATCGAGGGAACAGGCAAGAAGAGTTACTGACTGGAGGAGGGAGAGGAGGGGGGAGACGGTAGAGCTGAAGGATCACCAGCAACAGGAGACGGAAGGCAAGCTGCAATGTCGCTCACGCCTGACGCTGACGGCACAGGTGCTGGTTTCTTGCTGGATTCAGTTCTATCTACCCTCTTGAAAAAATGATCCAGTGATGTCTGGGTAGTAGCTCTTTTTTTTCTCATCATAGATGATACGGTAGCACTGGATCGCATTCTGAATGGCTGCTGCAACCTTCGTGTACCGTCCTACGTTCCGGTCCTGTGCCTCAAAATCTAACAGTGCCGCCTCAAATAAAGAAAATCCCTTTGCCATTTCCTGCATCGTGAATCCCTTCGGTTCTTCAGTTACTTCTTCTTTCTCTTGTCTCTCTTTGTCCTTTCTCTGGGCCTCCAATTCCATCAGGCCTTCATTAGTAAGCTCCTCATGTTGCATGGCAAGGAGTTCAGTGAAGTCGTCCTCTTGCAGATCTAGCTCCAGCTTCTCGCTGAGGGTCACTAAGTTGCTGAAGACCTCTTGGACTCCTCATCCACCTTCCCAAATCCATGAAAATCGTGAACAAACTGCAAGCAAAGGTTCTTCCAAACCCCATTCATGGTGATGGCCATGACCTCACGCTAAGCAAAGTCAATGTTTTTTATGGCCCTGTAGATGTTACAGTCCTTCCAAAATTATCACAAGGCTGCTCCTGATTCGTCACTCACCTTTACTGCCTGACGAAAAGTGTGATGTAAATAATATTTCTTGAAAGTCGCTGTAACTTCCTGGTCCATAGGTTGGATGAGCGACATAGTATTCAGTGGCAGATGCACTCCTTTGACGTTGGGACGAAAGCTGTCCATGACTGGGGCGGGTGGGGGGAGGCCCGGAGCACTGTCGAGCAGCAAAAGAATGTTGAATGGGACGTCCTTCTCCAAGCAATATTCCTCCACCTCCGGGATCAAGTGGTGGAAAAATCAGTCCTGGAACATGGCCTGTGTCACCCAGGCTTTGGGGTTCCTCTTCCACACAACAGGAAGAGGGCCCCTGGCTATGTTTTCAAGGGCTCTCGGGTTCCCAGCATGATAAACTAAGAAAGGCTTTGGCTTCATGTCACCAGAAGCACTGCCACCAAACAACAGAGTTAGCCTATCCTTTGCTGCTTTATAGCCTGGCATCAACTTTTCCTCCTTCCTGATGTAACCTCGGTCTGGCAGCCTCTTCCAGTACAGTCCTATCTCACCCACGTTAAAAACCCGCTCGGGTCAATACGCGCCTTCATCAATAACTTCTCGAAGCATGTCAGGAAGTTCCCAGGCATCTACTGTATCTGCACTCGCTGCCTCGCCACTCACTTTGACGTTGTGAAGGTTGGCTCTAGCCTTGAACCGACGAAACCAGCCATGGCTGGCATTAGAAGATGCGCCCTCTAATTCTTCGCCGTGTTTCTTCTTCAAGGCTTCATAAAGGCTTTTAGCTTTCTCTTGAATCAGCATTAAGCTGAGCGGGACTCGCCACTGATGCTGACCCCGCATCCACACACTGAGAAGTTTCTCCGTCTCCTCCATCACTTTTCCACGCTTCTTTGATATTATTGTCGACATCATCGGCTCAGCAGACTTCACATGTTCCACAATCTTGTCCTTGTTCTTTAGAATCGTGCTATGGTTGAATGATTCATGTTATAAAAACAAGTGATGTCTACCATCTTTTCACCTCGCTCCACTCTCTCAATTATTTTCACTATTGTTTCCATCGTTATCACTTGGAGCCTCTTAGCAGTACCAACTACATCACTGCTGCTTTTACTCTTGCTTCTGGACATCCTGGGCTTGAAATAAAGATACTGTACTACTGTACTCTATACAGTACTGCACAGTAAAGTACACAAAAGCTCAACCACTTGTAGAGGATGTGCACACGTGACAATGTACGCCAGACACGTGAGCTAACTTAAGTGACTGGACATGAGAACCCAGTTCGCATCTTTGAAAGTTCACAACTTGAAGGTTCGTAGGTAGGGGACTTACTGTAGTAGTAAGGGGAACTGTGGCGGGAGATGGTATATCTACTTGCTTGGTATCTCTCTACTTGCTGCTCCGTTTTTTTACAAACCTAAAACTGCTCTAAAGAGAAAGTCTGTTAATTAAAACAATAAATTGCAGCTCTGCTCCTCACAGGTCCTTCTAGCCTCCTTTACCCTGATCTACACTGTCTATTTTTTTCCCATAGCATTCACCACCTTCTAACATACCTATATAAGTTAGCTTTTTTCATTGTTTATTTTCTGTTTTCCTGGCTACAATGAAAGTTCCACAAAGACAGGGATTTTATATGTTTAATACACCAGTATATCAAAAGTACTCGGAAGAGTGCCTGGCATGGAGGAAGTACTCAAAAAGTACTTGTTGAATAAATATAAAAACAAAGTAAAACAAACAAAAAAAATAATAAAGAAAACTAAGAACAGGGATTCCTGGAAACAAGAGACATTACCCGGCATATCAGTGAAAGCTACATCCTGCGTGACCTTGGGCTGCAGACCTAGAGAGAATCCCATCCACACAGGGGCGGAGGGTGGACAGGCCTTAAGAGAATGTCTTAAGGTTTAAAGTAGATTCAGAAAGAGGTTTAAAGTTTCACAGCTAATAACTTGCATAAGTGAGATATAAACTCACTTGGCCTGACTCCAAAGCTGTGCTTGCATCCATTATACCATACTGCCTGCCTCCTAAGCTATAAATCGACAAATCAACGTTGTCTCCCCAAGTAAGTCTAGACTGCCCAAGGGGGGAACTATTTGTTACTCATACTTATACACCTTTCTGTGGCCAGCTCACCACTGATCACATCGTCAGACCCTGCCCAGAAATATTCATTCATTTGCTCCTCTGTCCCCAGTGGTAGGTCAGCACAGGTAAGAGTTTAGTTTAGACACAGTCATTCAAAGCACAGGCACAAGAGCTACCTAAAAATAGCCAATCTCTGTCCCACAATTTATGTGGAGTGTATACACATCAGTGACTGAAGCCACAGTTCTTATCTAGCAGACAGACTGTCAAGCACTGCCAATTTCCTACCAGCCAGCTAGGAACAGTCATTAACATCAACAGTTCAAGAAGCACTGGGACCACCAGTCATTAACAAAACGATTCAAATATGGCATTAACCATGTTTAAGCCCCAGAAGATTCTCTAGGTTTTCTCTGCCCAGCCCACTAAGAACACACCTTCTGAAAGCCAGGGAGAATGAACTCCATTACCTTGTGCTAAGTAAATAGCTTTTAAACAAGGGTTTTATCATTTTAGACAACTTACCGATAAAAAATAAAACGGAATGCACATATGTGGATCAATAAACTCTCTATCTATTCTAAAGTCATTTTCAGTCAAAATATGAAAATAAATGTTTTCTAAAGGCTTGTACATAGGAAGGATAGGAATAATGTTCCAGAACACAGAAACTTGTCCTTTTTAGAAATAAGTGAAATGATTTGAGCGTGAACACCACTATGTAAAACCACCCGAAAACTGTAAGATGACTCTGAATGAAGGACAGGCATTATAAAACGTAGCCTAGTAAATAAGAAGTTCAAAAATGCTATTAGACATTTCCTTTTCACAAGACAGTTTCATTTAATAGGAACACAATATAGAGGAATAATTATATTATTGCTGCCTTAATGCAGACATTCTAATTTCTATGACTTAAATATCTAGTTAACTACTCATTTAAGATAAATAGTTACTTACACCAAGCAAGTAATACAAAAGAATATTTGCAGACTTTATTTTTACCATCTGAGGGGGAGGAGAGGTAGTGGTGATGTACACAGGATAATACTGTCTTGTGTACTTTTTATAAATAGTTTCAAAAGTTGCATATAACATACCTAATATACTACATAGATTAAATAAATAGTACTGCTTCTCTGAATATCATGCTCTAAGCAACTGAATTAACTAGTACTATTCTAACTTCTTCCCATAGAAAAAGGAAATAAGAATTAATTTGCAGTCATGCCCACTGCCTCATGTAAGACATATTTAATTGACATTTGAATGGTCTTAATCAGAAAGAAATTCGTAATGGTCTAGGTCTCATTGCTTTTCCTTCAATAAAAATCTGTTTAGGAGATGGTGTCTTCATCATGGAAAAGGAAGAATTTCAAGGACACCCAAAATGACTAGAGAAAGGAGAGGCTTTAACAAAGGTCCGCGGGTCAGAACCATTACCTAAATTTCTTCATCAAGGAAAATTTAAAAGTCCAATGTGGTAGATTTAATTATTGCCCCTCTGTTCTGGTCCCCAACCCCCGCCCTGACCTCTATGGGTAGCACACACTTCTCTGCCCCACTGATATTGGGTTGGCCATAAGATTTGCTTTGGCCAATGGAATGTAGGAGGAAGTGATGGTATGCCAGTTCAGAGCAAGGCCTCTTGCCCCCTGGTTGCTTCCAATCACCGCCATAAAAAAAGCATACAACTGGTAACCACTGGTCACAGAAGAAGGACAAATATGTGGCGATGACCTGGACTTCACCATGGCTTTGAACCAAGACCAGCTAAACCCAGATCTGATTACTGAACTCCAGAAAACCCATAGATCCATTAGTGGGAAAACAAAATGCTACTATTGCATGCCACTAGACTTGGGGGTAGTTCGTCACACCACCTTATTGTGGCAACAGTTAAGGTTAACACCTAATAATTTTGAAAACTATTTAGGTTGTCAATCCACCAAGATTAGAATAAATGTAATTCTTTTCAATGTGTCCACTGAGGTCCTAACGTAAATGATTATACTGAACAAAATAAGGGTTTTTCAATTTTTTCTTAGGCATAGGAAAAATACTGAAAATATAAGTTAAATCTTTTTTCAAAAAATATGCAAAATCAAGAACATTTAAATTTCATCAAAATATATCAGAGATGGAAAATGTTTTGCTATTGAAGAGATATTTATTGAGTATCTATTAAGTGCTCAATAGATGTGAATACAGAGATGAGAAGTACAGGTTATGTAAGTAGAGTAGTGTCAGTCACATAGTAAGTATGTCATAAATATTAATGCTGTTACTATCTTCATCATCACCACCTAGACAAAAAATAGCAAATATTATAACAACAATGCAATACAATAATTGCTAAATGGAACTCCACATAGCATTGAATCAGGAGTATAGAGCACAAACAGCTTCTATCTGCTTTAAGGAACCTGACAGTCTCTTAGAGTAGGCAGCATTTAAGGTGAAAGGAGGAAGATGCCTAAGAGTTTGCAAATTCTAGAGCAAGGAAAAGGCATCTGAGCACATATAAAGGCACAAAGCATGCATGTACTCAGCATATGCAGAATGAATAAAGCAGAAGTGACTCTACTAAAAGGTAAACAAGGCCATCCCTTCAGGCCTACCATTAGCAAGGAACTCACAAGCTCAACTCCTCAAATGATAGTCTGATCCCTACAATCTGGACTAAGGGAACATTCCTACTGGGCTGCATGCCTATTAATTCAATAAATAGAATTGCCTTTTTCAATTCTTATAAAGGCACAAGAAATTCTACGGATCTTATTTTTATTAGAGCTGCATGTTAGTGATTTATTCAAGTTTACCAATATTTGGTATTCAAAAACAAATGTTCTATTATTCCTCGAATTAAGGGGAACCCAAGTGAAGAAGTATAGCAAGGAGGCCAGCCGCCACACCAACTGCAAAGCTCCTTCCTCGGAGGCCAAGGAGCACATAAAGATAGATCGAATTCTTAACAGTTTTAGAAAGGATGCTTTGTTTTTAGTGCACAATGGCTATTGCCTTGAGGTAGCTCTGACTTTCAATTGCTATTCTAGGGTTTTTATCATAAACTACTGTTCATTTACCTTCATCGTTATTAACGCTTTTCCCCTGAACTGCTTGCTACTAGACAACATCACTTGCATGTCTAATAGAATCTCAAATTTAACTTGTCAAAAATCAAACTCTTTGGTTAACAACACCATATCAAAGTACCTAAGTAAATTAATAAAAGGGACTTCAGTCAGAGCTTTGTTTTTAGTCTGCTCAGGCTGCTGTAACAAAAACACCACAGATTGGGTAGCTTAAAAGCCAGAAATTTACTTCTTACAGTTCTGAAGGTTGGGAGTCCAAAATCAAGGCGCTGGAAGGGTTAGTTTCTTTCTGAGACCTCTTCTCCTGGCTTGTCAGTGGCCACCATGTGCTTCTTTGCTCACATGACCTCTTCTTTATACTCTAGTAGAGAGATCTCTTTCTCTTCCTCTTCTTACAAGGCCACCAATCCTGTTACACTAGGGCCCCACTCTTATGACCTCACTTAACTTTGATAGCTCCTAAAGGCCCCATCTCTAAATACAGTCCCATTGGGGGTTAGGGTTTCAACATACGAATTTTGGGGAGACACAATTCTTTCCATAGCAGTTACTTATGGTAAATTGCATCACCATTCACTCCAATGATCAGGCCAAGAAAAACCTTGAAAGTGGACTCCTTTCAAACTTTTTATATCTCATACTGAAATTTATCACCAAGTCCTGCTGGCTCTACCTTCAATATAAAGCCCAAATCCAGTAAAGTCTACCCTATAAATCTACTGAACTGGGTGTCATCTAGTCTCAGAATTATTACAATGGCTTCCTATCTGTACCCCCCTTCCCAAATTCCACCCCTGCCCTCCCAAAAGCTATTCTCTACACAGCAGCCAGAGTGATCCTTTGAAAAACAACTTATGACCCATCACTACCCTGCTCAGATCCGCACTAGCTTTGCATTCCACTGAGAATGAAATCCAAATCCTGACCACATCCCACAGGCTCATGAGCAGATTCCGGATCAACCGCCTCCTCCCACTAGCTGCTCACTGGCCTAAATACAACCACACCATCCTCACTCGCCCCTACACACTTCAAGAACATTCCTGTCTCACGGTTTCTGTACTTACTTGTCCCCCTGCTTGGGAATCTCTCCCCCAGAGCATGGCTCTGTTTCTCATTTTATCTTACTCAGTTTAGGTCTCTGCTCAAAGATGTCCTCCTAAGAGATCACTTCCCTCTTCACCCTGTTTAAAATGTCTGCATACCTTAGTTTTTTCCCAGAGTACTTTTCCCATAGTACTTTGATATTTATGTTTATGTGTGCATTTGTTTATTATGTATCTATTCCCATGAGAATGAAAGTTTTACATAAAAGTTCTCCTTTCTCTTTCCCTCCACCCTTCCTCTACTTCCTCCTTTTTCCCACTGTATTCCCTCCACCTAGAAGAGTACCTAGACTATACTATCTGTTTAAATAATATATATTGGATAAACTAATGGATTTGGTTGTTATGGTTACTTAGTTCGCCTTACAATATGTGGTGATACATATTCTATCAATATTTTAACCTACAATTTTTCAAAAACTAGACTTTAAGATATCTATGAGTTATGATTCAAGTGTAAACCATCCCATTCCTCAAATCTACACTAAAGATGCCAACCTAACACTCCAAATTTGCTCATACCTCATCACTGTATTTTTGTTGTTGTTTTTCCACTGGAAAATAGAACCTGAGAGCATAGACCACAGATAAAATGTCTGAGAACCATTGTGCTAACCAGTAACAAACAAACTCTCAGCAAAAATGAATGAATAATCCTTGATAGTTGCACGTAAATGTGTCCTTATTTACACACATGTCATTTGTATAGAGTATGTAAATATGCAATATACTTTATGAACACATCAATAATGCAAAATCCCTATCAAGATGCAGATGCATACTTCCTCAGATCTCACGCAGGACACAGATGTTCTCCAATTTACCTGTACAGTCTTGAAAGAAATATTCAGGGATCCTTGGATTAAAGTCATGAGAGAGGTCTAGAGTCATGGCCATACACATGAAAGGTGGGTGAAGATTCTATAAATCACAATTAGAGACTCTGGAAAATCAGGGAAAGATTGCTAAAGGAGAAACCATGACACATATCTGTTTCTATTGTTTACTATCTAGCTTTTCTTCAGGGAGACCATGGCATATAAAGCAGAGGGAATGAAGACGAGAGATATGCAAGAGCCACATGACAACAGTAAGATATCATAACCACAAGAGTGTTGCTCTGAGCCATGGAGGCCTCTTGAAGGCCCAGTCTGAGACAGATACCCTAGTGAGGCTAAGTGACAAAGAGTTTTCAGATTGTTTCATCTCCCTAAAACACCCAGCTTTCACGGTCCACATGTGCTTTCCTTCAGTAAATAACCATCCCCGTTACTACAGAAGCAACCCCTTAAAAGGCTCCAGTAACACAATTACACATAAAACCTGGGAGAACAGAGGAATAAAGAAACATATACATACATTACAAGAGGCAATACCCGAGGAAACATGGGCAAAGTTCAGATAGTTGTCTGTTGCCTCAAAGAAATTATTAACAGTAGGATGGCTCTAAAGAAAAGAGCTCAGGAAAGAGATACAAGAGTTCAAAGAATAGCTAAGACAACGTAAGAAAATAAAATAAGACGGTAGAGCTCAGACAAGAAGTGGTAAGGAAAGAAACATAAAAATTCTAACACAAAAATGAGGGTTCATACACATAAAAAAGTCAGAATCATGGTAAAAATCACACAAAATAGAAATTAGCAAAGATATTTAAATGTTGATGGCAATGAGCATAGACATGAAAACAAAGAAAACTGCAAATGAGTATTATTGATATTTAGAAAGAAAAAAACAGGGCAAAAATAAGTGAAAACAAAAAAGTGTTCAATGATACAAAAAAAAGAAAAATTCCTAAAATAAAGACTTGAATCTTTAGATCTTATCCCGGGGTGAAAAAAAAATGCACAGAAAGATCAAGTCCAAAATATACTGTGAACAGTCATTGAACTTCAAGAATAAGAAGAGATATTATATAGATATCTATATAATATAGATATTATTATATCCAATAAAGAGTGGTGGGGGGAGAATACATTTAAAAGGGAAAAAATACAGTTTGATCTCAGCAACACACACCGCTGTGTAATAGCAGCCCACAGAATTTCAAGGGGAAAGAAGATTTTACAATAATGTTACAATAATGTTAGAATTATCCAGTTGGAGGAGCAGAAAGATAGTCTAAAGCTTACAAGAGCAAAGGGAAAACAACTTTCATGAAGCTTTTCTTAAAACCACTGAGTAGTATTATCACTGTTTCTAGTGGAAGTTCTGCCCATACTCTAAGAAACAAACAAACAAAAACCCCACAAAAAACAAACAAAAAAGAAATGAGAGCTTAAAGTTCAGGAAAACAAGAGAAAAAGAAAACGATACATTATTTATAGATGATGTAATTGCCCACACAGATAAAACCAATAGAATAATCCAACTGCTAGAATTAATAAGAGGGCTCTGTGAGGTTGACAGACACAAGATCAACTTTACAAAATCAGTATCATTTTTCTACCGCAACGATGAACTACTAGAAAATATAGTTAAGAATCAAGATACAATAACAATAAACTTACGAAATGTCTAGGAATTTTAAAAGAATTAATAAGCCCTTTATATAGAAAAATGTTAAACTTACTGCAGGACTTAAAGAAGACATAACAGATGAACAGTTTATACTCTTAGGAACACAATATTCACAAGAAGTCAATCAATCTTCCCCTCATCAATCTAAAATTCAATACAATCAAAATAAAAATTTGAGCTGAAATTTTGGGGGATTTTGATAAACTCAATATAAAACCTTTTCTAAAAATATCAATAAAAATTCCAAGAACAGCCAGTTCAACATTGCAAAAGAAAAGCAGAGATGGGGGACTTGCCCTAAGAGATATTTTTAAAACACAGTGAAGTCATAGTAATAAATACAATATGATACTGGGGCAAGAAAAAGAGACTATATGTATAATCATATATCTTTGTATACCTTTGGTACCTTAAATATATTGATGGAAATTAGTCTGCATAGTCAGTAATGTTGAGAAGACTGATCCACCATATGGATGAAAAAAAATCTGTATTCCCATCTAACAGTGTGTACAAAAGTAGATTTCATACCAAAATGTGGAAATGAAAGCAATAAAGTTAACAGTCAATGAAGTAGAAGAAAACTTCATAACGTAGGGATACAGAAGGAATTCTTGAGAATAAGCCTCAAAGCACTGACATAAAACAATACTGATGGACTTGATTAGATAAAAAGTGAGAATTTCTCTTCAACTAAGGACACCATGTACAAAGTTAGCCACAACAAAACGACAGAGTGGGAGATGTGTGCAATCTAACTTCAATAAGGGAATCATGTTGAGAATGCCCAACACATCAAAATCAAACAAACAAAATCAAAAGACACAATAAAAAATGGGCTGTGCAGATGTGTAGGCAATCCAATGGAGGGAGAAACTCAGAGGGCTAGGAAGCTCAAACTCATTCGTATTTAGAGAAATTCAAAATAAAAAAAACATTGAGCCATTACTTTAAAGCCACTGGATTCGTAAAAACTGGAGAGCTGCAGAGTGTCAGCTGTTGGAGGGATGTGAGGATCTGACAATCCTCCAGTGCTACTGATAGTTTACACAGCTGCAGTCATTCTGGAGCACACCCTGGAGAGTCAAGCAAATCGGTCATATGTATATTTCTGACCCAGCAACCCCTAAGTGTAAATTCCTGAGAAATTCTCAAGTAGTTGCATGAGGGACGCATATAATCATAGCCATCTCAGCATGGTCTGTGGTGGCAGAAAGCTGGATACAATCTAAGTTTCCATGAATACAGCTCTGAACGTATAAAATGTGGAGAAGGTACACTAAGGATAAGGGGACCGTGCATCTCGGTGGCCTGTGTCAATCCCATTGTATGTCTATTGTGCTGGTATAATTTCTAATAGGGTCTTTTTTAGCCTCAAAAGTGTCCCATTTCGAACAATAAATTACACATAATACTATGCAGAGATAAAGCAACTAACTAGAATATAGACACAGAAACACGGATAAAAGCTAAAAATATCACGTTAAGTGAAGAAGCTAATTCAATGCCATGAGCACAATATCACTTACGTCAAATACAACAGTACATGTTTGACAAGGAAGCAAACTCGTATGCATCAGACACGTGGGATATTCATCAAATACATCAGAATGATTATCTATGGGGTAGGGCGAGCAGAATGAAATTAGGGAATAAAAGAGAAT
Organism: Leucopleurus acutus; assembly: GCF_964270905.1. Classification (NCBI taxonomy): domain Eukaryota; kingdom Metazoa; phylum Chordata; class Mammalia; order Artiodactyla; family Delphinidae; genus Leucopleurus; species Leucopleurus acutus. The sequence goes on along the minus strand of NC_139160.1, from coordinate 65,383,329 downwards.
AAATAACAATGACAACAATAATAAAATAAAGATAATAATTTTTTTAAAAAAGAGGGATTGTGTCCCATGAACAAAGGAACGGGATTAACTCATCCTCTAGAACCAAAGTCCAAAATGACAGCAGTGGAGGGATGGCTACCGCTTAATGGATTCAGCCAATTATGAAATGAATCAAAGCAAAAGATTAAAAATCAGTAGTAGAAAGGCTTGAGGTGAGCATTCTATTAATTTTAATATCCCCTTACAATTATGAAACCACGGGCATTGCTATTACCCAGCAAAAGGTTAATGTTATAAACCCCAATAATGTAAAACCTAATCACGTAACTAATAAAAATAGGGGGTGGTAGGGATAAAAGGGAAAAAGTGTGCTAATTTCCTCATCTTTCATAGCAGGGAGTGTATAGACAAAGTCTAACTTTTGAACATGTCGGTCTAATAAGCATTGTAATTTGAACTTAGCAAGTTCTTCATTAACTCTTATTCTCAACTTTGGATTCCTTTAGGTTCCAGTGTTCCTTTTGAAGGACTTGCCTGAATTTCAATTCCTTTAGGTTCATTCAGCTTCTTTTGTTAACTTCACATAACATTCAACTGCAGAGTTAATATTAAAATAGTTTACATAGTATAATACAGTCTAAAGTTATTTCAATTTTATTTTTATCAATCTGTCTGCTTAGGGCAATATCTGGAATGTGCTCACCAAATGTTAGTGATGATTATACCTGAATGTTTATGTTCATTTCCTTGTCTTTTTTAGTTGTTTAAAATTTTAAGATGCTTGTAACAGTTTTACCCGATCAATAAAGTTATTATTAATAAAATAGAGGAAAATAGTGAAGTGGTGACACTGACTACAGCCCTTCTTATTAGCTATTAGGTGATAAAACTATATGGATGGAAAGAGAATTAAGCTCTATGTACCAAGGTTTTCCGGCACCATATACCAACTGTAGAAAATTGAAAGCAACAACATGGTATTTTGAGTGAGATCTTAGTTGTAAAACTCTACTCCCCTTCCAGAGATCAGATCCATCTTCTTAGGATTTCAGAAAGGCACAGCTCAATCAGAGTCTGGCCTTCCTCTACTTTTCATTACTGGAAAGGCACAACCCCAAAGGAGAGTAAACAGCAATGTTATCAGATTTGTCACTGACAACCAACCACTCTCTGTTCTTCTCAGGATACATCATTACAGTTTACATTAAAAAGTGAACCAAAATAGTGCCCAGAACTGATGCACCAGATTGCCACGCAGAATTCTCCAAGAGTGGCTGCAGCGTAGCTGTCCTTCATATCCACAGTTGAGTTAAATGAACTCTGACATATTCCATATGACATATTTCCATATTCGTGGAAATAGCAAGGAGAAACATTTTTCAGTCTAATAAATTTAATTCATTGTGTACATTTTCCTTCTTTATCAGCAGTTCAAATTAATTTTTCTCATGGTCAACAGGCTGACAGTCTCCCACACCTTTAAATCCAAGCACACAGTATTTACTAAGACTATCTATATCCACGGGCATGGAAAACATGTTCATTCCATGAGGTCTTAGCAAGGCTCTAACAATGACACAAAATAATTTATCCCTCGATGAGCGGGTACAGCTGTATCTAACTCCTCCTGTCAATTTCCATTTCAGCAGGAGAAATTGTGATGTGCTTGGGAGTGGCTGGTTTTCGGTTACACACAGCTACAGGTGGAAGTCATCTGAAAACCATAATGCCCGCATACGGATAACCTGTGTGGCAGCATAATGACATTTGTCCATACCTTACAAGGGCTTATCCAGGACTATAACAATGTGATCAGTTGCACAGGGGGCAGAAATAACACGGATCTCTCTGTTCACTGATTGCATCGAGCACTGAAAAAATGAATACCATCTAAATGGAAGGGCAGCATTCAATAGGAAAATAAGGGATACATGCAAAGAAAGATTTCTTATCCTATTGAAGAGATGAATTAATGACGGACACGACTTGTAGAGAGAGCCTTCGTGAGAAGTTTGCCCAATCCTCTAGGGCTTGTGGTGGAAATGTGTGTGCCATTATGCAATCAGAAATACTGGAATCAGAAATACCGTTTCTGAAAATTAGTACTCATTCCAACACCTCTCTGCTTCGTTTTTTCACCTGCAAAATGAGAAAGCTGATGCTTTCTCATGCTTACCTCTAAAGGGTATTTAGAGGACAAATGGAAGAAGAATATAAAAGTGGTCAGAGCTTTTGGAAGAAAAGTTCTCTGTTAATCCAAGCTATTACTATTACTGTCACTGCCAACTACAGAGTGGTTTCAGATCCTAAACCTGAAAGCTTTTTCAGACATCTATTATTCAAACCTTATAAAAAAATCCCTGCATTATTTAGCTCCTTATTAGAGGTGGGTAAACTGAGATCTGAAAAGAATAAGAAACGTCCTCAAGGTCACACAGGGGCAGAGCAGGTAAAGAAAGCAATATTGATTCTGTGCACAACACCCCACAGATGCAGTGGCGAGGTGAAGCTTAGAACCATTAATATCAGAAAGAGCCCGAAGCAGCAGCTTTTAAATTTAAAAAAAAATCCAATTAAAAGCACTAGTCCAGAAAAAATCTCAGAGAAACCTTTGCAAAAAGAATATGCAAAGCCACTTTTTCCCCTGCCATTTCCTTAGTTATATTTCTTTTCTTTTCTTTTCTTTTTTTTTTTTTTGCGGTACGCGGGCCTCTCACTGCTGTGACCTCTCCCGTTGCCGAGCACAGGCTCCGGACACGCAGGCTCAGCAGCCATGGCTCACGGGCCCAGCCGCTCCGCGGCATGTGGGATCTTCGCGGACCGGGGCACGAACCCGTGTCCCCTGCGTCGTCAGGCGGACTCTCAACCACTGCGCCACCAGGGAAGCCCCTTAGTTATATCTCTTGATGTGACACATACTTTATCGAGAGCAAACAAGAGAGGTGCACTTCTATGCATGTAGTTTTTCTGTGTGCTTAGGAAAGGGTTTTTTAAAAGAGCTCTCAAAATTTCTTCATTGAATAACTCGAGGTCTAACCAGGTGAAGTTGTGTTGATTTGCAATGTATATCCAGAACAGATGAACTCAAGTAAATATCTTCCTGCAAATCTATTTCCCTCATTTCATTTAAATCCACGTGTTTCCAGAGTGCTCTGCACAGGTCAGTATTCTCTGGGTGATGGAGGGGGCTGTTAGGCCAACAGGCATGTTTAAGCTGGACAGCTCCATGGCACAAACTAGAGGACACTCAGCCCTCCAACTTGCAGCCTGAGTCGCACTGTGAGAATTCTTAGAAATGTCTTCCAAATGCAGCGTTCTGCCCAAAAGGGCTGATTACTGGGAAGAACAGTCCTAAAAGGGGGCTCCCTTTCATGACGCACTTGCTGTTCTTACTGTGCTTTTTCATTCTAGTGGAAGTCTGCCTGCTCGTATTTCTCTCGCATGTTTTTGATGGATATAAACTGCAGGCTGTCAACCTTTTGCGAATTCTCCCACGTGATTACACGGGATGCAAAGGGGCGATTACAGAGGAATAGATTTGTCCCACATTAAAGATATTTTCAGCTGTGTGGGGAGATCATTTAGAAAATTTTGAAAACGTTTCCATCATGTTGGATAAACATTATTTACACCCTCATAGGGAGGATGTCACCAAAATTTAGTACTTGAGTAGATAATACAATACTTTGGGCCGGAGTTTTCTCATTTGGGGAAATAATTCCCCAAAGCGGCAGGCAGAAGAGCTGGACTTTTAGTCGTTTATTATTTTGAATTTTATTTTTACATTTTGCAGTTTCCCCTTGAAGTTCTGGCATTTTATTACTGTTGCATAAGAATTATAGAACAGAAGTTTATATATTCCATACGTTTTTGTAAGCCATTCTATCACGACTGAACTCTTTTGAAGTTGTGGCCTGACATTGTAACATGCTCAAAAGAAACACACTGAAGGCAAAAAATAAAAAATGAGCCCATTTTCTTTTTTTTCATATTGTATAAGTTACAGGTGTACAATATAGTGATTCACAATTTTAAAGGTTATACTCCATTTACAGTTATTATAAAATATTGGCTATATTCCCCACGTTGTACAATATATCCTTATAGCTTATTTTACACCTAATAGTTTGTACCGCTTAATCTCCTACCCCTACATTGCCCCTTCCCCGCTTCCCTCTCCCCATTGGTAACCACTAGCTTGTTCTCTATACCTGAGTCTGCTTCTTTTTTGTCATGTTCGCTAGTTTGTTGCATTTTTTTACATGCCACATATAAGTGATATCATACAGTATTTCTCTCTCTCTTTCTGATTTATTTCACTTAGCATAACACCCTCCAAGTCCATCCATGCTGTTGCAACTTGAGCCCCATTTTCTAAGGGGGAAAGGTCGTATTTAATTGTGTCAGGTACTTTGGGACTATGTCAAGGCAACAGAGAACAAGAATGCCACTGACTGTCACTGAGGTGAAGGTTTGTGCCTCCCTGTCATTCTGGGGCAAGGGCTCTAAGCACTCTTCTCCCCCTTTCCCTCTCTGTTAACTTACTTTCTCTGTGTGCTTTCTTATTTCTGACTCTGTCTCTCTCTGTTCCTGGATGTTTCCTTCTCCTGTCTACATCCCAAGCCTTACTGCTTAGGATGAACTCTGCTGGCAACGCGCGCTGCTAAGCAATTCCTAACACATGTTCAGAATCCGCTTCAGATATCTGCGGTGTCCAAGACTCCCACAGCACCACCAGCTGCCACAGCCACTGGCCATCTGAGGGGCAAAACCAGGCAACAGTCACAGGAGTGAGTGTTCCGAGTCATGTTGCCCCGGTTCAAATCCCACCCCTGTAGCTCTGTGACCCTTGCGCGAGTTACTTACTTAGTTCATCTTCTGTGAAGTGGGAATAATAGTAGCGACTACTTCATAAGGTTTGGAATCAGTAAACGTATTCAGAGATCTTCAGCACGTGGCATGACACATAATAAGTGCTCAATAAATGTGAGCTATTATTATTAGTCCGAACCCCCTCTAGTACCCCTTTCAGGTTGGTTTCTTTGCTGTTCCAGAACCTACAGTATCCACACACACACCCTCCTCCACAGTGAACACTTATCCCACCAGGCTGGAATGCCTTCCCACGTCCTTCCAGTTATAAAGCCTACATTTCCTGTTAGGCTTACTTTCACCATGAGCTGTTCTTGGCATATGTCATATCACAGTGATTTCCCCCTACTTCTTCCGTATCATTTACACTCTCATGTCCTTTCATTGTGAAATACTCTCGTGTGTGATTTTCTTATTGTTTTCCATGTATTCTTGTTATCTTCGTAGCTTAAACGCCAGCACAGGCACTGCCCTGACCTACGTCTCATGCAGCAGATGCTGACCAATGGGTAGTTCCAAACAGGTGTAGATTTGGTCCTTTGTGAACATCCTAGAGGAGTTTAACCACACAAAAAAGAAGCTTTCCAAATTTTCTCTTTCTTTTCATTTCATTCAGTGTTAGCATTTAGAAAACGAGCTATACATGCAGGAGGGATTCTAATCCTCACACAGAATGAAGCTCACTGAAAGCACATTTACTATACAAAGCTCTTTTGTGCACAGCATAGACAGCAGGTGGGGAGAACGGATGCGATTTAGTTAAGTTACACTCAGTTGCAGTCAACCGACCTAATCAGGAATTCTCCCCCCGGGATGGTAGCTCACACCAGTGCAACCACCCTATAGAGGAGATTCTGTGATCTGTACCTGAATCAACAGCAGAAGCTTTGCTAGTTAGTATAATGAATGTCAGAAATGGGTTTTCATTGGTGAAATTCATGGTTTGGTCACCCACATTAAGGATGTTAGAAGTGAGTTCTCTTTGGTGTTTAAGATATGGGTTTGGCTAAAATATTTTAGAAATACACTTGACCCTTGAACAACCTGGGGGCTAATCCTCATAGAACTTACAGTTAGCCTTTTGTATTCCTCCGCATCTGCAGATTCAACCAAATGTGGACCGTGTAGCACTGTAATATTTACTATTGAAAACTATCCACATAGAAGTGGACCCAGGCAGTCCAAATCTGCATTGTTCAAGGGTCAACTGTATTCTCATCTTTGACTGAATAAGGTGTAAAAAGTACTGAGGCTCAGAATCTGCTCTATGAGGAGCAGTGCCTGTTCCTGTTTGCAGACCTGGCATTGGAAGACTTCCAGTTGCATAAAGCCACCTACAGAAACTCCTATAGAATCCTGACTTTGGAGTACTGTAATCTGACTCCAGTGACTATTTCCGGCAAGGTCATGGTTGCAGCCCTTAAAGGACTGAAAGCTGGGACTTCTTCAAAATCACAGAGTAGACTCTGTGTCTTCGTTGTCCCTGCTGGCTAATAAATAGGTTCTTTAATAATATTTCAGAAGCTCATTTGTGAGAAAGTGTCAGGAAGAAACGAGTACTTTAAACCATTTCCCTCTTCATGTTGAAACTTCGGATCCATTCCCACTTAGAGTGTCCGAAACAGCCAAATGAAAGAAAAGAAGGTGATATACATGTGCACACACACGGACAATGTAGGATATGCTGGCCCTTTCCCAACCAGAAAGCTGTGGAAATCAAACCAATCAGTCACCCAATATTTACTGAGCGTCTGCTAGGTGGCCAGAACCGTGGAACTACAAGATATCAGAGACTGGCATTTCAGATACAACCTAAAATAAATCTCCAGTCTGGTCAGGTATAGTAAGCTAACCAAACACTGCAGTCTACACAGTAAGGTTAGGGTCCCTGAGGGTTGCTAGGACATTTTTATTTATTAGTCCAGCTTTCCTTGAGGGGGAGAAGTTAGATATCTGTCATACAGAGGCTTAACAAATGGTCATGATTTATGGTCCATATATTTGGCTACTGGCCTAAGGAGAGAAGGAAAGAGTAGAACAAATGTAAGTAAGAATAAAAAGAGCAGCAAGAATTAAGTCTCATTTTCCTTGAAATTTTGTTTCATTCACCGTTACAATTTTTTGCTAGATTACAAAAGTCCTGTGGTATATGTCAAAGGTCAAGTTCACAAATTGACTCCTCAACCAACAAATCCAATTAGACTTATTTGAGGCCTTACAGACTGTAGGTTCCTACATTCATCGGGCTTTCTTGGCATATCAGGAGTATAACAGATAAATTAGGAAAGCAATACATCATGTGTAATGTGCTGTCCTTAGATGTGTTAGGAAGAGGAAGCATGCGAGGCAGATGGAAAGAACCTGGGAATGAACTTAGTTCATATGCCGGTTCATGAAGCCAGGTCCTGCTCTAAGTGCTTTGATCGTATTAATCCTCACAACTGCCCTATGTGGTAGCTTACTGATATTATCCCCATTCACAGGTAAGGAAACAGAGCACAACACAGTTACATAATGTGCCCAAAGTGGAATTTGAAGCCAGGGAGTTTGGCCCCAGAATCCTTTCTCTTAACCACGCTCAAAGGATGTAATGAAGGTTAACGTGAAAAAGTATACAAAGTAGTAGGCACTCAATACATTTTTTTTTTTTTTTTCGGTACTCGGGCATCTCACTGTTGTGGCCTCTCCCGCTGCGGAGCACAGGCTCCGGACGCACAGGCTCAGCGGCCATGGCTCACGGGCCCAGCCGCTCCGCGGCATGTGGGATCCTCCCGGACCGGGGCACGAACCCGCATCCCCCGCATCGGCAGGCGGACTCCCAACCACTGCGCCACCCGGCACTCAATACATTTTACTTGACTTTCCCTTATATAGAAGCCAACTGTATATGCTGTGGGTGCTCAAAGAATAGACACCCTTCTGTTAAGCTGATCATTAGGTTCTCAATAGTAGCACAGCCACAGCATACTAAAGATCCGTCAACCTCGGCATCAGAACTCACCAGATGTGGGTTGTGAAACCTCTCTCTCATCACCTCCAGAAGACAGTTTATCATCAGAAGATGTGTCAAAGAATAGGTGGCTCTATGTTTTTCCTGTCCTCCATCTCCTCCCATAATTCCTTCCACTCAAACTTTCACGTTACCAAAGATAAATAGAGATTGCCAAGATGTGTCATAAGTTGTAATGCATTTTATAGCTGAAGAAGACTACAATCGGCAAACGCATGTAAAAAAGGGCCACAGATTTATTCCTTGCAAGCCAACTACAGTTATGTTTTATGGCTCTATTATTGGACTATTGTATTTTAATACATTTCATGTTGGCCCAGTACAATATCATTGGATCGATGAATAGAAAATCTCTCTAGAAAACTACAGAGTGCTAATCCATTAAATATGGGGCTTTTCACACCATTTCCAGGATGGCAGGCAGACTTGCTGATGTGCTGGGATGGCATTCGTCCTGAGCAGTGGCTGTCACTAGGGGTCCACGGATCAGTCATCTCCTCGGACTTGTGGTTGGTCGACAACAGTTTATCCTGCAATAACCATCCTCGCTCACCTGATTACTGCCATAGCCTCTACCTTTGACTCTCTTCAGTCTGTTTTCAAAATAGTAGACAGAGTGATACTTTTATTTTTTATTTTTTTATTTTTTAAAATTTATTTAAAAATTTATTTATTTTATTTATTTATTTTTGGCTGTACTGGGTCTTTGTTGCTGCACATGGGCTTTCTCTAGTTGCGGCAAGCGGGGGCTACTTTTCGTTGCGGTGCGCGGGCTTCTCATTGCAGTGGCTTCTCTTGTTGCGGAGCATGGGCTCTAGGTGCGCGGGCTTCAGTAGTTGCGGCACGTGGGCTCAGTAATTGTGGCTCATGGGCTCTAGAGCGCAGGCTCAGTAGTTGTGGCGCACGGGCTTAGTTGCTCCGCGGCATGTGGGAGCTTCCCGGACCAGGGCTTGAACCCATGTCTCCTGCATTGGCAGGCGGATTCTTAACCACTGTGCCACCAGGGAAGCCCAGAGAGCGACACTTTTAAAACAGAAGTCATCAGTTCACAGGTATATTATCCAAGAAAACTGAAAGCATACATTCATACAAAAACTTGTACATGAATGGTCACAGTATTATTCATAATAGCCAAAAGGTGGAAATAACCCAAATGTTCATCAACTGATGAATGGCTAAACAAACTACGGTATATCTTACAATGAAATATTACTTGACAATAAAAGAAATGAAGTACTGATATAGGCTGCAACATGGATGGACCCTGAAAACCTGCAACATGGATGCTAAATGAAAGAATCCAGTCACATAGGACTATATATTTTATGATTCCATTTATATGGAACATCTAGAATAGGTAAATCTATTGAGACATTCAACACCAGAAGACACCAAGTGGAGCAGAAAATGCATAACCCAGCTGAGCCCATCCTGGATTTTTATTCATGTGTTTGGCATCTCACCTGCGATGACTGGAAAAGTTGGAGAGGGGTGTCGGAGCAGGCATATCTTTTTCTGCATGGCCTCTCCATGAGACTCATTTGGGCAACACAGTCTCGAGTAATCAGATCTCTTACTTGACAGCTAGCTTCCAAGAGGGAAGAAGACCCAGGATGTCACAGCTGCCACATTCTACTGGTCAAAGTCAGTCAGAAGGCTAGCCCATTCAAGAAGGCAGAAAACAGACCTGCCCCCCTCATGAGGGGTAAAGTGGCAAGAGTGTACAAGGGGGAAAGAGCTGATAGTGGTATCTTTGGAAACAAGCTCTCAAAGCTTCAGAGTAATTTCTAGGAATTTCAAAGGTTCTCTCCCCACAGTCTACAACTCCATTCCCAGGAAGAATGGAATCTGCCCAAAGGCAAAGATGAAATGTATTACCAGGGATAAAACGTGGCCAACGGAATCAGGGGTAGAACATTTAGGAAAGGGATGAAATGGATTTTAGGTGAAATTAGGTTGGAGCCCAGCCCTGTCTTTGGAAATTTCTTTGGAAAGCTTCCTTGGAACTCACTGCAGTGAGCACTCTTTGGCTCACTGCCCTTTCTTCTCGCCCTCTTCCTGCTGTGTCCACCTCCCACTTAGGAGTCCTTCTGCCTGTTCCCATGGCCCACTGACAAGCCAGTTAACCTGGGTGGTCCAGCCAAGGATGTCTTGGACTCGGACCATAGAGCTCACATGTACCCTGTGTCCGGGCCTAATGCTGAAGGGATAAGAGGAACCACTGCCTGTTCATGAGGGTAGCAGGTACGTGAGAAGTCCAAACCTTAATGAGTTTTCTAAAAAGCATGCTTTGCTCCGTATGTATATATTTCACAAATCGAGTGTTAGTAGTATACAAAGGGATGTATTCAAAATTACTAAGATTCAGGTCTTGAACACACAGGTACACAACGAACAAAGTGTGGCCCTATGAAGTCATACCAATTACACTCCCCCGCCCCGGGCTGGAATGATATTAGATTAAATGGCTCTTTAAGTAAAGAGACAATATGCTCTTTTCATTAAGCTGTTAATAATCTTAGCTTGAACAGGACTAAAGAAATCACTAAAAGAAGGTATCAACGAAACAAATACAATCTCTCCACTTACTCTGTGGCTATTTTCCTCATCAACTCTTTCCACCTAAGATGGAAAACCACAAGCTCTCAGTGTTGAAGGCACTGTTATAATTCTAAGGAGTAATGGTAAAGTAAACGCGTTTTCTCTTAATGAAGCCTATTAAAAAATATTGGCAATAGGGGAACTGCTAACTAGCAAAAAAAGAAAAAGAAGAAGGGTGGGATATTTCTTACAAGTCGCTACAGCTCTCAAAACAAAAATCCTCATGACATAGCATCCTCGATACTAGTATTGAAAGAGAAGGAATTTCTCATTCCATTAACAGACTCTGCACCAATAAATTCTTAAATCTATGTAACAAGAACTGGGTGTTATAAATGGGATGCGGAAAAACATAAAAATCTCCCCCAGGGTGACTGTGGAAAAGGAAACAGTATAACATCAGTCAGGAGGAGAGAAAGAGAGATCAACACAGAGTAAGAAGAAAAGCAGGAGGCCAGCTGGGAGAAGGAAGAAGCAGGGTGAAAACATGAGAAAAGGAAGGGCTGGAGTATAGTAACCTGGCCCACTACTGTATACAGTCAAACTCCATTTGTCCTTACTGCAAAAATATTCCTAACTATTCTTCATATTGCTATAGCATGCAACAAAGAGAGGGCTCAAAGAAAGGTCTCCCGACAATACTAGCTATATTGCAGCACAGCTTATTAGCGGGACCAGTAACAATATAGCAGTCAGTTTTATGCCATTACTTCTTTGTGAATATCCCACACTAATGGGTTCCTCCAGTACGTGCGCTCGCGCACGTGCTCAAAAACACACTTTCTCTTTTTCTTATCCCTTTCCCCGTGGGTGTGTATGTGTTTTGGTGATTCTGAAACTTGATATTGCAAAATTTCCAATGGAGTTTGATAAAAGTACTAATTTCCGGACCCTATCTTCAGAGATTGTGATTTAGTAAATATACAGCAATTCCCGGCATCTCTAATTGTAATAAGCTCCAGAGGCTATTCTGATACATCACAAAGACTAAAAATCATTAGCACGGTAGAAAGACGTGAACAGGAATTAAGGATATTATGTTTGAGTCCTGACTCTGAACTAATTGCTTTTAAGTAATGACCATGAGATCTTAGGTAATTAATTATTGTGCAAAATTACAATATTTAGTCCCTAGGTTAGTTTAAAAATGTGAGATATTGACATTCATATTTTAATAAATCATGCTATTTATCTCATAACTTTTGCATACCTCTCTTTTTATCATTCTACAACTCTGTCCCTTCCAGCACATGGCATTTAAGTTTAAAAGACATGACCATAAGAAAAACTAAACGACAACAAAGAGAAAACGTACCCTTTTTTCAGAGCTTTTTGACAAAGAAAAACCAGAACACATTTCATACTTTGCTATTGAGGAAACATGGAGTTCAGTTCCTATGTTGGGATGTTAACTTTTTCCCCATGATATATAAAAGTCAAGAGGGTAACATTAATTTATTTAAACTATTGGCACAGAGAGAAAAACCACCTCACACTGTGCCACATAATATCACAAAGAAATACGATAACACTGATCTTGAGAATGGTTGTGAAGAATAAAATAATGAGTCCACATTTAATAACATTAAACCCTGTAAAACATTCCAAAACCAAAATGATGGTCATTATCAGGCATATACGCAGCAAAGTACTCGGTTGTGATTTTTTATATACGCATTCTATTGAGAAAGGTGTCAGAGAATTACTCTGAACCCTTGAGGGAAACCTTCAGAAGGATGCATAGAGAGATACCCAGAGTCGTTTAGGTAACCTCCCTTAGAATGATGAACTGTCTGGGAAATGGGTATAGACAAACGTTTTGCGTTTTAAGAACAGAAAGAGAAAAGCTGCCCAACTTCAAGGTACAGGTCTCCAGGGGCAGTAAGAAAACAGTGGTTCTAGTTCTGAAAAGGGATGAAATTAACTGAATATCGAGAACCATGACCTTGGGAAGCCAAGCAAAGGGCAACCTTGTCTGAGCGTGGCTCTGAGAAATTAAAGTTGTCCTCGCTCAAAAGTCAACACTGGCAGAGTGCCCTTGGCCAGCGTAGAGATGTGAATTGGCAACATCTGTCAGAGCAGGGAGCAGGATGTTGTCGACAGCCACCCGACTTGGCACCTGCAAGCAATACCATCAACAAACTGAAGAGGATTCAATCTCTCCTCTCTTATAACAGAAATTGAACTGAACTTTCAGCCCCCATCTGGATTGGCTAAGCCCTCAGGTTTCATGGAAATTTTAAGAGAGGGAGGCTCCCTGAAAGGGTAGCTACTGCACTCCTGTCACTATATAAGACTCAGATAAATTTTCATTTACATTGAAAAGTCATGGAGGAGTTCAAATTCAGTTATATACTCACATCGATGTATTTGGGTCTCAGTAAAGGCCATTCTTTAAAAAAAAAATTCCCTGTTAGAAATGCTGAAGATGTCTTAGGACTGATCGTCATCTCTCTGTAGACACTAAGACTAAAACTCTACAAGGAAGAAGACAGGTAATAGAATGCCCAGAAAAGCAAAGTACTCACTAGGGAGGAGTGAGTAAGGGATAGATACCCTAGCATCAGAGCAGGTCAGGATCAGGGAGGAAGGTGGACCTCGGACACAGAGTAGTCTCACACGATCACCCTAAGGCCAGCCTCTGGACAGCTGGTGCACTTCGCTTAACAGAACAAGTTTTGAAGTAAAATGAGAAGCTAACCTCTCTAAAGGTGGCTGAAAGAACTGTGATCCTGTCCAGTTACTGTAGAAAGAGTGTCACTGCCTGGGAATGTGTGGCTTTAGCAGCAAAAGCAGTGAGAGTGTTCCAAGCCCCTGGAGAATGTGGACTAACAACAAAATGGTACCATCTGCAAAACAGGAGTTGAGATGCGGTGGCAGGACTGGGCAGAACACCACCAGAAGCAACCTGACTGGGCTTCCCTGGTGGCGCAGTGGTTGAGAGTCCACCTGCCGATGCAGGGGACACGGGTTCGTGCCCCGGTCCGGGAAGATCCCACATGCCGCGGAGCGGCTGGGTCTGTGAGCCATGGCCGCTGAGCCTGCGTGTCCGGAGCCTGTGCTCCGCAACGGGAGAGGCCACAACAGTGAGAGGCCCACGTACCGCAAAAAAATAAATAAAATTAAAAAAAAAAAAAAGAGTGAGATTTCTAGTGCTGGACACGAAAATGTATGAGATTTTCAATTTAGTTGAACTCCTTTGGAAGTCAATTCATTGTTATGTGCCAGGCACATAAAACTAACTATGGACCAGGTACTTTCAAAGGAGGCATAGACAAGGAAGAAAGACAAGGTGAGATTATAACTCGGGTGAATGTTGAACCCGATAGCCAATTATTGGGTAGAAGTTAGAGTGAGGCGTGACTCTAAGGAAACGTAAGATGTGTAGTTGTTTATACTGATTACCTGGATAAGGAGAATATTGGGGAAGTAGCATGGAAGAATCTATTAATAAACATTAATTCATATTGTACAATAAATTAATTCTCTGGAAGGGAGGCAAATGAAAGATAACAAAGTTGTCCAGATGACTGAAACACATCTATTAGCAAGAGTGACTGGAATTGAAAGGTCTAGAAGTGAGATCAAAATGAGCACAGGTACTGTAACCAGGGTCTCACCGAAGGGTTAGCGTATGACTGAGTCCAGAAGAGGCCATGTACATATGGGTTGTCTGATAGGAAATAACACCAACAGCTAAAGTACAACTTATTGCCAGAACTGTCCCAGTGGGGCTCACAACATAGTAGTCTACAAGCAGATGGTGGCACACAATGCAAATACAAACGATGTCATATTCTGCGGCAGACACCAGGGAACCCCCGGTATATCACCACGTTCTTTTCAAAGTCTCACAACCACACAGCTGTACTGTGCTGGGTGTCTTATGCACATTAATACTACAATTATAACGTTAGTGATAACTCTGTACTAGGACAATTCCCTTTGAAAACATAGTTTTTCCTCTACTTTTCCTGCTCTTTTATTAATGGTATTCAGAAATATGTCCCTGAGTCCGTCCAGCCCGCCACAGAGTACTGAAACAATGACCATGGGAAGAAATACCAAATGGTATGCATATGGCTTTGGGAGCAACTTTCAGCAATGGTCACTCTGGGTTTTGGGGGGTTTCTCTTAGCTTTTCAAAATGTGTTTAGTTAGCAAAAAATAACAGGATAATTCCCTCAAAGAATTGAAATCTCCCTTGGACTTAATTAGCTAGAGTATGATACTCAGATTAAGGTGGGTCATCTTGGGAACTGGTCCAGGAAAGTAAGTTACGTTAAGAACTAACTTATACCCTATGGCCCCCCAGCATGATTATCGAGGAAGTCATTATGGCAAGTACTCAGAATGGCTCACAAGCAGCCACAAGTCACACGCTCACGTTCTAAATACACAGGAGCAGTAAGGGCCCTTGTGTGGTTCAGCATAGATAGTTCAGCCAGGCTGTCCAGATGTGACCCAACACTGACTGCTAGGACAACAAATAGCACAATATGCTCCACGATGTGAAGCAGCATAGCCTGACTGTGTTAGTACAATAATAGAAACAGAGAGTGGGGTTATCAACGAGCTTGCCTACTACCCTGTCAATGCTGTGAGAAGACCTATATGTGATAATTTACCACTCTGTAGATATTCCGGGGAGCTCTATTTATAGCCCAGATGATACAGGCGAGCCAATAAAATACGTCTCTCAAGTGACACCATGACCATGAAATGCAATTGTTTGGTATTTGAAAAGACAGAGACCGTAACCATGTCATTTAAATATCCTCAGCGTTTTCAGCACTGTAATACATGTATTAATATTTTAAATGCGTTTGTAGTCTGGTCAATGCAAAATAGTCATTTCATAAACCTTTCAGCATTATAAGACTGTTTTCATTTTAATCATATTAATACCCTTAAAATTCTGCCCCGCACTTTTATTTTTATTTATGACCCTTAAAAACACATTGAAAATATTTATTTATGCTAAATGACTTGTGACAATTCAGACTTCAGTTCATTCTCTGAGGTTTAGATTCACATACAAATGTTCTACTTTCCTCCTTAGGATTCTACCATGAAAACAGATGCCCTTATTCTGTTGTACACCATAAACATGTAACAGTTCTAGAATTAAGATTCTGGGTCTAAACTAATTATGGATGTTTTCCTATTGAATTAAGCTCAGCTGCAGCGAAATCCAAATATGTTTTAAAGGATCTAACTCCATGAAATTATACGATTGATTATAATTATTGCCTATATAACTGAAAGACCTACTCCTCAGAAATTTAATATATTTGTCCCTATATGAAGCTATTGAATGCATCACTAGGTTCCTTTAATATGCAAAGGAAGGCTCAGAGCTGAGCATGAGGGGAAGGATGGGATGAAACTAATTTGCTCTACACAAGAAAAGAGAATGGAACGTATTTCTGTACATGTGAAGGAAGGAGCAGAAGTGAGAAGAGAGAAAAAAGATTGGCTGAGCTACATGGAGGAAGACATTTTAAGAACAGTATTATTTGATATGTTATGATATAAACGTACTCTTTCCCCCAAACGTTAACAAAATGTGCTCCAAACACGTAAGAAGTATAGGAGTACGTGCATGTGTGATTTAAACAAGTTAACACCAGGGCCTGGCACTTGGGAAACTCAAAGAGTATTAGCTCTTATTATGATTCATATTAATGTCATTTACCACTTAAAATATTGCTTAAAGATAGCGATGCAAATATTACAACACACATAAGCAGTGCCGTTAAAGGATGGGTTTTTTAGAAAACATGGAAAAATACTGGGAAAAAAATTTCACCAGGAGCTACAATGAACTAGTTACTATAATTAGGGACAAATTTTAATTCTGAGTTTCTTAGCTGGTAGTCAAAAATAGAAACACATTTTTTTTGTTAATATCTTGTACTAATTTGGGAAAGAACATATATGTTTATATATTCAGAAAAAAATTCCTGGCACAAAATCTTGTGAGTTTATTGTGCGTCTTGATGAATTAAGAGCCACTGAGTAACATGAAGTGCTATTTACTCACTGTAGCTTGTTCTGTAAGTAGTCATTTTACAAAAAAAAAAAAAAAAAAAGCCCGGATAAAAGCTGTTGGTATAACGTTATATCATAACTTCAAAGGCAGTTCTCTGGGGACAAAAAGCTAATAGAAGCTAGAAATGCTATTTCCTTTACTTTGATAATATAAAGATATATCTTAGAGAACATAAAGGAATGGTTTGGTTAACATGCCTACTGTGATATAATTTATAATTTACTATGTTCATGAATATCATGAGTATCACATACTTTGCTAATGTGCCTCCTCGGTAAGTAAACCACATACCCCTCAAAGGACACACATATTGTATTAGAAGTATAGTGCCATTATACATGTTTTCTTGGAATCTTTTTGTATATATTTTCCCCAAGAAGTAAAGGAAAAAATGTTTTTTAAGGATTCCAAAATTTTGGGGGGAAGTGGTGTGACACATATTCACATGTGCCAGAAGTAAGACTGATACGGAAGCCTTCAAAGTAACCAAGAATATTATTTTAATTACATGTGTGTTCTATTTGAAAAAGGAAAACTACCATACAGATGGTGAGATTATTCACGGTATAAAAGATGATCTGATGAACAAAACTTTTCACGGTCACATTCTTACTCACCAAATGCATTTTTCTGATCTTTATAAACAGCCATTACTTGATGGAGATAAAGCTACGGAACAAAGGAAGCTCAGCTTTGAAAACATCAGGAAGTATTGCCAATGGACATTCAATCAGACGTTACAACAGAAGTCAACAGGCAATGATGAATCAGCTCAGTCTCGTTTTCAGGAACTCATCCTTCTTACTAAAAATGTCTTGATATACAAATACCAACACATGAGCTAATAACACTGGATAGTGTATAGCATCGATAATCTAAAGATTTCATCTTAGAGGCATCCTAAGAGGTATCAGATTTCAAGTTTAAGAAGATATTCTCAGCATATTAAAATACAGCAATGGAATGGATAAGTAATCTTTTGCACTAAATACAACTGAAGCACAGAAGAAAATAAAAGCAGCAAAATTGTCTTTCTTACCTGTTACAGGAGAGAAGAAGCCAAGTTAACAGGGTCCATATACATCCAAGGAGAGGAAGCCGAAGGGGGAGAAAGAAAAGATACGAAGGATCATTTGGGGTAAAAATAAAGTGTGGGTAACAATAAAAATGAAACATTTTGCAAAGAAAACCATTCTCCTCCTATTCAAAAAGCACCTGATTGCCTGGATTTGTTCAGTTAAATCATTTCTTTTTCTGCCAAGTAAACTGAAATAATTTGTCTGTAATGTGGCTGATCTCTTACACCAGACACTCTCAGGTGGCATCCAGCTGTGTCTACTCACAGTGAGAGATGTACAGAACCAGTATCATAGTTATAACATAATTCTACAATACAGAAAACCCTACCAAAAACACTGAACATGACTTATGATATCAATGGGTACTCATTCAGTTGCAGAAATTCTGCAATCATGTTCAAAATCACAATGAAAAGGGATTCTGAGTCAAATGTGAATACGGTCATACATCAGTGACATTGCGTGTTAGGTTCCAGACCACAGCAATAAAACAAATATCGCAATAAAGTGAGTCACACAGTTTTTAGTTTCCCAGTGCATATAAAAGCTATGTTTACACTGTGTTGTAGTCTATTAAGTGTGCAATAGCGTTATGTCTAAAAAACAATGTACCTACCTTAATTTAAAAATACTTTATTGATAAAAAACACTTAACCATCACCTGAGACTTCAGGGAACCATAACCATTTTGTGATAGTACCATCAAAGATCACTCATCACAAATCATCATAACAAATAAAATAATAATGAAAGAGTTGGGAATATTGCGAGAATTACCAAAACGTGACACAGAGACACAAGGGGTGCAAATGCTGTTGGAAAATTTGATGTGAAAAGACCTGCTTGATGCCGGGTTGCCACAAACCTTCAATTTGTAAAAAGCACTATTATCTGCAAAGCACAACAGAGCAAAGTGCAATAAAAGGAGGTGTGCCTGTAGCTTGAATGTAACCCAGGATTTAATTATTTGCTCCACTTTTTAAAAATACTGATTGTACCTCTAAAATATTCTAGAAGCCAAGACTAGGAGCCATGACATCTAGACTCCAAACTCCCTTGCTCCTTAACATCCAATATTCTACATGAACATGACGTTCATATAATGTAAACGGGAATAACTGGAGACCATCCATGAGTCCTAGATTTGACATCACCAAAAGGCTCCCCCAATATCTTCCCTGCCAGAAAGCATTAGTCCCTGTTAAAATTCATTTTTCACTCTACAAGAATATCACATTTGGAAATGAAATTTAAGCACAGAGCATATTCTAAGATTATTTAATGGTCACCTATCAACCTCTTAGACAGTGAGGTCCCACTCACAACCCCAAACCAACATCATCTCAACATTGCTCTAGGAAACCTCAAGCATCCCCATGCAATCTTATCTTTCAACATAGTTCTATTAGAATTTTCTATTTTGTTTCCATTTTCTTAATTACTTTATGATATTTTGGGGGAGAATAGGAAAGTCCACATGTAAAACGTCAGATCTTCCTTTAAGAACACCGAATGCAACTCCGGTGTATTTGAGATACTTCACAACAAACTGATCTTAATTAACAGGGTCCAACCTTATCCACCTTATCCCTGTTCACCTTATATGGATCCTTTCCAAATAATGCCTCACTTTTTAAGTTCCTAGTCACCCTGTCCCTTTAGCCAACTTTTGCCAGAATTTGCATTCCCTAAACTGGAAATTCTGTCTACTTGTGGAGTCTGATTCAGTGGCATCTTTGCAACTGAAAAATACTAGTCATCCCAGTTTACTCCCTTTGTACTTGAGAATGTCATATATCAGATGAAGGCTGCTCTAATTCCAGGTTCCCAGTCACTGGTATGAATCACTCTGTATATCTAATCTATCTATTTAAGGGCTCCTACTAAACAGAGAATTCACAAGGAAGTATCAATATATATACTTTGAAAAAGAATCTGAGAGCTATGAAGTATCTTAGACTATTTGAGCTAGGTCAAACAATTCCATACGTGTTCATAACACTAATGTTTATTCATTCATTCAAACCTCTGCCCCCATCCATTCATTTACTCAACAATTTAACGATCACCAGTGTGTTGCAGGCACTGGGTGTTAGGTGCTAATGTATAAAAAGATATGAGACTAAAAAATCCTTCTCTCAGGGTGCTCATTTGTTGAGTGAGACAAACACCCTCAAAGATACAAAATAGGGCTTCCCTGGTGGCGCAGTGGCTGAGAATCTGCCTGCTAATGCAGGGGACACGGGTTCGAGCCCTGGTCTGGGAGGATCCCACATGCTGCGGAGCAACTAGGCCCATGAGCCACAACTACTGAGCCTGCGCGTCTGGAGCCTGTGCTACACAATGAGAGGCCGCGATAGTAAGAGGCCCGCGCACTGCGATGAAGAGTGGCCCCCACTTGCCACAACTAGAGAAAGCCCTCGCACAGAAACGAAGACCCAACACAGCAAAGATAAATAAATTAATTAATAAACTCCTACCAACATCTAAAAAAAAAAAAGTCTTATTAAAAAAAAAGATACAAAATAATATAATGTGATAAATGATATGGTAGTGAGCCAAAGAACTACATCCTCCAAATTTCTCAAAATGAATATATTTCCTAATTATGAGAAAATACTCTATCCTTCTTTCACTATGAACAAGAACATCTTTTTTTTAAATTAAAAATCTGATTGTGTCACAGTCCTATTTAAAATGCTTTAGCTGACCCACATGACCTCCCATAGTTGGTCTATCTGTCATCGGATGCACTGGCTTTATCCACCCCTCTCACCTCATCCCAAACCACTGCCCCCTTGTTCTCCGAGCTCTAAACACGCTGTCCTGCTTTCAGTTCCTCAAAGATGACAGACTCTTTCCACCAATGGGCCTTCGCACCTGCTGTTCCCTCTTAGAGGAACACTCTCCTCACAAGCTCCAGCTTTCATCTGAGTAATTCCTATTCACCTTCACATCTCTAGGATCACTTCCCTGATGCCATCCCCTCAAAATCTGGTCATCGCCATGGTTAAATGCATTAATAAAACCATAGCCCTCTCCTTCAGAACTCAGATCTCAGTTTGCTTTCATATTTTCATTAGTGTAATTAACTCTTTAATGACTAAGTTCTGTGAAATGGAGATTATTTTTGCTTATTAATCTTACCTTCAGTGCCTAGTATCTGGCATGAAGTAACTGCTCAATAAACACTGCTTATTATCAAATCTGTTGATGGATTAAGACATTCTCTAGTCTATGGCATACTTAACGTAATACTACGGGAAACAAAAGAATATTTGTTGGGGACATTATAGAAGCCAGAAAAAAGTAAACAGTACTTAAGTAATGGCCATACCTATACATTTTGATCTATTTAACAATTTTGCTTAGGCTCTCCTTTGAATATAATGATATCAACAACCAAAAGGAACATACACAGGTGGATTAATCTCTCTGTTTAGTTTTATACTTTCCTAGAGATTTCTATTTCACCTACATCCTTATATGTAATGTTTGATTGAACTTGAAATGGGGCAAGACAACTGCTGTACGGGATTGAAGGGAAGTCATTTTGAAAGCTGCTCAGGATATAGACAGCCTAAGCTCCCTCAGCCCAGGAAATGACCTTAATCAAGTCATTGGATTGTTACCAGCTTCTAACAGTGCTGGCAAGGAGACCAAATAAAGAGTTAGTCCCCATAGGATAGACAGCGCTATATCCAAGCTGAGCTTGATGGAAAATAAAAAAGCAGGAATGTGAATCCTACGATATTGAAAAATATTGTCATATGAGCAGAAAATACATTCTGTTTGGTTTCAAGGAGCCAGATTTGAAAGCTAATGATCTCAGTATCATAACCAGCCTCCCAGTCTCTACTGGGAGGTGTGGGAAAGAAAGCAGATTGACAAGACCATCATAATGAGCCTACATTTGCCCCCGGAGGAAAGACCCTGAAGATCAGTGTTCTAGGTAACTAGTAAATATTATCGCTGGTATAGAAACAGATCACTCTCTGGGTTATTATTAGTAGGAATATTTATAAAGCATCCCCAGAGTATGAGAAGCCCTGCGAATAACATACTTGAGAAGAAGAAGGGAAAAAGAGAAAAGAGCATTTTGCTGAAATTTTCAGCAGTAGTAAGAGATTTTTCCCCATTTGTATTCTTTTATTTGGGGAGCTGATGAAGCACAGAGGGTGAAGATCTAAGAGCGAGGAAGTAAGCTTGTTGGGAAGAGGACAGAGGTGAGTAGGACACAGAGAGAACAGAGAAAGGAAGAAAGAAACAAAGGTGAGCAGGGTGAGAGCATGGCCAGAGAAAGGGAATTCTGAAAAATAATTAGTTTCCCTTTAGAGCTTGTCACATAGTGCTTTCCAGTTTCCAAAGCACTTCACGCACACAACTTTACCCTGCCTCACGTCAAGCCTGTGAGACAGGCCAGGCAGGGATCACCACCCTGGTTCTTCTTTTTTTAGTTGATTACCCAAGGCTCAGAGTGGATGCAAGTTCCCAAAGTCTCAGGACCAGTGAGGAGAGGAGTGGGATGGATCTCCTTGGTGTTTCTGATAGCAGAACGCATCTGGGGAGGGAGAAAAGAAACTCCACATTTTGAGGTTGGTAAAGCGTGAGCCCGGGTGACTGCTGGTATTACACCAGTCTGGGAGTTAAGCAGAGATGCTTCTGGAAAAGAAGAAACCCTTTAAATCTTGTTTTTCTACTCTTAACTCATTCTACAAACGTTTGCTCCAAAACTACTCTGGAAAAAAGTGGGTCCTGAATCTTCCCTAAAAGGAATACACCACTTCCTTCTCTGCTTATGCAACAGGAAAAGCAAGAGGCACAGCTCTTGTTATGATTGCTTTCTGTAATCAACAGACACATTTACATTCTCCCTTTACATCCTAAGCTTTGCTCAACAGCCTTGACAAGAATTCTAGATCATGTGCTCTTAGATTTCAGAAAGTTCATCTGACTTTGACTTAACTGGTGTCTAAGCACAGGACAGA
The DNA here is from genome assembly GCF_964270905.1 of Leucopleurus acutus. Classification (NCBI taxonomy): domain Eukaryota; kingdom Metazoa; phylum Chordata; class Mammalia; order Artiodactyla; family Delphinidae; genus Leucopleurus; species Leucopleurus acutus. The sequence goes on along the minus strand of NC_139160.1, from coordinate 65,360,724 downwards.
AATGTGCGTGATATACTTGGTTGACTCAGATCCTGAAATTTATTATGTAAAGAAAATAAAGAAATTCTAAGTCCTGCTAAAACCCTGAATTCCATATTCTAAAACAGAAAATAAGGGTTTTTAGGTGGAGAAGATATTGTTGTGATTAATCCGTCTCATTTATGGTTTGGAACGAATCTAAACAAAAGGCATCTAATTCAGTTAGTTTCTCTTCAGCATGATGCCCTTTTCAAGTGCACGTAAACACTTCACAAGCACTGGACACTGTGGTCTCCAGGGTACACTGTGGCCACACTCAGACGAATCCACAATCTGGGGCCGTTAACACGAAGACAGAGGATTGATGATGATCCGATACTGCACTAAACTTCCCTATAAAACATTTTTAAAGGGAGACGTACACCATGATGGCAGCGGGTGGGCAGGAGTGGAGTTAGGAGTAGCAAGGTGGAGAGGGCAAGCCCCAGAAGCCTCAAGGACCCAGTAATGGGCCCTTGAATAAACACTGATCGCCTTTAAAACAAAGCAGCCAGGGCTTCCCTGGTGGCGCAGTGGTTGAGAGTCCGCCTGCCGATGCAGGCAGGGGACACGGGTTCGTGCCCCGGTCCGGGAAGATCCCACATGCCGCGGAGCAGCTGGGCCCCTGAGCCATGGCCGCTGAGCCTGCACGTCCGGAGCCTGTGCTCCGCAACGGGATAGGCCACAGCAGTGAGAGGCCCGCGTACCATAAAAAAAAAAGAAAAAAACACAAAGCAGCCAAATTTGTGAAAGCCGCTGAGATCCGTACCCTGGCTCACTGAGCATGTAAGACAATTACCTGCGAAAGCTGCCTCGACCTTCAAGGGACTCTGTAGGAAAGAGAGATAAGCTTTTGTTATGTAAGGAGAGTTGGGTGCTGCTTTTTTATAGCAGTGTAACTTAGTTTAACCTGACTAATTCAGTCCCCTTGCCCATATTATTAATCACCAAGTTCTCTTTATTCCATCTCATCAATATTTCTCAAATCCATCTGATTCGAACCATTGTCACTACCTTAAATCAGGTTATCATTCCCTCTTGGCTGTATTAATGGAACAGGTCTCCCTGCCTGTGGTCTTGATCCATTCTAATCCATTTCCTGCACAGCCAGAGTCAGCATTCTAAAGTGCCAGAGCTTTTGTTTCTTTCCCTAAAACCATCCAATGGTTGCCCATTGCTCCCAGGATAAAATAAGAATTCCTTCAAAGCCCTCCATAATCGGACCTCTGTTTACTTCTCCAGTCTCGTCTCTTGACATTTCTCTCTCTCTGCTTCAGTCCCATAACTATCTGATCTCCTTGGAACTACCAAGGTATAGACTCATTGTTTCTTCTTCCTTGCACACTGTTGTCCACCCTGCTCAACTTCCTCTAGTTAATCGCTTAGAAACCTGTTCAGATAATACCTCCTTTCTTGATGTCGTAAGGCTGGATTGAGTGTTCCAGAGTCAACCTCTGCTCACCCTGTTAGTGGTCACTTCTTCAGGGTATATAATTGCCTGTCTCCTTGACACTCCTCTGCAAGAGTGAGAGCTCCTTGCCACAGGGACTGTTTTCTAGTCATCATTGCATCCTCAGGGCTTAGCACACAATAGACCTTTAACAAGTATTTTCAAATGAAAAATGAATGAATGAAGGCTTAAATCTAAGATGCCTCTCTCCCAGCTTCCCTTCCCAGTTATCTCAGGCATAGAACAAAAGCAAAGAGAAGGGACTTCAAGTCTGATCGATCTGGCTTCAGATTCTTCCTCTACCACTTGGAAACTATGTGAACCCAGGCAAATCACTTAATCTTTCTTGGTCCCCAAATCTCCATTTGGGAAATGGGAGTAATCACATCTCCATTACACAGTTGTACAAATCAGAGTCGTGAACATAAAACAGCCACGGAGTGAGAGGCACAAAGCAAATGCTAAATATAAAGGGTAGGTATAATATTATTCTTGTTGTTATTATTATTGATCACATAAAAACTAGTCCGATGCCAGCGATGGAAATGCACTTACTTGGAAGTGAGATCAGCTTTCATTTCAAGCAGGAACAAAGAGTAAACAATTAGACTGGAAATGAGCCCAGAGAACTGCATGGGGGATAATGGACCTCTACTCAACTCCCCTGCCAGCATCCTCTGTCCTCAGCATCCTTCATATTTTTCTAAAAACATGAATTTTTAAGCTCCTCCCAATGTTCCTTCCTTTCTTGTCTCTTAGGACTCCTGTCATTACTCCCTGCATTCTCCATGTTCTCTTCCTCTGTCATCCTTAAAACTCCTCTCTGCAAATTTCCCTTTTTATATCCCTGGCCAAGAAGATGCAGGCTGTTAACGAGCACAACTGAGACTGAGCAATCCATCCTCACTTAAAATACTAAGTCTTAATCCCAAGTCTTCAAAAGTCCACATCAGTCATTCATTCAACAGATATTGCTCAAGCACCCACAGATCGAGGCCTGAGCCACTGAGCTGGGCACTATTTTTTTTTTCTCTGTACAAACATTAATCAGTTACAAACTACTGGCTATATTTAATTAGAATAAAATTTCTTGGAGAAAAGCCAGTCACCTTCCACGCTGAGGCCTCCCTGGTACTCAAGCAGAGAGAGGGTGTTTATTTTGCCATTGTTGTTGTTTTTAATAAATCATGTAGCAAATTGGTTGTACATATGGTATTTCATTTTGGCATGTATGGAAATTGGTAATTATTCATGAAAATTAGGCACTCCTTTGATTGAACCAAAGACATAAGGACATGCATGACTGGATAATGGTGCTGCTACTGAACCTGAATCTGAACCTAACAATACCTAAACGCATTTATCTCTTTAACCTAAAGGTGTCAGAGGTGTCAATAAAGCAAAGAGCACTGTCATATATTAAAGGGCATGGTAATGTTTTTAAGTTTTCTATTGATTATATTTTGAAAGAATATTTGAATATATTCAGTAAAATATATTATTAAAATTAATTTCATTTAGTTTTTCTCTCTTTTTTTTTTTTTTTTTTTGCGGTACGTGGGCCTCTCACTGTTGTGGCCTCTCCCGTTGCGGAGCACAGGCTCCGGACGCGCAGGCTCAGCGGCCATGGCTCACGGGCCCAGCCGCTCCGCGGCATGTGGGATCTTCCCGGACCGGGGCACGAACCCGTGTCCCCTGCATCGGCAAGTGGACTCTCGACCACTGCGCCACCAGGGAAGCCCAGTTTTTCCCTTTTTTTTTTATTGAAGTAGAGTTGATTTACAATGCTGTGTTAGTTTTAGATGTATAGCAAAGTGGTTCAGTTATTCATATATGTGTGTGTATATATATATTCTTTTTCATATTATTTTCCATTATAGGTTTTTATAAGATATTGACTATAGTTCCCTGTGCTATATAGTAGGTCCTTGTTGTTTATCTGTTTTCTATATAGTAGTGTGCATATGTTAATCCCAAGCTCCTAATTTATCCCTCCTCCCCTTTCCCCTTTGGTAACCATAAGGTTGTTTTCTATGTCTGTGAGTCTATTTCTGTTTTGTAAATAAGTTCATTTGTACCATTTTTTTCGATTCCACATACAAGTGATATCATGTGATATTTATCTTTCTCTGTGTGACTTACTTCACTTACTATGATAATCACTAGGTAAGGACATGGTAATTTTTTAACTTTTTCTTTTGTGTAACTTGAGGTTGTCATTGCTAACAAGGTCTGATGAACAAAATAAAAAGTCATGGTTATACTGCTCTCTTCTTCCCCTACCCCATCCTCCCACACTGCCTTCTGTACAAACTAAATGAGGCCATAGCATCATGGAGAGTATGCTGGTCAGGAATTCCAAAGGCTTACCTTTCTGTACTGCTAGTTAGAGTGTGACTTATGGGGGGAAATTGGCCTCTGTTAGCCTCAGGGTCCTCATGAGGAAAATGAAAAGAAATGCTCCATGACCAACATTTTCCTAAAAGGAGTTTAAGACAACAACAGCACACACAGGAAGTTGATGAGTTACCAACCTTTCTCAGTAGCTCATTTCCAATATTAACCAGCCCTGAGTTTCAGGAAATTCCTCCTTACAACTTATTCCAAACCTCAGTATATGTGAAATGCTCTGAATGATTTAGAGGTACTCAAGAACATCATCAAAGCAAGGTATTGTCATTGTAAGCGCCAATCCACCATCCTTTGAAATGAACTCTTCCTCAGAGATTGGTTTCCCATCATTGACTGCACAGATACATTTCTCTTCCTATGATTCCAGACACTACACCACAAACGTACCCTATCCTAGTGAACCACATTTGGCGACATTCACAAGATCTAACAATCTCAAGGAATGATTCATGTCTTAGTTCCCTCTCTCCTTGGGCAACCCATCCATCAGATCTGTCTAGGGACCCTGAGTACCTGTGGAAGGAAATTAACCTAATTATCTGTGTTCTTGGAGTGTTAAGGTTCCAGCAAAGATGCAGACAGACTCTTCCTTTCATGTCCATGTCAGATTTATTCCTTACATTTAAGAGTTTTCACTAGCTATGACAAAGCACCACTCGTCCCTTTCAACAAAAGGATAGTTACCTGTTGTGTTCAGATGGTGATTGTTTTCTTCGAGTAAAAATCTACCAGCTGCCTGTTTTCTTCAAGTAAAAATCTACCAGCTGCCGAGGCCACTGTGCATCTCAGCAGGCGAGGATATGTTCTTCTAAAGCAGTTTGAATATGAGGGCTGAGAGACCAGAACGGGGTTTCTTTGTTTTATTTCATGGTTCTTCCTTCCAGTTTTGGATGAGGATTTTTAGATGAGATTAAGCTAATTATCATTAAGTTCCATTTCAACTTCTGGATTCCTCATTTTGGAATATGACCACAGATGTCTTTGTGCCTTACCAGGTTTACCAAGGGACAAAGTTAGAATGATTTCATCAGATTTTTTTTTTCCCGTGACAATGGTTGGATGAGTGAAGTCCCTAATTAACTAGTGCATACCATTAGCAAAACAAATTCAGGAGGGGCTTTTTCTTTTTTTTTTTTATCCTGCATAATACTGGTTGATGGGTGATGCCACTATTTTCTAAGGGCTATATGCTAGCCAGATCGCTTCTGCTGACATGTGCCTTCACAGACTGCTGATGGTCAAGGAGCAGACAGAGGTTTCCAGGGAAATAAAAGAAAACTTGTGAAAACTCGCTTGAAGAACACATTACACATTTATTATCAGGGAACTAAACATTTGTATTAGGTTTATATTAGTGCCCAAGGCCTTAAGGAAAATGTGGAACCCATTTTAATAACTGCTATCAACCTCCTGTCATCCCTGGGGTGTGTGCACAGAGCTACATGAGCACTGACTGTCCTGTGAAGAGGCATTGCTTAGACCAGGGAGCAGGCTTTTAAGTCACTGCCCACCTTCTTGGTCCAAAGCAAAAAAGCATAAGACTGAAGAGTAATGATAGCTCGGAGAATTAAACACATTCTAAACCCAAGAATGTTCATGACACTTTGGTACTAGATATCGGAGCAAAAGTTTCCGAAGGCAAAATATAAATTAAAGGTCCTATGTAGACCTCAAAGGTCTATATAGGAACAAAATAAAGAGCCTCACTGGTGAGAAGACAGAGTTGAATTTTAGCTTTGAACCTTGCCTTTCCCTACTTGGGAAAATTCCAATAAGTGTCGACTGCCTCCCTAGAAGGTAATGTGTTTCAATAGCCAATCGATAGACAAAACGTATAGGATTTTGACTTCTTATCCAACCCTTGCATTTAGCTCCTATTTGATAATATGCAATTTAAAAAAATATCCTGTGCCTCAGTTCTCATCCAAGAGTTAAAAATATGAAGAGCGATTCAATGATTATTGGAAAGAAATCACTAAAACAAATTCTAGCCAGAGACAATAACTGTATGTACTAAACTTTTCTTTTCATCCTTTTTGTATTAATTTGAACAAGTCTCCCTTGGGCAAATACTCCAAAGAGATCATGATTTCTGGGTTTCTGATTTCTCTTCATTACGGGCAAATGATTCTTCTACACAGTGTGGTGACCAAAAACATGCCAAGAACTCCAAATGATTAACTTAATATATTAAACTTACATTACTGTAGACCAAATGCTTTTTATTTTTTTTAGCATTCTCACAAAAACATCAGTGCAGTAACTTTGTGTTAAACCAAAGATACCTTCTAAGTCCTATAACTCGCCCCACTACTCACTTCTCTGGGCCCTATATTTGTTCTTCATCAATAGGAGCTGTTACCAGTCCTTGTTTTTTTTTTTTTTTTTTTTTTTGCTTTTAAATGTTTCCTATCCATTTCAATGCAATCCCTCCAGTCTCTAAGCTAATCTACTCAACCCTAATACCATGGCCCCTCATGCGTCCATTGTATCAGACACTCTCTAATAAGAAAGGCAAGCATCATCTTCCCCAAGCCCCAGCTTCATCTCTGTGCTGCGCACCAAACTTAGCACGTTGCCATCACTAACAAACCCCTGTGATCCAAGGACCTGTCAGTCTTAGTACCATGCTGGATGGAGGGCGGTAACATTAAGACATGTCCAACAGGGAAAAAAAATTGAAGGAGGCGGGTATATAAAATGAAGATGATTCACTGACCAGCAAAAATCAATGAAGCAAAAATGGACCATCTTCCTCTCACTGATTTTCACTGCTCATTGTATGCTGACAGCCATCTCTGCAACTTTCCACTCCTCTTGTAGCTCCTGAGGAGGCCATGCAAGGACACAGGAACACTCACAACACTTGGCCAGGCTCTTCCCATTCCACCGAGTTATAACAACACACTGGAAAGAAATTCACACTGAGAAACTACACTTTCTCACGTACGAGTAAACTGCAGCCAACACGTTTGTGAGCAACGCTGTCCTCGCTGGCTTCTGAGGTCACAGCAGGGCCTTCGCTCAGTGGCCTCTTGACTTTGGCCATGTTCTCAGTTATGCTTTCCTGTGAGAAGAAAGACCGACTCTCTTCCGGACTCCACCTCCTAATGTTCTAGAGAAATCGCATTTTACAAAAAAGTACCATCCATCATCTGTGAAAGGCAGGCAGTTTAAGTCCCTGCCAGGAGCAGAGGCAGATACTTGGAGTAATGGATGCTGCCTCTGTAATCTAACTGCCGCCAGCAGCTGGAGACCAGAGGTGAGGTGAGGAGAAACCTTCCCCCCGGAAGAGGCTGCGAGCAAGGCCAGACACTTCAGATGCCACCGCCGAAGCATTCAGGTGTGTGTCAGACTCGCTACCTATTTTTAAACAGCACATGCATTCTAAAACAAGTCAGCATGTACTTTTCTAAGGAGTTATTTACCATGAGTTGTCACGCAGTCACTTAGGCTCTAGAGAAGCTCAGAGCTCAGATAAAGATAAACTCCTTTTTTTTTTAAACATCTTTATTGGGGTATAATTGCTTTACAATGGTGTGTTACTTTCTGCTTTATAACAAAGTGATTCAGTTATACATATACATATGTTCCCAAACCTCTTCCCTCTTGCGTCTCCCTCCCTCCCACCCTCCCTATCCCACCCCTCCAGGCGGTCACAAAGCACCGAGCTGATCTCCCTGTGCTATGCGGCTGCTTCCCACTAGCTATCTACCTTACGTTTGGTAGTGTATATATGTCCACGCCTCTCTCTCGCTTCGTCACAGCTTACCCTTCCCCCTCCCCATATCCTCAAGTCCATCCTCTAGTAGGTCTGTGTCTTTATTCCTGTCTTACCCCTAGGTTCTTCATGACATTTTTTTTTCTTAAATTCCATATATATGTGTTAGCATACGGTATTTGTCTTTCTCTTTCTGACTTACTTCACTCTGTATGACAGACTCTAGGTCTATCCACCTCATTACAAATAGCTCAATTTCGTTTCTTTTTATGGCTGAGTAATATTCCATTGTATATATGTGCCACATCTTCTTTATCCATTCATCTGTTGATGGACACTTAGGTTGCTTCCATGTCCTGGCTATTGTAAATAGAGCTGCAATGAACATTTTGATACATGACTCTTTTTGAATTATGGTTTTCTCAGGGTATATGCCCAGTAGTGGGATTGCTGGGTCATATGGTAGGTCTATGTGTAGTTTTTTAAGGAACCCCCATACTGTTCTCCATAGTGGCTGTATCAATTTACATTTCACACCAACAGTGCAAGAGGGTTCCCTTTTCTCCACACCCTCTCCAGCATTTATTGTTTCTAGAGTTTTTGATGATGGCCATTCTGACTGGTATGAGATGATATCTCATTGTAGTTTTGATTTACATTTCTCTAATGATTAATGATGTTGAGCATTCTTTCACGTGTTTGTTGGCAATCTGTATATCTTCTTTGGAGAAATGTCTATTTAGGTCTTCTGCCCATTTTTGGATTGGGTTGTTTGTTTTTTTGATATTGAGCTGATTGAGCTGCTTGTAAATTTTGGAGATTAATCCCTTGTCAGTTGCTTCATTTGCAAATATTTTCTCCCATTCTGAGGGTTGTCTTTTCGTCTTGTTTATAGTTTCCTTTGCTGTGCAAAAGCTTTGAAGGTTTATTAGGTCCGATTTGTTTATTTTTGTTTTTATTTCCAGTTCTCTAGGAGGTGGGTCAAAAAGAATCTTGCTGTGATTTATGTCATACAGTGTTCTGCCTATGTTTTCCTCTAAGAGTTTGATAGTGTCTGGCCTTACATTTAGTTCTTTAATCCATTTTGAGTTTATTTTTGTGTATGGTGTTAGGGAGTGTTCTAATTTCATACTTTTACATGCACCTGTCCAGTTTTCCCAGCACCACTTATTGAAGAGGCTGTCTTTTCTCCACTGTATATTCTTGCCTCCTTTATCAAAGATAAGGTGACCATATGTGCATGGGTTTATCTCTGGGCTTTCTATCCTGTTCCGTTGATCTATATTTCTGTTTTTGTGCCAGTACCATACTGTCTTGATTACTGTATCTTTGTAGTATAGCCTGAAGTCAGGGAGCCTGATTCCTCCAGCTCCGTTTTTCCTTCTCAAGATTGCTTTGGCTATTCGGGGTCTTTTGTGTTTCCATACAATTGTGCAATTTTTTGTTCTAGTTCTGTGAAAAATGCCAGTGGTAGTTTGATAGGGATAGCATTGAATCTGTAGATTGCTTTGAGTAGTAGAAGCATTGTCACAATGCTGATTCTTCCAATCCAAGAACATGGTATATCTCTCTAGCTATTTGTATCATCTTTAATTTCTTTCACAGTGTCTTATAATTTTCTGCCTACAGGTCTTTTGTCTCCTTAGGTAGGTTTATTCCTAGATATTTTATTCTTTTTGTTGCAATGGTAAATGGGAGTGTTTTCCTAATTTCACTTTCAGATTTTTCATCATTAGTGTATAAGAATGCCAGTGATTTCTGTGCATTAATTTTGTATCCTGCTACTTTACCAAATCCACTGATTAGCTCTAGTAGTTTTCTGGTAGCATCTTTAGGATTCTCTATGTATAGTATCATGTCATCTGCAATCAGTGACAGCTTTAATTCTTCTTTTCCAATTTGGATTCCTTTTATTTCTTTTTCTTCTCTGATTGCTGTGGCTAGAACTTCCAAAACAATGTTGAATAAGAGTGGTGAGAGTGGGCAACCTTGTCTTGTTCCTGATCTTAGTGGAAATGGTTTCAGTTTTCCACCACTGAGGATGATGTTGGCTGTGGGTTTGTCATATATGACCTTTATTATGTTGAGGAAAGTTCCCTCTATGCCTACATTCTGCAGGGTTTTTATCATAAATGGGTGTTGAATTTTGTCAAAAGCTTTCTCTATATCTATTGAGATGATCATATGGTTTTTCTCCTTCAATTTGTTAATATGGTATATCATATTGATTGATTTGCATATATTGAAGAATAAAGATAAACTCCTTTTGATACGTGCCTAGAATATGGGGGAACTCAGCCTTGGCTACATTCCTCACCCTTTGTTTTTCTAATAAGAAAATGACCTAAGAACAACTAAGTCCCTATTTCCTTATTAGCATTCCACCAGGGGTACTCAAGACCCTGCACCTAACTACATATCAGTCAAACTGATATCAAGTAACCTCGCCCACACTCATGCAGACATCACTAGGCAAGGTAGGACTCACAAAATACTCACAGGAAACTGAGAAGGGCACAGACTTGGCTTTGGGAAAAGACTTATGGTCTAAGCATGTGCTTACAGTACTAAATATCTAGATGCTGTCAATGGAAGAACAGTGCCTGCAAAATTGAGCTAACTATGCTATATTGTTAAGGTCCAGCATCTCTCAATTATAAAAATAAGATATTCCTAACATAAGCTCACTGGATGAACCCAGTGAATGAGCAGAGCCACAAGTAACCAGCCACCACCTTCCCTTCCTTCCGTCTTTCCCCTCCGCCCTCTCCCTTTTACCTTCTGGCCTTTTCATTCTTCTCTTTTCCTTTCACAGCTTTGACTGAATGCCTTTAACTGTGAGGCACTGTGCTATTCCCTAGGGACACAAGTTGATTAAGGTGTTACCATAGTCCCTGAGGAACTTTCAGTTCTGTCTAGAGGAACAGAGGGTTACAGCAAAGTTATGGCACGGAGTGGGGGGATGGTAAGGACAGAGAGAGAGGGAAACACCAGATGATAAGCACAGAGAAGGGGCCTCAATGCCAGCTTAAGGCAATCATGGGTAGCTTCTAGGGGGAAGTCTTTCCTTGATCTTAGCTTTAAAGTTTAAATAGGAGTTAGCTGATAAAGAAGGGGAGGAAAGTCTGAAAGAATAGCCTATGAGAATGTGAAATATGTGAAATGTGAAAAAAATGTGAAATATGATGTGAAATGAAATAAAATGTGAAAAAAATGTGAAATATGCCAGGTTCAACAGCGATCCTAATTGGCTTGAGCCACACTGTACATATATGAGGACAAATGAGAGAGAAATGAGGCCCATGACATCAACCAGAGGCAGTTATAGACCTAGCAATCTAGCACACTGAGCTAAGGAATTGGAACTTTCCCTTAAAACCTGAAAATCCATTGAAATCGCTTAGGCAATTTAAGACTACAGTAGCTGACTGCCTTGTCTCTGGCTTTAAACAATAGGACAGTTGGCACATCTGAGGCCAGGCCTGCAGAAGCATCCCTTCCTCTTACTCAGGATCCCTCCCAGGAGGAGCAAACCCCATGTAACCTGCATCCCTTCAGCCCAGGTCCTGAAATGAACAGACCCCAATGTGTTCAGCTAAAATCAGCCAGACCTCAGCTCCTACAGAAGATCCCCAAGCAAAAAAAACCCTAACGCCTGTGGTGGTAAGCCCTAAAGAGTTGGGTCATTGTTCATCACACTCCATTACTGTAGCAATAACTAACTCATATAAGTACTGAATCCCATTTTTCCCACTTTTTTAACCAAAGTAAGAAGGTGATGGTCAACTCGGACTCCAGAAGGAACTCATTTTAGATAAAAATAGCCCTTTTGGATAAGGACAGTATATGCCACCGTGGGAATAAGAGGAGTGTAGAGGAAGGCTGTAGCTCTGCTGGGTAAAATCACGTTCTTGTCCGTGAGAAGTATTAGTGTTTTGAGAGTTTAGATTGCTTAAGGAAATGAGAGAAGACTGGGGGACAGATGTTCAAGCATTCACCCGATTTTTAAGTGAGAGCTGAAATGGGCACATTGGAGTGCCTGCCCAGCTCGTGTGAGCAGCCCACACACCCTCAGGGGGTGTCTTCCACTCATTCCCACTTCCCTGGCACAGAGGACAGGAGCTGAGGACGTGTAAACTCAGAGGAGCGAAAGGGAAGCCGATAAGCAGAAAAAAAATGGGACCAAAACAGAGAAAGAAGCAGAAGCTCATAGTTATTTGGCCCCAGAGGGCAGGGTACACCTGAGATAAATTGTCTTGGTTCCTACAGTTGTCTCTTCCTGTTCTCAGCCCCCACAAGGCCTGGTGGTACTTCCTGCTTTTTGACCCAAGATGTAACCCCGAATCACAGTAACAAATCCTCCGTTTGCTTAAGCTCAAGAAAAGATGTGCTACTGAACCCAAAAGAAATTTGAGGAAAATAGGTATCTGTTATGTGTCATACATGTGCTAGGCGTGGGGGGTACAAAGGAGGCAGGACAGATAAATGAACAGACTTTTTTGAACAGTTCCTAAGTTATGATGGAAATGCAGATGCTACAGAAGTACCTTCCCAGACTCGGAAGAGTCCAGCAAATCACCTTGGAGGAACTGGTATTTAAGCTGAATATGAGTTGGATAGTTTACCAGAGAGGGTGTAATCAACAAGATCAAATTCCATCTAGGTGGCCAGGACGAGTCTGAGAAATGGCCTCTCAGTTGAGCAATGAAGGTCATTGGCTAATATTGAGAGAAGTTTTGCGAAGTGGTCAGGACAACAGCCAGACTGCAGTGGATTGAAGAGATGAGAAAGTAGAAACAAGGGAAGACAACTCCACACACCACTTTCAAGAACCATGGCAACGGAAGAGGCAGGGGGTTAGGTGGAGCGGTAAGCAGGATGGATTGAGAAGTTGTTTGTTGTTGTTGTTGTTGTCTAAGCCAGAAAGGCTTCATACCCCAGATGTGAGTAATAGATGTCACAGGCTGCAACTCTAGAGGAGGACATCTTTGGTGGGAAACAATGAGCACACGGAACAATACAGTGAAATTGGGAAATGATGTGTCAAGAAGATAAAGAGAGTCCACTCAGAATGTGTGAGTTTAGTCAAACTAAACTCTTCTTACTATAAACCAACTGCTTGGGAGGAAATTATTTGGGGGGAAAAAATGCATTGCCATCCTCAAATGGAATGTCTGAAAACTAATTACTGTTCCTAACTTATTCATCCCCAATGCCTCACCAACATGATCCTTCCGTAATAGACTCATATTTCAAAGTGTGGAATGAAAAAAATGTGCCAACTAGCAATGACACAGAGACAATACCCTCAGGTATAACAGCAATTGGAAAAGTGAATATGGGGAGATTTTTAACACTACTAAACTTACAGGGTTGGTTTCCTTTTTATAACTCTCATTCCTCAAGGGTACTAAACGGGTACCAAACAAATAATTGAAATTTTATTGTGCTGACTTTGAAGAATCTTCTATACGTATATAGCATATTTGATAAAGACTTCCCTTGTGAAAATTAATTGTATTTTTAAATACAGAAAAATATTAGCATAGAAAGAGGACACCTGTCGTGAACTGAGCACAGCATAGAAATAGTCTTGCAGCAACCGTATTTCTTAGAACCTTAACTGGGATGCTTTTAAGTCACTGCCATACCTCCGCCACTACCAGAATCACTACCATTACTATCAACACCACCATCACCATCCCCACCATCACTGACACCATCACCACCACCACCACTACAATCCCATCACCACCTTCATTGCTGCCACCAGCCATCTGAATGATCATTCCTACCCCGCTTCCATCACCCCTATCAATGTCATCACCACCAGCTAGTTTCCCAGTATAACTTCTGAACCATGGGTTGCTATTTGAATCAGTAATTTTAGATATGGCTCATCCAGTGGCAACAAAGTTCTGTGCCACTTTTTTCTCCTGAAGCTCCTTTCCTTCTCTATCATTACACAAATGCAAGCCAGTGGCCGGGGCAGAAATGGAGAATGAAGCCTCAGGATGAGAGGAGGAGTAAGATACCCAGTAACCAGGCTGCAACAATGACTCGGCTCTCAACACACGCTGATGGATTTGGGTTAGGAACTTACAAAAATAGCTTGTGCAGCCAGGGCTTTATTTGAAATGTCCCAGCATTGATCAGGAAAAAAAGGGATTCAACTAAGCCAATGATGGAGAAAACTAATTTCATGGTAAAATAATTCTAGAATGTATTTAAGGTGCACTGGCAAGACCATTGTCAAAGAAATCTGCATTACAAAACATGCATGGGAATTGAAGACTCCATTCAGACAGCCTCCAGCTGCTAAAGAAACACTGTTATTCTTTAGCTCTTTCCCACTGTTTCCTGTAAACAATTTTATGGGGGAGAAAAAGCTTCCTTACCACATCTGCCCTTGTCAAAAGAAAGGCACAGCATGTGTAAATATTTTGTTCTGTTTCTTCCATTAGCAAATATTTCTTTTCTCTAGTGAAACATATGAATAAACAAGAAGAAAACAGTGGTGCTGAACTTATTTACTAGCTTCCTTGAAGGAGATCAATACGGAAAAGTGATCAAAAATGGACTTTTTTAGATCTTGCCAAAGAGAGGAACTCAGCGAAGCCACCTCTTCCTGCAAACTGTTGTATTTTACATTTAATGCCCAAAGATCCAAGATAAATATTTTACCTCTTAAAAACACCTAAATTCTAAGTTATCACTTCATAGCCTCTATAAACAGGGCTCTATAGTACATACACAGATTTTTCTTTTTAAGATGATAGCACCTTGACCCAGCATGTATATGTTGGGTAGACTTAAACTTTCAGTGGGAGCTATCACTTAAAGCAGCTTTGTGTTAGCATGTCTTTTACTTTCAGTTTTCCTATTTTCCTTGCAGAAAAGAGATGTGATTGACCACATAATGATGGGTGTGTGTGTGTGTGTGTGTGTGTGTGTGTGTGTGTGTGTGTCTGTTAAAATTCAAATGATCACACAAAATCATTCAATTAAATGACCACAGAACCAAATAAGTGTTCCATCCGTTCAATTTCTGCGTTCTTACTCACACTTTTTTTCAGTTTAAAGACATCCAATTTCTTGCTTTCCGTACTTTCTCATAATTTGTGAGAACTGCCCATTCAAGATGCCTAGCATATCATTCCATACATTGTTTGTACATTTGTTTCTAAGTCTGGTCATTTTTTTAAACTTAAGGCATGAAGTTTTCATTTAGAATTGTGTGCAGCAATTTCTGACATTTTGAAGTGCACATAGTTGCTGGGAAAAGTCAATATTAAGGTATGTTTAAAGAAAACAGAAGTTTTTTGTTTTTTTGTTTTGTTTTGCGGTAGGCGGGCCTCTCACTGCTGTGGCCTCTCCCGTTGCAGAGCACAGGCTCCAGACACGCAGGCTCAGCGGCCATGGCTCACGGGCCCAGCCGCTCCGCGGCATGTGGGATCTTCCCGGACCGGGGCACGAACCCGTGTCCCCTGCATCGGCAGGCGGGCTCTCAACCACTGCGCCACCAGGGAAGCCCGAAAACAGAAGTTTTAATCATTAGGAAGACACAGACCTTGGATGTCAACATAAAGAAACACAGGACTGAATAACACTGACTACACCACTCCGGGAATGGGTGTTTAGTAAAGTCAGTTCCAAATTCCTAGGTTTCAGTTGGAATCTTCACACTGACTAGTACTGTTCTCAGTCCATACCTAGTCCTTGTACCAAGCTTGTTCTTTGCTTTATTTTGCAGTGAACTTGAACACCATGTGTGCAGTGGGTACAGACAGTGCGTCTACAGTCAGGCTACCTGGTTTTTAAATTTTGACTACCTTCAGTAGTACTATAATTTAGGGCCCGTGATTTGACTTCCCTGTCTCAGTTTCCTCATCTACAAAATGGTACCAAATTGCAACCAGGTGATATAGCTGTTTGAAGACTAGATGACTTAATATATAACGACTGCTTATATAGGAAATGCTAAATTAATTCTGTGGTTGTTATTCTCATCATTTATTATAACAATTATTATTATTATTTTAAATAAATATTGTATATATTTGAGGTGAACAACAGGATGTTTTTTTTTTTTCAACAGGATGTTTTGATAAATACATACATAGTGAAATGATTAGTAGAGTCAAACTAACCTTGGCTATTACGAAGGATGCTATAATGGTACCAAAAGCTCAGGCACCAACAGCAAAAATAAACAAAAAGAACTACATTAAACTAAAAAGCTCCCGCACAACCAAGGAAACAATCAACAAAAGGAAAAGGCAATGTATGAATTGGGAGAAAATATCTGATAAAACCTAATATCTGATAAAAAGTTTAATTCAAAATATATTTCCAAAATATATAAGGCACTCCTATAACTCAACAGCACAAACACACACAAAAAAACTCAATTAAAGAATGGGCAAAGGTCCTGATCAAACATTTTTGCAAAGAAGACATACAAATTGCCAACAAGTACGTGCAAAGGTGCTGTACATCACTAATCATCAGGGAAATACAAATCAAAACCACAGTGAGATATCACCTCACACCTCTTAAAATGGCTATTATCCAAAAGGTAACAGATGGTACATGCTGGCCTTGGCAAAGATGTGAAGAAAAGGGAACCACAGTACGCTGTCTGTGGGAACGTAGATTGGTGCAGCCACTATGGAAACCAGTACAGAGGTTCCTCAAAAAATTAAAATTAGAACTACCAAATGATCCAGCAATCCCACTTCTGGATATATACCTAAAGGAAATGAAATCAGTACCTCAAAGAGATATCTGTGCTCCCAAGTTCATTGCAGAGTTATTCACATTAATTACTATTATTAACATGGCTGCCCATCCCTTGAGATCATGGGTTCCTTGAGGAGGAGGAGCAGGTCCTATATATTTGTATAGTTTGAACAATGCCTTGTATGAGGCAGGTGCTCCATTACCTGTCCAGTCTCTGGTTTTTGCTAGAAACTCTACTGAGGTAAAGATAAAACATGACCAGGGGCGCAATTATAAAAGAATAATGAGAATTCCAAAAATGTCCCATTTTGCAACATGACCTCACTTCTCTTTTCCCATGAGACTAATTAAAGGAAAATGGGACTAAGGAGAGATTTAAGCAGAGGATGGTGCCAACTGCTAATATGGCATTCCTGCAAGTAGTCCTGCAGTCCTTTTCTCTCACATCATATCAAATGGCCATGTTTTGAGAAAGACCTTTCCATTTAAAGACACAGACATAGAGAACAGACTTGAGGACACAGCAGCGGAAGGGGAAGCTGGGACGAAGTGACAGAGTAGCATTGACATATATACACTACCAAATGTAAAATGGATAGCTAGTGGGAAGCTGCTGCATAGCACGGGAGATCAGCTCGGTGCTCTGTAATGACCTAGAGGGGTGGGATAGGGAGGGTGGGAGGGAGGCTCAAGAGGGAGGGGATATGGGGATATATGTATACTTATAGCTGATTCACTTTGTTGTACAACAGAAACTAACACAACATTGTGAAGCAAGTATACTCCAATAAAGATATATAAAAAAAAAAAAGGCAAATTGAACAACACAAGGAGAGTTGAAAGTACAATCACATTTTGAAACTTACCATAAACAGCAAGGATGAGATCCATATGTAAGATACATTGAATTCTAGCAAACATAATGCACTCACAGTTAGAAGACAAGATGGTAAAGTACAACCACTAATGTGCAAACAACCCCGTAGACAGACCACTTGATGTCTACGTACCCAAAATGAAAAGCATGATGTCAAGATGAGGGAGAAAAAGCAAAAAGCCCAGAAAACAATCTCACCCCGAGTTCGATAAGCTTGTCTTCCATTTAGCTTGCAAATGGGAGTAAGAAAGAAGAAACTGAAAATATACATTTAAAGATGAAATAACTGAAGCAAAGGAAACGAGCTTCAAGTGATACTGCATATTTTTCTAACCTTTTTCCCTAACATGTCTTGCTAAGAAGTATAGAAAAATCAATTTCTACTCAGGGGCACCACCCTTTTCTTCTATGACCAGGAAGCTTTCATACGTGATGCATGTGGCCCCTCTCATCAAATAATTTTTTTCCAGTTTAAAAAATGATAACATGATATGTGTCGTTTCTTTTTTTTTTTAATTTTTTTTCATGTGGACCATTTTTAAAGTATTTATTGAATTTGTTACAATATTGCTTCTATTTTAAGTTTTGGTTTCTTGGCCAGGAGGCATGTGGGATCTCAGCTCCCCGACCAGGGACTGAACCCACACTCCCTGCACTGGAAGGCGAAGTCTTAACCACTGGACCACAAGGGAAGTCCCAGTGTCATTTCTTTTGATTATCATTTTCACTTGAAAATTTTAAGACACAGAAACACTCCAAGAAAAAAATCAAAATTATCTGTAATTCTATAGCTCAGAGCAGAGTATTGTTAAGATTTTGGTTTATTGTTTCATTTAAACATTTTTATTATTGCAACATTGACCACGATATATAGATCACAATACAGAGAGAACATATGAAGTTGTTAAAAAATTGTAACAAAGTAAGCACCTGTGGAAGCACCACCCAGATTCAAAAGTAGCAAATTGTACCACACTTTAGAAATTCCTTGCTGCTCCAATCCCAGTCACCCTATCCCATGCTTCCTCATCACGCGCATCCTCTCTCCCTGAGCCTAGCGTTTGTTTTACCACCTGTGGGTTGCATCCCTAAATAAAGATTAAAAGTTTTGTTTGGTAAGGATAAATTGTACAGCACAGGGCATTATAGCCATTATCATGTAGTAACATTTAATGGAGTATAATCTGTAAAAATACTGAATCACTGCTCTGTACACCTGAAACTAATATAATATTGTAAATCAACTATACTTTAATAAAAAATAAAAGTTTTGTTTGTTAACTTGACAGAAATGAAATTATACACTATGCATTATCAGAGGCTTGCTTTTTTTCATTCATCATTACGTCTGTGCAAAACTCGTCCATATTCAGTTATTTTTATTGCTGTGTAGTTTCCCACCGAATGAGTAAGCCCCCATGTAGACTTCGATTCTAATACTGATGGCCATTTGGGTTGTTTCTATGTTTTGATGTTAAGAATATTTTTATGCATGTGTCCTGGTGAAAATATGCCAATATTCTCGAGGGTTTCCACCTAATAATGAGTCTGCTGGGTTCATAAGTTATGTGCAGGTTCAAATTTACTAAGTAATACCAAAGTGTTTTCCAGAGTAGTTATACCAATTTCTACTCCCAATGAAGTGGATGAGAGTCCCCATCTACAACCTAACACTTAGTGTTACCAGCTTCTTAACTTTTGCCAATCTGGTGGGTATGTATAGTTTAAAT